>NC_143012.1:135534952-136134952 GCF_055824585.1 Amblyomma mixtum | reverse complement strand
TGTTTCCAATATTTCTTAAAAAAAACTCGTATTATTCCAGCATTCATAATTTCCGAAAATTTTACAGCTCTACTCGTGACTAATCCTGCGCCGAATTGCACCTTGCCCACAGACGAAGAGAGGAGTGTATTAGGGGGGTCTATTAGCCCAGTTCCCTCGTCGTCATCCCTTTCTCCATTCTGAAACGAAGTTGCTATCTACAGAGCCTATATAATCTTTGAAACAGTAAACATGGGTGATCCCCTGCCACATTTGCGCCTTTCTGTTTTAAACATGGCTACGAACCAACTAGCCCAAACCAAAGTACTTCTAGATGCTCCTGGTGCCCCCCATTCCCGCCGGCTGTCGGTTTTGAAAAGCGCGGCGACCCCGTGTTTCCTCTAAATATGATTCACACTGCAATTAATGCCGGCTCTAAGGCACGGCTTGGGCAACGGAATTCGAACCGAAGTCTCTAACGCACTTTGTCCTCCCCATTAATCCGCCGAGTCATCATAGGAGGCTTAGTGGCAAAACAGTCGTCATTCTGTTCCCAGCACAACGATCGCATGGGTGATCCCCTGTGAATCTGTCTTGGTAAAGTCGTCATTATTATTTAAAACCATGCGTACCTGGAACAGGCAACATGGGCGATATTGTGAAACTTCCCAACTCGTTTACCTTGTGCGCCTGTCCAGGCCAAAGAGGACAGCCCCGAAGCAGCCCTCTTTGGCGAATGTCTTGGAAAAGCTGGTGTCTTGGAAGCCCTGTATACGTTCCATTCCGTGCGACTTTGAAGGCTTTTCCAGTGACTACAAAAGGCTTCGATATGCAATTATGCCAAAGTGGGTCGTAAGCTCTGCTTGCCTACGGAGACGGCGTGCTCGCACCCATGCCTCGAT
Source organism: Amblyomma mixtum (assembly GCF_055824585.1). Lineage (NCBI taxonomy): Eukaryota > Metazoa > Arthropoda > Arachnida > Ixodida > Ixodidae > Amblyomma > Amblyomma mixtum. The sequence goes on along the minus strand of NC_143012.1, from coordinate 136,134,071 downwards.
TTTTGCCTGTTTTTCCTCAACGCGGGTAATACCACGCTGCGGAAAAACTGCCAGAGCTGCATTGCCGAGCCAGCTGTGGGCGCACGTCGACCAGCTGTCGATGGCCGGGTGCATTGACCGCAGCTGCGTTCGTGCCACAGTCGAGACGCAGCGCCGAGTCGCCTCCGTCGTTGCTCTTTTTCCCGGCCTCTTCTTCCGCACGTAAGCTGCCCTCCTCGTATTCGCCATCTCAGCATGAGCCACCGCGCCACGAGAACAGACTAGGCGGAGCCGCGCCTTCACCTACTCGAGCGTGCGCCCCGCCGTGTACGATTGCTTCTGCGGCGGCGTGGATGTCATAGTGCCGCGTGTCTGCGCATGGGCTGGTTGACTGGGCTTGGTTTATACCCACCGTATTATTTTAACTCTCGTGGCAGCGCTGCTCGAAACGTGTGTTTATGCCGCGTATAGGTTGCGACGCTGCGGTCGCTTTACGAACAGGCTTCTAAAACGTTGATGGCTCTAGCGGTACGCAGCATGATTCGGGCCGATACCAAGCGCAATTTTTTTTTTTACTTAGACGTAGGCCAGTTAGAAAAGCATACAGCAACAGGTTCGGACACAATATCAATGAGAATAATTCCATTCCTGGTAAACAAACAAGAAAGACATTCAAGAGACATATTGGGAACTAAAGAAATCTTAGCAAGCTGGCGAGAGAGTAGATTGAGCCTGATATACAAAGGAAAGGCGAAACAGGTCGCATTGAGTCCTATAGGCATCTTACGGTGACATCGGTATTGCATCGAATAGCAATGCAAGCCAACAGGGATCAACTACAAGATTGGTCTCAAGAGGTGTATGAATTGGGAGAACTGCAGAATAGATTCAGATAAGGACATATATATTACACGACAGCGTGTTCGTTGTCACACATTGCATCGATATTGCTGCAGACGAAGAACGACCGCTGTGGATGGCGTTTCTAGACATCAAAGGGGCTAATGACAATATAAATCACGCCCTTTTATGACGCATTTTGGAAAAAAAAGTGTCTGGGCAGTGACACAACATGTTTACTAAAAGGAATTTACGAGAACAACGTAGCTGCGAATTAACAGAAGATGGAAGGTGCAGCAAGAGTTGTGGGTAAAAAGCGACTTCGGCAAGGATGTTCTTTATCGCCACTTCTATTTATGCTCTACATCAGGGAGATTGAAAGGAAGATAGAAACGAGCGCGTACAAGTCGCGCACCGGAATTGTTTGGTTTATTGTTTTATTGAGGCTTAAAGGGCCACTGACCAGGGTCCGGACATTTTTGAAAAACAAGCCCACTGCATAGATGAGGCATCGAAGATAACCTCTGCAAAATATTAGAGCCATGCGCGCCCCGAAAAGCTGCGAAAATTCAAATCAAAGCCCGTTCGTTCTTTCCTTCCTTCAAAAACGGGCCCGGCCCACTACTCTGCACCCCGCTGACGTCAAGGGGGGCTACTTTCGCTAAAGGCACTCCATTGGTGCATCGTTCTGACTGACGGGAGAAGGTTGGGCGTAGCCTTGGCGTCGCGTCGTCTGCACAAGGCTTTCCGCAGCGGCTTCTGTTCTGGCTCATGCCTACAAACCCGCATGAAGGAACAAAAAAAAAAAACTGCGGAGGGAGCGTGCGGCGACAGCCTTGAACCCTAGCCATAAAAAGTAAAAAAATAGTAAAACTGAGGGAGTTGGTTCGCCCCCCCTCCCCCCCCCCCCCCCCCCCCGCCGTGATCACGTCACGAGACGCTCTGCGTGCGCGCTCCCTTCTCAGTTTCTTTTCTTCTATGCGAGCCCCCCAAAACAAGGTTTTAATTAGTAGTGCAGCAGAGCCTTTCCCTCGCTCGCCCACATGACCGCTCCGCACACACACCCCTTATCTTTCGTGCATCTTGCGTACGCCTTGACTCCAATGAATGACATATGCTTTGGAGCGGAGAAAAGACACAAACACACAGAACACAAACACGCATGGAGAAAAGCAAACGGGCGGTTGCCGGGTCCGCGCTTCGCCGTGTGTTTCGAACACAACCGACTTCCGCCCCTCCGCTCGTGAAACGGTGGGGAGGCCTAAAAGAAAATGAAAAGGTGGCTCGTTAACTGGGAATGACAAACAGATGTATGAAAGGATGCGCTCGCTAACAAGTCTAGGTGGTCGAGCCGATCGCGCCTCTCGATCGTTCAGTGTGCGGAGAAAATGCAAAAACCAAGAAAAGAATTCTATTGAAGGCGGGGCCATGACGTCGCCCTGTGACGCACTCCGCAGACACCACGCCTCCGGCTTACACTGGAGAACGAAGGGGTGATTTTGCCTTGCCGAGCCTACTCGACGAGGAGCGGGAGAGAAGAATTTCGAGGAGGGAATGGAAGGAGAGGAGGCTCGCTCAAAGAGAGGTAGAGAGTGTCTGCTGCGCTGGGGTGGGCACGGGGCCTTTAACGTCCCAAAGCAACTCAGGCTATGAGAGACGCCGTAGTGAAGGGCTCCGGAAATTTCGACCACCTGGGGTTCTTTAACGTGCACTGACATCGCACAGCACACGGGTCTCTAGAATTTCGCCTCCATCGAAATTCAGCCGCCGCTGCCGGGATCGCACCCGCGTCTTTCGGGCCAGCAGCCGAGCGCCGTAACCGCGCCGATTACATCGTTTTTCTAGCAGACGGCGCGAGAAGCCTTCAAGTCTTGTCAGACATTTGCGGAAGAGAGGTGAAGGCTCTATGATTGAGATTTAGCGCTGAAAATTCGGGGGTCATGGTTTATATTTATGAGCCCGGAACGGTCACGTTACAAAACTTAGTTACCTATATAGTTGAGGCGTACAAGCTTCTTGGTATCTGGATAAATGACGGCAGAGCGTACCTTCGGGAGCAAAGGGAGTAAATTATAAAGAAAGCAAAATAAACGCAGCTGTCATGAAGAATCGCGCGCTCTGGGAATATAGCAAATATGAAATTATTTGGGGAATCTGGAAGGGCGGAATGGCACCGGGCTTGGCGTTTGCAAACGCTTTCGTGTGCTTGGAATCTGCCGCAAATTCGGCACTTGAAATAAAGCCGAGAGCAGTTGGTAGGCTTGTCTTGGGGCGCATGGAAACACTACTACGGAAGCAGGTGAAGGTGATACGGGGTAGTTCACATTGGAAGCGCGTGAGGCAAAAAGCAAGGGGCAGTATGAAGAGGGGTTGAGGCGTATGAATGAGAAACGATTTTCGCCAACCCGGTCCGGTTCTTGCTCTCACCGCCTGCTCGCTTCTCGGAGAAGCCAGGACAGATCGCGTGTCGGGCGTTCTTCGTATGCGGTTCTCCAGCTGCTGCCACTCAGCGGCGTCATATATAGTGCTAGACTGTAGGCAGGTGTAATTGTTTATTTATTTTCATTTTTTACGAATGCTGTAAATCCCCTGCGGAAGTTTTGTGGGCGGGGCACAAAAAACATAGGAAAATAAGACAATATTTGAAAGAATGTTCAACAGCATGAACAGTAATTCGTACGCAAAAGAAAACTGCAGTAAGACATAAATAAAGAAAAAAATTACTAGGTGTACTTAAGTCTCCCTATGCGGAATTACGAAAGCTGTGTGCGGTCCACCACCTGCGCCATCTGCTGTGCCAACGCCGTACATTGTGAGGGGGGTTTTTCAGTGGGTGCTGCATGATGGCGCTACGACTGCACGTCAGGCACGCAGGAAATTTACCGAAAGCGGAGGGAATTTAGTACTCGCTTGATTGCGACATCTGCAATTAACATACTGTGAAGAAGATGGACTAATCCCCTGGACGCCGACGAAGAAGAAGCAGTTGTGGAATTGCCTTCACGCAGATCGTGTTGGTCTTCATCGCCCCGCTTCCTCGCAGACCTCGACGTCGTCCCCGACGTCCTTCTTCTACAATACTTATAATTACACATGTACGCTTCAGTACATATCTCGAACACACGTTTTCAAGAAATATGCATTGACTAGATGTACTTTTACTGTCGTGGCGGAGGGGCAGCTTCCCTTCTCGCTCGCCGGTGGCCCGGGTTCGATTCCCGCCTAGTCCCCAATTTTGTTTTCCATATTAATTCATTTCGAGTGACGTCATCGTGCAGATACGTTCTGCGGACACAACTGAGCTATATAATGCTTTCGCATTAATAATGTTCACTGTACATTAATAACCGCAATTTGCGCCTCGCACGGCGTCGTGAACTTGACGCGGACGTTTGGGTTGGCGCCAACCCAAACATCCGCAGCATCACTGATGTGGTAGATTAAAGGCAGTAATCTATCGGACAGGGAAGCAATGATACTGCGAATGAATGCGCCACCGTCAAGGCGACGGCACGATTGGGCTGAGTGCTCACCGCTGCGTCAACCTTATCTCTGAATAATTTACGCGGTTCTGTCGGGAAAAGGGGAAAAATGAAACCTTGGAGCAGCAGCAAAGGAAGAAGAAAGCACGGCGTGGAACTGCGCAGAGACAAAGCAGCGTTTACAGGATCGCGAACCCTTTTATCGCAGGCCTCGCCATGCCGTCCAACGTGGAGGTGAAGGCGCGCCTCGTGGGCGACCGGTCCTCGCTGGTGGCTCGCGTGCGGCCCATGGCCCAGTCGCACTCCTGCCTGCGCCAGCAGGACACCTACTTCGGCGCAGCGCGCGGGAGGCTCAAGATGCGCCAGCAGACGCTGCTCGGGGAGGACGGAGTGAGTCGCAGACGGAAGGCCTGGACCGTGGAAGCTGTCTGGGCGCTTCTCTGGAGCGCTCGATGCTCATAGGCGATAATGCAATTGTGAACATGTCTTGTGTTTTTAAGTTTTTAACTGAAGCAGGTTTTCTCAACAGGATATAAATCATGACGCAGGGCTTCGCACGATGTTCCTCAGCCACTTCCTCTTTCGTGAGAAAAAGGCTGAGGTTTTTATTGATTGGTCGGGATCCTCGACATCCCTGCCCAGCCAAGGATGGACGCTGAGGCTACCGACCTTTTCTTTAAAGCTTTTACCATTAGCCATTCCTAAATCTCGTTTTCTGCATTATTACTAGGTAGTTAAACATTTTAAGCCCTGTACACCACTGATAACTTTCCAGATTTTTATTAAATCCCGCAGAAAACATCTTATACCTTGTGCTTGACGCATGATGGCCTCAGCTGCCTATGGGCCATTAAACCCAACACAGCACACAACACAACACTGCAGAGCGCTCGAGTGGTGTGTTGCGGGAAAAGCACAGCGACGCAGCTGCTTGGCAAGGCGCCTGCGCCGTCATCCGTCATGGTTTGTACATTTGACTGGCTGCGCTAGAGCGCGATTACTATCTCTCTACCTGAGTTAAGGCTTTAAGATTCCGCTTCCTTTTCTCCACCGAGCATCGCTCGAGCCTTTTAGATAAGTGAGCTCACCTTTGTACGCCCTGCATGTTTTTTTTTTTTTACACCGGAAAGTGTTGTCCATCGCAGCTGTGCTTGCTGTCGTCGACAAATGAGTGTCCCGGGGATCGTTAGGGGCCACCTGTTTGAAATTTTGGGAGCGCATTCCTTCAAAGCAAGCGACGAAACGATCGAGGCTTTCCTATTTATTTGTTCCAGAGTAATCTAAGGGCCCAGCGGCACACAGGGGGAACTGATTAAAAAACAGTATCATAGGAAAGAGCAGAGCAAAGGTGCGCAGCATTTTTTTTTACGAAAGACAAAAGTAAGCGGTACTATGGATCTAAACAGGAAAAAAAAATTAAAATATTACATAGAATACATGACCAAACGATATTACACTGGACATTGAGCAACAAGTGGCAAGAACGCAATAAATAATCATCATATATTACGAAGGGCCGCTGGTGAAAAGAGAAGTTAGTGATGCAGACTGAAAATGTGGCAAGTTCAGCAATGACACGATGTTGGATGGCAAGGAATTCCACTCATTTATGGCCAGTACGAAAGGTGTCTGTTGGCACTCTTTTTATTCTCGCAAACACTGAACAGACTTTACGAGCATGATCTAAGCCAGAGGGGTTGGTCTGACATTGACTTCCGAAAACAGAAGGTCGCTTTGAAACAAGGTAGAAAAAAAATTGTCACCGAGCATGTTTTCTGAGTGTGGCTAGTGTTTAAAATTCTAGAGAATGCTCCAATGCATGCAGATGCGCTTTGATGACGTGAGTACAATGGGGTGATAAACCTTGCAGTTTTGGATCGATTCGAGAAAATCGCTATGATTGTCCTGGTTAGGGTGTCATATCAGTGAAGCTTATTCAAGTGAAGTTCTGATAAGACTTCTGCAGCCGTGATGTCTAGTATCGTTGTTAGCAAGAATCAAGCGGCGTTTCAGAGGATCAAGTTTCTTATATGCTTTGCTATGCGCTCTGTGTGTGTGTTCCAGGTTAGATTTGATTAAACACCTCGGTACTTGAAACTACTTTAATCGGGTAGTTATTGACTGTGTACAGATTGAGGGGTGGTTGGACTCTGGTTGAGAATCTTAAATACTGTGAAGAAGATGGGCGTTAGCCTAGCCATATTACCATCTCTCGGAGCGAGACCCCGCTCAGCCTGGCCGACGGCGGACTGTGTATAACAGCTGCTTCCGTCGGCCTTGGCGTCGCCAAATAAACCAGTGTTACAATATTTAGATTCATTGATTTGGTTTGGTTTACTGGGGTTTAACGTCCCAAAGCGACTGAGGCTATGAGAGACGCCGTAGTGGAGGGTTCCGGAAATTTCGACCACCTGGGGTTCTTTAACGTGCACTGACATCGCGCAGCACTCGGGCGTGTAGCATTTCGCCTCCATCGAAATGCGACCGCCGCGACCGGGATCGAACCCTTTTTAATGGAAGGTAGCGAACCTGGCAACGTATATTTCACGAAACAGTGAGATTGGCAGCGCGTCTTCCGCCAATTTATTGCCGTCAGATTTTGACACCGTTACTCAATGGGTATTTATTTTCTCGATTTCTTGCGTCACGGGCCTCTTCGGAACATAAAATGATTCCACGATCGTTAGGGTGTTGATTGCATAAATTCTGTTGTTTATATATCACGCTTTCCAACCTTTTTCCACGACTTGTAAGATGTGTACGTGCGTGTAAAAATTGGCGTTTGTGAGTTTCGTTCGTAGACTAACCGATTGGCGTTCTTGATGCCTTGATATATTTTGGACGATAACTTGTGTTTTTAATGAAAATAATAAATAACGCCTGAAAGTAATCGATCAGACAGTGCGTGTGCAAAGCACGGAGACACCTTGGCTACACAAATTCGGACCCTGTGCAGCTGTGCGCCCCCACACCAGCTGTTTTTGTACAGTGAACCGCGCGCGTAAGTTTTTGTTTTTTTCACTGGTGACAGGGCACGACTCGTGGGCGGCATGGGAATATTTACCTAGAGCAGTCGACGGCAACAAAGAGAGAGAGAGCGTGCGCCGGTGCCCCCGCACGCAGACAATGGCCCCGCACGAATTTTGCCTGGCGCAGGACAACCCATCGGTGGTTGGCAAGCCATGCGCGGGCGCCGCAGCCCACATGCATTTCGTGTATTTACGTTGCCGCCCTCCCCCTCCCCCTCCTCTTGGTGCTTCAGGTTCCGATGGCAGATGCCGCAGCTAGCTTTTCCTTCCAATGTTGTTTTTATTAATAAAACAGCCACTAATACGAATAATAAGTTCGTCGCATACGCCTCTGCGCTTTGTGTATAGCAGTGGCATGCATTGTGCTCTCATATGTATGAGTGGCGGCGACAAAACATCTCTGGAAGTTGACTGCGTCAGTGCGAAGGCGAGACGCCGTTCCGATGCGTTACTCCGGCGGCGGGTGCATGCAGGAGCAGGGTCCCACCGCCACGCTGTACTTCTACGACCGACCGGACACGGAGGGGCCCAAGCGGAGCGACTACGACTTCCTCCGCTTCTCGACGGCCGAAGAGGCGCTCGCGCTCAAGGTGAGGTCGAAGGGAACGAGAGTCGTTAGCCGCGCTGCAGTCGGCTCACTGGGTCAGTTCGATGTGAAAATAAGGAACGATCCATTCTCCGATATGTTCAACCCTGCTACTTGAAGTGCGGTCAGGGTGTCCTAGAAAGCGCAGGCACAAATATATCTCAGTCGAATCCGGTAATTAGGTCAAATGCGGATAGTGCGCTAGAATAAGGTCAACTGTCGGTTGGAGCTATGGCGTACTAGGTGGTACCGGGCTACCAACTTATTACTACCACAACTTCTGTTCAGCTACTGTGCAAGTGTCATTCGAATCACGTCCTCCTTCCAGCCGCTGCTGCTCATTCCGCGTAGCTCGCTGCGCGTACGGGCGGTGCCACCGAATTAGCGCTCCCGGTGGTCCCCTGATTCCCACTGGGTGCACCCTGGCAAGTAAGCCACCCGGTGCGCAGGTGAGTAGTAGCGCAGGGGCAAAGGCAGGTGAAATGGCAGGCGTATCCATCGGTGGGACTTGGGTTGGGTTGCGACCCAGGTTTCTCTTCCTGAGCAGCCTCTCACGATTAAATGGGCTGCCGCTTGACACGGTGGGCAGGGGAGCAGCCTGCCACAAAGCAGCCGGCTTCAGACGTACGGACGGACGGACAGACAGACAGACATTCATTGGGTAGGTTGGGCAACCAAGAATAAAAAATAGCCCCTACCTGCACCACTCACCTACAATAGGCTTATTCCAGTTATGAAATAAAAGAGGAAGCCCTAGGGCAATGTTAAGTTTTGCCACTGGAAGGTGTAAAAGTAAAATTGTGTGTGGGGGGTTGGGAGCTACCATAGCGACCCACAGCCGGGGGAGCGGGCCCAGGGGGACTGCCCTGATCTCCCCTGGGAAGTAGCGCTAAGAAAGGGCTATAAAGAAGCGATGTAAGGCTGTCAGGAAACGGGTTATGGGAATTCGGACGCGAATGAGGACGTCGAATGTTTTGCTCTGATCCTTTAATCTGTCGACTCCATTACTGGCCGGCCTGGCCAGGACAGGAGGGCGTCAAGATTGTCCAGTGGTGCGGCCCTCACTCTCGGGATGCCTGATCTCCCGCCAAACGCAACAGGCTCCGACCGCCGGAGACAGCAGAACCTAACACGGGGTCAGCTACCTGGGGCCCTTCCATGACTCGAAGGGTGTTTACAACCTACTGGCTACTAGCCGTAGAGTACTTTTCGCGGTTTTTCAGACACCGGAAGTATGTATGGTCCTCCGGCCCTTGTCACTATAAGCTAACACCTCCAAGGGGAACCGACCGACCAACCGACCGACCGACCTACCGGCCGACCGACTGCGCAATTATTTCCTCCCCTAGCTTGCTCCCCATCTACAAAGGAGGGAGTGTTCAAGGCAGGGCTGGCCGGGCCACATACCAGGAACTGGGCTTAGGGTGAGATGTCCCGGGCCTACTCCGCCGGTACTCCCATAACATCGACGGTTTTTGCATTCAGTCGTACTACGACTTCCCTCGTCGTCCCGCAAAGATCTTTACGGCCCTGCGGTCGGCCTTAGGCCGCTTCCCCTAGACGCCGTTTAGAACCCGGCTACTGTGAACGTCCGCGCGGACCTGGTTTCTTCGGAACCAGAAACCGGCGCGTCGGTAGCCAGACATGCGCGCTCCCGTGTGCGGTGGGAGGTAGCATTTATTTGAAAACGTTTTTCGCAATTTTACATTCCTTCCCTGCCCGATTACGTGGGTCCGACCTGAGTATAAACCCAGACCTGTCTCCACTCAGGCATCGAAACTCACAGGCGCAACTAGTCCTCACACTTCCGTGGTAGTCGCTGCCAGTCCAATGGGGTTCGCATCCCCAGAGGATGGGTCCGATCCATACCCATCCCCGCCGCTGGCGTTACACCAGAACCGAGTCTTGTAGCCGAAGACAATCAGACAAACAAGCAGACAGATACATACACAACACCCGAATGCGGGCAATGGCCACTATAAGTGCTCATCATCATCATCATCATCATCAGCCTGACTCGGAGTGTGCTGGATAAACAAGCGAGTGTCTCACTCCTCTCAAGCGTCATGGTAACAGCATGTACCGCGGAAGCCAAGAGCATTGAAGCCATCATCGAGGGGCTTCGGTCAAGAGCTGCTTCTAGACCGACGACTCTTCATCGCAAGAGGCATCGCTTCTGCAATGTCCCAGCTGAAGTGCTGCTGACAATCACTGGCGAATACCCACACCTCAAAAAATGTTACGGCGATTGTATCTGTCTAAGAAATCACCGGCGTACTAGATGCGTTAGTCCTCTCTGACTCATCCGGAAAAGACAATCTCTCCCAAGACCACACATCTATCTTCGCTATCGGAGTTACAGCGCCTTTTTTTTCTGCCTCTTGAAAGGTCCGACGAATATCTGTTACAAAACATGGCATTATACGACACTCTACTTCTGCGCCAAAGCCTCTACCATGTCTCGAAGCACGAACGCGAAGCCATCCGGGACCAAGTTTAAATTTTGCGCGAAGATGTCATCGAAGAGTCCCTGGGCACCTTCGGTCGTCCTCTTGAAGGACAGAAATCTCCGGATTGGCGTCGATTACCGCCGATTGAACGACGCAATCATGAAAGATGTCTATCCCCTGCTCCGCATCCACGTACCATAGGCCGCCTCTGCGAGGGCAAATACTACTCTTCTATGAAGCTAAAGGGCGGGTATTTACAAATCGAGGTCGATGAGGGCGACCGTGAGAAGACCGGCTTCATGACCCTCGACGACGTCTACAAGTTCAAGGTAATGCCATCTGGACTTTGTTCTGCCCCAGCAGCATTCTAGCCTGTAATCAACACTGCTGGCAGACCTCAAGTGGCATATTTTTCTCGTATATATTTTGCTCGATCCTTGGCGATTGTGTAAAAAGGATTCAGACCGTGCTAGAGTCAGTCAAGTCATATCTTCTCTGAAGGCAGAGAAGTGCCATTTGGCTTACGAGCAGCTGTTGTTTCGAGGCCATTTTGTATAGAAACGACGGGATACAACCGGATCCGCAGAAAACCGCTGCTATCGCGCTGTTTTCACCGCCGACCGACAAGAGAGCTGTGCGAAGATTCCTGTGGCTTTGCGCGTGTTACCAACGATTTGCAATGAATTTATGGCGCATCGCTGTGCCCTTCACACAGATAACGGAGTCGGATGTGTCATTCCAGGGGGAAGGTGCGCAACGTGAAGCCTTGTGGGAATTTAAGCGTCGCTTACCGTCGCCGCCCATGCTTGGACTCTTCGAGAAAAACTCCGCCACCAAAATTCATACAGGCGCAAGCAACGTGGAGCTAGGCGCCGTTTTCTTTCAGAAGGAAGACACACAAAGACATGTGCTGTCTGTGTGTTTCTTCCTTCAGTCCTTGTCTACTTCCCGCTGTTCTTCTTGAAAATGGCATACCAACTCGCCCAAGCATCAGTCCATTCTGCGCTGCAGTCAGACAAACCACCTGAGGACGACTGCATACCATCCGCAGACCAGCGGTTTTACGGAGCGCTTGAACAAGGCCATATCTGACATGGCTGCCTTGTATGTCGACGTCCAACACAATATTGGGACGTCATCCTGCCTTACGTCGTCATCGCCTAAAACGTGTACCGCAGTGCAAGAGACCACCCAGATGACGCCGTTTAGCCGTGTCCATGGCAGGGAGGCAACCAATACTGTCGACGCCATTCTCTCACACGTCATTGAAGAGGACAGCATCGACGTCGCCGCCTACCTTCAGCGCACGGCAGAAGCCCGACGACTTGCCCGAATACGGATCAAAGACCAACAGCGCACCGACGGTCGACGCTACAGCCTACGCCGATGCCACGCGGAGTACAAACCGAGTGACTGTGTATGTAAGTGGACGCCCATTCACCGCCGCGGACCGAATGAAAAGCTTCTGCGCCGCTACTTCGTCCCGTACAAGATCATGTCGACATAGAGGGCTTCACTACGAAAAGGCCCCCCGACCTCCTCTGACGAAGTTACAAATAGAGAGTTTTAGCTGAGCATTTTTACGGCCAGCGGAGAGGAGCGGACGAGCGCAGACGCTACTGCGCATGCGCGCGTCGCTGGGCCGGCCAGCGTTTTTACGGAGCGAAGCTTATACCCGCTGGGAAGCCCTCTCCGGCGGATAGGCAGCGATAGCGGATAGGCAGCGACCATAGCGATAGGCAGCGCGCGAGCGTGCGTAAGAGCGCGCGGGCGTGTATGGGTAATAATGATGGCAGCCTCTTTTGTACATCTAAAACGGAACACCTGCCAGAAAATTAACTAAAAACACAGAATCTACCTTTACTAAACAGACTCAGTGCATTATTAGCAGGCTTAATTGATATTATTTTCACTGTAACTCGAATTGTGACCGATAGGTGGAGCAGCAGAGCAAGCGACTCTAAAGTCCCTCAATAATTTTAAAGTAAAGAAACACTTTTATCCAGCCGCCGACGCCAGCGATTGGACGATCGACGACATGTGACCTTGCTCCGCCCCTCGGCACCATAAAGTTCCTGCGCGCGAGTGCGCCAGGCCAGCGCTGGCCAGGCGAAGAGCGCGCGTTCGCCTGCTCTGCTGTGCACGTTGCTGCGGTAGTTTTCTTTCGCAGGGGCCGAAATGCCTTGTTGCTGTGCGGTTGGGTGCCGAAATTGCTCGGAAGATGGCAAGAAGTTGTTTTGCATTCCGCGTGACAAAGAGAATCTAACCAGAAGAAAAGTGTGGCTGCACAGAATTGGACGGATAGACTTTGAACCGTCGGCATATACAGCATATACATATATACAGCAAATCATATGCAGCAAACCGCGCGATGATTCAAGGCTACGTGGGGACGTTAAACGGTTCACGAGAACAGTCAATCGCGTTAACACACGCGCTGACAAAAGGCTACAACAAAGATATCTACAACGCTCAATGTTGGTGTGCCGCGGTATCAGATCACTCTTGAAGCACGAACATGATAGAGAAGCTTCGATGACGCAATCCATACCATCGCTTTAGAATGTCGAGACAGTTGCACTGACTCGTAGGACTGAACGACAAACACACGACACTATTCGAGTAATCGTTACACGACAGACATACAGCGGCAAGAAGACGGCGCACACGTTTCCGCACACAGGACGATTACTTTCCGTAAGGGTCGCAGGTTTCAGCGGCGTTATGTCGTAGCTTTTCGATGCGAGCGACCTTCAGGCTTTTTTTTTACTCGCATTCTTGCAACAAGGTAACCGGTATATGTATACCACACACTTACAAGTAAAAGAAACCACAGGGCAAACAGAACTGGGAGCACGAGATCACCGAGGCTTGCGCGGATAGACACGAAACGCCATGCGAAACGCGTCGCGCGTTGTCTTCGGCTCCGACTTCGTGTTGTCTATCGTCGAATGCATCGACTACATTAAAAAACACTGCCAGGTCAACACCTCGCTCTTATTTTTGATTATATACTGCTAATTTTTTTTAATTTAACACGAGAACAAATCAAGAGATGCAAACATGAAAAATCGAGGCGATTGTGCTCTCTTGAGTGAATTTTTTTCAGCGCTCATTTAAAAGAAGAGGACTGGTTTTCGCAGTTCGGGCTCTTCTTTCGTTTTTTACCACAGTCAGGCACCGGCAGTTTTATTTTCTCGCATGTGCAGATATGTTTTCACCTCATGAATGCCGCGGTAGCCGCAGTAGAAACATGGGCGTCCTCTGCTACACAGGATCCTTCTAGGTGGCGCGCGCGTCAGATGTCCCTACCTTAAAAATTATAGAGGGACCTTAAACGGCTCTACTCTGCTCGAGAAGACGGGCGATCCGCCCGGCTAAAACTCTTTTTCTCGGGCGCCTCTCCGCTGCTGTATCCGCTCGCCCGCTCTGCCCCGCTGGCCGTAGAAACTCTCAGCTAAAACTGTCTAATATCAAAGCGGCGGTGCGCCGCCCGGAGGTTGGGCATGTTGTGCGCATAAAGCCTTATTATGCGCCCTAGAAGACTCTGTCTCTGCGATTTATTTTTATGCGAAGCATATTACTAGAGCTACACTACAGCCCGTCGAGCGCGGTGGTGGAGCTACCATTGACCTTTAGCGTGACCACGTGACACCACGTGACAACATGACGTCACAGCAGAGGAGAGATGGGCTGCCGGCTCGCGCGGTCGGCCGCGGCGGTGGAGGCTCCACATCAGAGGCGCTGCGGCTGACCACGTGACAACATGACGTCACAGCAGAGGAGAGATGGGCTGCCGGCTCGCGCGGTCGGCCGCGGCGGTGGAGGCTCCACATCAGAGGCGCTGCCTGCTGCTACTGGGGGTACATCAATACAGTCTGTAGGGAATGGTGGCGGTGGTGGAATAACTAAGGGTGTTTCCAATGTACTTTCCATGGGTGCCAAGAATGCTGTTGTAGCCGGTGCTGGGGCAGCGGTTGTACACTCTGCATTGAATTCACCGATGATCCCGTATGTAGCTGCCACGCCAATCCTTGCTACACTTCTAGTGGTTGTATTAAAATGACCAGGTATTCAACCAAGGAAAGCCATGTATTACCAAGCCTAGCCATCAATGTGCTTCGCATCTGACTAGGCTTAACCTTAGCTAAGCTCTGCATTGAATTCACCGATGATCCCGTATGTAGCTGCCACGCCAATCCTTGCTACACTTCTAGTGGTTGTATTAAAATGACCAGGTATTCAACCAAGGAAAGCCATGTATTACCAAGCCTAGCCATCAATGTGCTTCGCATCTGACTAGGCTTAACCTTAGCTAAGCCTCAGCAATTTTTTTTTGCATTCTCATTGTTTATTTTTACCAGCATTTCATTCTCAAGCATTGGGGCGATGCTTAAGAGGGATGTAGTGCCGCATACCTTTGTATGCTTAGTTCTTATGCTCAATGCCACCGGCACGTCTCATTATCACTTTGTCTGCGACGCAAGATGCGACCAGATTTATCTCGAGCGATCGCAACAAGCCGGAACCGACGTTGCTTTGCTCGAGGCAGCGACTTTAACAATGCAAGAGTGGGGGGCTAGTTGGTGCTTCTTACTTCGTCCGTTTGTGTTCTCGTGTGTCTGTGCCTTTTAGCGCGAATTGATCAGTATGCAGCGACTTTGCAAGCCGTGTCTCGAAAGTTTGTTGTCGGCTTCAAATTAAGCACAGCCGAGAGCGCGGGCATTCTGCTCGACGACGGCTGACCAAGCTTGCTGCTGCCGCCGCCGTCGAGTCGTTCAGTTTTTTTTTTGTGGGCGCGAGTCAGCCCAATAAAGGGTTTCCTTTGGAAGGCTTTTGCACTGTCTTCTTTCACCGCTACGTCACCATTAGTCACCAGCTGCTTGCCAGCTTGACAAGCTGTGTAGATTGGTGAGTGTGCACGCTCCGGCGGAATTGGTCTGAGGGTAAATGGGCTACGCCCGAGGCACGTCTCAGATTTCAAGCGCAGGCATGAACTCCTGCCTGAGCTCCCGCTGCTTTGTCACATGACAGCCCCTTTGCCATGACGCTTTTTTTAAACGTCTTTATTTCTGCATTTAGTAGGCCGATACCTTGCGGCAGAACTAAGGTGCTTCATGGAGGTTGGGGTGGGGGAGTGGTTAAGGGTGGGGGTGAGGATGGGGGTGAAGGTCGGAGTGCGGGTGGGGGACCGGTGTCCGCTTCTTCCTCAAGGTAGTGTCGTCCCGAGGTCGGCTCCGCGAAGTGATGGCCTGGCCCTTCATCTTCCTTGAAGTAGGAAAGAAAAGTTCACCAGAGCCGCAGTGCGTTTGATGGCCCGATGTGCGATGGCGGATCGACCCATTCCTGCAGGGTTCCAGGTAGGAGCCCGCCCAGGGACTTGAGTGCTCTCTCCCGTACTGCGTCAAAGGTAGGGCAGCTCCACAGGAGATGTTCGGCCGTGCCTCTGGCAGGGCACGTCGGGCACTGAGGAGTCGGGTATGAGCGCGGGTTTATGAGGTGCAGCTTCGCTGGTGATAGAAGCTGGCCGGTCTGTGCTCGGCGAAGGAGCACTGCCTCCACTCTCCGGAATGCGCTATGTGGACGGCGATATAGTAACTCAGGGTTGGCCAAGTGCTGGAGTATGCTGCGACGATTGCGTTGTGCGCGATGTCATGTCTCCGCCCTATCCATATGGGGTGACGACGGGTGCGCAACGTCATCAGGGGGCCAAGAAGCGGAAACGAATGTGGATCCAGGCAAAGGTGCGGAAAGAGCTGCTGCGCGCGCTGCCTGGTGTTCCTTTTCGTTTCCAGTGATTCCTTCGTGTGCAGGAATCCATTTGATAATTAAAGTGTAGCCCTCCTCTCGCAGGCGACGGGCTTCTGTTCGAATTGGGATCTATTCACGGCGAACCTTCATACCGGAGACGCAATCAGGGACATAGAATCTTGGGGCACGGACATTCTCGCGGCAGTTAAAGAAGCCACCAAAGAGGTGGAACCGGACGAAACGCAAGAAGAGGTGGACAGGCGTATGATAGGCCTGTGGCGCAAGAAAAGGGAGCTAGAAGAAAAACTTGCTCAAAACAAGGGGAACAGAAACATACGTAAGCTCCTAGCCAAACAGAATAGAGATATCGAGGAGCACGCGCTGAACTTAACCAGACAAAACTGGGGTAGTATCTGCGAGCAGATGGACCGCAGAATCAGCAAAGCCAACACGTGGAAAATGCTCAGACATCTCTTAGACCCGGACAAGACAAAGAATGAGGCACGACAACAACTACAGAAACTCGTATATAAATACGAAGGCACTAGCGATCAACTAATCTCTGAAGTGAGGGACAGGTACTTGAGGTGCACACCACCCACACCCCTCCCCGAGTACAAGGGCGCAGAGAATCCTCTTCTCGATGGGCCTATCACCATCGGAGAGGTTAGGGCGGAGTTGAACATACTCATAACTAAAACTGCGGCAGGTCCAGACAGAATCAGCAATCGCATGCTGAGGAATTTGGATGATGCATCAATTAGAAACCTAACAGCGTACATGCAGGAATGTTGGGACAAGGGCCGAATCCCACCTTCGTGGAAAGAGGCCAACCTAGTCCTTATTCCAAAACCAGGTAAGAAACTAAGTCTCGAAAACCTGAGGCCCATTTCGCTTACCTCATGTGTAGGTAAGCTAATGGAGCACGTTATTCAAACGAGGCTAAACAGATTCCTAGAAGAACAAAAGCTTTACCCCGACACGATGATCGGATTCAGGACACATCTTTCTGCATGCGATGTTATGCTTCAACTTAGTGCTAGACAACGAAACAGCTGATACCAGAGTAATAGTCGGCCTTGACGTGGCCAAAGCTTTTGACAACGTTGACCACGCAGCCATACTAGAACGCTTAGAAACTCTAAATGTAGGGGAGAGGTATACAACTACGTGAAGGACTTTCTTTCAAACAGAACAGTTACTATCAGCCTAGGAGGGAAGGAAGAGATAGGCATAAGGCTGGGCAACAAAGGTACTCACCAACACTCTTCAACATTGCAATGATTGGCTTACCACAGAAATTGGCGTGTATAGAAGGGCTCAACCACACAATATACGCGGACGAACTCACCCTCTGGGTTACCAGAGGCAGTGACGCGCACATCGAAGGTACCCTCCAAAGAGCGATCGAGGAAATTGAGTCGTACCTAAAACAAATAGGACTCAAATGTTCTGCCGAGAAATCGGAAGCGCTCTTCCTCGGCCCACAAAAGAGACAAAGAAAGCCCCATGAACATGGGATAACGCTAACGGTAAACAGGGACAAAATACCCTCAGTGGAGATGATTAGAGTACTGGGTCTTAGGATACAGACAAACGGTAAGGACACCGAAACGATACGAAAACTCGAATCGAGTGTAAGCCAGACGTGTAGGCTACTCAAAAGAATAGCAAATAAACACGCGGGAATGAAGGAGACGAACCTCTTAAGACTAGTTCAATCATTTGTAATCAGCAGAATCACATACGTGGCACCATACCTACGGCTAGCCAAAGCAGAAAAAAAAACAAGATTGAAATCCTAATTAGGAAAGGCGTCAAAACCGCTCTGGGCCTCCCCCCGTACACATCCACCCAGAAAATTCTGAACATGGGGATTTCGAACACACTAGACGAGCTCATTGAGGCTACCAGAGTAGCGCAACAACAACGACTCCTACGCAGCCATTCGGGGCTAAAAATACTAGAAAAGCTAGGCTGCGAACATCGAGCGCGGCTCAAACACACGGAGAATATCCCAACAGACATAAGGAACAAAATCAGAATCCCACCACTCCCAAGGAATATGGATTCGGTACACCATGAGGGTAGGCGAAAGGACAGAGCGAAAGCTCTGCAGAAAAAATTAGCCAATAGACAGGACGTGGTTTACACGGACGCGGCGGAATATGAAGGCAGAACGGGTTTCGTAGCCCTAGCGACCAGGGAGGGCGGAGACCGAGTCTCGTGCTGCAGCACCCAACAGAGAGATGCAACAGCGGCTGAGGAGGTAGCCATTGCGCTGGCTTTAACTCAACGGAATGTCAGGGTGATTATAACAGATTTCAAATCGGCTATCCGCAACTACAACGCAGGCAGGGTATCTGTCGAAGCAGTCAAAATTCTGACTGCCGGCCCGACACCGGCAGAACTAATTAACCTTGTTTGGACTCCGGCCCACGAGGGCCTCCGGGGAAACGAGACAGCGCACGCATTGGCCCGAGGACTCACACACCGGGACCCCAATGCGGTCTCGTCGAGCAGAGAGCCCCTTCAGACGAGCGTGGAGCTGAACACGTACCAAGATATTCTTAGCCATTACAGATTAGGAAGACAGACATTACCTGGAGCATGCAAGGGCCTCAGCAAAAAGGAAGAGGTCATATGGAGAAAGTTACAGGCGGGAGTTTTTCCGAACCCACTCGCACTAAGCAGATGGCATCCGGCGATCCAAGACCCCAGGTGTAAACAGTGTAATGAAATAGCAGACATGATCCACATGGTGTGGACATGCCCTAGCCACAACGAACCAGACAGGAATATAGAGTCCTGGAAGGCTTTAATGGCCAGCCAGAAAGAAAAAGAACAAAAAGAAGTCATCCGTCTGGCCCTGGACACCGCTGAATCCCAAGGGATCCCAGCCTGCTGAAAGGGGAGGAAGATGACGACGGTCAAGACTCGTCTTTTTCTCCCTCTGATTCCTTGACGGGTGCAAATAAAGTTATTTCATCATCATCTGTTCGAATAGTGTTGAGAACGGCATAGTAAGCTCCCCCTGCGCGGCAGGCGGTGTACGCTGCTTGTGAATCTGTGTAAACATGGTAGGTGCAAGGAGCCGAATCTTGTCTTTCTACTATTCGAGTAATGGCAAGTCGTATGGCAATGAGTTCGAGATTGGTGACTGTGTGTTCCTCGGAAAGCCGTTGAACTACAGAGGTATCTGACACAGAATCGTGACAAGCTATAGCGGCGCAGTGTTGAAACTGAGCGGCGTCTGTGTACAGTTGGATGGCTCCTTCCTGGGCTAACTTGTATGATGTCTTCTCGTGCCGTTTGGCGGCAGCTTTGCGCCTTTGAGGATTAGCCGAACTCATATTATTTGGTAATGGCATACCATCTACTAAGTCGATCAGTTCCCATGGCGGGGCAGCGGACGAAAGTGGCTCTAAGTTGTCAACGTTGTAGCCTAATGCCCACAGGTCGTTTAAGGTATATCCTTCCCACACGCATCAAACGTTTGCTTTATCATTCACTCTTTCAGTCACACTTGAACTATTGTCAACTAGTATGGGGAAACACAACATCCACTAATATAGAACACATCCACCTGTTACAGAAAAAAGTATCTCCGACACACATAAAATGCTTCTTATACTGCTTCCACCTCAACTTTCTTTAGCAACTCTGGTGTAATTTCAGCTCACAATCTACATAGATATCGCTTAAGCCATGTATATAAACAAGAAATCCACAGGAATATCAACAATATACGTAACCTATCCCAATTACAGGACAGAACTCCAAGTTACCTTACAAGACACTTCGAGGATTGGTCAGTACCAATGTCACGTTCAAGTTACGGGAAACAGTACCTTAAGTACACAATACCAACGCTTTTGAATTATTATAATTCTGTACGTTTTGACCTTTTCACGGCAACCTACAAGGACCTCCGGCAGATGTATTTGGTTTCTATGTAATGTTAACTAGCCTTGCTGTTGTTTTCGTTTGGATTTGTAGAAGTGAGTTCCGCTGTTGTTTTCTGTTCTTTTTGTTGTTTTCTGTTGTTTTCGTTTACGAGTACTAAGTCTGTATCATATTAAATATGTATGTATATGTTTGCATATCAAGAATATGTTACGTGATGCCGCCACTCTGCCAAAATAAGGGATTGTGGACCCGTCAAGCTGTCCAAGGACAGCTTTTTTTCTACAATCCCCCCATCTGTATTTGATGGCAAATAACGATTTCAATAATAATATGTCGGCCAGCCGCCGTTGTGGAGAGACGGACTCGCTGGGCTAGCGATTGCTGCTCTGCCAGATCCTGCAGGGCATTGATTTTGCTGCATGCGTGTAGGTTCACTACTGGGCAGTACTGCGGCAGACCAGTAACCAGGCTCATCGCCTTGCGATTGATTCGCTCAAGCTGAAGGCGTTGGGTTGCGTTAAGCCGCATGTACGAATATTCGTACAGGATTTTCGATGTTATGAGTGCCAGGGTAATCTGACGGAGCCCCACCTCCTTGATTCCCCATCCACGCGCGGAGACGCGGCGCATAAGGTGTAAAGCCTGATGACAGCTATGCATCGTGTTATGAAGCCAGCTTTTGGCTCCTCCATCCTCGTCAATAAGCATGCCGAGTATACGGATTGTTTGTTTCCGGCAGATAACTGAGTGCCCTAAATGAAGAGAGATAAGTTTGCATTCGGCCTCTGCTCGTACCCGCGAACCATTTAAGACAACCACATACTCGGTTTTTTAGGGAGAGGTTTCCATTCCACACTTCTTGATGTATTCATGGACGGCATTAAGTCCTGATTGTAGGGCTAGTTCTTGCTCTGCAGGGGACCCTGAATTAGTCCACAACGTTAGATCGTCCGCATACACGGCAAAATTAAGACCGGGTATCGACGACAGCATTGGCGGGAGACCTGACATAGCAATGTTAAAAAGAGCCGGTGATATGACAGTGCCTTGGGGGACACCTGTTTGGTTATGTTGCCATTCACCCTGAGTATCTCCAACCATTACTGAGAAAGTTCTTTCTGCAAGAAAGGCTTTCACGAAGCGGTAGAGGTTGCCGCCTATCCCCACTTCCTGTAGCCGGCGAAGTATGGTCGAGTGGGGCACGGAATCAAACGCCTTCTTGACGTCTACCCCAACAACCACTCGGAGCTGTGCGCTGCTAGGGTATGCGAGAACGTCGTTATAAAGCCTTCTGAGAATGTCTTGGGCACAGAGCCCTCGACGAAAACCTACTAGCATAGGAGACAGGACGTTGTACTTGTCTAAGTACCATTCAAGTCTTCTTAGAGTCATACGTTCCATGACCTTACAAAGGCTGGACGTCAGCGATATTGGCCTGAGGTCTTGTAATGTTCGACTTGGCTTGCCAGGTTTTGGAATTGGTATTACCACTGAGTTCTTCCAGGCAAGAGGAAGATCACCGTTGGCCCAGTACTTGTTCATCTCTTTCAAGAGGGCAACTTTATGTGACTTGGGAAGGTTCAGAAGTGTTGAGTAGCGTATATCATCCGGTCCTGGGGCGCTATTGTGATTGGAGTCATACAGAGCTGCCTCCAGTTCGTCTAATGTGAAGGGAACGTCGTAATCGTTTGATGTACCTGATACGGGGTCCGCAGGCAAGGCATCTGCATTTTCAGGTTGGGGAAAAATACCTTCTCTGCTTGTATAGCTAACTTCGCCGGGGAGACATTCAATTTCAAGGCCATGCATTGGGCAGGGGAAATTGGTTGGCTTCTTGCGTCCAAGGATAGCTTGAAATATGTGCCAGGCCTTCGATAAGTTAGCTGCTCCATTGAGTGAGTGGCACAGCAGCTGCCAGTCTTGGAGAGCGAGCTGCAGAGTATACTTCTCAACTTATTTACTGATGCGAGTGAAAGCACGCCTCCGATGGGGTGTCCGGCCTGATCGGCGATACGCCTTGAGAGCCCGAAGCCTACGATTCCAAAGATTCAAAAGGTGGGAGTCCGGCTTTGGGGCATCAAACTTGACTGAAAGCTTCGTTGTAGCTTTCTTCTTGGCATCGCTGATCTGAGTAATGAGCTCGTCTAACCCTGTGGGAACGTTCACCGTACCGAGCATTCTACGAAAATCGTCCCAAGAGACGTGCTCCTCTATTCGACGGCGTTGTTGCCGCTGTAATGACTTTCGCCCTCGAGGAGCCCATGAGACCGCCAAGGGATAATGATCACTGCCCATGACATCATCAGCCCTCGACCATAGGATCTCACTGGGATGAGACACTAGTGTCAAGTCTGGGGAAGTGTCTTGTTGACCTTTGTGCTGGCCAAGGCGAGTAGGTAGCTTGAGGTCGTTGGCTATGGTCAGTTTCGCTCTGACAATTTGCTGCCAAAGGTGCCTTCCCCTAGCATCTGAGTGATGATATCCCCAGCTGCTGTGCATGGCGTTAAAATCATCCCCAACTACAACGCGATCCTGGGGATATATCCTTAAGAAGTGTTCTACAAAAGACATATCTACTCGATATGTCGTAGTACCGAATGATCGCGCATAAATTGAAAAAACTAAGGCTTGTTGGTCGCCATCTAAGCTAAGGCGTACTCCCGCTACCTCCTGCGTCTGCGTGCACCACGCGGAAGTATCTAGTTCAGTTTGGGCCGTGCGCGACAGAACAAGAACGCATGCCTGCCCATTGGCCATTGGAGGCGCAGATCGCGATCCTGGCCAGGGACGCCGGTGCTCTATGGAAGGGGTGCAGTAAGGTTTGTACCCTATTAGATTGAGCTTATTAACGCCAGTCTCCTGAAGCAGGACAGCTAGAGGAGGCGTTGGCGTGATGGACAGTCTCCTCTGAAGTTCCGCTTGTTTGCGACGGATTCCCCGGCAGTTCCGTTGCAAGAACCATATAGGAGAGTCCGAAGCAAAAATGTCATGTAGTTTCGCGCTAATTCCTGCCATTATTAAACTGAAAGGTACGCGGAAGTGAAGATGATGTGTGCCCAATTTCGGGCTCTTCATTCGGAGAAACCTGTGACATTCCCAAGAGTGGGAGCATACGCTTGATCACCTCGGCAGTGACCAGTTCGATAATGCGCGTGAGCTGGTTTTCATCTAAGTGTAGCGTACGCGAACTATCTTTTGCAAGATTCGTTTGCGCGCCGCGTTGCGTATCACTGAGTGTTTCAGCGTAAACCCGATGAATGCGCGCTTGCTTTGGTGCCGTCGCGGTATGCTCAAAAGCTCAAAAGAGATGAGGTGGCATTCCTTTGACTATTGCTCTCAGATTGTGTGGAGGGCTTGTGCGCGCCTTGCCGTTTAGTTTTATGTTCGCTGTCTCGTGTCTTCTGCAACGGCTGACTTTGTAGTGGAGGGAAGTCCTGATTAACAAGCACAATTGACTCAGAGGCTGATTGCTGTGTACTGACAGGGCTCTTGTGCGCCGTCGTCGACACCGTTTGGTTACCACGTAGAATCTCGGCTTGTTGTTTGCGTTCTTTTCGTCGCGATACTCGGATACGACGGAAAATGCCATTCCTCAAGGTTTTTGTGGCCTGCCGCCGAGCAGGGCACTTTGGGTCCGTGGCTACGTGGGGACCTCTGCAATTGCGGCATAGTGGTTCTGTCGGACAAAGCTCGAGATTTCCATGTGCAAGGCGACCGCAGTACGAGCATCGACGTTGGTCGACTAGTGGGCACGAAATTGCCCTGTGTCCGATTTTGTGACAGGTCTCACATATGATAGACTTCGGGTGATAAGGTGTCACCGGAAGGAGTATGCTGTACAGATGAATTTTTCGGGGAAGTCTGGAGCCCTCAAACGTGATTAGAGCTGCTCCGTTCTTGCCCATAGGCCTGGCATTTATTATCCTGCACGAGTAGCACGTGAGGTTTGCCATGAGCTGTTCGCTTGTTAACCCGTTGGCACGATAAATGACCGCGCGGGTCTGGCCGGGGCGTGTGGTTTCATAAGCTTGGATAGGTGTCTCCTTTCCAGAAATTAGGAGAGACTGCAGTCCAATCAGATGGTCTCTGGCATGCATATGCGATATGTCGATAGCAAACTGATTGCTTCGTTCAAGAGGCCGCACTTGAAAGCCAGAGTGAAAATGAATTTTTCGAAGTTCATTAGCAACAGCTTCGTGCAGCCAG
The DNA here is from genome assembly GCF_055824585.1 of Amblyomma mixtum. NCBI lineage: Eukaryota > Metazoa > Arthropoda > Arachnida > Ixodida > Ixodidae > Amblyomma > Amblyomma mixtum. Next base: position 136,109,839 of record NC_143012.1, on the reverse strand, counting down.
TGTGCGGGGAGTGTCCCTAGTTGTCCACGTGAGGTTAGCTTAATTATCACAGTGTATTTAACACTGATTGGATCGGCGGCTGCGGCCTTGTTCTTTCGCCTAACAGGCTGCCAATCATCTTCTTCATTATGTTCATTATCAGCCAAGTGATCGATTCTGCCCATTGGGGTGACTATGGACGCTGAGGCACAGCCTAGCGATCGATAATACGCATCCGTGAAGCGAGCATTTATAGCTGTCTGCGAGTGGGCATGTTTTACGCCGTGTCGTTTGTTCTCAAAGCGAGTGCTTTCTTGAGCCATCCGCGATGTTCCTGACCCAATCCTAGGTTGCTTGGCAAATTTTGAAAACGGAAAAGTGCAAGATTCCTACCTCGGAAGGGGCGCTTCCCGGCTTGTTTTCCGTGGAAAGAACAGAGAATGGGTTGGAGACAGGTATCGTCGCAACCACTTGAATGGCTTCGTCATCCGCGGCAATTTTCAGGCCGCGTTATCTGTGCCGCTGCAAAGCGATGCTACCGCGGCGTCTTGCCGAGGCTGCTGCGAAGCCATGTTGGCGGCTTCGGCGGTAGGCGTATCCGATGCATCCGGATGGTTTCCTGGGGTATCCGTTGACGCGGAAGCGTTGAAACCGTCGCTCACAGGTGGCGAGGAACACGATGGGGGTGGCCCATTCATTTTTGGGAGCCTAGCCCAAAAACGTCCCGGCCAAAAAGCTTCAAAAAGTCGGAGCGATGCGAACGTGCGTCTGTTCGAGACGGCTGCTTGCAGCGCCACCCCATGATGCTTTCCATTCAATTTAGTGCGCTAGCATCTGTAGTGGCCACTTAACCGTTGTCTGTTTTTCTTGTCTGTATGTCTGTCTGAAGCCAGTTTTGTGGCAGGCGGCAGCCCAATCAATCGTGAGAGGCTGCTCGGGAAGAGCAACCTGCCATAGAAGGGCAGTGGCGCATCGCTTGACCGCTGCGCTGGAAATGGTAGGAATACTCCCAGTGGTAAATCAATGTAGAGAATGACCAACTCCGCATATTCAATTTCAATTTCAATTCGATGTTTACTTTACAGAAAGTGTCTGGAGGGTCTCCTTGGCTAAAAGCCGCTAATGCAGCTTGATTAAGGCCAAGAAGAGCGTTACATAACAGTATCAGTAACACCATAATATATTTAAAACAGACATGTTACCTGTAATTTGCAACAATAATTAAAGATTCTATAAAAGGTCCTTAGCACTGCAATTATAGCAAGTAAACAACATAAGTGAAACAACATATGTCAGAAAATACATTTAGACAAAACACATACACATATGGACACATACACATATATACACAACATATACAGAGATATATACAAAACACATATGGACATTAAGCCATTTGAGAGTTTTAGTATTGCGGGCTTTGCGTAATTGCGTGCATAGCGGAATAGCGGGTCCAGAGTGCGCATGCGCAGAACGCTAACGGGGAAATAGCGTTAGCGTACGCACGCAATTTTCAGAATTTAGCGTTGCGGCAGTTGCGGCTTTTGCGCTTTTAGCGTGGAAACATGGCGGCGTCCTTTCAAGCGACAGCCGCCCGCTTCAGCCAATTCAGCAGCTCTTGCGATTCCGGTCGGCATGTTTACCGGCAACTACTGGTGTTTTTGCTTTTCGCTATGACTTACCTTGCTTCGACGATAAAGTTTAAGCTGCAATGCAGCCCTGTTTTTAAGATACGCTCTCGATTCTGGAGCGCGCAAGCCTAATGGAACCTCCAGCTGCACTGCTACCGTCTGCAATGGCCCGAAACGCAGCAGAAACCTAGCAAAAACGTCTGGAACGAGACAAAAATAGATTTGGAGGTTTTTCGCGGTGTTTTATGGACTTGAATTATGTAAAGAGAGTTTATATTAAATTTTTCTCAAGTTTTTGAACATTAGACGTCATGTGATGGCAAATTTTATTGCTCCAACGGCTTGTAGTTAACATTGCCTTTACTAGATGGCGCCACTATTTTACGTTTTCATTTCATTTTATTTCAATTTCGGGGTCATTTTGCAGACGAAAATGAACGCTGCACTAATAATTCGTTTAACAAACTTGGAAATATTATACTTTGGCAAGTTAGCGGCAATGCCAACCATTTTAGAAGGACCGTTGGCATCCATGTCAAGCAGATGGCGTTTAGCGTTTCCAAAGCGCTATACTAAAACTCTCTGAGGGGATAAGTTGCTTGCGGCACGCTAACGTAATTTCCCTTAGGTCCGCTATCACGCTAACGCTATACTAAAACTCTCTATTATCCTTATTCCGAACACCTGCCATCCGTGAGCTCGGTATCTGAACGTTGGAACCGAAGGGAAAACCGAACTGCAAGCGCTCCTCATTTGCCCTAACTATACGCAAAGCGGCCATTATTCAACTCAATGCGAAGCCTTGTTGTCGTCGAAGAGTGGTGCAGCAAAGGCGGCCTCTGCGGCGGCGCAGCGTCTCCTCTCGCGCAGCGTGGGCGTCCGTGGCGTGGTGCGCAAGAAGCGCCACCTGTTCCTGGTGGGCCAGACGCGGGTGCACGTGGACTCCGTCGAGGGACTCGGGGACTTCGTCGAGCTGGAGGTGGGTACACTGCGCCCCCTGTGCGTCGGATGCCACCACGCAGTGCGTGGCCGACACTCCATGCGGCGAACGCTAAGGAAGGAAGGAAGCCACCGTACGAACACTGGGGCGAGAAAAGCAGAACTAAGGACGAAATGGGGTCTAGTAGGGGCTGGTTAAATAGGTGGGAAATGGTTACCGGCATGAAAACAGTAATGGCAATGAAAAAGGAATCGCAGGACGCAGCTCCAGGCACGCTTAGTCCAGAGACGTCTTGCTGAATGTAAATCATTAATTACAGTAGTTGAGCAGCGCCGCATTCTGTGAGTTACTTCTCTGAAAAAAAAAAAAAAGGCTCTCCGCCTTTTCGTGGCTGTTTGGTGGAAGCTTAAAAGGAGGAGCACTTCCAGAGCGTCGCAAGGCACTGGCAAACAACAGGTGCCATCAGGCGTTCGGGAAGCTCAACCGATTGGTACGTACTTTTGCTTCTCGATCCTCGAGAGCAATTCAGGCGTAAGTGTAGGCCTTTGCATAGCGCGCCAGCTCGTGATTCGTCGAGAGCGAGTCACAAGGTAATTCCAGGGTGCTGCTTTCTAACAACCCTCGTCTTTTTTGCTCCCGATATGCGCCCACGGTACAAGCGCTGTTACACAATCAGTGACTGCGGTTATCCTTGTTAGCCCCTCCCTCATAAAAACGGTCTATAGACAGTCTATACACTTCATATTGACTCTATTGACTTCCTATAGATATTGATTTTTCTCTATTCATAGTCCATAGGCTGTCTACAGACAAAAGTCTACTAAGAGAGTATGGCCATAAATCTCTGGGTTGTCTATAGACTGTCTATGGCATTTGTATTGCCTATAAACTGTTCTCTCGGATCTGTCTATAGACAGTCTGCAGACTTTAAAGGCAGAAGTCTGTAGACACTCTATAGACTGTCTAAAACCTTTTTTTTTTTTTTTAAGGGCTGCGTTGAATGCGCGTGGGAAGAAAGTCCTACCGTTCGAAACGGGCGTTTTCTCGGCCCGAGCACACGGCTCCTCGGGCAGCGTTGGCGCCTGCCGCTGACGATGCAGCTCCGGCCGCGAAAACAAGGGTCGCGCCGAGCGTTAGGTGCGTCCACGCATTCTCGGAAGCTGGATTGAGCGATGCCTGGTTTATGCAGTGGAGGCATTGCAACCCTAGCAGCCCCGCAACTGAGGGTGGTGAGTTGGTTGTGTGCTTGAAAAGAAAAAGAAAAGAAAAAAAAAGACGATGCCACAATCTGCGTTCAATGTATCACACAGTAGCGCTAATGGATGCCTTGAGCGGCCTGGGGTCCTCCTTGCATATCTATTTATTTATTTATTTCGTTACTATCAGGGCCGTTGAGGTGTTATACAGATAGGAGTGGTAAGTATACTTATACAAAATCAAGTACAATAAGGAGAGTTGTTAACATAGGTGATGAAGAAGAGCAGACTTGAAAACTTCCGGTTCAGAGATGGAGACGATGCTGGCGTGCAGGTGGTTCCACTCTGAGCTGGTCTTGGGCAGGAAAGAATAAAAACACTGGTTAGTTCTGCAACTTGCAACACTCGCTTTGAGTCGGTGATCAATGCGACATGATACATAACTTGGAACAGTGAAAAGACTTTGTTTTAGCGATTGATTTGTGTAATATATTTTGTGGAAAGTAAAAAGTCTAGAAAGATGACGGCGCAGTGAAAGATCTGGAAGGTCTAGAGTTCACTTCGCAGACACGGATACTGTTGTAGGTACGAGTTGCGCACAAAGACACACACAGGAAAAAACACGAGGGAGGCTGAAAGAGAGCAAACTATCAACCGGTGTCTATTTGATTCAGTGCCGCTTTATAAGCAGTGTGCACACGTGCCTACAAAGAGGGGAAGGAGAGGATAAGGAAGCAAATCAACCCTGCGCGACAATCCATCAAAATCGCTCCAAAAAATTCTTTTCCGCGTTGTACAATGAAACGGAGGTGTCACTCACACAGTTATCACCTCTTGCCTTGATGTGGTATGCCTCTAGAAGTTCACGGGAAACTTTGTCAATTTTGATATTATTTAGCAGTGGCTCACAACCGGTGCATGCAATGCAATGAGCAGGCAAATTTGCTCCTTCTCTATTCCTCATTGAACGCTGATGCTCCCCTGCGCGTTCATTCACGCAGCGTCCTGTATGGCCCACATACACGCGACCACACTTGAGCAAAATGAGATACACAACGCCCGTGGCGCATTTTACAAATTGTGCCGCATGCTTTATCACGCATGCTCTTCGTCGAGCGCCTTCCGCGCTGATCCTTGGGCACAACCCGGCGAGCGTGCGTGGCGCCGAAAACACCACAGGGACGCCATGAATATTTGCCACTTTTTTATGTTGTGGGCCACCTTGTGCATATACGGGACGACCGTAGTCTTTTTTTCGCGGCAATCGCTCCTCGTTGTTGGCGCGGTTTCCTTTTTTTCCGAAGAAAGACTACGGTCGTCCCGTATATGCACAAGGTGGCCCACAACATAAAAAAGTGGCAAATATTCATGGCGTCCCTGTGGTGTTTTCGGCGCCACGCACGCTCGCCGGGTTGTGCCCAAGGATCAGCGCGGAAAGCGCTCGACGAAGAGCATGCGTGATAAAGCATGCGGCACAATTTGTCAAATGCGCCACGGGCGTTGTGTATCTCATTTTGCTCAAGTGTGGTCGCGTGTATGTGGGCCATACAGGACGCTGCGTGAATGAACGCGCAGGGGAGCATCAGCGTTCAATGAGGAATAGAGAAGGAGCAAATTTGCCTGCTCATTGCATTGCATGCACCGGTTGTGAGCCACTGCTAAATAATATCAGAATTCTGGGCAGGAGCGCTGACAAAGTTTCCCGTGAACTTCTAGAGGCATACCACATCAGGGCAAGAGGTGATAGCTGTGTGAGTGGCACCTCCGTTTCATTGTACAACGCGGAAAAGAATTTTTTGGAGCGTTTTTGATGGATTGTCGCGCAGGGTTTGATTTGCCTCCTTATCCTCTCCTTCCCCTCTTTGTAGGCACGTGTGCACACTGCCTATAAAGCGGCACTGAATCAAATAAACACTAGTTGATAGTATTGCGGTCTTTCAGTCTCCCTCGTGTTTTTTCCTGTGTGTGTCTTTGTGCGCAATTCGTACCTACAACAGTATGCACCAACTCGCCCAACAAGAAGTTCTTCTTGACACGGATACTGTTCATTTTATTTTTTTTTTTACTTACCAGAAGACACACAATGCCTCTCTTTAACCAAGTTGAGCGAATATTCCTGAGTGGTCGAGAGTTAGCGGGCCCAGCTCACGGCCCCAGCTAGGGGCAGCGCTTCAAGTCCTGTTTCGGCCATCTTTTTCAGCGCCATTGCTTTCTTTCTTTAGGGGCACCACATAATGGCGTTGCAATGACGTCACGACCCTGCAGACCAACGAGAAATTGTGTAGAGATGTGTGATTCTTGTGTGGTGTCTGAATTACCCGCCCGAGGTCATGCGGTTGTGACATCGCGACCCACTCGACCCACCCGTGCTTTCTCTACGCACCAATGTCGATGCCGGCGCCGGGATTTCCGCTGAACGGAAGCCTTATCGCTATATGGCGCTAAAAAGCGCGCTTCTGAGGGCGACTCTTGAAAATGCTTCATGTGGCTGCAGTGGTCTGCGCCGCGGTCCTCTCGTGAAGAATTGTCCAGGATACTTGTCTGTATGGCCTTCAAGATTGGGCGACGTGACGGAGGTCAGGCAGGCTTAGTAAGGCCTCCCTTCATGCTCGATATCGGAGGCCATGGCTAAAGCGTCCGCCTCTCTCATCAGATGAGATTTGGAGCTACACTATGGTATCTTTTCTTTCACTCCTTCTTTCCCCCCTTCCCTTACGGCGTGGTTGAGGTGTCCACCGAGGTATGTGAGACAGACACTGCGGCACTTCTTTTCCTCAAAAACCAATTCTTCTTTTACTGCGCTATCTTCATTACTAGCAGTAGGTCATTTTCTCGCGCGCATGACATGGCAGCCATAGAGTAAATACACTAACATCATGTTATGTATCCTCTAGTGCTGATTGATGTTCCTTCTTCTGTGAGTTGCAACTGTAACTCCATTATTTATTTTATCAATTAATTTCAATAGCCTAAGGGCTATTGCAGGCATGACATAGGAAGGAATATTCGTAAAAGAAAGCTTAACAAATATACAACACAAAATACAAGGGGCTGGAAAGAGGAATAAGCAACCTAAGAAGCCAGGCACAAATTGGTAAGAGAAAGGGGAAAAATGGCTCAGAACAGGCACTTGAAGAATAACAAAAATTACACATACAGTAAGGGGGGCAAAAATAGTAGCTCAGAAAACAGAAAACATTCCACCTTCAGAAGTTACGACACGTGGCATCCAACATTTATCACAACTTAACGGCCGAAAAAAAGTGAACGTAAAGGGGATAAAAATGCATATCACTCTTGGTTAAGAAATTCTAACAATGACAGAAGATCTCTTTCAAATGATCACGTTTAACGATAACCGCAGTGCTAGAAGGAAGCGAATTGCACTCTTCCATAGCCAGCATCAATGATGAGTATTTGTATCCCTCTGTTCGACCGAAATTGTGTTTAATCTTCTTGATCGATGTAACCAGTATTGACGGAAACGATGCTGAAATAAAGAAATTTTATATGATCTACACGATCCGATGTTTGCGGTGCCGGTAGAATATGTGAGCTTGCAGATGCTGTGTTGCTGTGGCAGAGCGCACGGGAAAAAGAGAAACGGCTGAGTTTTCTGCGCATGACCAGTGGCGGGAGATGGGGCGATATTTTCAGTGCTGTTACCCTTTCATGCCGGGAGTACTGGGAAAGCATGAATAGGGCAGCTTTGTTTTGCACATATTCCAACATGTTAACAAGACAGGCATGATGAGGATCCCAAATGACTGATGCGTGTTCTATCGCAGGCCTGATTAGCGTGTTAAATGCGTGTAGTCTTGCTTCCTGGTTCGATTGATGCAGTCGGCGTTTAAGAAGACCAAATTTTTCATGGCTTTGGCAGTCACCAGTTCGGTGTGAGTGCTCCAGTTTAAATTATAGTTAAAATGAACGCTGAGGTACTTTACCAACGCAGCAGTTTCAATGATACTGTTATTAACTGTGTAGTTATGAGGCCTCGTGTTAGTAACGGAAGTAAACTTGAGATTTTTAGTTTTATCAGAGCCGCCGCGGTGGCTCAGTGGTTATGGTGCTCGGCTGCTCACCCGAAATGCGCGGGTTCGATCCCGGCCGCGGCGGTCGTATTTCGATGGAGGCGAAATTGTAGAAGCCCGTGTACTGTGCGATGTCAGTGCACGTTAAAGAACCCCAGGTGGTCGAAATTACCGGAGCCCTCCACTACGGCGTCCCTCATAGCCTGAGTCACTTTGGTACGTTAAATCCCATAAACCAACCAAACCAACCAGTTTTATCTGCGTTAATTGCCATTATAACACTCTGTCGCACCAATGAGTTAGCTCATCCAGGTCAGTCTGTAGAGCAATGATGTCGGAAGGGTTAGATTTTAGTGTGTAAATTAGACAATCAATCGCTAAATAATCTTATTGTTTATGTTATGTTAGACGTGATGTCATTAATATACAGGGTGTTTCACCTAAGTATTTACACCAATTTTTAAAGATAAGCTTTTTGATTTAGAAGGGAGAATTTTTCGGCACAGTATTCTCAGTGGTGTAGTGTATCAGAATGGGGCCAATACTTGCTAACTAACAGGATGTTTAACTAATATTCAATAGTTAACTTCTAGCTATTAATGTTAGGCTCCTTAATTACTGACAGACATGTCGCCCACCTTTATTAATATCCATATCCGTTGTTAGAATTTAGAAAACACGGTTACCCTCAGCGCTGTGGCCCCCCAAATTTTAGCTGTTTCGACGAGTTAAGTGCAGTGGAGTGGTTGCTTTGACTCCAAGCTTCTCGAAAGCGCATGTATCTTGGCGTAATGTAGGCAAAATTTCTTTCGCCGCAGCGTCCAGGGTAACCGCAATTTCTAAGTTCTAAAAATTGATATGGATATTACTTAAGGTGGGCTACACGCCTGTCAATAATTAAGGAGCCGAACAGTAATCGTTAAAAACTTCACTATTCAGTATTAGTTAACCAGCCTGCTAGTTAGCGCGTATTTGCAGTATTCCAATGTACTTAACTGCCAATGAGGTGCCGTAAGAAGCGCTTTTATAACTCAAAAAGCCTATTTCTAAAAAATTGTGCAAAATCTTAGGTGAAACACCCTTTTATGAAGAAAAGCAGCGGACACAGCACCGAAACCTTGGGAACTCCGGAAGCAACAGCTGTACGTCTTGATTAGAAACTCCCTAACTTAACTGACTGAAAGCGGTTTGTTCGAAATGCGTTAATCCACTGCGCAGTATGTTGATGCAGCTGCAGGTTGCGTTTTCTTTAAATCACCAGGTGGTTATATATCACGCGATCAAGTGCTTCCTAGAAATAATAAATATCGAGTCAATGTGGAGAGAATAGTCGAATGCTTGATGAAGGCCCGTTATGTTTGCGGAAGCCATGCTGGTTGTGAAGCAAGTTGTTCTGCATATGATGAGTGTGCGTGTATTATGTGGTCGAGTATCTTGCAACATTTTTAGGTCAACGAAATGGGCCTATAGTCATTAGGAACGGATCTGTCTCCATATTTAAATACCGGGATTCATAGGCAGGCCTCCAATCCTACGGCGCACATGTCGTATCGACTGACTGCTGAAAAATGAGAGATAACAGGAAAGCTGTGTGCTGGCAAGTTATCTAACAGTTTCGTGTCGATGGAATCGGGTCCTGAGATAGTGAGGCGGGGTAGGCGTTCAATTGCACGAACCACGCCAAGTAATGTATGAATGGGTGAAAAAGGATATCGGCCTCAGGAAGCAGCAGTGGATTGTGAATGTACAATTCGTCCGTAAAAACCTCTGTGAAGTTGCTGTTTAATTTTTCTGCACACTGCTGTATAAGTGGGGTGCTGCCGTTTGCACCCAAAAGGACAGGGACTGTACTAACGCTTTTAAATGTAACTTATAGCGTAGCCGCTTGCGGTTCAACGTTGCTCATGAATATTTGTTCTATACTCACACAAGTAGGCAATAGTCACATAAATATACTATTCGTAATCGATTCGTTTTTTTGCTATTTGATTCGTGTTTGATTCGGTTTTTACTACGCTATTCGGATTCGATACGGTAGCGAAGCAACCTCGTATTGTATTCGGTTTTCAAAAAGCACTATTCACACGCCCCAAAAAGTTGACGTTTACCAGGGACACGTGTGCTGTATAGCGGTGTGCATGCTTTTCTAGACCAGCACCTGCACTACAGGTTAGTGGAAGACCGACGGCTCCCGTCTGTCCGCTGAATACGTGCATGTATCGACCGCGTATACGGTATGTGGAAAAACAAGCACTCGCAAATACAATGACGATCTGCGGCTACCATGGGTGCCTTGCTCACAGTGCGCTCATCGTAAACAAGGCACCCGTAGCGGCGCTGAAATGTAATATATTGTCATGCGCCACGCCGCCACCGCGTTGGAAGAGAACGAAGGACGCGGCCACCGTATGGACGAGGCTGAAGACGCGCGAAGGACGTTCGCTTGGCGGCCCGCTCAGTTTCCCCTTGTCCGCCCAGCATTCATCTGTAAATGAACCAATTCCAACCGCTACAGTATTTCCTCTTATTTTTCGTCGAAGCTCTTGGCGAGTGCTTGTTTTTGCCCGTTCAAGTTTGGCCTTCGAGAGCCTTCCCTGTAGTTCTGCCTGGTTGAAACTCACTCATCCTATCATCTGGCCGTTGCCCTGTGTAACCACTGGCGGAGGCGGCCTGTCTGCGGTAGTTGGACATTCGTGACGGTTTTAGAAGTGAGCAGCACCAGCGCTTGTTTTGTGTTGCATTTTTATGTCCTCCGTGTTTTTTCGTGACGTTCACCCCTAAAAGCAATGTCACAGCCCGGACTGCGATTCTCGCCTATGCATTTCATGCTTGCACCCCGCTCTTGGCGACGAGGTAAGCTCCAATAAGCGTTCCCGTGCTGCATTGTTGTGCGTGAAAAGAAACAATCAATTTAAATTTCATTTCGTCTCGTACACATACCCGTCAGTTCGCCCTTGGCGAAGGGTTCCTCAAGGAGGAACATCGGGGATAACAAACTCACTGGCCCGTGACGTCCACTGCAGGAAAAAAACTCTTTTATCTCAATTTGCACCGCCACGGTGGCCTATTGCATTGAGCACTCGTCTTACAAGCGGGCGGTGCAGGGTTCGATCCCTGGTACTGCCCACCGGTGATGCAAAGCGTACAAGCGTAGGCCTGGCGCTCGGTATCTTTCGGATGAAACTCTTGGGGTATGGGTGTCCGACCCCACCTCTAGCAGGCGAAGAACGCCTCGTGCCATTGCGCTGTTTCGCCAAAGATGCCCTTGCGGCATTAAAAATTCATAATCATCGTCATCATCATCTCAGTTTGTTCCTCTCTTGCACCAACCGCAGCTCCAATTTCATCTCTCTTACTCAATGAAGCAAGATGTGCTCTCTCAGCCGGATTTTTCTCTAAGGACGCGTTAAACGCTGACTCAACTTTGTAGCCGAGTATTTAGCGTAGGCCACCGGATAAAATTGTACTCGTTTATTTAGTGGAAAAGCAAACACTTCCTTAGCGCGATGTCAAGCACCGCGCTTTTTGAAACATCAGCTTTCTTCTGAATTCCTTTCCAAAAAGAAGCGAGCTGCTTTGTGTGCAGGGAATGGGAAGTCGCGTTTTCGATTGGTTTGGTTTGGTTTATGGGGTTTAACGTCCCAAAGCGACTGAGGCTATGAGAGACGCCGTAGTGAAGGGCTCCGGAAATTTCGACCACCTGGGGTTCTTTAACGTGCACTGACATCGCACAGTACACGGGCCTCTAGAATTTCTCCTCCAAAGAAATTCCAGCAGCCGCCGCCGGGATCGAACCCGCGTCTTTTGGGACAGCAGCCGAGCACCATAGCCACTGAGCCACCGCGGCGGCTGTCGCGTTTTTGAAATACACAGATTAATTTTTAAGCATGGCTGAATACTAATGTGCTCCGCCCTAAAGTTCGAGGCCGTCCTTTTACAGAGGTGTCCGGAGCGTGTGCGCCTGAAACCACGAAGAAAACAACTCGGCGGATACTTAGGCTCCGCCTTAAGCGCAGGGCGCGATGGCGTCAACGGCTTCCTCAGCTTCCTGGTGACCCCGTTGCAGACACGGACACTCAGCACCGCAGACCTAAAGCCCCTCAAACTTCGTAAAGTAGCGATATCTATCCTCTGCTTCATCCTCTTTTGATGCAGAAATGTCTCTTTGTGCATCAAAAATGGCCTCCAACGAATGCGTGGGGAGGCGTAGGTAGGCCCAGGAGGGCCGCGCCCAACATGATGGAGAATCATACAGAGGGACCGCATTCTTCAAAGGCTGGCATTACTTTACCGTTGAACGGACGGACGGACCGGCCGGCGGACGGATGTGTGGGAGCGTCCCTTTTGAAACGCGGTGACGGCATTTGCCACCATGCCCGGCTTTTTAGAGCGAAACTTCTACTTCACGACCAAGGCTGCAAGAGCCGGACCATCCTGAAGCTTTGACCTCGGATAAATAAACAAATATATAAACTAAATATTGCCGCGACTGGGATGCGAACCCGCGGCGGCACGAAAAGATCAGCTTCGCTGGCCACTGCATGAGAGCACTGCGCTAGAGCGAAACAGAACTGCGCGAAGACGACGGGACAAAATAAGGCACGCACACAAAGCGCAGTGTGCGTCTTTGCGCAGTTCTGTTTCGCGCTAACCATGAACCGACTAGCCCAACGTCATGTCTTACTTCAGCACTACGCTGTCGCCACAGCCGATCACGCCTCTTGTTAAACTGCAACGCTCTCGCACTGTGCATCTTTGCGTCTTCATCAACAACATCTGCGGCGAGAGCAGGTCATATCCTCGATCAGAGCTTAACCTGAGTCTAATATCTTCGCCGTTAGTGCCTGCTCCAAGCAAAGCAAAACCATGAGGCAGTCAGGCTAAACATATGCTTTCGCATGTCTACTCGGTTTAACTACGTGAAAACTTTACCATTTCTTCTGTTTTTCTTTAACTCTGTTATAAGTCGGTCTATTAATTTGCCATTTTCTTTTAATACATTTGTAATTCTACACTTCTAACCGTATGTCAGCTCTCTAGCTTTGAGTTACCAATCTTCCAATAATCATCATCACCATCAGCCTGTCTACGCCCACTGCAGAGCAAAGGCCTTTCCCATGTCTCTTCAATTAGCCCTCTAGGATAATATTTTACTCTTAGCTTCCCGTGCGTCGAACAATGCCCAGTCCATATCCCCCTGTACTGCCTCGTTTGGGGTTTTGCCGTGAGCACCTAGTGCTAATCTTCCAACAGCTCTCTTATTTACGTCTAATTTCGACTGAATTTCTGCCCTTAGGCACAAAACCTCATTCCTGAAAGTAGGTCCTGCCACCATTATTCCTCAGTACTTCATACTTGTTTCACCCCCTGCCGCTGCAAGTTTCATTATCGCGGCACATCTTCGCCCTTTCGCCCCAAAGTCTGATCGTGCTTTTCCATGTATATCTGTCCTTCGTTTGCCCTTGCCCCGAGGTATTTGTACTCTGGGTATTTCATGGCCTTGTGTTGTAAGCACCTGATCAGATGAGCCACTGAAAATCATCAGCGCCTTCTTCGCCTCCACAAGGATAAACCAGACTGGAAATCTTCCAGGCTGTCCGATAACAGTACAATATTGTCACGTAGTGGTGACTGCAGTCCGGCGAACAGGAACACAGCGAGAATGTCTTCGAAACGAAACTCTTTATTCGGGCTGACTTGCGCCCGCAAAGAACTGAATCACTCGGCGGCGGCGTCGCAACAAGCGTGCTCGGCGGTCGTCGAACAGAAAGCCCGCCGCTGTCGGCCGTGCTCTTTTTAAAGCTGATAGCGAGCATTCGAGATAAAGCTTAGGAAGTTACTAGAACCTTCTGGAACAAACTAGAACCCGCTCCGTCCGCATGCGATCAATCGAGATAAATCTAGGCGCATCTTGCGTCACAAACGAAGCGATAAAGCGGCGCGTCGGCAGCCTTGAAGCATGAACAAACAAATACTGCAAACGAACGCTACAAAGATCCGCGGCAATATTGTCCGCACTCATTAAACAGGGGAGACACTGCTCTACGACATTTCCGCCCAATCCTACTAGGGGGCTAAAGCTGAGCTAGCAAAGCTGTCCAGACGGTAAATCGCCTTCTTACGCCATCTTACAGCACATTATTGTGGCCAGCACAGTTTTTTCTCCCTAAGTCAAGCATGGGTAAAGTTTGAACTTGAATCCGGAAACTGCGGTTGAGAGAATAATTATATGTCACTCTTATGCGTATTTACAATGTTTTAAACACCTTTTTCAATGTTTCGTATACTGATTGTGGTCCTTTCTTTTAAAAGCGGACGATTGTGAACGATGTTCACGAGTAAACTGAATGAACGCTCTCGGAGTTTCGGTTTGAAACTTCTGCTTTAGAACTTGATTTAATCTGCGGAGTCAAGGCACTTAATGCAAGGAGCCGCATACGACAAAGAGTCACTCGCTCTCTCATGCACCGCGATGCCACCTTTGTGCGTTGTATACATGGCAAAAGCTCCAAAATGATCGGGCATCTGTAAGTAAACGTGGGAAATGATACGTCTGCGCATTTAGCCACAACTATGTGCTGCAAAACGTGTGAACGAAAATCTCCCGCTCTAGGAACTCTCTTTAAAGGCGGATGAGACCAAGCGAATCAACCTTGCTGCCGTTTACTTTTTCACGGCGTTCGGCTTTCTTAACGCCATTGCCTCAGTCTGCTTGATAGAGTAAACTTAGTGCTACTTTAAAGGATGTAGGTGTTCTTGTTTAAATGGGTTTCGTATTACGTTTTGCAGCACTAATGCATGCGGTAATTAAAGGTGAAACTGTTGAAATGATTGGCCGCGCAACGACAGCGGCACAAGAAAAGCTCAACACATGCGCACTCTACAAAATGTTTATTGGATGGAAGGAAAAGAGGCACACTTATGATCCTCAGCTCAAGCATGTGACACAGCGCATTATCGCTTCGAACAGAGCCAGTGACAGGAAAATCGGCATGAAAATAAGACAGCATACATGTGATCGCAGAACCCTTTTTATCCCGTGCGTATAAAGTGGTGGCGGTACTAGCTTCTGGAAAGTTGTTTTTGAAACTAAAAACAGGAATAAAATAAATTCTTTGCAAAAGCAGTGCCGAGCAGTGACAGCAAAAGCAGTGGCATACATGCGAAGAAAAAGCAGCCAGAAACCTCAAAGAAAAAAACAACAAAAAACCACACCACAACAAACTGCTAAGTACCCACAATTTAGTGCGTAGAATGCTAGACATGAAACGAAGGTATCTCGAGCGGCACATGCTGTTCCGTGTATTTCTGCCTCCACCTTGTTTCAATCGTTCATGATGAAGCTCTGAGCGTTGCTGCGTGCGAAAAATCTCATTACGAGCTCGTCCCGCGCCCGAAAAGACGGCACTGTCTTCTTCGGCGAAGGAGAGAGATAAAAAAATGCTTTAGGCCTGCGGTAGCTTAACAAACCTTCGACATTTACTATACCATAACGCTGACCATTCAAAATAAACCTGCCAAGCAGTTGCTCCATTTACTTTGGGAATTCGTTTCCTTTGGGAGTTGTGTTCCTTCTTTTGCAGCCAAAGCAAATTTCCTGTGTGTATTTGCACTTGGAAACAGAGGATATGTAAAATCCCGCGCGCTCTACAGACGGAATAGGCTCCAAGCGCGTCACAGTCGCGGTCATCATCATCATCAGCCTGACTACACCCACTGCAGGGCAAAGGCCTCTCCCATGTCTCTCCAATTAACCCTGTCCTTTGTCAGTTGCCGCCACTGTATCCCTGCAAACTTCTTAATCTCATCCGCCCACCTAACTTTCTGCCGTCCCCTGCTACGTTTGCTTTCTCTTGGAATCCACTCCGTTACCCTTAAGGACCAGCGGTTATCTTGCCTTCGCATTACATGCCCTGCCCAAGCCCATTTCTTCCTCTTGATTTCAACTAAGATGTCATTAACCCGCGTTTGTTCCCTCACCCACTCCGCCCTCTTCCGATCTCTTAACGTTACACCTATCATTTTCCTTTCCATAGCTCGCTGCGTTGTTCTTAACTTAAGCTGAACCCTCTTTGTTAGCCTCCACGTTTCTGCCCCATAGGTGAGTACCGGTAGGATACAGCTGTTGTATACTTTTCTCTTCAGGGATATTGGTAAGCTACCATTCATGATCTGAGAGAACCTACCATATGCGCTCCACCCCATTCGTATTCTTCTAGTTATTTCCCTCTCATGATCCGGATCTGCGATCACTACCTGCCCTAAGTAGACATATTCTCTTACTACTTCCAGCACCTCGCTACCAATGGCGAACTGCTGTTCCCTTGCTAGGCTGTTGAACATTACTTTGGTTTTCTGCATGTTAATTCTTAGCCCCACCGTTCTGCTCTGCCTGTCTAACTGATTGATCATGCTTTGCAGTTCTTGTCCTGAGTGGCTTAGCAAGGCAATGTCATCAGCGAATCGCAAATTACTCAGGTATTCTCCATTAACTCTTATCCCCAACTGTTCCCATTCCAGTCCCCGGAATACCTCCTGTAAGCAGGCAGTGAAGAGCATTGGCGAGATCGTGTCTCCCTGCCTGACCCCTTTCCGTATTGGAATTTTATTGCTGACTTTATGGAGAACTATAGTAGCGGTGCAATCATTATAAATATCTTCTAATATTTTCACATAACACTCTTCTACACCCTGATTCCGCAATGCCTGCATGACAGCTGAGGTTTCCACTGAGTCAAATGCTTTCTCGTAATCAATGAAGGCTATATATAAGGGTTGGTTATATTCTGCGCATTTCTCTATCACCTGATTGATAGTGTGAATGTGGTCTATTGTCGAGTATCCTTTACGAAAGCCTGCCTGATCATTTGGTTGACTAAAGTCCAAGGTTGTCCTGACCCTATTAGCGATTACCTTAGTCAATACCTTGTAGGCAACGGACAATAAGCTGATTGGTCTGTAATTCTTCAAGTCCTTGACATCTCCTTTCTTATGAATTAAGATAATGTTAGCGTTCTTCCAAGCTTTTGGTACTCTCGAGGTCACAAGGCATTGCGTATAGAGGGTGGCTAGTTTTTGTAGCACAATCTCTCCTCCGTCCTTCAACAAATCTGCTGTTACCTGATCCTCACCAGCTGCTTTCCCTCTTTGCATTGCTCCTAAGGCTTTCTTTACTTCCTCCTTCGTTACTGGCAGGATGTCCCATTGCTGTGCTTGACTGCCTCCCTCAGTAACTTGATGATTACACTCGCTACTGTATAGATTTGTGTAGAACTCTTCGGCTAATTCAACTATCTTATCCATATTGCTGATGACATTGCCCTGTTTGTCTTTTAGCGCATACATCTGGTTTTTACCTATGCCCAGTTTTCTCCTCACTGATTTTAGGCTACCGCCGTTCCTTAGAGCATGCTCAATTTTCTCCATGTTAAACTTTCTTATGTCGGCTACCTTGCGCTTATTTATTAACTTCGATAGCTCTGCTAGTTCTATCCTGTCTGTGGAGTTAGACGTCCTCATGCTCTGGCGTTTCTTAATCAGATCTTTGGTCTCCTGAGATAGCTTGCTGGTATCCTGTCGAACCATCCTACCACCTACTTCTGCGGCGCACTCTGTAACGATAGCTGTAAGATTATCATTCATTGTTTCAACACTACGGTCGTCTTCTTCAGTTAAAGCGGAAAATCTGTTTTGCAGCGACCTTCTGAATTCCTCTACCTTCCCTCTTAATGCTAACTTGTTAATAGCCTTTCGCTTCACCAGTTTCCTCCGTTCCCTCTTCAAATCTAAGCTAACACGAGACCTTACCATTCTGTGGTCACTACAACGGACCTTACCGAGGACCTCCACATCCTCTACGATGCCAGGGTGTGCACACAGTATGAAATCTATTTCATTTTTAGTCTCACCATTGGGGCTCTTCCAAGTCCACTTCCTGTTTGCTCGTTTGCGGAAGAAGGTATTCATAATCCGTAAATTATTTCTATCTGCGAACTCTACTAATAACTCTCCCCTACTGTTCCTAGAACCTATGCCATAGTCACCTACCGCCTTGTCTCCAGCCTGCTTTTTACCTACCTTTGCATTAAAGTCGCCCATCAGTACAGTGTACTGTGATTTTATTTTGGTCATTGCCGATTCCACATCCTCATATAAGCTTTCAACTATCTGGTCATCATGGCTTGATGTAGGCGCGTAGGCCTGCACCACCTTCAGCTTGTACCTCTTATTAAGCCTAATTACGATAGCTGCCACTCTCTCGTTAATACTGTAAAACTCCTCGATGTTGCCAGCTATATCCTGATTAATGAGGAATCCCACACCTAGTTCTCGCCTATCTGCTAATCCACGATAGCACAGTACATGCCCGCCCTTTAGTACTGTATACGCCTCATCTGTCCTCCTAACCTCACTAAGCCCTATGACATCCCATTTAATACCGGCTAATTCCTCCAATAGCACTGCTAAGCTAGCCTCACTTGATAAGGTTCTTGCGTTAAACGTTGCCAGGTTCAGTTTCCAATGGCGGCCTGTCCGGAGCCAGAGATTCTTAGCACCCTCCGCTGCGTCACAGATCTGACCGCCGCCTTGGTCAGTTGCTCCGCAGCCGCTGGGGACTGAGGGCCGAGGGTTAATTGGTTTGTTCATAGAAGGTTGTGGCCAAGTACTACACCAGGGTGGCCAAATCCTGTTCTGGTGAGGAAGTGCGTTGTCGGTTCTGGTCACCGAAATCAGGCCGCACTCCAAGCCTGGTTATGCAATTCCATCGACACTCGGAGTTTTTTTTTTTTTTTAATCCGGTGGAGAATTGCGTGGCACCGGGATTTGAACCCCGGTCCTCTTGCACGCGAGGCGGATGCTCTACCTCTACGCCATCGCCGCATCCTACAGTCGCGGTACTTGCCTTCAAAAAAATTCAGGGGGCACTTTGACTGTCTAAAGTGCGTAGAGGCGAAAGCGTTTTCCGCACCACTTTCAGTGCTTCTGTGGCACTGGTGGCGTCACATGTAATTAAGTACTAATTACTAAGTGATGACAAATTACTAATTAATGGTTAATTACTGATTAATACCTGAATACTAATTGACTGCTAATTAAGCTTAAGCTTCGCCTTTAGGAGTGGAACGCGACAGCGTGTTGTAGCGCTGCCAGGGAGTCCACGGAACGCCACCGCCCGTTCGGCGCGATGCCTTGCCGTTTCAACGCAACGGTTTTTGAGGAAAGGAAATGGCGCAGTAAATCTCTGTCATCTCGGTGGACACCTGAACCGCACCGTAGAGGAAAGGAGGAAGTGGGAGTGAAAGAAGACGAAGATGGCCCATAATGAAGAAAATGAAAATTGTATTTGAGGAAAGAAAATTACGCAGTGACTGGCTCACTGACACCCGTCAAAATTCAGGGGGGGGGGTGCACTTTTTTGACCTAAAGTGTGGTCACTGATGTGTGGTTAAGATGTTAAGCTTCGCCTCTAAGAGTGGAACGCGAGAGCGTCTTGCAACGCTGCCAGGGAGTCGATAGAACGCCATCGCCCATTCGGTTCTACGCCTCGCTCGTCGGTAAATTGGTTTTTGAGGAAAGGAAATGTATTTCTCTCTCATATCTCGGTGGACACCTAAACCTCGCCGGTAGGGAAGGGAGGAGGATGGCAGTGAGCGAAGACACCGTATTCACTAGACGTGCCTTTGTTAATTCCAAACCATCGAGCTGGCATGGCGGAGTGAAAAAAAACAAAAAAAAAACGAGATATGTGTGTTTTTTTACACTGTTGGGAAGGGGTTTATTTTTGGGATGTGTTGCAGCGAACCTTAAAGAAAGAATTTCCGCTAGACCCGTACGGCATTCGGTACTTATCTGTTGAAAATGAGGATGGGGTGCCTTTCGACTCATCAGACTCAGAGGCTCCTCTACGGGAAGGGCGCTCCTGAGAAGGTTGGGTCGGAACACGTGCGGACTCATAGACAGATACGCGGACGTACCGGACGACCTTAGAAAGACCTTTAATGTAGGACCCCTGCCTAAAAACATGGATCCTAACCTACACGAGGACAGACGAAAAGCAAGGGCCGAGCAGATAGAAAGGAGGCTAGGCCGATCAGAGAACACAGTCTATACGGACGCCTCCATGTACGTACATGCAGGGAAGCGCTTAGCCGCTACGGTGGTAGTTAATAGCACAGGAGACATGGCCACATGCGCCTCAGTGGAGGTCGTGGGCATAACGGAGGCCGAGGAAATTGCCGTCGCGCTGGCGGTAACAGAAGGCTATAGGAAAGGCCGATCTCTAAACATCTTAACAGACTCGAAAGACACGTGTAAAAACTATACGAAGGGCAGAATTAGCGGCATGGCCCTCAGGATAATCAGTGGGGCAGCAGCCTCTGCTGAGAAGACACCCATACAACACATAATCTGGGTCCCAGGCCACGCAGGCGTAGCGGGGAACGAAACAGCAGACAGCCTAGCTCGAGGGCTTACATACCGAGCAGGCATGTCAGATGTTCTGGAGCTTCAGCTACTAGCATGCGAGGGGGGATACACAGAGACATTACAACTATACAGAGGGACTAGATTCAAGTACCCACCACCACACAAAGCCCTCACGAGGGAGGAAGCAGTCGGCTGGCGTAGGCTACAAACAAACTCCTTCCCCAACTTGTACATCTATAACAAGATGTCACCAACACAATACAGAGCAAACTGCCCCTGGTGCGGCGACACACCCACACTATACCACATCACATGGGAGTGCGAACGAAATAAAGCATTCCACCAACACGAATTCCCGAGTGCGGAGCAATGGGAGAGCCGGCTCACCAGCAGCGAGCTCGCGGCCCAAAGGGCCTTAGTGCGGCACGCTACTGATGCAGCGCGACTCAGTGGAGCCCTGGACTAGGGGCCCAACCTTGCTGAAGAGAAGCCTCAAGTCGCCGGCGCCACGAAAGACGACGGAGGCTTCGAATCCGCGAATCTCTTAAAAGATCTAAATAAAAGTTTTCAAGTTCAAAAAAAGTTCGACTTAATAATGCTGAGAGGCCTTCACTGTATATGGCGCTCCAGAATGGCAGGCTACCATTGTGACCGAGACGCAAGACCTGCCAGGATTTACTTTCGCGAAAATATGGACATGTTTCTGACCATTCAGAAGGCCGCTGCGGACCCTCCGAGTGGCTCTCAAAACTAGAGCCGCTCTGTACATTGCCTGAATTTTAATTAGATGAAGCCAGATTCATGCTGGCTGACCACGAGTCGTATGTACATAGCGTTTATTGTGTTTTGTCGATTGTTTGGTTTGTCCAATTTTCTGTGTAAAAGTCAGGCAATAAAGAAAAAAAAGCTGGCATGGCGGAGTGGATAGCATGCTCGTCTCGCACTCCGAAGACCGGGGTTCGATTCCCGAGCTCGACCAATTTCTTACTAGCTTTTATTTATTTATATGGCCTGACTAGAGAAGTTAATTAGGCTAATTGGGCAATTAAGCAATTAACTAAGCTCAGTCCCACTTACTTGGAGCATCACTATATGGTCCCTTCAATTGGTTGCATGGTTACTAGCCAAAGTACAATTGGCCCCGTTTGAAATTGGCGCACTGTGACGTCACGACCGTTTCGACCAACTGAAAAGCGTGACATTCTCTGTCGACAACTGCTGCTTACAACGATGAGACATTAAAGGCTTTCGCCTTAATAACAATTTAGAAGAAACAAGGCATCCATATGAAGTAACAGTCGATATCCTACGCTGCGTACCACCAGAAATGCTCCAAACGCAATGATTTATCCGTTGTTTACAGCATGTTTACAGCAGTCGAGAGCTGCTCTGTATGCCGCCATCTTCCCACGGGCTACGTTGCCAGGTTACAACTCCGTTCTTTGTCCAGATTTAGCAAGTGTCTGAACAGCTGACGACACACAAACCGGTGTATCATGGCGGCGTTCATGCGTTGCCCGCTGTCTTGAATGGGCTCAATGCGCAGGTTTCCCTCTAAGTCAGTAGAGAGTTTTAGAATAGGGGGCCCAAAACTATCGGGGCCCCCAAGAAGTTTGAGGCGTCGAAGTGCGCATGCGCAGAATGCAAGGCCTGCCTTGCGTCTTGGGTTAGCGTTAGCGGCGAACGCTATTTTGCCGAAATAGCGGGCACCACAAGGCCACTTTACGTTCAGGCAACATGGCGGCGCCGGTCAAAGCGGGGCCTATTCGTCCTTGTCGCTACGCTGTGCCCCATGATCACAGCGAAATAAAGGGGCACGAAGCTTTTGCTTAGCATGAACTTGTGTGAACCACAAAACTTTAGCGATAAAACACCCCAGATTTTAAGACTGCTTCCGTGTTTACAGAGCTGCTACGCTTAGCGAGTACGCGTCGTTTGACATCAGAAAGCGTGCGAGGTTCAAACAGGCGGGCGGCCCAACGCTGCTTTACAATCAGGCAACATGGCGGCGCCCATCGAACCGTGCCCTCTCGCTTCACCACCGATTCGTTTCGCCACTACTCTATGTACTAGACAGAAAACGAAAGGCGAACAAAGCTTTCGCTTTGTCTGAAAATGGCCGCACCACAAAATTTTATCGATGGAATGCGTCAGATTTTCAGATTGTTTCCGTGTTTGAGAGCTGCTAGCCTTAGCGAGTACGCAATGCTAGGTCTCCATGGAGGTGACTCGGCGGTACGTTCGAATGTGGTTTCCTGCCTCTGTAGAAGCGCACAGTTGTTTTAATTTTTACTTGTATATAGTGTGCCTGCAATAATAACAGTTTGTGATGAAGAAATAAACGCATAATTTAAAATGATATTTTTAAGGGTATCTTTTTGGTTTGCCGTAGTGGCGCTGCAATGGATAAACGCCAGCCTGACCCCTCTGTTTAGGGGAGACCCCTGTTGTAAAACTCACCGGCGCACTCGTGCGTAGCGCTGGGGCCCGCTATTTTCTTGGGGCCCCCAATTCTAAAACTCTTGATTAACTCTATAATCAGTGCGACAAATTAGGCCTAAGGCTGTTAGGCCTAAGGCTCCTCTAAAAAAGAGGAGCCTTACTTAGGCGGCATCTCGCGTGCCGTCTCTTGACGCAGCGTACTACTCCGCGGCGCTTCTTTGTTCTAAGGGCCATCACATGCCAGTACCACTACACTAATCAGTTGCGCCACACGGCATGCATGCCACGCGGCCACACCGCCTAAAAACGTTGCTCCAAGAGACCAAATCGGATTCTTCACTCACTGCCGTCGACAACGAAAGGTTTTCCGTTGAACAAAACCCTTAATAGGCGCTTTTAGTTCGGCGTACGCAACGCTTACTGCATTGTGTGCGCTGTAAATAGCGTAAACACGTAGCGTTCCTCAGGGGCACGCGTAAAGGCCGATTCACACGACGGACCGTTCGCCCGCGGCCCGCGCACTACGTATTCATACGTCAGCACATTTAGATGCGCGCTGCCGGCTGCGGCCTCTAACGGCTGGCAGCGCGCCTCTAAATGTGCTGACGCATGAACGCGTAGTGCGCGGGCCGCGGGCGAACGGTCCGTCGTGTGAATCGGCCTTAAACAGTAACGCCATCTAGTGCCAAGACGTCAAATCACATGAACGTGAGTTGAACAAATTTTTATCCGCAATTACCGATAACTAGGGTGGGTGCATTGCGAGCCTTCTTTTGTTCAAAGAAGAAAAACTATGCAAATAGAAGAAAATGTAGCAACTAGCTGACTAAGAGCTAGAGAACCGCTTCGCCAGGTGTCATTGCTGCGAGGAAAGTACAGCGCATATAGTTAGGTCTAAGAGGTTAAAAATCGCCAAATTATCTAAAAAAGAGGGGCTATCGCTTATACCTCTACATGTGGGTGAGAGCGTGCGAAATAAATAAAAGTGGCTACCATTTGAGCCAGTTATCGCGTCGAAGATTCCAGCGACGACGTGTATACAGGGTGTCCACGCTAACTTTAGCCAAGGGTTAGAAAATAAAATATTTGAGGTAGGCCAGGGAAACCACTTACATACACCTACCAACCGGCTTGCGCATCATAGGCAATTTTTTGTTTTGGAATTAATTAATTAGCATTCTTGATAAATTCTCTAAATGCGTAAATATTGACTTTAGACAGATATTGTGAATAGAAAAGTTGGAGAGCACCTTCAGAAACCCCCATTCCATTTATTTGCGGTAAAGAAAACTTCACGTGTCTCTCTTTTCCGAGCTCCAAAGAAAGCCCGCGAAATACAAAAAAAATCACGTGACTAGCGGATTCGCGCGCCACGATTGTGCTGCTCTCAAACGTGGTTTGAGTGAACGAAATCGGCTGCTGGCAAGGCGCGACGACCTCAACGCGCCGGCAGGCCGATATGTCAACGGTGGTTGCGGCCCTCGCGCGAGCCAGTCTGCAAGCGTGACGGTGCAAGTTGCAGCGAACTTGCTTATCTTCTTTTGCCTCTCAGTGGCGAATAAAACTCGCCGAATTTGTGTTTGTCACCTTTGGCCATGTCATAGCTCACAATGCTCGGCGCGTTCGCTGCAACTTGCACCGTCACGCTTGCAGACTGGCTCGCGCGAGGGCCGCAACCACCGTTGACATATCGGCCTGCCGGCGCATTGATGTCGTCGCGCCTTGCCAGCAGCTGATTTCGTTCACTCAAACCACGTTTGAGAGCAGCACAATCGTGGCGCGCGAATGCGCTATAGTAGGATACAACTTAAAAAAACAGCAGTTGCTAACATTGGGCCGCTGTCCGCGGCATTTTGTATTACTCCGCTGGCCAATTGGAACAGCAGACGAAGTCAGCTTTTTAATGTTTGACTATATCAAACAAGCCAGGTATCAAAACTCTAGAGCTTATCATTTTTTTCTGGTGATAAGCTTCTTATTAAGTTATAGAAGAAAAATTTCAACAATGGGCTACTTTTTCGTCGTGGAGGAATGCTGTGCGCGGAGGCTGAATGTGGGCGGAGCTTCACTGCAGACTTACGAGGGTTGTTCAATAAAGATTTCCCCTGACCCACTTCCTTTGGACGGAGAGCAATGAAACTTTGCAGATTTATTAGTCCTTCTCTACATAGGTGCCACCCAGGGACACACACTTCTCCCATTTTTTTATGCATCTGTAAACACCTTGCCTGTAGAAGTGAACAGGTAGCTCCAAAAGCCATGTTGTGACTTCGGAAATCAGACTCTCATTATCTGGAAAATGCTTACCCTTCAAATATGACTTCATTGTTGGAAAGAGGAGGCAGTCCGATGGTGCGAGGTCGGGTGAATAAGGGGGATGCGGTAGAATTTCAAAGCCGCAGCAGCGTGCTTCCATCTGGGCAACATGAGAGTTGTGAACTGAGGCATTGTCTTTCAGAAGGCGGACACCTTTGGTGAGCATGCCACGTTTCTTGCTCTTGATGGCCTCCCGCAATTTCCGCCGCAGTGAAGCATAGTATGCCCCAGTAATCGTGGCACCCTTTGCTAGGAAATCCATAAAGACTACTCCGTGCTGGTCCCAAAAGACTTTGAGCATGACCTTGCCCGCCGAGGGCTGGGCGCGTGCCTTCTTTGGAGGCGGTGAGTCCAAGTGCTTCGATTGCACCGACTGGACATTAGTCTCCGGATCATAGTAATGAACTCAGCTTTCATACTGTGCAATCAGTCTGTTGAAAAAGTCCTCCTGGTTTCCGTGGCACATGGTCAAAAGAGCCTGGGAGCATTCGACTCGTTCCTGCTTTCGGAAAGGTGTGAGCAGCCGGGGAACCCAGCGAGCGGATACCTTACGCATGTGAAGATGGTTCTGAATGATTTTTTCCCTCGACCCCACACTAATATTGATATTTTGGGCTAGGTCTCGAACGGTTGCGCGGCAATTTTCTAAAATGGCGGCCTCTACTTGCTGGATAGTGTGTTCATCTATAATGGAGTGAGGTCGCCCTGCAATCGGAGCCGTTTCCACCAAAGTCCGACCACATTTGAATTAACGATGCCAGTTCTTTGATACACCATATGATGGGGAATCCTCCCCATAAACCTGTTTTGTCTCATCGAAAGTCTCCCTTGGAGTGCGGCCTTTCAAGTACAGGAACTTGACGACTGCTTTGTATTCCACTGCATCCATTATCACACCTCACACCACTTCAGCACCTGTGAAAAGAAGACCGTTATTAGTTAAGAGTTTCACATTAGCACGCGACCTATAGGGACTTAAGTCATTACACATGCGCAGTTTCAGCATCCTGCAATAAGTAGAAGTGAGTCAGGGGAAATCTTTATTGAACGCCCCTCGTAAGTTGTATCCGACTATAGTCACGTAATTTTTTTTTGTATTTCGCGGGCTTTCTTAGGAGCTCGGAAAAAGATACACGTGAAGTTTTCTTTACTGCAAATAAATGGAATGGGGTTTCTGAAGGTGCGCTCCACCTTTTATGTGCACAATTTCTTTCTAAAGTCAATATTTACGCATTTAGAAAAATTATCTTAATTGCAAAACAAAAAAATTGCCTATGATGCGCAAGCCGACTGGTAGGTGTATGTAAGTGGTTTCCCTGGCCTACCTCAAATATTTTATTTTTTAACCCTTGGCTAAAGTTAGCGTGGACACTCTATATTCCTAAGCTGACGAACACGGCGCCGCCGTCTTGTCAACGCATCCCGTAACGTACCCCTAGCTCGCGCTCGTAGCGTGCGTACGCCCGTAAGACGTGTAGCGTTCTGCGCATGTGCATTCGTTGCCCGCAGAGTCGCTGCGTACGCTAGCTCACTGCGTACGCCGAACTAAGAGTGTCTAATCAGCAGCGTAAAATTAGCGCCTTGCTCGAAGTGCCACACAGTGTTATGACACAAAACTCCGGCAGCTATCGCGCAGCCTTTCATAGCGTCGCCGAGTGCAGGCGGTAGTGCTCAACTGCGGCGTCGTTCGTGCGATCGAGAGAGTGCCAAAGCCGACTTCGTCAGGATCCTGAGTGCGCACCCACAAATCCATACAGAAAGAGATTGAAATAGACCGAGACCGGGTACCGCAAAACATGGGCCCGGTATTCCACCGGGGCGCGAGGGCGGCCAGAGGCAAACAAATACCTCAAGAAAAAGCAGCCGGTAATTTACATCGATGCATCGAGATATAGGGCTTGAGAGAAGCAACAACAGCAGCAGTTATCGACTCTCAGGACAACGGAGGAGGTGGCAATAGCCCTAGCTGCCATGGAAGCAAACAGAAGACAAAACAGCTGTTTTCTCGGATTTACAGGCCGCTTGTCCGGCTTTAAAAAAACCTGAGAATATGCAGAACGCTGAACGTTTTTCTACTCGGGAGACCGGAAGGAACGAATACAAGTAGACAATATACAATCGTCGAGGTCCTTGATGCTGGGGTGGAGGGTAGATACCGCTGTCTTGGGTTTCACTGGTCGGGGGGCGTGGCCACTGGTAGAATATCCTTTACTGAACCGGAAACACTCGGGGAAACAATTCGAGCATATAAAGAAAGGCGAAGGAAGCTTGCGTTTCTGCATAACAGCTGTAGCAGCAGCAGCGGCCTCACCCAGCAGGAGAAGCACCAGCCATCGAAGACGATGACGCCGAAGTGCCGCCGCATTGAGCTCCCTTCTCGTGCCGGCATCAGGCGCCATTCGGCCGCACGCCATCTCACAGTCTAGCACTCCGGCCAGTAAATCAATCATTTCCTTCATCGAGTCGGCACCACAATTTTTGGGTGCGACAAACTGGTGGCTCTGGACGTCCACTGGAACACCCGCTACCACCATGGCCAACGCCGACGACAACGCCTCCGCCATGCCTGGTGCCATGCCGCCATGTCATGCCCTCCAGCGCAGTCTCTGCGCTGTCCCTACGCCTCCCCCAGTTCTCGCCAGCCGATCCTCAGCTCTGGCTCGCTCAGGTCAACAGCCAGTTCCCTATTGGCCGCATCACCAGCCAGGCGGAGAAGTTTCATCACGTCGCTGCGTCGCTACCACCTGAGATTGCCGCCGAAGTTCGCGACCACCTCATAACTCCGCCCGCCTCAGCCCCGTTTGACACGTCGTCTGTTAAGCTCATCAAACGAACAGCCGCCTCAGAACATCGCCGTCTGCAGCAGCCCATCTCCCCCGAAGAAATGGGAGACTGCAAGCCAACACAGTTGCTGCGGCGGCTCCAGCAGCTCCTGGGCGACAAGGCTGCTACCTTCGACCAAGACTTCCTGCGTGAGTTTTTCCTTCAGCGCTTGCCGCCGTAGGTCCGCACGGTGCTTGTGCCCGCCCAGGGGTTGTCTTTGGAGAAGCTTGCTGAGCTGGCGTACTCGGTCATGGACGTTTCCTACACCGCAATTTCTCTCGGCGCAGTCTCGCAGCCTCCCACCCCCGCCATCATCTCTTCCCTCCCTCGAGGACCTTCAGAGCCTCCGTGACCACTTCCACGTCCTGATTGCACGTCTGTCCGACCAAATCGCCGCACTGTCGACTTCCCGCATCCCGCTCCCGTTCAGACCTCACCTCGCCGACGCAGTGCTACCGCACTTCTTCCAGGCAGCGAGTGCTGATGTCACCGCACCTTTGGTGAAGCAGCGCGTCGGTGTACCCCTCCCTGTCGCTTCCAGGGAAACTTCCCACGACACCACTGGAAGCGGCAAGTGGTATCAGCCCAGAGACCAGCCGCTTATTCTTCATTTGCGACCACATCACGGGCCTCCGTTTTCTCGTCGACAATGGAGAAGAGGTCAGCATCCTCCCCCGCAGCTTTACATCATGACCTTCTCGCCGTACTGGCCCATCGCTCCAAGCCGCAAACCTCACCCCCATCGCTACGTACGGCGAACATGCTCTTACACTCAATTTGGGCCTCCGACGTGTGTGCCGATGGGTTTTCCTCGTCGCGGACGTACGCTACCCAATCCTCGGAGCTGATTTCGTGCGCCACTACAATCTGCTGGTCAACATGCACAGCAGGTGTCTCGTGGACGCCGCGAAGAACCTCTCTGTTCAGGGCCTCCGTCTTCGAGAACCGCTTGCCAGTATACCCAGCCCACACCAGTCCACCTACGAGATCCTCGTGGATGAATACCCTTCTCTCCTTCGCCCTTCCAACTTCTTGCTGCCCGTCAAACACCAGGTCACGCATCACATTGTAACTACTGGCCCGCCCACACGCACTCGAGGCCGTAACCTTGCTCTAGACCGTTTACAGATCGCCCGCAACGAGTTTGAACACACGCTGGAGCTTGGCATTATCCGACCTTCATGTAGCCCATGGTCGTCCCCTCTACACTTGGTACCGAAGAAATCCCCAGGGGACTGGTGGCCCTGTGGCGATTACCGCGCCCTCAACAACGCTACCGTTCCGCACCGTTATCCCCTACCTCACATCGAGGATTTCATCACCGCGTTGAGTTTTCTCTAAAATCGATCTCGTCAAGGCGTACCACCAAATCCATGTAGAACCATCCGATGTACCCAAAACTGCAACCATTACACCATTCGGACTCGTCGAATACCTCCGCATGCCATTTGGCCTCCGCAACTCTGGCCAGACATTTCAACGCTTCGTTGACACAGTTACACGGGGTCTACCTTTCTGCATGGCCTACATCGATGGCCTCCTCGTATTCAGCCGCGACACGGAGCAGTACTTTCAACACCTCCGGCTGCTGTTTCAACGTCTCTCTGATTACGGCCTGATCATCAACAGAGCAAAATGTGAATTCGGCAAGTCGGAGCTCGACTTCCTTTGTCACCGTGTCAACCGCTTCGGCATCCTGCCTCTCCCATCAAAAGTCCAGGCCATTCAAGCCTTTCCGCAGCCTACCTCAATCCGCAAGGTCCGTGAATTTCTCGGCCTTAACAGTTTTATCGCCGTCTAGTCCCTCACTGTGCTGCACTCGTCAAACCATTGACAGACATGTTTCAAGGCAAGAAAACGAACTCCGCACAACTGACATGGTGTTCAGTTGCTCGGGATTCTTTCCAGGCCGCCAAAGCGAAACTATCCGACCTCGCCCTCCTTGCCCATCCGCGCCGTGATGCACTCCATCGCCTCATGACCGACGCCTCCGACTACGACGTTGGAGCTGTGCAACACCAGCTCATGGATGGTGCTTGGACCCCTCTATCTTTTTTTTTCTCCCGCAAGTTTTGTGCTGGCCAAAGTCGCTACAGTACTTTCGGCCGTGAGCTTCTTGCCACGTACAGCCTTTGTGAAAAGTTTGGAGCCCAGGGGGTTTGCTTCTGAAGCACACTGTCTGGTTCGTAATGCATCTCCAGTGCTCCAAATTTGCTGAAGGTAAGAAGATTTTTGGCGCTTCATCCTGCAATGGTTAGGACTACCACGAATATTACAGGAGTCCCACTGCGAAGCTTAGAAGCAAACCCCCTGGGCCCTAAACTTTTGACAAAGACTGTACATGTCCGTGTGGCATTTCAAGAATCTCCTAGAAGGTAGGCAGTTCCACATCGTCACCAAACACAAACCACTCATTTTTGCCATCAAATAGGGGAGGGGTAAATTCTCGCCTCGTGAAATTCGTCACCTTTCGTACGTGGCAGAATTCTCGACCGACATCAGAGATGTGAAGGGTTTTGACAATGCTCCGGCGGACGCTCTGTCACGTGTTACTACTTCCCTCGCCTCTGCTGCTCCGTCACCGAACTTCAACTTTGCCGCCCTCGCAAAAGCGCAGCATAATGACTTGAAAGTTATGAACCTTGGCAAAGACCCTGGCTCGCTGGTTCTTCGTGAATTTCTCCTCCCTTCGTGCCCCGTCCACATCATCTGCGACACTTCGGCCGGCACTCCGCACCCTTTGGTTCCCTCTGTCTTTCGTCGTCTTGTCTTCGACGCCCTCCACGGCCTGTCCCATCCCGGAATTAGCGCAACGCAGCATATTCTTACAAAACGTTGCGTCTGGCCCGGCATCAACAAGGACGTGCGCGCCTGGGCCCGTGCCTGCCTGGCTTGCCAGCAGTCTAAAACTCAGCGACACACGACCTCTCCCTTCGGCTCATTTCCTCCGCCGTTAGCCCGTTTTCACAACGTCCACATCGGTATCTTGGGTCCCTGGCCACCTTCCGCTGGACATTCATATCTTCTTACTTGCATCGATCGGTTTAGTCGCTGGCCCGAAGCGTTCTTTCTGCCTAACGCCACCAGTGACACTATCGCCAGAACATTCGTCGCCGGCTGGGTCTCCCGGTACGGGGTTCCCTCGACCATCACCACTGACCGTGGCGCCCAGTTTGAATCTTCTCTTTTTAATAACCTTATGAATTTACTTGGAACGTCCCGAATTAGACTACTGTTTACCATCCCATCGCCAACGGCACGATCGAGCGTTTCCATCGTTCGATAAAAAAAAAAATCCCTCAAAGCCCCACTGGACACTACGCATTGGACTGCCTCCCTACCACTAGTTTTGCTCATGCTCCATGCTTCACTTAAACAAGATCTTCTTTGCACTCCGGCAGAACTTGTCTTTGGCTCGCCCCTGCGTCTTCCTGGTGAATTTTTCGAATCTACCGATTCGTGCACAAGTCCCGACCCTACCGATTACGTGACGCAGCTCCGCCATTTTTGCCGTCATCTCCGAGCGCCACATCTCAGACGCCAGTCTCGGGCATTTTCACACGTTCCATTGGAACTAGCGACTTGCACACACGTCTTTGTTCGCCGAGACTCTGTCCGCAAGCCGCTTCAGCGCCCCTACGACGGCCCATTCCGTATGCTGGAAAGAACACCGAAGTTCTTCATCGTGGGCATTCATGCGCGCTCACACCTTTTCAATCGACTGCTTGAAGCCAGCCTTCACAGAAGACGCCCCGCCCACTGGGCCTACTTGTGTGGTTTCTCTGCCCCAACCGCCCGGCTGCCATCCTCCGCCATTTTTTCCCCGTTACTCCTCAGCAGTGGAAAGTGGAAAACACCGGAAAGCAGCGGAAAGCACCGGACTCCTTCACTATCGGGGGGCCTACGGTAGCAGCAGCAACGGCCTTCCGCAGCAGGAGCAGCCCCAGTCGTCGAAGACGATGACGCCGAAGTGAATTGAGCTTCCTTCTTGTTCCGGCCTCACGCGCCTTTCGGCGGCACGCCATCTTACATTTTAGCACTGCAGCCAGTAAATCGATCATTTCCTTGATCGTGCCGGCCTCATACTCTTTGGGCGCAACACAGCCTAAGCCGAGAACCAGCCACCATGCAACAAACTGACCAGTTTTAAAGGGGGCCCTGTATCACAACATATACAATATACAAGGCAGACACGGCAACCCTATACCTCTCTTCTTGAGATGACGGCGCTAGTCCACTGCATACAATGATTGATAACACTAGTCATGAGCAGTGGGAAAATCTCCTGGCTGACTCAGACCTGCAGAGACAGCTTCGGCGGATTAACGGGCAAAAGAGGCAGATGAAACCAAAGACTCCTGAACTAAGCAATGCCGATATCTCTAATCTATCCTAATCCTTAAACCCCTTACCCCCCTTTCCTATTAAAGGTTTTCAACCAATAAATGAATCTATAGAAACGCCACTGAGGAAAAGACAAGGCAATTCGTGATATAAAATCGAGACGAAACGCAAACAGCGGAATCTCGGGTTTGTCGCTCAAAAAGAAGCTCTCAGACGAACAGGAAGTGGCTCAAGACGGGACAAGGCGAGCTTTTAAACCTCTCTAACGTCAACTCGTTTTGTTTTGCACGTTCTGTGAGAGATTTCGGTTCCTGAAAGACCTGACTTATAAATGACTTTGCTGTCTTCGTCGCTGATGAGATAGCATGTATATCATAATCGTCACCTTCGGCACGTGTAACCGCTGCTGCCGCGTAACAGCTATCAATGAAACAAATGCCGTTTAAATTTCCGTTTATAGATCCTAGCGTGTTTTATTTGCGGCTGGCAGCGTGAGTTTTTTAAGCGTGCTTGGCTTTTACTGAAGTGCTTTGCATAACATTTGTGTTCCGACAGCCAGACTTCCACAGTGGCGAAGCGGGCGCTTCACATTTTCGTGCTCTGGTTGTGCAGGTTATGCTGAAAGAGACGCAGACAACGGAGGAAGGCCAGGCCATCGCCCAGAACCTTTGCGAGCAGCTGGGAATAGCCACCGATTGCCTCATCTCGGGGTCCTACATTGACATGCTGCCCCAGGAAACTGTGTGGGAATAAATGCCAACTTGTGGCGAGGGAAAAGCTTTGCCCGGCGTTCTTGCTTGATTAGAAGTGCTGTCAGCGCATTGGAAGGACCATCAGAGCAATGGATTTTAATGGAAGATAGGTTCATGCAGTCGAGATGGCAGTTCTGCAATCAGGAAAGCACCGAAAGGCTTCGAAAAGAACCTCTTCATTGGGTTTACTTGAGCCCAAGAAAGAACTGACAACCAAAGGTCGGCTATAGTAACAAGCGTGCTCAGCTGTCATCGAAGAAGAGAATCGCCGCCGCTCCTAAGCGCGCTAGTTTTAAAGCTTACTCAGAACCTTGGAAATAAGACGAAGAAAGCAGCTACAACAATCTCGAACAATGCAGTGGCCTGTGGTGCCGATCATTCGAGACGAGCCTGGTTACAGAAAGCCGCGTGCCGGAAGCTTTGAGCACGAACTAACAGTAAGAAGCTTTCATCGCCAACAACGGAATGTTCGCCGGCCGGGACGCGTGGCTCCTCAGATCCGCTCTCTTCTCATAGGTTCGGGACCATTGCTTACCTTTCAAATGGCGTCTTGCTTACTGATGTTAAGGAGGTTGGTTTGGTTGCGACTGAGAGAAGGATTAAAAGGAGAGTGTACGGGCCTGCCAACTGGCTCAAGCACCGCTGCCACGTGCAGATAGAAGAGAGTTGAAAGATAAGAGGACAGAGTAAAAGAGAGAGTAAAGACGCGCGTCGCAACAACCGCGTCCGCCGGGACGGACGCTGGCTGAAAAAACAGATACACGGCCGCAGCGCCGATTGCCACCGAGTGCACTAAAAGTTCACTTTGTGGACGCTTCCAAATGCGCTTGCTTTTGCCACTCAGTAGTGGCAATCAAAAGCGCCCTCGGAATGTAGTTAATGAAACTGTGAGCGTGGCCCGGCCTGTATGTATGCCTGAGGAAACACATATAGCGACTGCACAACGGCAGTAGTCTCACTGAGGGTAAGTGATGTGATATCAACCAGGAAGTGCGTAAAGCGATGTGATACTATCTATCCGGTACCGTTCATAGCATGTTTTGAAGAGGCACTTTCCTTTCTTTTCTTCTTTTTTTTTATCCCCTCAACCCCTTCCCCTCGTGTAGGATAGCAAACCGATTATTCTTTCGGTTAACCTCCCTGCCTCTTCTCTTATTCCTCCTCTTCCTCCTCCTTCAAGAGGCACTTACTTGTTTTGGGAGGAGGTGATAGTTGAAGTTAAAGGCAATCTGAGATTTGCTATAATGACATTGCGGTTTTATATTACCAGTGACATGCAGCTCGTCCCTATATAACTAAAGGGACGAATTGCAGATCCTGAAGAGACCTAATGGGCCAAAGAAAAGGCCTCAGAACTGATAAGCAATGTCTGAAAAATTGAGAAGAGCAGCTACACTAGCTAGCGTGGTGTTGGTAGTAGTAAGGACATCCTCGAATACTGAAGGCAAGTAGTGAGCAGATATTATGACTATGACGTTGTCAGAGCGAGGTGAATACGAGCAGAAAGGAGAACGTTTATTTATTTATTTATTTATTTATTTATTTATTTATTTATTTATTTATTTATACATACTGCAGCGCAATTTGTATGCGCTATGGCAGGAGTGGGAAAAACACAAAATGCAAGGAAACAAAATGCAGCAAAATGTACAAAGTGAGAAATACAAAAAGTTAAAATCACAAATGAAATATCAAACAAGAAAGGAACTGTTAACAACAGGGTAAGAATACACAGCTATTATGCGTCTTCAATGACAGTTACAAAGTTTTGAAATGGACGAACGCGAATGGACCCAGGTAAAGAATTCCAGGCTTCTATTGAACGGGGAAAAAACTGAATTTGAAAAAATTAGCATGCGCAAAATACGGTATCAAATTAAGCTCGTGATGACTTCTTGTAGATGATAATGGTGCAAAGTTACCAGTTTATTTATAAAAAAAAGTTAATGTAGTGGTTAGCTGAGAGCCTTACTGAGGAATTGACAACACAATGTAAGAATTTTAATGATTCAGTGTGGCGACGGGCAGACAGCGTGGTTAAATTCAATGAGAGAAGTGTAGAAGAGGGCGAGAAATCGCGATCATAACAATGACATATAAAACGCACAGCTTTCTTTTGGACTGCTTCTAAGATGTTAATTTCGAATTGCTTGTACGGGTTCCACACTACAGCTGCGTAATCAAGAACAGGGCGGATTAGAGATTTATACAACAGTAGCTTTGTGTCTTTTGGTGAATTGGGTAGCGTGCGTCGTAGATAACCTAGTTTTTTTAGTGCTTTATTACATACGTAATCAATGCGTTTAGACCAAGACATGTTATGCGTGAATATGACACCAAGATATTTGTACTGAGAGACCCTATCCACCACACGGCCATTGAAAGAGTAACTAAAATGGGAAACGGAAGATTTGTTACAGAAAGACATGAGGACGGTTTTGTCGAAA
This sequence comes from Amblyomma mixtum, assembly GCF_055824585.1. Taxonomy (NCBI): domain Eukaryota; kingdom Metazoa; phylum Arthropoda; class Arachnida; order Ixodida; family Ixodidae; genus Amblyomma; species Amblyomma mixtum. The sequence continues at coordinate 136,074,509 of NC_143012.1, read as the reverse complement.
TTAATTCTCATTTGCCAGGTACTACACCAACTACAAAACATAGCAAATGACTCTTGGAGGTGACGATGATCATTAGGGCCATTAATTACTTCGTATAAAACGCAGTCATCAGCGTAAAGACGAATGCTAGAAGAAATATTATGTGGCAAGTCATTTATATATATTAAAAAGAGTAGTAGTCCAAGGACGGAGCCTTGAGGCACTCCTGACGTTACATCAACAGCAGCAGAATGAGAAGAATTATAGGAAACGAACTGGGAACGAGATGAGAGAAAGCTAGAAATCCAATCAACCAAGTGAGGATTGTTTAGTATAGCATTTACTTTAGCAAGAAGCTTGGAATGTAGAACAGTATCGAATGCTTTCGAGAAGTCTATAAAAATGGCATCAACTTGGTTACCGACATCGAGGTTATGTAATATATCATGAGCGAATTCTGTTAATTGTGTTACCGTACTAAATCCGCGCCTAAACCCATGCTGAAAGTTTGACAGCAAATTATTGGATTCAAGAAAAAGCATGATGTGTTTATGAATGACGTGTTCCAACATTTTGCATGACTGTGATGTCAATGAAATCGGTCTGTAGTTCGACAAGCACTGTCTATCACCAGATTTGAAAAGAGGGAGCACTTTGGCTAATTTCCAAGAAGAAGGAACGGTAGCAGATGCTAAGGACTTGTTGAATGTGATGGTCAGATATTTTGAAGACCACATGGAGTAACGAACCAGGAACCCATTGTGTATTCCATCTGGGCCGGTACATTTCTTAACGTCGAGGTTTAATACAAGATTTAGGATGCCATCAGTGTTTACCACAACATCACTGATTGCTGGAGAAGAAATTATATTAGTGAGTGGCGGAATGACGTTGTTATCCGGAACGAACACCGAGTTAAACTATTTGTTGAAAGCATCCGATATTACACCCGGCTCACTGATGACGTCATTATCTAATCTGAACGAAGTGGATGCAGTATCACGAGGTAAGATGGATGACCAAAATTTTCGGGGGTTAGTTTTTAACAGATCGCGCAGGTGGACACGAAAAAAGAAATCCTTGGCCATGCGCAACTTAAGATTAAGCTCTTTTTTTGCCTTGTGAAATCTGTCTAAGGTTATGGGATCGTTGCTTCTTCTAGATCGCCTTAGTCTACGAACGCGACGAGATAAATGCAAAATGTCTCGAGTCATCCAAGGAACATTAGTATTTCTTTTCTTAGTTTTTATAGGAACAAAGCGTTGGACACAATCCTTGACAAGACATTCAAAGTAATTAGTAGGAAAATTTACGTCGTGGCTTGCTGAGAAAGCAGAGAATGTATCGAAACGATCAGCTAAAACCTCAATAATGGAATTGCCGTCAGCACGAGTGAAGTCAGGAAAAGTAGTAAACAAATAGCGTGATTTGGAGACTGGACAAGAGAGTGAAACTAACACGCCTTTATGGTCTGAGAGCCCATCAATTACTTCACAAGAGAAGTCATTTTGGGCCAAAGTAATCTTATGTAATGAATAACGCTTACCACTCTCCGAAGAGAAGAAAAAATTCAGTATTATCCTCCGAGTACTCACGAACGAGGCGGGAACTTGGAGGAGAATGAAAAATGCTTAAACGAGTTCGCATACAGCGTACGGAAAACAAAAGGGATGCGGGTGACGTTAAGAGGTACGAAGAGTGGTTTGGGAAAAAAACGAGAGGCAATGATCTCCTAGCTGAGTTCCATGGAAAGGAAACTGACATAGGCAGGACCTGAAGCAGTGAGAGTGAGTGACTTATGATGGCTTAGGCTAAAGGAGCTTCCAAAGAAGGTTTCCTTTCCAGGAGGCGAGAGATTGTCGGGTCGGTAGATGGAATTGGAATTTCTGTGTGCGCGTGTAGTTCTCGCGTACGCTGTGTAAGCTTTGAGACTAAAGAACAGACTTGAAAGTTAGATATACTAGCTACAATTAAAGGAGAACGCAGATGAGCCAGTACGTCTGAGGAGGGGAGAAGGTGCCGCTGGTCCTCTAGGGTAACGGAGTTTCCTGTTGCCACGTGATGGGGACGGTAGCCAGGAAAACACCGTACAGGGCTTCGAAAAGAAACAGTTTGCACCTAGGCAGACATGCTCCCACAAAGACGTGAATGACTCGGCGGTCGTCGAACAGAATCCCCGTCGGTCTGGGCCGTGCTCAGTTTAAAGCTGGCAGAGAACCATCGAGATAAGGTGCTAAAGCAACTACAACAGTCTGCAACAATGCGGAAGGAGTTGCGCGCCTCCGCGATCAGTCGAGACAATTCTGGTCGCACTTCGCGTCAGAACTAAGTGATAAAGCCCCGCGCCGCCGGCTTTGAGCGCCGTCGCAAAATTCGGCGTACACTCGTTGGAACACCGGCGCGGCGCAGAAGCAACCTCGCCGTAGGGAATTCTAGAACAGTGGAATAAGGGAACCCCGGAGAGCGCCCAACCCTGTGTGTCTTGCTGCCCTCTCCACCTCGCTCGCCGGCGTGGCGTGAAAGGAAACATCTCCGCGCAGCCGTCGAACATTCGAGATGTTTGGAATAAATGCCACTCACTGCCGACGGAGAGGGCGCAGCTTTGAGTGGCTGTGTGATTCCCTCTTCACTTCGTTCGCGCGCCGGCCGCGCCGGGTAGGAAGAAAGAACTCGAATGTTCTGGAAGCCAGTCTCTACGCCGGACCAATGGCGACGCGCGGCCGGCGCGAAGAAGGAAACTGTACATGTGATGCTCTGTCTATGTGCGCGCCTGCCTTGGCGCGAAGAACGAACAAACGCGGAGCGCGCCTATATCTGAAGGGCGTTGACCGCGGTGAAAATACCGCGTGCCTCCGTTCAAGCATCGGAGAAGCGCGCCTGCACGACTCCCGGGAGAACAAGACCAGCCCGACCACGGACCAGTGAGGCAGCGTGCGCCAACTTACGAGACGGCTCCTTTGCCATCCTCCGGTCGTCGGACTGTCGCAGTGCCCGGTGAACAAACTGTGTTTAGTTTCCTTGTCTCTGTCTTGTGTCAGCGCACTTTAGGCGCAATACATCTCTTGCATTGCAGTCTCTCTCGAGAGTTACTTTGCATGAGTTGCATTGTTTTGTTAATCACTTTGCATGTGCTCGTACGAGTGACTGCGAAATCCTCTGTATGGTCTCTTTGCTGTACAAAGTTTGTTTTGTTTGCGAACCTTTGCCTCCGACCCATTCTCTGGCTTGCGACCGGCGAAAGCTGGACACCGAACGACCAAGAACCTCTTGTCACTTGGTAGCTGGTCTCTGGCTGAGCACGCCACGCTGAGTCGAGGGCACCTCTTTTGTGGCCGCCACCGCTACCCCCACAAGCCCTAAGGGTGCCGTGGAACGCACGCACACGTGCGCGAAACGTGTGACAAACGACCTGATGTAGGTGTGCTACAGAGTGACGCAATTACACACCTCAGCTACGCAAACAGCCCAGATCGCGGCACTACATGCACGAATACACATGCCAGTGGCCTGGCTCTCTGTGCACGCCGCTGTTAGAGGGACGACAGCGTACGTAAGGAAGATCTCACAGTTGCAGGGGCGCCGTGATACCTCGAAACCGAAAACAATATTTAAGACCAGATCCCTGAATATAATTACATGTTATTGTTGCCTCTGCGCTCCTCCGCCTCCGGCTCATTCGTTCTTGTTGGTTACGAGCAAACATGGCGCACTCCCATGTGAAGGGATTGACCAGGGGTTAGCTCCGAATTCCAGGTAAAAACACATCGGCGATTGAGTGGGAGAGGCTTGAGGCGGAAGTGGAGAATAGTGAAATGGTTGAGAAAGCGTAAAAAATATTTAATGTAAAATCTAAAGGAAACAATTTTGAACAACGAAGAAAAGACTTCAGAATTTTTAATACATTTGGAATAATTTTGAATAGAGTTCACAATGGAGCCCTCTAATTGCAGTAATGTAGTCAGGAAGGTATACAGAAACCCTCCTTAACGCCTGAGTCGATATGGGAACTCTCATAAACCGAAGCAAGCATACTTAACACGAATCCCTCGATGGCCTCACCGAACAAGAAAAGAGCTGGGAGTGTTAGAGAGAGCCCTAACCTCGACAGAGGGACCTCCAGATGACTGTTTCTCTGCAGTGCGAACCGCCGGCGCGAGAGGAGAAAATTTTCTGTGGGCTCAGTTTTTCCGCACGTGTCACAAAGGCTTCTCATTGCGAACCCGCATCTCCATAAACACAAAGTTAGGCGGTGGATTATGCGCCGAAAAAACACCATTGACACCTTACGGAGCTTTTATTTGCATGACCGGTCATTCCAAGGGTAGGTTAAGTGTGGGAAATCCGCGTTATTGAGCGAGCGATCACGGAATCTGGTTGAGATACGTTGGAACCGCTGGAAACGGGAAATCTCCAGTAGAATGGAGTAAGGAACGGGATGTATTATAGGGGCACTAAGAGGCGATCTGGCCAACAAATCAGCCACGCTCGTTAAAAGACACCAGGTGTTCAGACAAAATGGATTTCTCTTAGAGTGAAGTGAATTAGCGCAAAAAACTGGGCGCGACAAAGACCAGCCGACAACACAGCCCCCGTGTTGTCTGCTGGTCTTTGCCGCGTCCGTTTTTGCGCTAAATTGATTTTAATGTAAAACCAACTACGCTTACGAACTTTACTTCTCTTTTCTAAGTTTCTAAAGTTTTCTAAAGTTTCGAGAGAGACTAAAACTTAGAGGCAATCTGCAAGGATGACAACATGTGATGTATAGGTGGAAATTTTGTGAAGAGCCAGTCCAAGAGCCAGAAATTTCAAAGAATATAATCAGGGATGCGGACGGAATAGCTCCAAGCCAGATCCTGAGAATATGTCCAGATCGCCTCCTTCTCACAGCTCCCGGAGACTTGAATGGAGAGAACATTGTGGTAGATCAGCAAAAATGCCATGTAGGATATCGAAGAGCATATGTTGCGCAATGGAGGGAAAAAGCATGGTTCTGTTCCAAGGAGCTCCACGTCAGCTGTTCCAAGGAGCTCAGATCGACTTGAATCTGGGTCAACAGGTTCTGCGTGAGCGTTACTTGCGGAGGTCGATACCTTGGCCAATGGTTAGACAAGAACATAGATGGTTGGCAAACAGAAACGGAAATTCTAATACCGCGAACCGGGTCAAAGGTCCTGAGGAAAGTTCGCGCCGTGAGAAGTTGGAAACGGGTATAAAGATCGGGGATTACGGGCTTCCAGGTAAAGCACAGCACTTGAAACTGATTCTGGCAGCCCGAGGCAGAGCCTTAAGGGTGCACTGAAGAGGAATCTGAACTCGTCTTTTTGCCACGGGAACTCGATCTACACGTCCCGCACATTCTTAGAAACTTCGAATTATTTTCCTGTGTGGTCGATTTCCACAATTTAAATCGGGCTAAACGACCGAGCTCCTGCCTTTTTTTTTTGAACTCACCACAGACGGTAGGAGGAGTCAGCTAACGCGTTGAGTGCTTTTCAGGTCGTTGCGTGGCGAGTTTGCTTTAGCTTTTATTTTATTTAGGCCTCCGTGAGAACGGCGGCGGCTGCAACAGACATCGTGTTAAGCATACTTTTGCTATTGCAGTTCTGCAAGCCTGCTGTTTCCATCGCCCGTGAAGAAAGAAGCTGTGAATGAAGAACGACCGTGAAGAAAGATCGCCGGCTCCTGAGCTCGTATCAACACCCTGCAGCGCATGCGCGGTGGGACTGAGGACCGGCAAGGGGGCGTCATCGGAGATCGGATCGTGCCCCATAAAGAGCGCGACTGCCCAGTTCGGCTTCAGTTCGGCGGCGGCTGCAACAGACATCGTGTTAAGCATACTTTTTCTATTGCAGGTGAGGCTTTTGCTCCTTATTATGCAATCCAGAAAACTGTCTGTGCGCCGCTCCCGAACACAGCATTGAGTGTCGAAGTGCTTCATATGCTTTGTGTCCGTACATGGTCTGAATTTGTTGTTAATCTGTGTCACGCACTACACTGTTCGCCATGAGCAAAGATGTGAAAGATATCAGTAAGGCGTTAGAAGATCTGAAGCGGGAACTGCGGGCTGATCTTAGAACGTTGAAAGACAGCGTGAAAAACTGCAATGACACCTGTGATTGCGTGAATGAAATCAAGAATGAGTTAAAAGAACTGCGAAAAGAAGTTCAGGTACTGACGAAGAAGAACGATGAGCTGACAGCAGAAAATAAACGGCTGACTGAAAGGATACAAGAGTTGGAACAGTACCAGAGAGCTAATAATCTTGAGATCAAAGGAGTACCAGATGCCGGCGACCCATGCGACGCTGTCAAGAGAATTAGAGCTTTCCTAGATGAACCAATAGTTGACTCCGACATTGATGTATGCCACCTCGTCCCAACATTCAAGCAAACAGAAAGAAACTTTGTTGTCCGTTTTGTACAGCGCACTAAACGCGGCAAGGTTCTGCAGAAATTCCGCAAAAAGGGGCTAACAACTAAAGATCTTGACTTCGGCGGAGAAAGCTGTTCTGTGTACGTAAATGAGCACTTAACTGCCTCGAACAAAAAGCTCTTGGGTGCTGCGGTTGCCCGCAAGAAAGTGGTGGGATGGAAATTCGTGTGGACCTCCCATGGAAAATTTATGCGCGCCAGTGTGTCTGATCTGGAGAAAATAGGAACCTAAGCGAATCCTACAGGAATATTCCAAACGCTCACTGAACGCTTGCAATGGAGATGGCCGAGTGTTGCTATTATGACCCTGAAGCTTTCAACAAAGCATATAAAACAAGAGAACGAGAGCTTACAAGTATTCATTTCAACATGCGCAGCATAAGAAACAAAGCAGATGATCTAGCTATATTCCTGCAGTCCCTGAACATTAAATTTAAAGCAATAGTTTTAACTGAAACCTGGTTCACAAAGGACGACATTCCGCCTTACTTGCCAGGTTATACGTGCGAAAGCGTATGCAGGGAGGAAAAAAGGGGAGGTGGAGTAGCTGTGTATATCGAGGAAAGTATGCGGTATGAAGTTCTAGATAACTTGACCAGGAGTGACCAAAACACAGAAAGCTTGTTTGTTAAAATATCTGATACCGCGATTGGAGCCATATACAGACCGCCATCTGGTATCATTTCCGTTTTTTGTGACTATTTAGAAAGTGCACTGAGTTATGTTGGAGCCTACAAAGTCGTTTGTTATTCTCGGAGATGTGAATATTGATACAATATCGGACAGCACGAATGCAAACGAATTCCGCGACATTATGCACCTGTACGCTTGCACTAATGTTGTGACAATACCTACAAGGGTGACTATTGATACCGCAACGTCCCTGGATATCTGTGTTACCAACATGAGTTGTGAGGATATTTCTGCTGGTGTCATGATATTCGACCTCAGTGATCACCTTCCAGTATTCTGCTTGGGCCCCCCTGTGACTGGTAAATATAAAAGTAGCAAAGAAAGTAGCTGGCATCGCACAATTAATGACCAAAGCCTGCGACTTTTTTGCAGCCTAATCGAGAAAGCTGGGACGACGTTTACAAGGAAACTAATGCTACAGTCGCCTACAAAATATTCCTGAGTAGGCTGCTACAGTGCTACGATGCAGCTTTTCCCTTGCGCGAGCATAAAACAAAACGAAAAAGAATGCGGAAACCCTGGCTGACTGTGGACTTGTTTAAACGAATAAGAGAAAAAAACAAGAAGTTTCATGCTTTTCTTAAATGTCGTGATCTGCAGTTACTGGAAGAATTTAAATCGTACAGAAACAAATTGAACTCAGACCTGAAAAAAGCAAAGATCGAGTACTTTCAGGCTCAAATTCTTCGTGCTCGCAACGACTATAAAAGGTTATGGGAGGTGGTTAACGATCTAATGAACAAAAGGCTCTCAAGCCATTGTGTAGCAGATATCACAGTCGATGGCGAACGTCTGTCTGATGATCAGCTTGCTGAAGAAATGAATCTTAGGCTTATTAGCACAGGGAAATATACAGGCCCACTTGCTAGCATGTCCTACTATACACATGCAAACAGTCCAATGAGCTCTATCTCGCTTTTTCCGTGCAATCCAACTGAAATTTGCAAAATAATCGGAAACTTGAAAAGTAACGTAGCGCCTGGAGATGACGGTATAAAGGCTTTGCCAATTAAACATGTTGCAAATCATATTAGTCATGTGTTGTCCTATATAATCAACTTAATGCTTCTTACTGGGGAGTTTCCGGATGACCTAAAGATAGCTAAAGTACTACCAGTGTATAAAGGCGGCGGTGCAACAAATATCAATAACTACCGGCCAATCTCTGTTCTAACTGTATTCTCAAAAATATTTGAGCGCGTCATTAATGATAGACTTAACAGCTTTTTTCAGAAGCATAAAATAATAGCTGATGCACAGTATGGTTTTCAAGCAAATAAGTCTACGGAACAAGCTCTTATGCATATAAAAGACAAAATTATTGAAAACATAGAGAAGAAACTCTTAACCCTTGGTCTATTTATAGATCTTCGGAAAGCGTTCGATACTGTGCAACATGACATATTGATAAAAAAGCTAGAGATCTGCGGGATTCGGGGCGTTGCGCTGAGGCTGTTGCAAACGTACCTGAAAGACAGATCACAGTATGTGGACATAAACGATCGCACTTCGAGTAAAATGAAGATAGAACACGGCGTCCCTCAAGGATCAATTTTGGAGCCTTTACTCTTTCTTATATCTGTGAATGATATAACTATGATACCAGGATCCCCCCAGTTAATCATGCATGCTGACGACACGAATATATTGTTTACAGGAACAACAAAAACATGCCTTGAAAAATCTGTCAATGATTACTTATTGAAACTTTCCAGGTGGCTACAAGCCAATCGCATTACTCTAAATACAACAAAATCTAAATACGAAATTTTTAAACCCACAAGCGTTAGGCACCAGAACCCTATAAGCATCAGTATGAAGGTAGCCTATTGGAGGAGGTCACTGAGCAAAAAATTCTTGGGTGTATGGTTCAGCAGTGATCTGTCCTGGAACGCCCATGTTAGTTGCCTTAAGTCCGATTTATCACGGATCATTGGTTGTCTTTACAGAATCCAGCACTTGATTCCATCTTGGATGAAGCGGACACTATATTATTCTCTATTCTATTCTAGAATTAGTTATGGTATTTTAGTCTGGGGTACGACAACTGAATCTAATTACAAAAAATTAATTACTTTACAGAAGAAAGTCTTACGCATATGCGAAAATTATCATGGCGAAAAAAGGGAACTAAGAACGCATCCACTTTTTTTAAAGTACAATTTGCTGAGGGCAGACTAGGTATACTACTTTAAGTTGCTACAATGGATACATAAAAATCGCTTGTATGTCACATCCACAGACAGAGTAAACTTGTACGCTATCAGAGACCCGAAAATAGAGACGCCGACGATAAGGACAAATTATGATCGTCAAGCACTGTCTTTTCAAGTTATCAGAATTCTCAATGGAAGAGATATAAATATTAATTACAGTAAACCCTTCTCCACTTTCAAAAACGAATGTAAGGGAGCTCTTCTTTGCAGCGATGTCACCTATTGCAATCGCTAAAATTTCTTATGCGAGCAAGTTGTAGTCTATTTTGTTCTTTTTTTCTTCACAGTTACTGATTCTGTGTTCGCATCTCTGTACTCTTTTTTGTGCTTATATGTACATAATGTCTTGTTTTTCAGTAGGCTAGAATAAGCATTAAGTAGAACTTTGTTATTTGATGTAGTGTTTCATGTATGTCTTGGTCTTTGTTTCTTATTTATATACTCATCGTACATTTATGATGGAAATTTTTGTCAAGCGCTTCTGTCTTTTTTTGCTGAGTGTGTATGTATTTTCCTCTGTATGTATTTTTATCTTTATAACGCTTACTTTTGGCCTACTTTTCTTTGATTTTGTTTTTTTCTTCCTTATCAACGATACTATTTTGTACCGGCCCGCCGGACTTTTATAATTTGTAATTTGTATGTTTGTTTGTCATGTAGTAGGGGGCTGAGGCCCTGTCAGGCAACATTGTGTCTTTAGTCTCAGCCCCTTCTTAGGCAAACGTCTATGCAACAAATAAAAAGAAAGAAAGAAAGAAAGAAATAGATCTCGTCAGAGACTACAGAGCTGCAAATTAGGCCCAAGGAAGTAAAATACGTGTGGACTCTTTGCTTTCGCCGATCACTACGTGTCACTCCGCCGATGGCGGAGCGGCAAGCCGCCACGGGACTGGTTGAAAAGTTGGTCGACTCCTCCCACCGTCTTGAGAGGACATAGTAGTAGAGGCAAAAAAACAAGGACGACAGGGTAGAGAAGACAACACAGGCGCTAGACATCAACTGACTTTATTCTCGAGAACAACAACGAATTTATAGGCGACAATCAGGAGCATTAAAAATCCACGATTGAATCGCATGCGTGATGGCACTTCCCGATACAAGAACCTCAAATCTTTATTGCACAGATAAACATTTGGTTTGCTCACGCACGTTTGCCTTTCCAAGTGAATGAGAAAGGCTTCCAATGCTTCCCGCTCGTTCTGATCTGCACTGACATAAATCACACGTGTCTGCTCAAACAAAGGGGTACATTTCTAGCCTGCTAGATAGAACATCTTAGCTGTATGCCGATGCACTATCGAGAACAAAAATAAGAGACCCCTGCCGATACCGGCGCAGTGGCGCGCGCCCATCACAAGGAGCGCGCGGCATGGCATGCGCTGTGGAGGTCTCGGCACCAGGAGTGCTTCGTCAGGCGGCGCTCGCATGCAGTTCGACGCGGATCGGCACGCGCTGGCAGGGGTCTGTCATTTTTGGTCTTGATAGTACTACACCGCTGACAACGCTATTTCGGAAAAAGTTCTGTTCTAACTCAACAAGTCTATATTTAAATGTTTTGTAAAGTCTTAGGAGAAGCGCCCCGTACACACACACACATACACACGCACACACACACGCGCTCATACACACGCGCGCGCACACACATACGCCCAAACACACGCGCGCACACACAAACATGCACACACACTGAACACGCACACATACACACACATGCACTCACACGCACACAAACGCACATACACATACGCACACACACACACACACACACACACACACACACACACACACACACACACACACAGGAACACACAAACGCACATGCAGACGCACATACATACACACGCACACACAGGCACACACTCGCGCACATACACACGCGCGCACCCACGTGCGCGCACGCACACACGCACACGCAATACACATACACACATACACACATGCACACACACGCGCAACACACGCACATACACACATGCGTGCACACACACACACTCACACGCACACACACACACGCCCCGCTGCGGTGGCTCAGTGGTTACGGCGCTCGGCTGCTGACCCGAAAGACGCGGGTTCGATCCCGGCCGCGGTGGCTGAATTTCGATGAAGGCGATATTCTAGAGGCCCGTGTACTGTGCGATGTCAGTGCACGTTAAAGAACCCCAGGTGGTCGAAATTTCCGGAGCCCTTCACTACGGCGTCCCTCATAGCCTGTGTAGCTTTGGGACGTTAAACCCCAATAAACCAAACCAAACACACATACACGGGCACACACACACACACACACACACACACACACACACACACACACACACACACACACACACACACACACACACACACACACACACACACACACACACACACACACACACACACACAAGCGCGCGCACACACGCACGCACACACACAGAAGCACGCACACGCGCGCACACACACACACACACACGCACAAACACGTATACACAAACACACACACACACGCTCATACACAAGTGCTCACGCACGCACACACAAACGCACATACACACAAACGCACGTACACACGCGCGCACACACACACGCACATGCACACGAACACACACGCCCGCACGCAAACGCGCGCACACACACGCACACACATGGGCACACACTCGCACAGGCACACACACACACACACGCACACACACGGGCATACACTCGCACGCGCGCGCACACACACACACACACACGCACACACACACGCACATGCACACGAACACACACGCACGCAAACGCACACACACACACACGCACACACACGTGCACACCCCCACACACGCACATACACACACAAACAACAAACACCCGCACGCACACACATGCACGCACGCACGCACATGCACACACACGCGCGCATGCACTCACACACACACGCACTTACACACGCGCGCACACACGCACACGCATACACATGCGCACACTCAGAAAAGCGGCGAACATTTCACAAATGTTCGCCACATATAGAGATGTTTTATATACATGGTCTGTTGTGAAAGTAGTAGGACTGATTTTTTTAAACAAAATCTATTCGAGAGAATAGTACAAATGATTACAATTTTTCAAGGTAGCACCCTTCCGCACCTACACGCTGCTGCCAATGAGTTTTACAGTTTTCGTACGCCTCCAGGAACGCCTGGACCGGAATGCTGTTTAGCTCCCTCGTCACGGCCTGTTGAACCACCTCTACCGATCCGTGATGCTTCCCCTCCAGCGTCGATTTTATTCTCGGGAATAGAAAAAAGTCTGGCAGGGCCAAGTCGAGGCTGTAGGGGGGCTGAGGCAGCGTTGCCGCCTTGTGCTGGACAAAAAATCGGGGTCCTCATTCAGATGATGAAGAAGATCCTACCGGTTGGCCTTTTCCTCCTCTGACAACACTCCCGGCACCAACTTCGCGCACGCTTTCCTCATGGATAAGTTTTCTTTCACGATCCCAAAAACTTGGGTTTGAGGAATGCTGAAGTCATCAGCAATCATTCTGATATCATTCTACGATCACTGTTAAGTAAATGTTTCCGTCGCTACACATTTTTGTTGGTCTTGCTGGTCGAAGGGCGTCTGAAGCGGTCGTCTTCCTCCACTCTTTCCTTACCTTCTCGGAAAAGCTTGTGCCACTCAAAAACACCTGATCTACCCATGGAAGCGTCACCGTAGGCCTCCTTAATCATGTTGTGAGTCTTTTTGCCCGTTTTACCAAGATTTGCTCAAAATTTGATCGCGTATCGCTGATGCAGTAAACGCTCGACGATTCTGCGTGACGAGACGTTTCGACAGGGGTTCACAGTACAAGCGACATCCTCTCTTCAACGGCCGAGAGCCGACTGCCGATTTTCCCCTGCATTCCCAATATCCCCCTTCAACGATCCTGCATGAGCAGACCACCTCTCGTCCGCCCGTTCACCCAGGAAAAAACCAGTCCTACTACTTTCAGAACAGACCATGCATATATGTGGTTTTCCGATTAAAACAGTCAGTTGTAAGTCAGCGCGTGTTCGTGTGTCTATCTTTTTCTGGTCCTCCGTTTTAGTTGCGCTGTTTCGTTCCTTAAAGATGCAATACCAACTCGCCCACTATGCTATGTTGCAACATTTGGAAAGCCGATGCGGTGCGGAACAAATCATGCCCGCATGTGCCGTCAATGATTTTTATTCTGCTATGAGGCATAAGTTGAGAATGCGCGAATGGAATGCAGGAGATAGGAAGCCAATAGAAGGAGTGAAGGCCACAGAAGAAGTCAAGAAGGAGTGAGCAAGTCGCAGAGGTTGCCGGTGAACTGACTGTCCACAGTCCACTTCACGTAGTCACATTCGCGGTTCTACCTCAGGCCGCCCTGCATGAGGAGCCGTTGTTTAATAGGGGCCGTCGCTGGGCAAATCCACAAGTGCCGCACATCACAAATGTCCGGTGCATCGCCGCAGTGAGGGCACCTGCCAGTTGCTGGCGGATCTTTATCACGCCACCGATGACGGACAGATGGGTCAGAGCCGCCCCTACTCGAATCCGGCGCACTGATTCCTCCTCCTGCCGAGTAAGACTACGGGGCAGCAGTGGCGTAGCCAGAAAGTTTGTTCGGGGAGGGGGGCTCACGTTGCAGCGCGGCCTCCTCATAGAATTTGTGGAGAGATATTGCCATATTGAAAATGCCATTGTGTATTAGATAACGCTCCGCACTGTCTAGACAAGTGAAATATGTAATTTTTAAAATAAAAGAATGTATTCATATTTATTTATTTATTAATACTGCAATCCCAGGAAGGGATTTTCGCAGGGTGAGCATACAGAATATAGGTAAGTACAAATATTAAGAAAAAATTCATATGTCTTAAAAATCGTGGCAGACATAACTGATGCCAATGTTTCCATGTTCTTGCGTATTTAATAAGTAAAGAAAATATCGCACGAAGTCTAGAACTATGTCAGTCTAAAACCAGCAACGCAGTGGATGGCGCTGATATGAAAAACGTAAAGACCACGAAATGAGCAAGTAGAAGGAAATATTTGAATGAATCTTTCTGTGTCGTTCAAGAACATTTACATTTTAGTGCGAAAGCAATACTGCTTGCGCTTTTCTGCCATCGATGGTCGTGGCGCCTCCTTACACAGCGGCGCGTCACGTGACCGTGTGACGTCACGACAGACCGAGAGACGGAGCCCCAGCTCGCGCCATCGATGGCGGAGGTACAGGCTTACATGCCAGCTGCGCCGCTCCACCACGTGACCGCGTTACGTCACGACAGACCTAGAGCCAGGGCCCCAGCTCGCGCCATCGATGGTGGAGGTACAGCATTACACGCCGCTGCCGAGAGAGGGCGCTCGCTAGAGCGGGATAAAACGGGGGGGGGGGGGGGGGGGGGGCGGCAGCTGCGCTCCTCTCAGTGCGCTCTGTCGGATGATGTGCACAAGGCGAGGCTGGAACGATCTGCTGCGACCAAGCGACGGCGCCGCGCCGAAGATACAGACGACGAACGGGAAGAACGGCTAGCTAAACGACGTGCCTATGCGGCAGCCTGGCGAGCACGCCGGTCAACTTCGCTTGATGCGGCTACCAGCTGAACCAAGGCGCAGCCAGGGAGGTATTGCTTTCGCAATCTTCCAGGCTTAACCAAGCAAAGCCACAGCCAATTTTTTTTGTACGTATGCAACGGCCAGGGAAAAATCTCAATGGCGATATCTTTCGTGCCAGTGTACTGCGCAGCAGCAGCTGTCACCGGTCATGTATTGCGATTAATTGCGCCGAAATTTTAGTTGCGACAGCGAGCACATGTATAAACGAGGAGTTCTGCATAATATACATTAGAAGTGCGGACATACAACTTGATACAGGACAAAAAAAGTGTCACTGGATTAAAGCATTTTATGTATAGACAAAACCTCGCAACAAGATATTTAAATGCACGTATGTCTTCATTAAATCTACGTATCTAAGCAAAAGTCTCTATATAATGCGTCGAACAAGGCAAATAAACATCTTGCGCAATCACAGATAGTAAACTTTACACACGGAAAGATAGACAATCCAGACAAGAACAAAACTATGATAGCAAAAGTCGCGATATGTACTTGGGATATGCTGCGGTAGGTGAGGGTTCGAAAAAATATTTGGGGGCAGGGGGGGGACTGAAGACCCATGAGCCCCCTCCCCCCTTCGGCTACGCCCCAGCTGGAGAGGGTGCGAACACGGAGATATTAGAGCGCGTGTTCGATGGCGGAGAGCTTGCGAATCGGAGATATGAGACGGAAACGGATCTGGGGGAAGAGGGGAAGTTGGCGGGTCGTCTGATGTGTTAAGGTGAGTCATACCCTTACAAAATTACTTTTGAGCTTCAATTCCTTGTTGAGCCCTTGTTGAATCAACTGGAATCCAACATGAACCCAATGTATGTTAGGCTACTCAACATCTCCAATACAAAATTTTAGTTGAACGCTGTCAACACATCAATTGTTGAGTAATGTGCAATGAATTTAAGTTCTATTGAGTCTCTAGGCAGCCGTTTCCAAGCCCAACTAAATGAAGTCAGTTCGACATGCGTTGCGTATACAGATCCTTATCACATTATACATATTAAGAACGCATGCAGCACTGTTAGAACTCTCGTAAACTGCTCAAACTCATTTTCTTGCATAGAAAAAAAATGCTAGTAGTGCAATATGCTCTTTCAGGCATACCTACTTTGGAGGATTTTAATGTGCGCTCATAAAAAAGGGCGCTTAATGAATACTTTATTTCTGTTGTTTCTGAATGAATCAAGGTCTTCAGAACACTGCATGTTAACTTGATTACTTCTACTACGCATAAAATAAATAAATATTAATAGTAATAATTAATATGACTTTACTGACCGGCAGACCACTACCTGCGCAGGTCCGCACACCCCTGAATAGGTCTATATAAGGGTGAAGCCGAGTTCGCGCTTAAGATTGAAAAGTTATGAACTCTTAGTTCGTTCTATAGACTCGTGTGCAATACTGTTCCATGCTCTTTATCTGATAGATGTATAAGCGAGAGTGTATTTATGCATATATACACACATACGTGTGTTTGTGCAGTGTGCAGCACTACACGACTGGGATGTCAGCGTCACGTTAACGGGAAATTGCAGCAATAAATGTGGATATACCGCCGAAAATTGCATCGGCAGTCGGTCCATCTTGCGCAGTACGAATGTATTCCTAGTATTCTTTTTTTTTTACCACAGCCAAGATTCAGAATGATGTGTTGATTCACCGCAGTAATTTCAACATAACGGAACATGAAAGCAATGCAGAAATTTTATTGAGAATGCTCAACTCTACCACGGCGGTCACTTTCCCGCTGAGTTTCAACACGGTCTCAATAATTCTCCAACACTAGGCCATCCTGGTGCCAACACAAATTCAACATGGCATGTTGAGTCTGCTCATGCGAACTTTAACACTGTCTCAAGAAGCATTTTTGTAAGGGTAGCATCCGCTTGAATGTTATGTGGATCGTGAGCATGGCCGCGAATCCAGTGTATGCGCACAGGACATGGGTACTTTGCGCAGAGTAGGTGACTTGATTGTGTAATTCGGTTCGAGAAGGTTGAAGAAAATTTCCCCTGGTGGAGTAGATATTCCACCTTGGGGTGCATTACTCCCCCTTGAGTGATTCCCCTGAAACATTAGACCAACACTGTTCCCACTTCGATTTATTGACCAATTCGCATTCGCCCTACCATAAGCTTGCCGTACAGGTTACCTCAACTGGTGGAGCGACTGCTCCGGTGACGCGGTGGTCCCGGGTTCGAACCCCGGACCAAGAGGAATTTTTCTTCAACTACAAAGTTTCTGAGAAATCTGCATAACTTTCTTATGTAGCCGTATGGCTGCGCTCGAGTGGATGTTAATGAGTAATTACTCCCTTATTACAGTAATACCAGACTTAGTGGATGTTAGAAAGCAGGCGAATCATCATCATCATCAGCCTGACTACGCCCACTGCAGGGCAAAGGCCTCTCCCATGTCTCTCCAATTAACCCTGTCCTTCGCCAGTTGTGGCCACCGTATTCCCGCTAATTTCTTAATCTCATCCGCCCACCTAACATTCTCCCGTCCCCTGCTACGGTTGCCTTCTCTTGGAATCCACTCCGTGTCCCTCAAGGACCAGCGGTTATCTTGCCTTCGCATTACATGCCCTGCCCAAGCCCACTTCTTCCTCTTGATTTCAACTAGGATATCATTAACCCGCATTTGTTCCCTCACCCACTCCGGCAGCTTCCGATCCCTTAACGTTACACCTATCATTTTTCTTTCCATAGCTCGCTGCGTTGTCCTTAACTTAAGCTGAACCCACTTTGTTAGCCTCCACGTTTCTGCCCCATAGGTGAGTACCGGTAAGATACAGCTGTTGTGTACTTTTCTCTTGAGGCATATTGGTAAACTGCCATTGATGATCTGTCAGAACCTGCCATATGTGCTACACCCCATTCTTATTATTCTAGTTATTTCCCTTTCATGATCCGCATCAGCTGCACTACCTACTCTCAATAGACATACTCTCTTACTACTTCCAGCACCGCGCCACCAATTGCAAATGATATTCAGTAGTAAAGTGGATAACTGAGTTGCGATAGTCAACTTTTTAACTGTCACAGATGGGCGCTGGATTGCAATTGGAGATTCACAGCCGGCCGTCAGTAATAGCTGCCTCAGTTTCTAGAATTGCGCAAGACGCGGCAGCGCTCGCTGCAGTGGCTCGAACAAATTTGGGCCATTTCCCGTGCCATACGAAAATGGCGGGCCTGTGTAGAGCGAACAGCGACGTTCGTCACTCCGTACTGTAGGTCATCATCATCATCAGCCTGACTACGCTCACTGCAGGGAAAAGGCGCCCGCGCTAGAGCAGCGATGTGGCCAAGAGCGTGGCAAAGATTGACACGAGAAAACATATCCCGCAAAAAGCTTCTTGAATAAACAGCGCGAACGAAGACGAGCACAAAAGACAAGGGAACGGACGACACAGCGCTTTTGTGCTCGTCTTCGTTCGCGCTGTTTATTCAAGATACTTAACCAACTAGCCCGCCAAAACGTGTTAACGCAAAAAGCTTGTCTTTAGTGAAAAAAAATAAAAAAACCTGTCTTTGGTAATTAGTGGCGGGCTTCTCTGAAATACATGGTGTGTTGTGTGTGCTACTTATACACCCGTGTTCCATGATTGCAGCATCAGCAAAACACCATTTAAAGGAAAAAAAGGACGACCCAGAGTTTTCGTAGCTTTGACCTTTTAAACACAAACAAGACTGAGAGGCATGTGCACAGAAAAATGGCAGGTGTGCTTATTGTTTATTGACGAATTATTTACGCACTGTTTTGCATAGTTCGGTGGTCACGCCCTCTTGACGTGTGTTCTTTGCGGCCATTCGCAGGTGCGATCGCACAGTCTATAGAGTGTCTATAGATTTCTGTCTATAAAGTCTATAGACAATTTCTAGAGAACAGTCAATAGGCAATACAAATGCCATGGACAGTCTTAAGACTATCCATTGATTTATGGCCATGCACTTTTAGTAGACTTTTGTTTATAGACAGCCTATAGATTATTAATAGACAAAAAGCAATATCCATAGGAAGTCGATAGAGTCAATAAGAAGTCTATAGACTGTCTATAGACAATTTTTATAAGGGGCAGTCAGTGTTCTGCGTCTGTCTTCTATCCACGTTACCTACTCCGCTCAGCGCCCCACTTTGGCCACTGCCAACCCGGTAACAGCGTGCGAACCTTGCACGGCCTGGATGTGTCGACCGGCACGATGAGGCGGAAAACTTGGCAAAGCTACCACACTTTATTGGGTATTCGTGCTTGAATGAAGCCGATGGCTGAGATAAAGGAGATGCAGAAAGGAGAAGCGCGAACGCAGGATGATGCACGACCCAGGCGCTGTCATCTCATCGTCCTCTTTATCGTCCTGTGTTCGTCCCTTCCTCTCATAATAAACCAACTAGCCCTACAGCACCCTTGTAAGGAGAACAGAAAGCTGGAGACAGACGTGGGACGACTCCAGAACCTTCACGGTGCCTAAGTTAGAGCTAAGAGGAGCAGGTGGTTGGCGAAGAGACTCGTGTCCGCCGCCGCGCTCGTCAGTTGGACGTGCTCAACACAGAAACGCCCGCCGCGCGCAAGAAATAAAGAAAAATAAAGAAGTGTCAAAATATTCTCGTGTAGGAAGTTCGTGCGGGATAGTTTGTGCATTTTCGAGGAAGGTTAGAAATTACGCTAAAGGAAGAGGACAGTGAGATCTGAATGCAGTGTGGCGCGATTTCAGATTTCCTTGGTTGATTCACCTGGCCTCAAGCATTTTTGCCAGTAATATGGTAGATTTTTCTCCCCTCTGTTTATGTGTACATGTGCGAGTGACAAATGTGGTCGCGCGCCCTGGTTCCCGCCTTAAATATGTGTGCTTTTCCTTCCTAGAGTAAACAGTTGTCAGCCTTCGTATCTTTTCCTCGTTGTCCCGTCCTTTTGCGCAGTTTCTAACCTTCTCTGTCAAAATATCGCCTGTTTTTATGGTACCTATTTAGCACAGCATAGAGTGCCTGGTTGTGCTTCGTGTAGCTGCTCTGCGCCAAGCAAGCAAAAAAAGCAAAGCAGAGCAACACAGCGCGCAGTCAACGGACTCTCGCCTGAAATTTATGCGCTAAGCAGTGGAGCTCAGTAGTGTGTGCATCGTTTTTCGTCGCTTCGTCTAGCTGAGGGCGCGGGAATATTGGCTTTGTTCCAAAGAGAGGAAATGATTGAAAACAACTCCACACTGCTGTGGCGAAACAATGTGGCCGGCGCGAAATCACGCTCACTGGCGGCAAGGTATTATCTTATCGGGGATGGGACAAGTGGCGGACGCCGCGAAGGACGCCCTGCTCTCACCTGGTGGGTGCTTTGCTGGCGTCCCTCCACACCGTACTGCGAGGAGTATAGGACGCTTGCAAATTGGCATTCAAGCAAGATATGTGAAAGAGGCTGCCTACCTATTCCCCTATTTTGCTGATTTAGTAGCAGTGCCTAGATCAAGAATTTGACTAAGAGTTGAAACCATTACGGCCTTTAATGCCTCATACTGTCGTTAGCAGCCGTGTCGGCAGATTTGTCCGCGTTTCGGCGTCACTAAGAAAGAAACTGCGTGGAGGCTGGGAATCGAACCAGGGCCTCTGGCATTTGAAGCGGAGACGCTACCACTCTGCCACGAATGCTCAAGGTTTGAGCATGAATAAAGGCGCATCTACTGAATGCATGCCTGTCGTAAATGAAATAAAAATACGCAAAGAAAAAATAAAAAAACATTAAAATTAGAAAAGGAACAAGAATAAACAATAAAATAACATAAACATATGAAAAATTAAAAATAAGAAACAATAAAAATAAAATTAGGAACCAGAAATAAAAACAAAATAAAGCGAAAATATAAAAAATAAAGAACAATAAAAATAAGAAAATAAAGATAAAAAATGAAGTAAAGTAAAACTGGAAAAATAAGAAATAAGGAACAAAAATAAGAATGGAAACAAGAATAACAAATAAAATAAAACAATTAAAAACCAATAAAACAATAAAGATAACAAAGAAACAAAAAAATCAAAATGAAAAATGCGGAAAATAATACTAAAACAATAAAAATAAAAACAATAAAAGTAAGAAAAGAAACAAAATACAAATAAAATGAGAAAATTAAGTGAAAAACAAAACATGAAAAATAAAAAACAAACAGTGCGCCAGGATAAGCTTCCGCCTTGCAGCACTTTAGAGAGCCAAAGTGCCCCCTGAATTTTTTAACGTGATGCGCGGAGGCAAAAAAAAAGCCCACCAAGAGAACCGACGGGCGTACCGCACATTCTCAATTAAAACGTGTTCGAAAGTTTGGCAGGAATATGTTGAAACATCTAAGGTGAAAAGAAAAGCAGCGCGAAAATGGTTTGGTTTGGTTTATGCGGCTTATCTTCCCAGAGCGGCTCAGGCTATGAGGGGCGCCATATAGTGAAGGGCTCCGGAAATTTCGACCACAACGGGTCTCTAGAATTTCGCCTCCATGAATTCGACCGCCGTGGACGAGGTCGAACCCGCGTCTTTCGGGTCAGCAGCCGAGTGCCATAACCACTGAGCCACCGCGGTGGCGCAGCGCCAAAATGTGGAGCAGCTTGCGACACAGTTCAAGAACACGCAAAAACCCACGCACAAAAAGCGAAAGGCCATTCACCTCATTAGGGCACAGATGACGAAGCTCTTTTTGCTAGAGGGGAGCGATACCTGCCAGTCAGGGTATCACCGTCGACCCTACTATTTATAAAATACCTTGGATATGCGACGGGTGGCGTTCAGTACCCGGTTCTTTTGAGGTCAGGAGCGCCGTGGCCATCGAAGTCATCGCAGCCGCGACAGTCAATCCCCGTGTGCTTTAATCCTCACAAGCTCCTGCCATTCCAGCCAGTACTAGCTGTGGTGCGCGTAGAGTATGTAGCGGAATTTCTGCTCAACACTGCGCTGCGTAAGCAACTGTGGCGGTGTGGAACAGAGCAAATATTCGCCTTGTTTTCCGGCAGAAGACCAACTCAGCGTGTCCGACGGCCAGTCAGCGTGCCGTGGCCCTTCACCGAAGCCCCCGTGCGTCATCGTCGAAGCGCTCTAGTGTTTGCGCGAACAGAGGGAAGCGCGCAGATTAGGTTTCCTTTCGCGTCCGGCTATCGTTGCTTCCGTGACGCGCTCGATAAAAGCGCCGCCGATCTCTCCTCCCTATCACGTGCCCGACAGTTGATCGGGCCGCGCGGTGCTGTCGGGTGGTCCTTCTGCGTCCGCGATAATAGAAGAAAGGACGACGGACCAGCAACGCGATGCTGTGGGTGCTGTGGCTGTTCGCCGCCGTCGCGTCGGTGAATGTCGCCGATGGCGGCCCCGTCCTATATGTGGAGCCAGAGCAGGTTCATCTCTCGTACGGAGGTGAGTTCGTCTCTGATGCGAAGCCGAACTGCTTGGAGGCTCATTAAGGGCAGCGGTGTCTTGGTGGCACTCATGAGGCCCGCATATTTTTATTTCATTTGGAAAAACGTACAGTTCAAGTGAAGTGATGGGTTTTTATGGCTCAAGGGCAGCACCGGTGAACGAGAAGCGAGAACACTAGCTTAGTGGTCAACTCAAGTCGTTTTGACTTTATTTTAACGCCGAGAGTCCGGAATCTGGCTCTGTGTACGGGGAAATACGAATGACGCGCGTCCGATGTGCATCCAGCCTCATTAAAGGGTGCCAGAAAGGGGTGTCTGAAGTTGGCCAAAAAAATACTTGCATTATGTAGAGCATATAGACCACTGAACGTTCATGCCGCGTACAATACATCAAAAACGAGTAGATAATTAACAATACATTTTTAAAACTACCGCTCCCGAGCCTCGCGGCGACCAGCGGCGGGGAACTTCCGCTAGAATCCGCTCTCATTGCGTCATTTTAGTGCTCGTTACGTCACAAGCGCAGGGCCATCATTGGTTCGCCGTGCCAAAATGAAATCACGCATTTAACAAACTAAAAGCTCCAGGTACTTCACATTCTCACTCTTTTCGGAAACATTTCGAACTTCAGCAAGGAGAGTTGTCGTTTATATGCATGTTTACGCGGTTATTTTGTGTTCGGTGTCAGAAATCAGTACTGCACTTCCGGTTTACAATGTTGTCGTCTGCTCGTACGGCTTGTGTCACTACGCTGGCGCCGCCGTCGAACCGAATCGAGAATCGAGGTGCGATTCGGAGTCACCTCGCTACTGATTTCTGTCGTGACCTCCGTCGCATGCGCAATCCAAATGGATCGGCCGTGCTGTGTCGTTGGTTGCAAAGCCAGGGACCGGCAAGATTTTGCCCTTCGGCACTGTCTACCGAAGGATGGAAGCGAGCGAGCTGTCGTCGTCGTCAGGATTCAGCGCCGGATTTCGGAACGGCGTGCCCTTATACACATGTGCGAAAAGTGAGTGCGATCCACTGCGTGAGTGCGAACAGCGTCACAACGTCCTATGGCAGCTCGTCGCCTGCGTCCAACCTTCTAGATGTCAACGACTGGAAGCGTCATCCAATGCAAGCGTTGAGAGCGGCAGCGTAATGATGACGTAGAGCGCGCTCCTCAGGGCGCTCGGGGCCGAGCCACGCGGGGCCGGCCTGCCAGCCTTGTCACCCCTTGAGCCTCGCATAATTCTTTTCAACTCCGTTGATAATCCTTCAAGAAGCCATACGAGGAAGCATGAAAAGATTTGTTTCCATAAATGGGCGAGAAGCGTGCTCTTTTGCGCCCTCCATCGGTTCCGTCTGAGCGCATTGTCACCTCTGTCCCTTTTGATCTTAGATGAACACGTAAAAAAAAAATGAGGCCAAATGTCTTTCGATTGCTAGCGGCCACTGTGTACCCTAATTTCATCATTTTGGACTCGCCCCGCCTCGGTGGCTCAGTGGTTACAGCGCTCGGCTGCTGACCCGAAAGACGCGGGTTCGATCCCGGCCGCGGTGGCCGAATTTCAATGAAGGCAATATTCTAGAGGCCCGTGAACTGTGCGATGTCAGTGCACGTATCACAGTGCTATCACAGGCGTAAGCCAATCAAAACAGATGAAAAGAAACCAGAAAAAAAAACAACCCAAAATGTAATTGTAAACCACGCGTGGATTAGAGAGAACAAAAATTACGGTCGATTTGCGTTGTTAGGCCATTTGCGCGTAAGGTGCACTAGCAGCTCGGTTTTCCCATTCGGGTGCGGTGTTCAGATCCAGCGTTCACGGATGACAGTTGCTACGCCAGCGGAGATGGGCTAATGTCCATATCGGCCATTCTCTCTTTTCCATTCTCTTTTGCATATATATGTATACACACACTCACGGGTGGTGAAAAGAAATGATAGCAAAAAGAAGCTAGCGTCGTCAGTGATGCATTCCAGGACGACTCTAACGTAGTGATGCAAAACTATCGGAAAATTGAATATCGATAGTATCGATCGCTTTTTTTAAAACTATCGATAGTGTAAAAAAACTATCGATACACTATCGATAGTATTATCGATAGTCTACTATCGATAATAATACTATCGATAGTATTGCTATCGATAGTAGAATCGATAGTACGCCTATGGGTAGCAAGACTATCTATAGTTAAACTGTCGATTTTAAGAGTATTGATAGTAACAATATTGCTATTATGCATTTTTTTGTCCAGAGATATAACCAAAAAAATTGCGATACCTGATTGGTTTCACTGCCTCATGAGGCTTAACGCCCCAAAGAGACCCCAGCTATGAGGGATGCCGTGGTGGAGGTCTCGGGGTAAATTTCGACCAGCTGTGGTTCTTTAACGTGGACTGGGACAGTTCGGAAAAATACCTGGAACTGCATCCGATGAAAGAACAAGCAGTGTGCTGGCTTACACGACACCATCGTGCACTGCAGACGTCGTCTTGCTGACGTAACCACTGCAGAAATGCTTTTCGCACACATGCGTCGCAACTAGGACCTTCGCACGCTAGCATTTTATCAAGCAACTTTACGTAGGGAACGTCTGCAGAGCTCGGTGACGCGTAGGCCGCGAAAACGGGCGAGTCCTGTCAGTTACTCTTACCATAACCTCTATACCACACTCGGGAAACCAAGTTCAGGATGCAGTGGGTACGCGTGGTTGTTTGGTTGATTTTCTAGAATCGATAGTACTGTATATAACTAGTAGTATCGAAATGGCTATCGATAGTACTATCAACATAACTATCGAAAGTACTATCGATTGTGCTATCGATACTACTGACGAAAGTACTATCATAGTACCATCGGTAGCGCGCGCTATCGACAATACTATCGATAGTCTTTTTACCATCGATAGTTCGATAGTGACTCAACTATCGATAGTATCGATAGTACTATCGATGGTTTTGCATCACTACAGTCTGACGTCCGGTCCTACACCATCCCGGTAAGGGCGTAGCACTGAGAAGGGCACGCTTTCTGCAACTTTACTTTTTGTCTTTTTTGAAAAGGGTGCACTGAATATGCCGGCAACATTAGTGCGATCTTCATGGGTTGCTGAGGACCTTGATTCGAATTATCGGTGCCACGCAATTCCACAGCAGATTTAGAAAAGAAAAGAACTCCGCGTATCGGTGGAATTGCATAACCAGGCCTCGGGTGCGACCTGACAGACAACGCACTCTCTTAGCACAACAGGATTTGACCGCCCTGGTGTAGCACTTGGCCACAACCGCGTTTATGAGCTAACCAGTTAACCCGCAGCCCTCAGTGTCCAGCCGATGCGCAGTAGATCACCAAGACTGCGGTCAGACCTGTGACGCAGTGGAGGATGCTAAAAATCTCTGCCTCCGGACGCGATGCGATTACAAGCCGAATGCGGCAAGGTTCAAAGCTAAAATCAGTGAGGCTAGCCTAGGAGTGCTGTTCGAGGAATTAGAGCGTAATAAATAGGATTTCACACGCCTTATTAAGGTGAGGAGGACAGATGAAGCGTATACACTACTAAGGGGTAGGCACGTACTGTGTATTGCGGATTGGCGGACAGACGAGAACTTGGTGTGGGATTCCTCATCAAATTGGATATAGCTGCCAACATAGAGGAATTCTACAGTATTAACTGGAGGGTGGCAGTTATCTCCTCCTTTCATCCGCCCCCTGCTACGCTTGCCTCCTCTTGGAATCCACTCCGTTACCCTTATTTATGACCAGCGGTTATCTTTCCTTAAGATTACATGCTTTGCCCCATTTCTTCCTCTCTATTTTGACTAGGATGTAACTAACCCGCGTTTGTTCCCTCACGCAGTCTGCCCTCTTCCTGTCTCTTAACGTTACTTCTACCATTTTTCTTTCCATAGCTCGCTGCGATTCGCAGATGACGTTGCCTTGCTAAGTCACTCGGTAGATGAACTGCAAAGAATGATCAATGAGTTAGGCAGGCACAGGCGAATGGTGGGTCTAAAAAATCAATATGCAGAAAACCAAAGTAATGTTCAAATGTCTCGCAGGTGAGCAGCACTTTACAATTGGTAGCAAGCCGCTGGAAGTGGCAAGGGAATACGTCTACTTAGGGCAGGTAGTGACCGCTGATCTGGACCATGACAGGGAAATAACTGCAATAATAAGAATGGGGTGCAGCGCATTTGCCAGGTTCTTTCAGATTAATTACTACTAATGGCCTATATCAGTACGTCACTGAACCTACACGAGAAACTGAGCACTCATCTTCAGTGTTAGATTTACTGTTCTGCAACCGGCATTCAGTAGTGCGTGACACTGTGGTCATACCGGGAATAAGCGACCACAGTTGTGTTGTCGCTAATGTTTGGCATTTTCTTTATTTAATTTCAAAAGGTCGACCACGAAAGGTTTTCTTTTTTAATAAGAGAGACTATACGTCAATGAGGAACGAACTTGCGTCTTTCCTTCCTGAATTTATTGATCTTAACCAGAATTTAGATTGTAGTTCCCTTTGGGAAGTATTCAAGAATAAGCTGGAATGCCTAATTGATCAATATATCCCATCTAAAAGCCTTTCCGGAAAGCGCCGCCGCGACAAACCGTGGATCACACGGCAAACCAGACAGCTTATCAGGAAAAAACATCGCCTTCTAGAATCATAAAAAAAAAAAATCGGTGCCCTGCAGTATTGCAGTCGATTCGGGCTCTTGGCAGTACACTAAAAAC
The DNA here is from genome assembly GCF_055824585.1 of Amblyomma mixtum. Classification (NCBI taxonomy): domain Eukaryota; kingdom Metazoa; phylum Arthropoda; class Arachnida; order Ixodida; family Ixodidae; genus Amblyomma; species Amblyomma mixtum. The sequence continues at coordinate 136,047,509 of NC_143012.1, read as the reverse complement.
TGAAATTAAAGCTCTTAAGGATAGCTTTTTGAATGACTTGGGATCAAAACTGCGTAATAATCCTAAGGAATTGTGGACGTTTTTGAAACACAATGGACGTGAACAAGTCGGAATACCGAATTTAGACCATGATGGTGAAGTTATTACTAATGATGGTGATAAGGCATGCTGCTTTAATGCTTTTTTTCAGTCTTCTTTTGCGCCAATGTACTACATCGGAGAACTCCCGTTAACTCGTGAATCTGTCACTGAAACCATGTCTGAATTGGTTTTTACTCACCAAGGTGTGTCAAAATTGCTTAGTGATGTCAATTCATCTTCTGCCGGTGGTCCTGATGGTGTTCCTAACTTTGTTTTAAAGTCTTGCGCGAATGAAATATCTTACTGCTTAGTCATCTTGTTCCGATCATCACTTAAGTCGGCGTCTCTGCCAAATGACTGGAAAAATGCTATTGTAGTACCAGTGCATAAAAGTGGTTCAAAAAGCTCTGTTGTTAATTACCGACCGATTTCTTTAACGAGTGTGTGCTGTAAAACGTTGGAGCACATAACATATAGCGCAGTCGTAAAACACCTTGACTCTCATTGGTATTTTACAGAAGTTCAGCATGGCTTTAAGACAGGTTTTTCCTGTACTACTGAATTGCTTGAGTTTAGTAATGATCTGGTTTCTTCCTTTGACCGTGGCTCTCAAATAGATTGCGTATTTCTAGATTTTAAGAAAGCCTTCGACTCTGTACCTCATTTACTATTGTTACATAAGTTAAATTGTCTTGGTCTGCACCCCAGTGTCATCGATTGGCTTCATTCGTATCTTCAGGGCCGCATGCAGCTTGTTTTGATTAATGGTTTGCACTCAGGTTATGAAAACGTTTCCTCAGGTGTACCGCAGGGGTCTGTTCTTGGAACCTTCTTTTTCTGATTTATATCAATGATATTGTTTTGGATCTTACCTGCAAAGTTCGGCTATATGCTGACGATTGTGTCGTTTACACTCTTGTGAAAAATTACTCTGATGCGTTAAAACTACAGCGAAACTTGGATTCCATCCAGTCCTGGTGCTCAAAATGGCAAATGTCTTTGAATGCCACAAAATGCCAATTTGCCTCTTTCACTCGAAAGCATTCCCCATTACAAACAAATTACTCACTACATAATGTTCCCTTGGAAAAAGTACTTGAATACAAGTACCTCGGTGTTTATTTTTCATCTAACCTAACATGGACGAGGCAAGTTGAGTACACTACATCCAAAGCCTGCAGAATGCTTAATTTCTTAAAAAGAAATTTCAATAAAGCACCGTCTAATGTCAAAGAACTCCTGTATTTCACTTACATCCGACCAATTCTTGAATATGCCTGCCCTGTATGGGACCCCCAGTTTGCTTACTTATGTGATATGCTCGAGCGCGTCCAAAATAATGCTGCGAGATTTGTGTCCAATAATTACAGCTTCTCAACTAGTGTCACGTCTCTTAAAAACCACCTTGGCTGGGGATCTTTAGCTAACCGTAGGAAACATTTGAGATTACAAATCATGCATCGCATCTATTTTGGAAAGCTGAGCATTGACAAAGACCGGTATCTGCTTCAACCTCATTTTTTTTTGTAGACGAGGTGATCATCAGTGGAAGGTCCGAGAGATTAAGTGTCGCACAGATGTTTACAAAACCTCGTTCTTTCCACGGACGATCAATGAGTGGAACAGGCTACCAGCCGGCGTCACTGAGTGCTGCACGGAAGGTCAATTCCGCGCATTCTTATCGGACGTGTGACGTGGCGCGCAGTTGTCTTGCGCGTGTCTTTTTCACTTTGTTGAGGTATTAGCGGGGTCGCAGCGGAGCACCAGACAGACGACCAGCGTGGCAGGCTTCTAGTTCCGGACTGCCCGTGCCGGGCGTGCGCCCAGCACGCGCTGTCCATCTTTATTTTCTTCTCTCGCGGGAACGCCGATCTCAGCGCCTGCGCTTTATAGCGGCGCCAGGCGCTACAGGGCCCCCCGCCTAGACGGAACGTCGGAATGTACGTGCCGACGGGGCAGAGAGGGAGTAGCCACGGCAGGCAAGCAGGCAGCTAGAGTAACAGTGTCCCCACGGGGTCGCTACAAGGTCCGGTAAGTTCAGGTCAGGGGCCGGGAAGAGCAGTCGGGTGGAGTGCGCCGGCTCAGGTGGACGAGCCTGGCTGCTGCGCAAGGGGCGAATGATGCAGGGTGCCGAGCTGACAAAGGACATGGGGGCAGGGAAGACCATGGTCGGGCCGTCACTGTTTGCAGTGCTGCCCGCGGACACAAGCGTCATCGGTGCTGGAACATTGCAGCTGATGTCGATGGGGATCCGACGCGCCGTGTACGCTGTCACAAGCAAGGGAGCGGTCGAAACGGCTCCGTGGACAGATGTGGTCTTTAGCGTGGTGTCATGTCGCTGCTGTAGCGCCAGCTTCAAGTCGTCCAAATAGGTGGAAATGGCTGGCTTACATGGCTCAGGTGCCCCTGATGTAGGGCGCGAGCAGAGCGGTCCGGCCACTAGGGTTGGCACAGGTGTGACCGACGAGACAACGGTGACAGCTGTGGTGATGACGGAGGAAGTTGCTGGGTTCAATTCCAGGTGCTGGGGTAAATCGGGAGTGGCCGTCCGGAGCGACTGGCCAGTGCTGATGCGCGTGTGGGCATGGTCGGGCTTGAGAGCAAGCGCTGACACTGGGTCAGGAACTGTGTCAGGCAAAGTGGGGCTGGAGGCGATCGCCGTGCTTGTTACTGCTGTCATCGGGTTGGCTTTCTCATCCTGCTCCTGATGACGAGTAGTGCTCTGCGGACGTTCTGAGGGGCTGGGAGTGTGACAAGCAGGCTTGGTCGTTGTCGAGGGCTCTTTAGCATCAGCGGGCGACGGCTTCCACCTCACAGAAGAGGCCTGCAGAGCTGTTGGCGATAGTGACGAGGTAGATGGAGATGCCGGAAGCCTCGGCACGGCTGCTACCGCAGAGTCGTCCTTGGCTGCAGGAGGCTCTGGCGACAACGCCACTGAAGCGCAAGGAGGCAGAGCCAGAGGCGCGGGTCGGATAGTAGTGGGAGCAGGACGCGAGGCGGAGCTCGTGCGGATCCCACCTGGCTTGGCGTCGAGAGAGACAGCCGGGCTGGAGACGCTGGACGTGAGTGGCGGCGAGGCGGCGAGGGGCTGCTGAGGCGGGCCGGGTTCTGATGACGGCTGCGTGGGCGCGAGCGAGGCCGGTGCAGGGCCAGAGGCTGGCGGCGGCGAAAACGAGTCCGCTGCGTCGTAGAGCGGCGGCGGAACGTAGTAGGCGCCGAAGTACGCCAAGACGGCCGCACGCAGCTCATCGTATGGCCGGCCGCCGAAAGCAGAGTAGGTGAGCCGACGCAGGAGGTCGGCTGGGAGGATGTCACAAAGGACTTCGTGTTTGAACGGCTGGATGGTGATGCCGTTCAGGTACATCGCAGCCTCCAGTTGGGCGAACCACCCGCCGACGCCTGCAGGCCGGAACGCCGGGAGCGGCGGGTCGAAACTTGGGTGCTGCCAGTACGCCATGCTGGAACGCCGCTGGGAAAGAAGGCACGGTTCGCCGGGTCACCACTGTTGAGGTATTAGCGGGGTCGCAGCGGAGCACCAGACAGAGACGACCAGCGTGGCAGGCTTCTAGTTCCGGACTGCCCGTGCCGGGCGTGCGCCCAGCACGCGCTGTCCATCTTTATTTTCTTCTCTCGCGGGAACGCCGATCTCAGCGCCTGCGCTTTATAGCGGCGCCGGGCGCTAGAACTTCATTAGTGTTATTTTATTTGTGGAGCGTGGTTGTCTTCCTTCAGTGCATGCTTTTCCTCATCTATTAGTTGTGTGATTGTATTTCTGTTATTATGTGTACTTTCGGCCAAATGAGCAGAAGTTATTGTGTCCCTCCCCCTGCAATAATGCCCTTGGGCGCTGCAGGTATCTGCAATAAATAAATAAATAAATAAATAAATAAATAAATAAATGAAAGAATGGCAGTTTACCGATATGCCTCAAGAGAAGAGTATATATGTAAGGGCCGTATGTTACGATTTCCGATTGCCACGATGGGGCAGAAACGTTGTGGCAATCGGAAATGGTGCAGCTTAAACTGAACACAACGCAGCGAGCTATCGAAACGAAAATGATAGGTGTAACGTTAAGAGACCGGAAGCGGGAAAAGTGGGCGAGTCAATGCCATGCCAGTCGAAACCAAGAGGAAGAAGTGGGCTTGGGCGGGGCATGTAATGCGAAGGCAGGGCAACCGCTGGTCCTTAAGGGTAAGGGAGTCGATTCCAAGAGAAGGCAAACGTAGGAGGGGGCGGCAGAAAGTCGGCGGATGGTAATCTGAAGTTTGAAGGGATAATGTGGCCGCAGCGGGCGCTGGCATGGGATTGGCCTCTGCCCTGCAGTGGGCATAGTCAGGCTGATGATGATTTTTTTCGCAGAAAGTGGCTTTGGAATTTTAAAAATACGCTCTGTGATGTTCGCCAGCTGAAGGACTTGAATACGAAGCTTACCGACCTTCTCGGTATGTTTTCTAACCTATTGCTTCAAAACCTGAGAGTATGGACGCCCCGTTATAAAGACGTATCCAAGATGGAGCTTAATTAAAGTTCTCTATATCACTAGATTTATTTGCTGGGTTGACTGCGACTTAAAGTTCTCCTTCTAGAGCCGCGGCTGCGTTCAAAATGACTCTATCAAAAAAATTGTGCGAACGATGCAGGAAAGACCCACACACCTCTTTGTTAACAGGGTGCAGGACAAAAAAATAACTGCTTAAAGAAGCTGCGCAGCTATGAGAGCAAGGTCTCAACGGCCAGCACGCGAGGATAGAAGAATGAATTTGTGCACAGGGCACGAATGACCCTCCCCAAAACCGACTAAATTGGGTTCTGTAGCGACGCAATCGCACCTACTTATGTTAAGTGCCATCTCACGTTTATCAACAAAAACAAACTGTTTGCGAAGGCGCTGCAGAAGGAATGGTAGCATCTCTGAACAGCTAATTGCAAAATTAGCGCGTGTGAGATCAAGAAAAGCAAGATCTTACGAACATCAAGATTAGATCTTCAGGTTAGTGCTCGGTTTAGTCGCCTTTCTTGCTCAACAGAGTTCGTGCCCAGCGTTCTCTCACACTTGTTATCACCTGATAAGTTTAAGCGAGTATTTTCGAAATGTAATAACTGTCTGGTCCACTGACTAGAAGCAGCCTCAGGAAAATATGCCTGTACGGATATGCAGAGATGTGATATTTGTGAAATGTCATTTCCTCAAAAATTTCTTGCCAGCGCGTATTTTTCCCCTGCGAGTGGTGGCGTTTATATAGGGGATAAATACGTTCTCCCCGTTTAACCGCTCCTGGCACAATTGAAAGCCACCGCACCCCACCCCGTGGTCGCGAGCGCTACCGAGCACACGCAGACCACGGCGGGCCTTGCTCTGAGGGAAACAAAGGAAAGACGCTCTGGCTGACACAAACAACAATAATGATTGTTAGCTGGTGTTATTGCTACAACAATAACGCCAGTTAGCAACAGAATACTCTAAGGAAGCGAGGCCGTCCGACTCAATCAAATGAAATCAAATTAAAATCAGTTTTATTCAAACGGTTAGTAAAAAGAATGCATGCGAATCATCTGGGCCCTTAGCCTTCTCGGCTAGACTTGGGCCCATGCAGGAAGTGCAAAAAATATTATAGCGAGACAACTCTGTATTATACAGCAGTTATGCGACAGTTATATAGAAATAAAAGCGATATACTCGAGGAATTATACAGGGTCTTGAATATTTGGGGGCCAGGTTTTAAAAAATTCCTATGTAAAATCTCTGTAAAACCCGGAGTTGGCGCGCTTGCCGGAGATGGCGGTCGCCTCGCCGCTCGACAGATGGCGCACCATGTCAACGCAGCTTCTCGACTCGCTTCTGCGAAAAATGTGAACGCCGCCGAGAGCAGTTTTCTGTCCATTCCGGAAAATCTAGGCAAGTACCGATGTTGAATCACTTATCAGATAACGTAGAGCACATTTTGCTACTTTGTGAACATTATTTCAGCTCGAATGGGGTAGTAGATTTTACATAGGAATTTTTTAAAACCCGGCCCCCAAATATTGATGCGGCGGCGCTAGAGTCAGCAGTGACTTTCGTTGTGTAGGCAAAAGCCGGTACCGTGTGCCTTGGGTATGCCATGCTTGAGCGTTTTTGAACGCATTTTGCAATATTCCGGCGAGCTGTGGTGCGGGTGGTTGAACCGCAACGCTGAAGAAATGCAGCGGCACAAGTTTCCACAAGTTTATCGCATTTAGATATGGGCCAAAGCGATGCGCAGCGGCCGTGGAGCGGGAAATGTTCGGCGACGGATCGGCTGCGCGGCTAGTATTGCATTTCTGCATCGAAATATGATAGTTTGCGCCTCTTAATCAGCATGTTTGCTCTTCAGTCACGCGGCGAACAGTGCAAAAATCAACGTCTGCTGCTTGTTCGCGTTCTGTCGGGCTCTTATTATGAGAAGTCTGGACTCGACATTCCATGTGTGTGTGACCGTAAATTGTACGCAGCTGGGACCGTCTTCAGGCGACAAACACCCGCACTTCGTCCCGGCCATCTCTTCGCGCTAAAAAAGAAGAAAAGAAAAAAAAAACAGCTGCTGCCAGTCGCCTTCAGCATTCATCTGGCCACTAAGCGCGACGTTTGAAGCAGCACTGTAGTCGGGTAGTAGGAATATACGACGCGTAGTTTTTTCTTTATCTTCGCTTCCACGAGCTTCAACTTGTACGTTTTTTCACCACCTATCCTAGAAAACGATTAAACGTCGCTAAGGTATCGGCAAAATCATGCAGTGCTATTTCCCATTTTACAATTACTGGTCAATCAGAACCCGGCGAAAACAGCAAATACCAGACCAAAAACCAGTTATCAAGCAGAATAAGGCCTGCAATCAGAATGACTTAAAATATTTAGCTCTGCAGAGCAAACGTAACTTCGTTGTAGATCGAGGTAAACTTCTATCCATTCGCCTGTGCACCTCTCTTAAAGCCAAGCGATAAAAAGCATTTTTTTTCAGACATTACCAGTGAAGATCGCATTTTCATGACCCATTAAAAGTAACTGCATGGCTTCAGTGTCCAGTGGCGTTCGGCGTTCTCCGCACTGAAGTGGCTGGACGAGAGCAGGCACATCACAAAGGTTCGTCATAAGAAAAACTTGCCTCGCGTCGTGCATCCTGTTGTCCTTCTTCTTGCACTTAGCGATCGGGTATGCTGTATCGCCCCAGATGTTGAGACTGCAGACCTGTATACCTCGTGCTTTCTCGGTTTCATTTAATAAGTCAACACCGCCGTAGCCGCGCCGTTGCTGCCAAACATAGGGGCGCAGAAGGAAGCCTATGCAGCGCTTCGCCAGATAAATCCGTCTGGCGAACAGGTTGAAAAAGTGCTGAACTGCTCTCCGGTCACTAACAGAAATGTTTCTAACCACAAGCGACGCGCACGCTTTGAAATATGCGCGCACGCGAGTTGGTTTCGAAGGCAGCATCGCTTGGCGCGGTGTAGGCATGCTACGTTTTTGCCTACACCCCGCGTCGCTGTCGACCGCAGCGCCACCTTTGTTTACAAACATGACGCTTGTCTATAGTAGTTAGGAGGACAAAAAAACAATGAATGCATCTAAGAGAAACACTGATTTATAGTGGAGTCGAATATTGCTGGCCCCGAAAAAACTTCTTTATTTCGGCCCACACTAGGGCAGGGGAGATACTTCACGACCGGACGGGACGAGCTGGCGGGAGAAGGTTCCCACATTCAGGCCTCGCCCCGCTGGCGGGGAGCGGAAGCCCGCGCCGATACATCCGCACGCGACGAGTTTGCCAGCCGACGAGCCGAGTGCTCTCCCTCGCGCGCGCGCAGCAGTAATGCCGTGCGTGGCGCCCTCTCTTGTTACGTAAGGTAACAAACTAGGCAGGGTGTATTGCGGGAAAGCAAACCAAAGGGAACGAGTAGGGAGCGTCCTCACATAGTCGGTATTGATATAAACTAGATTTGCATTTTTCGCATCTAGAGCAGTTTTATGCCTACCTTTATTTGCCGCTCGCCATCGCAGTGAATCCGAGAATTTCTGCTGGCTCTGAATGCTACACTGGATACGCTTTCTACTTAATCAAGAACGCTGTAATCGTGGATAACCTCAATAATAAAGTACTCGATGAAAATAATTCTGTCAACGTCCGCTATGCAGACTGTTTTTGAGTGAATTCGGCTTCGAAGCTATTATCCATACTCTGAAAACGTGGGCTAATGGAACCTTTACATGCATGGAAAACGGCGAAAATTAGTGATAGAACAGATAGAACTCTTTTAAAGAACAGATAAGTTTCCTCCGTTTCTCACACTGCGCAATAACAGCTGCAGATAACTGAGAAAATTCATCAGTTCTACACATAGTACTGACTGGTCTTCGGGCTTCTTGTTGAATGATCGTTAGCCAGCAGTTCATCATTTTTAGCCTTTTTTATATGCGTATCTGATAGCGCACTATCAGTAATTTGCAAATGAATTACAAATTCTTCCACAATCTTTAGCTCGCAAATAGTTTGCTAAGAAGCATAGTCTGAAAGGAAAATAGTCAAAATGTAAGAAGCAACTTTTAAATAGTTACAGCTTCACGCTACAAAAAGTAGCGTAAAGTGCAGTCTACTTATAATTATATTGCGAAAATCTGATAATCCGAACGTTATAACCGATTATCGTTAATCAGGATTACCGCCACCGCGGCTACATGCTTGGGCGAACACGTGATCACGCCTGTAGCGACCGCCACTGGCGCTCCTGTGAAGGGCGCACAGCTGCTTGGCGGTCTACCATGTTCGCAGAGCGAGCCACCCCTGCCTCAGCTATCAGCAAAAGATAAAAAAAACAGTGTTATCGGCGCTCAGCATCTTGGCGTGCGGCCACGATTTCTGCTGCGGACAGGGCGAAACGGAGGAGCACGCTAAGCTTATGATTTATTAAAAAGAAAGTAAACTTCTCAATGACAAAGGGGGGGGGGGGGGGGGTTCAGAGATATCGCCTTGTGCTTAGACGCCGCCTTTGTACCCACACTCTAAGAAAAAAAAAGGGTGTAAAGAAGGTGTATCTTCAGGACTTATGCTACCTGAAGACGTATGGGCTAACAATGCACTCTGGTACCACCCACGTGGAAGCCGTTAGTCTGTTTGGAACACTTATACTCATTTTCACTCCGCTAAGACCAGTTATGTTCCCTCGGCGCGAAGACGATGAACAGCAAAGTATGCATCCCTCATCACGGCCGGTCTCGACGGACGCGCGCGCTCTCTCGCTCTGTGCTGAAAGTACCGCAATCAGCGGGCGGCGCGCGTTTAACATTGGGCTGTTGTTGCCAGCGGTGGTCCAGCGCGGCGAGCGCGTCGTCTGCTAGGCGAAGAAAGTCTGCCTTGCGGCCGCCATGTTCATCGCTTTTGCGCAAAAATTAATCAATGAAAGTATTCATGACTGAGAGCTTAGATAAGGTAAGGGTTTACGAAAGCCTTGAAAGCGTCGCACGACAGCTGCGCAGCCTCTCGTATTCTTGAGTCCCCAGCTAACAACGCAAGAAGCAGGCTTCTCCTATCGCTCTATCGCTCTATTTGCGCCCTGTCTTCTGCTCTTTCCTGTGTATGTTTGTTCGTGTGCGCAACGCCATTCCAAGAATCCTATCGCTTCCTTGAGAGGCTTGCAAATGCATGTTTTCGGGACCCCGAAAACTTTAAAGCGGGCAGGCTGCGTACATGTGAGCGGGATATAGCATAACGTTTACTAAATCGGTTTACTTGGAATTCTGATGCCTGTAAAACCTTCCCTTTACGCTTACTGTTTCCTGCGGCCTGTTCTTCCCTCCGTGTGGTCAGTCGCCGGTCGGAGGCTTGTGGAAGGTAGTTGGGCGACCCCAAGGTCGACGAGGGGGCCAACGCTCTAACTGTGCGGCCAGATAGCCCCCCCCCCCCCCCCCCCCCCCCCCCCCTTGCCATAAAATCCTTTCGCGGCTGCTTACAGGCGGTGGATGAGATGGTGAGGGGTGCAGCCTGTCGGCACAAATTCGAGGAGGGCGTGGGGGAAATAAGCGCGCATCTTAGCATTCGGACGCGCTGTGGCCGTATTCCGATGGAGGCGAAATACAAAAACTCCCGTGTGCAGTGCGATGTAAGTAGGCGTTAAATAACTTCAGGTGGTCTAAATTCACCCCCTGCACTCCACTTCGCCACCCCTCATAGCTAACGTGTCACCTCGGGACGTTAAACTCCGCAATTTAACTCATTTAACAACCACTCTTTAGACGCGGGGGCATCCACCTCCACTTTTCATGTTTCTTCACAACGCAGCTGTGAAAGGTATATTAAGCAAACAATCAGCGACTCTTTATTCTTCCAACCCACTTCAGAGGATGAGATTATTTCTATTATTATTTCCTTAAACAATAGTTCGGCAGCTGGCGAAGATGAAATAAAAGTGATACCAGTCAAAGCAGTTGCTGAATTTATAGCAAAACCTTTAACATACATCTGCAATCGTATGTTCGAGACCGGTTGTTTTCCAGAAAAAATGAAAATCGCTCGGGTTGCTGTAGAAAGAGGACCATATAATGATCTAAGTAATTATAGGCCTATTTCGGTTCTGCCGCTTTTTTCGAAACTCGCAGAACGTGTTACATATGTCCGTTTGACTGGCTTTCTTTCTTCACTGCATGTAATTACGAACTGTCAATATGGGTTCCAAAAAGCCAAGTCGACTGAATCCGCATTACTACGAGTTAAAAATAGCATTCTTAGCAATATAGAGAGCAAGCGTTTTACTGTAGGAATTTTTTTTAGACTTTCGAAAAGCATTTCATTCCATCAAACACAACATTTTATTACGAAAACTTGAGTTATATGGAATAAGGGGTATTGCGCACCAACTAATGCGTAGTTATCTTAAGTCGAGACTGCAGTATATATCAGTGCACGGTGTTTCATCCGCAATGAGTGTTATAAAATATGGAGTTCCGCAGGGATCTATACTAGGGCCTTTACTTTTCATTATTTACATTAATGATATAGTAAACATTCCTTTAACCAATGATATAATTTTATATGCCGATGATACTAACGTTTTCTTTCATGGTAAAAATCTTAAACAACTTGAAATTATTTCTAATACTTGGCTACTGGAACTCAGCACGTAGATTTTTCTAAATGAATTTGAATTAAATACAAATAAAACGAAGTTTATGTTGTTTTGTGCAAAAAATAAGCCCATATTCCATGTTGTGAGACTGTCGTTTCGAACTTCTGAGATTGAACAGGTTGAAAATCTTTCGTTTGCGCCGCCGCGGTGGCTCAGCGGTTATGGTGCTCGGCTGCTGACCCAAAATACGCGGGTTCGATCCCGGCCGCGGCGGCTAGAATTTCTTTGGAGGAGAAATTCTAGAGGCCCGTGTACTGTGCGATGTCAGTGCACGTTAAAGAACCCCAGGTGGTCGAAATTTCCGGAGCCCTCCACTACGGCATCTCTCATAGCCTTAGTCGCTTTGGGATGTTAAACCCCATAAACCAAACCAAACCATAAACCAAACCTTTCGTTTTCAGGAGTTACCTTTGACAGGAAACTTAGTTGGTCATATCATGTTAATAATGTCCGCATCAAGGTTGCAAAATAAGTTGGCATGCTATACAGGCTTCGTAATCTGTTGCCCGTTTGGCTCAAGAAGCGACTGTATTTTTCTCTTGTTCAATCTCATATAAATTATTGTCTGCTGGTATGGGGAACTACCACAAAAACTGATCGCGAAAGACTATGTGTGCTCATTCGGAAAGCTGCACGTTTATTTCAGCCAGCAAATGGACTAGTTAGTGCTTCTGAGCTCATGATCCGCCACAATCTACCGTCTTTCATGTTTTCGTATCACCTGAAACTGAGTCTGTATATATATAAAGAGATGACAACAAATTCTGCGGCGTTTTGTAATCTGTACCTTGATAGAGATACCGGTTATTCATTGCGCCATACTACCTTACTGACAGAAAGGCCAAGAACAAATCATGGTACAGAAACTATCGAACATCAAATTTCAAAGTTCTGCAATTCCTATCCAGATATAATAGCTACTGCAAAAAATGTCACATCTGTATATCGGTTCAGGCAAAGAGCACGCGCTCTATTGTGTCATTGATGTTCTTGTTTGTTTTTTTTTGTTAAATATTCCTATGATCTTCATGTCGCTATTAAGCAAAGTGCCATTTATGTCTCGCAGCTTGTGCATATGTTTGGTTTGGTTTGGTTTATGGGGTTTAACGTCCCAAAGCGACTAAGGCTATGAGAGACGCCGTAGTGGAGGGCTCCGGAAATTTCGACCACCTGGGGTTCTTTAACGTGCACTGACATCGCACAGTACACGGGCCTCTAGAATTTCTCCTCCTAAGAAATTCTAGCCGCCGCGGCCGGGATCGAACCCGCGTCTTTTGGGTCAGCAGCCGAGCACCATAACCGCTGAGCCACCGCGGAGGCTCTTGCTTGTGCATATGTATATTGCATGTAGGATTATATCATCTGATCCGATCGTGATTAGGATGTATGCTTAAGGTGATATGTTAGGTACTACTGCCGCTGCTGCGCCCGGCGAGGCCAAGACCTAGTCAGGAGACCAATAGTCTCCTTTTGTCTTGCCTCGTGGGCAATACCTGTATACGCTACTCAACACTTCTGAACCTTCCCAAGTCACATAAAGTTGCCCTCTTGAAAGAGATGAACAAGTACTGGGCCAACGGTGATCTTCCTCTTGCCTGGAAGAAGTCAGTGGTAATACCAATTCCAAAACCTGGCAAGCCAAGTCGAACATTACAAGACCTCAGGCCAATATCGCTGACGTCTAACCTTTGTAAGGTCATGGAACGTATGGCTCTAAGAAGACTTGAATGGTACTTAGACAAGTACAACGTCCTGTCTCCTATGCAAGTAGGTTTTCGTCGAGGGCTCTGTGCCCAAGACATTCTCAGAAGGCTTTATAACGACGTTCTCGCATACCCTAGCAGCGCACAGCTCCGAGTGGTTGTTGGGGTAGACGTCAAAAAGGCGTTTGATTCCGTGCCCCACTCGACCATACTTCACCGGCTACAGGAAGTGGGGATAGGCGGCAGCCTCTACCGCTTCGTGAAAGCCTTTCTTGCAGAAAGAACTTTCTCAGTAATGGTTGGAGATACTCAAGGTGAATGGCAACATAACCAAAGAGGTGTCCCCCAAGGCGCTGTCATATCACCGGCTCTTTTTAACATTGCTATGTCAGGTCTCCCGCCAATGCTGTCGTCGATACCCGGTCTTAATTTTGCCGTGTATGCGGACGATATAACGTTGTGGACTAATTCAGGGTCCCCTGCAGAGCAAGAACTAGCCCTACAAACAGGCCTTAATGCCGTCCATGAATACATCAAGAAGTGTGGAATGGAAACCTCTCCCGAAAAAACCGAGTATGTGGTTGTCTTAAATGGTTCGCGGGTACGAGCCGAGGCCGAACGCAAACTTATCTCTCTTCATTTAGGGCACTCAGTAATCTGCCGGAAACAAACAATCCGTATACTCGGCATGCTTATTGACGAGGATGGAGGAGCCAAAAGCTGGCTTCATAACACGATGCATAGCTGTCATCTAGCTTTACACCTTATGCGCCGCGTCTCTGCGCGTGGATGGGGAATCAAGGAGGTGGGGCTCCGTCAGATAACCCTGGCACTCATAACATCAAAAATCCTGTACGCATATTCGTACATGCGGCTTAACGCAACCCAACGCCTTCAGCTTGAGCGAATCAATCGCAAGGCGATGCGCCTGGTTACTGGTCTGCCGCAGTACTACCCAGTAGTGAACCTAAACGCATGCAGCAAAATCAATGCCCTACAGGATCTGGCAGAGCAGCAATCGCTAGCCCAGCGAGTCCGTCTCTCCACAACGGCGGCTGGCCGACAGATGCTGCGGGCATTAGGCTACAACGTTGACAACTTAGCGCCACTTTCGTCCGCTGCCCCGCCATGGGAATTGATCGACTTAGTAGATGGTATGCCATTACCAAAGAATATGAGTTCGGCTAATCCTCAAAGGCGCAAAGCTGCCGCCAAACGGCACGAGAAGACATCATACAAGTTAGCCGAGGTAGGAGCCATCCAACTATACACAGACGCCGCTCAGTTTCAACACTGCGCCGCTATAGCTTGTCACGATTCTGTGTCAGATACCTCTGTAGTTCAACGGCTTTCCGAGGAACACACTGTCACCAATCTCGAACTCATGGCCATACGACTTGCCATTACTCGAATAGTAGAAAGACAAGATCCGGCTCCTTGCACCTACCATGTTTACACAGATTCACAAGCAGCGTACACCGCCTGCCGCGCAGGGGGAGCTGACTATGCCGTTCTCAACACTATTCGAACCGAAGCCCGTCGCCTGCGAGAGGAGGGCTACACTGTCATTATCAAATGGATTCCTGCACACGAAGGAATCACTGGAAACGAAAAGGCACACCAGGCAGCGCGCGCAGCACTCTTTCCGCACCTTTGCCTGTATCCACATTCGTTTCCGCTTCTTGGCCCCCTGATGACGTTGCGCACCCGTCGCCGCCCCATATGGATAGGGCGGAGACATGGCATCGCGCACAACGCTATCGTCGCAGCATACTCCAGCACTTGGCCAACCCTGAGCAACTATATCGCCGTCCACATAGCGCATTAAGGAGAGTGGAGGCAGTGCTCCTTCGCCGAGCCCAGACTGGCCAGCTTCTATCACCAGCGAAGTTGCACCTCATAAACCCGCGCTGATACCCGACTCCTCAGTGCCCGACGTGCCCTGCCAGAGGCACGGCCGAGCATCTCCTGTGGAGCTGCCCTACCTTTGACGCAGTACGGGAAAGAGCACTCAAGTCCCTGGGCGGGCTTCGACCTGGAACCCTGCAGGAATGGGTCGATCCGCCATCGCACATCGGGCCATCAGACGCACTCCGGCTCTGGCGAACTTTTCTTTCCTACTTCCAGGAAGATGAAGGGCCAGGCCATCACTTCGCGGAGCCGACCTCGGGACGACACTACCTCGAGGAAGAAGCGGACACCGGGCCCCAACCCGCACTCCGACCTTCACCCCCAGCCCCATCCTCACCCCCACCCTTAACCACTCCCCCACCCCAACCTCCATGAAGCACCTTAGTTCTGCCGCAAGGTATCGGCCTACTAAATGCAGAAATAAAGACGTTAAAAAAAATATAGCGCTCTAATCCGTGCTACGCCTGGGTTATCCCACTGCAGGACTGCGTGCACGCTTTTCAACGTGTTGATCTGATGCATACAGAAGAGACGGGACAAAGGAAGGTCTTCAGTAATAAGAAGAAAACTTTCTTGCACTTGTTTCGCGTTAAGTCACTTGAGACAACCGAGCGATGACGTATCGTGTGCGACATGGGAGGAGTGTTTATTCTGAACAAGCGAAATCCAGAAACCGAAACTCAGTCATATTACACTGTAATGACAAGCACATCTTTCCTTTAAAGGAGGAGGAGGTAGAAGAGGAAAGGCAGGGAGATTAACCCGAATAATAATCGGTTTGCTACCCTACACGGGGGGAAGGGGGTTAGGGGATAAAATATGAAAAATAAAGGGGAGTAACAGAAAACTGAAGCCACTCTAAAAAGTCAGCGTTCGATGAAGTCACAACCTATGGTGCAGGCCAGAAGTCCGCAAGAAGCTTAGCAGTGCCTTGAAAGTACTACAAGAACAATAGGGGCCCCGTAACGCCTATAAGGCAAGCGCTGAAATCCCATTTCAAATAATGTATACGCCATATTCTGCTGATGTAAGGATCTAAATGAGCCAACTGTGCTCGTTAGAATTTTCTTTGTCAGCTTGAGCCCCATAGCTTGGATTGTTTCGAGTGTTTTTCATTCCTACTTTCTTCAGTGCTGCTTTTTGATTGGCTGCATATAGATTTGAGCAGATGGGTAGAACATGTGAACACAAAGGACGGTGGTAACGAAGCGATTTTCAGCCCTGTCGCCGAAGAAGCAAGGGTGCACCTCTGCTGCGCTGGGCGTTGAAATCTTGAGTCGGGCTCGTTGGTACTGGGTGCCTATTTTCATAGTTTCTGGCGAAATAGCAGGCGCAGCGAGAAAACGGCACGATTAGCGTTCCTGTCTGCTTCTGAATTTTCGCTATAGTAATTATCAATTTCGGATGCGGTAGCGAAGCAGATAACATTATAGGTCGCATACATTCAAGCTAGTTTACTTGCCCGCTGACTAAGCGCGATCACACAAAAAAAGGGTGTCAGGTCAACGTTTGTGACCCAAGCCTGCTGTTGACGGTTTGTGTGCTTGTGTTGCCGCAGGAGAGCAGGACCCGTGATTGCACACAGTAAATGTTCCAACTGCTTTTTTCCTGAATTAAGGGAATAATCAATTTCAATAATTACGGAGAATGTGGAGGAGCTGGAATTGCATAGCATATTTATTTAGCACAAAACATGAAATACAAACACACAACTTCAGGGACCCAACGAAATTTGTTTAAGAGTCCCGAACACTAAAAGCTAATACATATGATGTAGACGACAGCAACAAATAACGCAACTAATAAGCTTTTTACAGCAGTAGGCACTATACTAGTGAAAACATCAAATAAACATGTTATAATTAGAAAAAAAAACTCAGACCAAAGCACTAAAGAATGTAGACTAGGATGAATTCAGTAGAAAATGTTTCAATTGTTTTTGAAAGGCATGAAGAGTAGGTGAAATTTGAACATTATAACCAAGACCATTCCACAAATGAGGACCCTTAAATTGCAACGTTTGCCGACCATTATTGGTGTGTATTGTAGGAAGAGCCGATGTCTTGTAGTAGACGTGTTGGTGCGTAGTGAGCGATGAAGACATACTGTAGTTAAATTGAGTGTGCTGTGAATGATCTGATAAATTAAGGCAGCGGTGTTATAAGTTACTAGGTTGTAAATATTTCGGATACCCAGAACGGCAAATAATTCATCCGGATGAGCATGCTGAATGTTTTGCGCGACAATTCGAAGAGCTCTGTGTGGAGCTCTATATGGACGAGAATATGGATGAGCTTTAATGGCTGCTTTAATACTCACGTATTACACCTCATCCATATTCTCCTTTGTACGTACTCTTATCCTTGTGTTATGCATTCGCACAGTCGCCTCATATACGCCAGTGCTGCATGTCGAAACGACATTGCCGCATTGCATCTGTAGGTTTACGGAACAATACCTTCCGCATTGTCACACGCAGCTATTTCTCTAACATGCCTTTTCCTGATTACATGAAAACAGCAACCTATCAGCCCTCTACCTTTTTCGGTCCTATTGCGGGATAGCGTGAGTTTAGGACACTAAGACTCACCCCCTCCTTTCTAAATCGGAATTCGAATGCGTTGGGTAAGGAAAGCTCCACGACCTTTGCAGCCTGGGAGAGCTTTGCAGGTCAAAAGTGAACAGCTATTAGAGCAAAACGACGTCATCTGTCACAGCCGTGTGATTTGGAACACACTGCCATTTTTCCTGAAACTTTTACCGTGATTGCATATTTTCAAGAATTAACTAAGTCTTCGTATTGCAGAAATGGACGTTTTTAATCTTTCCGCTTTTCAGTAATTTTCACCCTATTGCAATGGAAAAGTTTAACTCGATTTTTGCCTTGTTATGCAGGTGGTTGCCTACTTCGTACCTTCTGTGAAATTGTTCTGAATTAGCTATTATATTTTCTTCGTACAGTGTGATGGTCCATTTGGGACGCCCTGTACGGCGTTTTCACTATTGAGTGCTAGCCTATTGATTTCATATTTTGTTTACTTCACAAGGCAGAGCAGCGCAAACTACACAGGGACAAGAAAGTAGACGAGACACACACAACGCTGACTTACAACTGAAGGTTTATTTTTTCAGGCACTTCGGTAAATGTACAGCAGCATCAAGAAAATAAGAAGAGCAACCGAGTCTGATAAACAGTCATCGCCACCAGAAATCACACAGGAGAACTCAGACCATCCAGCTACCGATAAGAACCGCAATTCTTCCTCTATAAAGGCTATGTAGGGGGTGCTGACACAACTCTCTTTAAGAAGCGCGATTTTCACGGCTTCAGTGATTTCTCACGTGCTTTTCTCATCGCACCTGCGCAGCACGCTCGTGTTGCCCAGCTCAGGGGCGCATTTACAATCTCGGCAGTGAATGCCCAGATGGGTTGAGATTCGTTGCGTCACATTTTAATTGAGCTCGGACAATCTCATATTAAGGCATCTACCGGTTTGGCCTACTGCGATGTGCACAACAAACCATCGAGGGATTTTTGGAACGCGGCGTGTCGGCAGTGGTGCGTCGGACAGCGGAGCGCCGTGCGTGCCAGCCTCGCGTTGAGCGTGTGCGCGTGCGAGTGGCGTGCGCGAGGCAGGCACGAGGAGCGGAGGGCTGACTTGTCGGCAAACCGAGGTGTAGAGGAAGACACCGCAACACAAGTCTGGTCATTCAAGCGTGGAAGTGGCAGCTGTCGGACGTTGGGTCCGTGCTGCCGGTGACTTCCCTTGGATCATCGACGCAGGCCTACTGCGTTCCTTTCGGGTTCTGAAGAGGCAGCAGATGGATTGAGGGTCCTTGCTGCCAAGGCTTCCTTAAATAGGCTGCATAAGCCTACGGTGCTTTGGGACGCCGGTCCCAACGAACCGGTCGCGATTATTTATGGTGCATCCTGTGAGCTTACGACCCATCTGATTAACACGCTTGCAGAGGCTTGACAAGCAATGCGGAGCTGAAAATAAAACATGTATTCCTACTCTTGTTTCCTGCTAATCCCGTGTGCATAGGGAACGACTGCGATCTTATCCTTATCTTATTCTTTCACACAACTTAAGAAAGATAGAAAAAAGAGTAGGAATAGATGTTTTATTTTCAGCTCCGCATCGCTTGTCAAGCCTCTGCAAGCGCGTTAATCAAATGGGTCGTAAGCACACAGGATGCACCATAAATAATCGCGACCGGTTCGTTTCCTGTGCTCAGGGAGTCGTGTATTCCATCCCTTGTCTCGCGGCCATGCATACGTAGGCCAAACCTGCAGATGCTTTAATAAGAGGTTGTCCGAGCATAAATACAATGTGACGCAACAAATCTCAGGCTATCTGATCATTCACTCCCGATATTGTAAATGCGCCCCTGCATGAGCTGGGCAACACGAGCGTGCTGCGCAGGTGCGATGAGAAAACCACGCGAGAAATCACTGAAGCCGTGAAAATCGCGCATCTTAAAGAGAGTTGTGTCAGCACGCCCTCCATAGCCCTTATAGATGAAGAATTGCGGTTCTTATCGGTAGCCGGATGATCTGAGTTCTCTTGTGTGATTTCTGGTGGCGATGACTGTTGATCAGACTCGGTTGCTCTTCTTATTTTCTTGATGCTGCTGTATATAGTCATATTTCTTCAGAGATTAACAGTTGTTAGAAAGCGCTTCGTCCTGTGTGTTCGTCCCTTTTCTCTATTTTGATAGCGCTCACCAATACCTTCAAGAAAATCTTCCGAAGTGCGTGAAAAAATAAACCTTCAGTTTTAAGTCAGCGCTGTGTGTGTCTCGTCTACTTTCTTGTCCGTGTGTAGCTTGCGCTGTTCTGCCTTGTGACGAACCAAATAACCCGCGATGTGTTATTCAAGTTTGTTTACTTCAGATTTGTAAAAAACAAGCTTTCGACGGTTCTGCTTAATGAGAATATGCCAAAGACACTAATCCGGAAAAATGGTGGCCGAATTTTAGAATTCTCGTGGGTGATTTTGCGTGTGTCACCCCTGGGCGACTTGCACTGCAACCAACACTCTAAGGGAAGCTTGGACATGTTGGTGTGCCACTATCGTTACAGCGCAAGGCAAACGCCTCGCCGTGTCTGTGTACTCGTCTCGTCCTTGTCTTTTGCTCTGTAACGATAATAAGAACACTCTAAGCCAAAGGGAGAACTCGTGGAACTGATGGAAACTGCACTTGATTCTACTTAATAAGTAGCCTTGAATTTACGTGCAATTTTCCTTGACCATCATCTGAAATATGCGAATGATAGTGCCATTGATAGGGCCAACAGTACATTGAAGCAGTTCGTTGCTCGTATAGTATAATTCGACATGCTACATCCAGTGTGGGTTTAATTGTCGTGGGTGCGCATTGTGACGCACTATACGTTTTGTTCAGGCAAATGCGCATTTACTACTCAATGCTGGCTCTGGGTGCTGTCTCATGCCGGGCTTCCAACGGCAAAGTGGCGCGGCCGGAGTTACGCAGCTAGATCCTCAAGCCTAAACGGCCTCAAGTGCGCTGTTGAGGTATATATGTACCGTCTTTGTCAAAAGTAACCAGGCTGCAAGGTTCGCTTCTAGCTTCTATAATAAAGCCCTTGTTGCTTTCCTAGAAATCGAAACGTGTTGGAAGGTAAGAAGACCCCCAGTCCTTATCTTTAACGACCATTTCAGCTTCATGGAAGCTGTAAGGGCTCCACTGTACGAGCTAGAAGCAAACCATGCAGCCTGGTTACTTTTGACAAAGACGGTACATATAAGAGCACCCGGCATTTGCAGAACGTAAAAAACTGCGCAGCGGCGACGGCATCAGATGAAAAGGACAACGCAACATTCTTGGCAACAAATCGGAGAGTGCTCTTACGGAGAATCTCATGGCTATATCTGGCATGCGGAGCAGATGTCTTTTCCTTCGCTTTAAACGCGCTGTAGCCCAGACAGTTTCAATTCAGTTCAAAGAAGCTATCGAAGTAAACAGTCCACACCTGAGAGGTCAGAAAAGATTTTTGATTCCCGCTATTATGCGCGAGAAAGCGCGATACTTATTTTGTGGCAAACAATGCATAATAGACTAGCGTAACGTTTACATGAGCGGCGCGCTGGCCCCTACTGGTTTCGGGCTGGAGAAGTCAATGCGGCTCTTGGCCGCACGCCGGCAGTGCTTCCTACGCAGATGGTGGTGACGTGGACGACCTTCGATCCGACCAATGAGTCCGTGGTGGAGTTCGGCGAGAATGGCCTCGACCGACGGGCCACTGGCGACAGCTCCAAATTCTACGACGGCGGCTCCGAGCGCAGGCTCATATTCATCCATAGGGTTGTGCTGGAGGACCTCAGGCCCGGAACCTTTCACGGTAACTATATGCGCGAGCATAGCTCGCAAGTGTCTTTGTGAAGCTCTCAGTGTGCTTTTAGAGTTCAGAAAAAAGCGCTGGTGTCGAGGAAAATGCAGAGGAGCGCTCGAAGTGTGCTGTGGCTGAGTACTGACAGTGGCGAGCCAGATGAATGGGATGTGTGGTATTTGGGCTATTACAGACGCCGCAGTGGAGGGGGTCGGATTAATTGATACCATATTGGTTCTTTAACGTGCGCTGACGTCGCACAGCACACGCGTGTTTTTGTATTTACTCTCCATCGATATGCGGCTGGCACGGCTTGGATACGATCCCGCGACCTTGTGACCAGCTGCCAAACACCGAAGCCCCTGAGCTACAGCGGCAGGTAGTAGGCGAAGGATCAAGAGCGTGTACGGCCGTGTCAGCTAGCACCAGTTAGGCAACTGTCTTTCCCGTGCGCATGTGAAGGAGGAAAAACGAAAGAACAAAAAAGAATAGAAAAATTAGTCACGTCGCAGGCAAAGCGACGGCCCAGCAAAGCTGCTGCCCTGACATGAGGTGGTTCTAGGTTTCAACGCACACATCTTCTCACAATTCCTTACCGCATCTGTAAGGCGACCGAACTCCAGTACGCAGTTTTCGCATTAATCGAGTTACCGCGCCTGTCCTCCCCACGCTGAGAGTGAGTGATCAGGGCCTTGTGATATTTTGTACTGGACATGAAACCTGGATTTGACGATACGGGCGAACTTCGTACGCTGCCTAACGTGGTCCCACCGCGGCGCTGCATGAGCTGAAGTTTGGTTTGGTTTGGTTTATTGGGGTTTAACGTCCCGAAGAAACTCAGGCTATGAGGGACGCCGTAGTGAAAGGCTCCAGAAATTTCGACCACTTGGGTTTCTTTAACGTGCACTGACATCGCACAGTAAACGGGCTTCAAGAATTTCGCCTCCATCAAAATTCAGCTACCGCGGCCGGGATCGAACCCGCGTCTTTCGGGTCAGCTGCCAAGCGCCGTAACCACTGAGCCACCGCAGCGGGGCGCATGAGCTGAAGTGCGAATTGCGCTCCGCAGAGAAGTGCAAATACCTGAGGGTTGCGAACTAACGAAAGAAGGGACCATCGAAGTGCCTACGAAGAGCACCTGAAAAAAGAAGGAAAGAGGAATGTGGCTTTGATGAGGCTAGAGCACAATTTAGACCGAATAGTTACCTAGTGGTACGAATGGTTTGTAAAGGCATAAGGGTTGCGGGTATGAGATTAGCGAACGCAGTACTGTAATTGAAATAAGATAGTAGTAGTAAGTAGTAGTAATAGACCGGTATTCGGCCATAATTTAGAGGCCGATCATGTCGACCGCCTGGGCGACCAGAAGTCGCTGTTCTTCCTCCCCTTCAGCGCCAAGCCAGTCGAGCTAGGGGGTCATGGATAGAGAACGTGGGGGGTAGGAATCCGACTGCTGAGCAGCCGGGCAATAGAAGAGGCAATGGGCCAGGTCCGCATAGATACAGGGGCAGTTGGGTCAGGAAGGGTCCGATAGATAGCGATAGAGAAAGAGGCAGGACGGGGTAATGACTGCATTCATTTGAACGCGCCGAAGAAGGCGAGCCTCCGGCACCGTGAGTGATGGATGAGGGGGAGGGTAAAGGCGCTTGTCGAGGCGGAGCTCGAGGTTCACCTCTTTTATGGTGCGGTGAAGGGTGTCCCCCCTACAAAGACTGGGGGTTCGCAGAGTGTGGTTAGCTTAATGTCTTTAGGTGCTAATGGAACGACAACGAACGAAGCTCTAAAGGCGAGTTGGGTTAGTCGGCCTTTGAAACACGGGAAGCACTGTGGCTGAGAAAAACAGGTGAGTCTACTCGGACAGCAAGTCAATTATTGACATTTGATCGAAGTGACTAGATGGCTGACAACGGCAGGTTACATAGCGGACTGCAAGAAAAAAAGAAGCACTTGAGCCCGTGACTGCCGTCTGATAAAAAAAAATACAAGCAAAAAACAGTTTCTCGTGAAATCAGGCGGCAAGAGCGAAATCAAGAAGCAAAAGTAGTACGGTATTTCAAGCAGCACTGCCTTTATTTACCCCTGGGAAGGACGCAGTACGCGGTTATGTTCAAGCATCGAAACGACACTTGTGCGGCCTGCGGGACCAGTGTCGGGAAAATTAGGCATATTTCGGTGGTTCCTAAAGTAAGTCGGTAGTCTCTCAGTCGTGTCATGAAGGTCTCGGTAATAGAGATAACGACAACAAATATTTTTAAAGAAAAGATTCGACTGCAAGTTCTTTATCATGCTTTGCACGGAAGTGACAACTAGACTGTTTTCCTTATTCCTGGTGGCGTCTTAAATGCGGAACAACTACCAAGCCACCAGTAGAGTTGCTACCACGACAGGAGTACAGACCGCGGCCATAAATTGCAGCGAATTTATGTCCGGGCTCTGCGGAGCAGGTCTTGCTGCTGTAGAAGACGCTCTCAGTATGCAGCGTCTCTTCCTGTTCGCAGTCTACCACTGTGGTTCCCGGATGGGCTGGAGCGCCACCTTCTGGTTCCGGTCGAAAAACGCCAGTGCCGCTTGGAGCCCCCGGCTGGCCGTGTTCGGGGACATGGGAAACGTGAACGCCCAGTCCTTGCCGTTCCTGCAGGAAGAGGCCCAGAAGGGAACCATCGACGCTGCCCTGCATGTCGGTGAGGCCGGTTCAATGGCACAACGCGGACCACTCGCAAAGGCTGTGTCCCCGAGCTATAGCAGGGAAGACGCGCTTGGAAAATTCGTGCTTTCAGTGTATACACCCTTCCACAGCGTCCGGGCTTTCTTGTCCGGGCTTGCTTGCTTGCTTGCTTGCTTGCTTTCTTTCTTTCTTTCTTTCTTTCTTTCTTTCTTTCTTTCTTTCTTTCTTTCTTTCTTTCTTTCTTTCTTTCTTTCTTTCTTTCTTTCTTTCTTTCTTTCTTTCTTTCTTTCTTTCTTTCTTTCTTTCTTTCTTTCTTTCTTTCTTTCTTTCTTTCTTTCTTTCTTTCTTTCTTTCTTTCTTTCTTTCTTTCTTTCTTTCTTTCTTTCTTTCTTTCTTTCTTTCTTCCCTTCTTTATTTCTTCCTTTCTTTCTTTTGATGAGAAAATTCATTCCGTGTCTCTATATAGCCAGAAATTGCTCACGTTGGGATGGTGAACATTGCTCATAACCATTTCAGAAAAAACGCACACAGTGTGCATAGCGCTCTTTTGTCTTGATGAGTAGTCTTCCTAGTATTTATTACACGAGACGTGGTGCCCTGGCAGAATATATAGCAGCCCCAGGAAAAGACGGCCAGTTCCGAGAATGTGCTGCGAAGTTACTGGTGTCAATCACAGCTCTCACGACGAGACATGGATACGAACGGTGCGGGTTGTGATACGTGCAGGTTTTCCTTGTTCCAAGGGCGGGTGGGAAAAACTCACAGGTGCTGCCCTAAGTTACAGCATAGAGGAACTAGACGACCGCTCGCATTTGTTCTGTGCACCCAAACTGCGGTGAGGTCTGTCGCTGCGTGTTTGCACTTTTGTATTTTCCGTGTCGGTGGTGATGGTAGCGTTAGCAATAGCATTCGATTGTGACTAATATGAGCAGGGGAGGTGGCGGCGCGCAGAGTGAATTCCTCACTGAATGAGAGTAAGTGAAAGGCGGGCACATTAGCTATCGTGCTGCAGGAAAAGTCGAGGTCTTCTGCATGAAATGTGTTCTCTCGTAGAAGTGATAAAACAGACATAAACCATTGTTTAGAGGAAATGAACAAGGTGTCACGATGCCTTCTATTATGTAGAGGATACGTTGGGCAAAGAATGCATAATTCATCAGGCAAGCAGGAACACAACGGTCATCGCAGTTAAAACACAGCTGCAGGCCATCCTGCAGTCGACTTCCCCTCCCCAGTGATGCGCACTATGGCGCGTTTAGCAAGGAGGAGTGGAGTGGAAACCTCCATTTTTTTGGAGCGAGGAGTTTCGGAAAGCAGACATTAGTTGCTTATCGGAGGCGAGCTTTCGTTGCTGCAAGCACTGGTCCTTCAGTGCCGCGCGGCGTGCCTCCGTGCACGCGACACGACAGAGGGCCAGCTAATGCTCGGTCCTCGGTGGAGCTGGTTGACCTCGCGTGCAGTCTATCCCGTTGCGTCTTTGAAAAGAAGCGAATGAAAAAATAAAAAAAGAACTGCGCGCCTCATGGAATGTATGCCTGCTCTGCATCATAGACTCATTGCCATCGTTTGTTATCCCTGCAGGTGACTTCGCCTACAACATGGATTCGGTGAGATGTTTTCTTTTCTACCTCTTCCCATGGAACTTTGCACAGACATGCTTGCCGTCCAGAGCTGCTGTGCTACAACAGCCGCCGCGCTTTCCAAGCGGGCAATTAGAACGCAGGTGCCGCAGCGATGATCCGATTCTTTCACATGCTCCTCCTTGGGAATTTCGGTATTTCACTTTTTGAGAAATCAACACAGTGGAATAAGGTAGGCATATCTTTCATGCTGTGTCCTTAATTTGCCTTTGACATTGCAGGATAAGAGCTTGTTTTCTTTTTTTAGCTGCAGGTACTTATTATGACCAGTTGGAGCGTTACTGCTGGGAAAGAAAGCGCAAACGTCGTTGTCGGACACTTCAGCGCACCTAGTGTCCGAGGAAGTTAATTTGAAAATGAATAACTCCTGCGCATGCACACAGCGCGCGAGGCTGAAGTGGGGCCCATTTTGTACGAACAACCGGTTTACAGTGCCGGTCCATCATGCGAGTCTTCCATAAGTTGTGTAGTCCAGTTAGAAAGAACATGCCTACTGGGGTTCTTCGACACAAGACAAAGCAGTATACAGTACAGTACCCTATGAGAAATCATTTTAATTCGCTTCTGCAATGCTCGCTGTAGCACGTCCCCAAATAACCTTGCATCTTTAGAATCAGTGAAACACTGTTGAATTGCTTTGCGTACGTCGCATAGACGTCGCATAGACGCCGGATAACCGACGACACAAAAATTGCTTTTTTTTTTTCTGAAGGCATGTTTAAACGGCAACGTTTCGGTGTACACGTTGAAACTGACATTTTTTTCACCCGTAAAAATACTATTAATATCATTAAACTGCAGAATAGTGCAACGACAACCAAGTGACCTGCGGACAAGGACTATGCTGCGCTAAGGACTGAAATGAAACTGAAAAAAAAAACGAAGGAATCTAGAGTATAAGTTATACCCTAGATTCCTGTGCTTTTTTCAGTTTCAATTCAGTTTTTGATGAAGCATCGTCCTTGTCTCTGGGTTCCTTACTGGTCGTTGTTCTTCTTTTCTGCAGTTGATTATTATTAGTAATGTACCAACTAGCTCAGCAATCCTCCCTTTTATGTAAGAACACATTATGTCCAGGCTGTGCTGAATAAACCGAACGGTAAATTGGCGGTGAGAATATTCCATTTCATCCAAACGATTCTTCATCTTCACGAGGTGTTCTACCAGACGGACATTGAACCAGAATGACATTCTGTAGTGGTGGCAGCTTAGCCTTGGCTCTTTTCTAGCAATTTGTGGCTTCGAAGTGTTTGGTTTAGGGATGTTTTTTATAAGGCTTGATGATGGCATACTAACTACGTCACGTTCGCACAACATTGCATCACTCTATTGAATATCATGTAAAAAAAAAGAAAAAGAAGTAGGGGGCTTGTTTGGGCTGGTTGGTGAACGCTAATGTAAACGACTGAACAGCGAATGTGTCTGTGTTCTTCTCTTCCGTCCTTTCTGTTAGCACTGTTCGGTTGCTTTCATTAAGAAAAAAAAAAGCTGCGGCGGTGGCAAATAGTGTGATGCGCCAGGAAACGAAGGCCCTCTGTTTTCGTCGGCAGTGGTTCGAATCCCGCACCGGGATGGTTTCTTTTTCTGCTGGATCCCGTAGCCATGACAATCATACGACGATCCAGTTTGCTTTCCTCCGGACTGTATGAGAGGAATTGGACCTGACGTCTTGATTGGTTGGACAGGGGTATGCATAGAGTGTTTCCTACCGTTGGCCAAGTATTCTGTCGCAATAAACATTTACATGCAACCGGCAGCGTGCCTTTAAACCATACGCGCCATTGGCTCAAAATATGCGCAATTAAGGCACTTTACAGAACTCTGCAGCAGCCGACAAAGCACGGAGCAAAGAGAGCTTCTGCCGATGAATTCCAGGTGCTGGCAGTGCGAATACGCACACACAAAAAAGCCCACTGTTCCGGTTTCTTGTATGACAGTGCTAAAAGACAGCATAGACAAGGCATGGAGATTTTACTTTCCCTGTGATGACTGCACGAAGCGTTGTCCAGTCGTTTTAAATAAACATCAGCCCCTCCACTCCAAAAAAAAGAAAAGAAAAACGAGCAGAAGAGAACCAGCAAAGTTTTGTGTCTTCTCCTGTGCGCTGTTTTTCCGCAGGGTTTCGCTCTCACGAGCAATGCTACTAATGGCACACGCTGGCACTCTTTTGAGGCTTACACGGTTTCTCGCTGATTCAGTATGAACCTCAAAGATGTCAGTGTCGAGATGCCTGGACAGAAGACGAGAAAAAGCAACTGTTCTGGCGGCGTCTTAGATTACAGTAGATTATAATATGCGGGGTTTCCGTCCTCTCGAGAGCTCTCTCCAGAACAATTTTCCGTCCGTCTTGCTAAACATATACACCAATAAAGTATATAAAGGGAATATTTTATTACCTGCAAATTTTCACCTGTACTTTCTGACTGTACATTGTTAACACTGTTTTATTGATTGTACCGTATTGATTGCATCTTCTTCCTGCTGGTATGCGTATGCCGCAAGTTTGATCTTGTGTCCACTCCTATCTTGGTCCAGGATGGACCGATAGTCTGTACAAATAAATAAATAAATAAACACAGAGTACCACAACATCCAATCATGTCCTCAACAAAATTGATTCTCTGCCTTTTCTGGCTGTGTTAACAGTTTCCCAGAAGCAAAATACTCACTTATCGCAGAGAAAATTGCATTCGAAAATCTTCCCGCCAGTCCATTCAAACTCGCGACGCCCATCGAAAAGGAGGGGTGTCATCGTTTAGTAGTAGTGTGGCGCAGCCGCTGAGATCCGCTACCACAAATTAGGGCTGGCACAGGCGCTTCACTTGCGAAATAGGCAGACGGTGGCGACATCTGTGTTTAATTTTTTAGACTTTTCTATATTATAAAAAGGTCCGTTTCCGATTAGAGCAGTTTCTGTGATGACTACTCCATGGCCCTATGGATGCAGGCCAAATTCCATTTGTGCTCCGTGGCCATATAACGTGCCGAGGCGGCTCATGGGCAGTGGGCGACGGGGGACTCCGGATTAATTTCGGCTTTTCACGGGTGCTTTTTTTTGTGTTTTAGAGTGAATCTTCAGTGCTCTGTTCCAGGACAACGCCAGGGTCGGGGACGAGTTCATGCGCCAGATTGAGCCGGTGGCCGCCTACGTGCCCTACATGACCTGCGTGGGGAACCACGAGAACGCCTAGTAAGTGGCACCGGCGAGAAGCGCAGGTAACAGTTGCCGCTTCCCGCTCGAATAAGAAACCTGCACTGACGAAAGGACCATCCGCATTGTGTTGGCGGGCATGGCTCTTCTTCGAAAACGTAGCGCAAAAAAGGACACGGACGACTAAGAAGTGGACAGGACAGGCGCTAACTAAAAGATCTTTTACTTCCCTTGCCATGCTCATAAATGCAATTTCCCCATTGTCATTCTGTCTTTCTTCAACACGTGTTTTTCTTAGTGTGGAGCCTTGTACATGCCCTTCATCTTTTAGTCTATCTATCTGTATCTCCTCATTTTTGCCGAGGTTATTGGTTTGGCTCTAAACCTTGACAAGCTTGAAAAGCGCATTTTTGCAGTAATGAAGTTTCAGTACGCGATGTCTCTTTTCTGTTCGTTTTTTCCGCCGGGCACTGTGTTTTTCTTTGCCTTATTTTATCGTAATTTTTGCTCTTTTTCCGCACTCTGCAATCTTGATTGTCTTTGCGCATGCTCATCACTTGATGGTGGTGACTGGCTTCTATATACTAGACGTGGTGGCTTTTCGAAAATAAAGTCGCAACTTAGCGCCTGTCCAGTACACTTCTGTGTCGTCCGTGTCCCTTTTTGCGCGATGTTTTCGAAGAACTGTTACCAACTAACCCAAACCAAGCTACTGTTACATCAAATGACTCTTCAACACGTGAATATTTCTGCTTTCCCGATGTAGCGTAGAGATGCGCGCGCAAAACGGCTGGTGAATTAATAGCTGGCAGATTAGTAGCTGGCAGCGTCGCATCCGAACAACTAGGGACAAGCGGCCCCGGGCAGGACCAGCACAATTCGTCCCCGCCGCTGGCTGTCCGTGCATACGGCAGTGGCAATGCATTTTCTTCTGTAGGTACGCATTATGCCACACTGGGACTGAATAGGATTTTTTAGCAGCTGCTTCCCCCTTTAAACTGCAAGCGAAATTAAATTCCTTATTAATGCGAAAATATTATATGTCCCATTAGCACATAAGCCATCCGCTGTCAAAGTGATGAACTTCTGATATGTCACAACGTCGGTGTGCGATGTCGAAACACATGTAAGCGAACAACTATAGTCATGAATGACGAAACGTGACGTACTTTGACCTATCAACGTCATGGCTCGTAGTCATTATGCAACGTAGCATGACTCAGCGCTTTACAAGTAACGTAATGTATAGGGTAAAGAGCTTAGAGTTCGTACAAAGTATCCATAGTCATGACTCGCAGCCACAGTCATGATTCATAGACGTTCTGCAACGTAGCATGATCGCATACGTGCGTCATTGACATTTAATGCTTTCGCAGTCTTGTCTCTCACCGAATTTTTCTTACTCACAGCGGGAGGCGGGGGGGGGGGGGGGGGGGGGGGGGGGGGGGGAGGGGGGGTGCAGCAGCACTGTCCACTTGCCGCGCAGATTAAAGAAGTTGGACGTCTCTTTTGCTCATTGCTGCTGAGCCTGCGGTGAGCATAGTCACACTGATTGCACTAACTTGCAGTAACACCATATTTTTGTGAGTGGATCTAAGAAGGCAATGTGCCACATCTAGTAAACGCATTCACAATGCGCACCGTTCAATGAAAGCCTAGCTCAATGCCTGAAAGTAACTGTCTCTTGGTTGTAATAAGGGAGTAATTATTATTGACATCCACCCAAGCGCAGCCATAAAGCTACAAAAGAAAGCTATACAGCTTTCTCAGAAACTTCGTAATTAAAGAAAAGCAGTCGCTCTGCCAAGCGACTGATCCGGTGAGTGCTCCGGTAGAGCGACTGCTCCGGTAAAGCGGTGGTCCCGGGTTCGAACCCCGGACCAGGACGAATTTTTCTTTAACTACGAAGTTTATGAGGAAGCTGTATAGCTTTCCTTATAGCTTTATGGCTGCGCTTGGGTGGATGTAAATGAGTAATTACTCCCTTTTTAGAAATCTACTCCATCTTGGGAGGATTCCCCTAAAACATTTTACCAACACTGCGTCTTGGTTGTTTCACATCTTGCGAAACAATTAGTGCTACTTCGCTAAGCTTAAAATACACCTTTTTTGAGCAATCTCATTCATTTTCTCCTGCATATGTATCGAAGCGGCAAGAGACAGAGAAAAATTAATGAATAAAGGAGAGGTTTGCCTGGTTGTGCGCCTAGCATGCTACTCCAGATGGGTGAAAGGAGAGGGTTAAAAAAGAGAGAAAGGCAAAAAAGAAAGGTGACATCAAGCACACTCAACACTCACGCACTGACAAACATACATGATTATCGAAGGATGTCCACTAAGCCCTTGTCCCCAAGACATACTAAGAATGCTTTTGACGGACCTTTCGATTCAAACGAAGCAAACCTCTCAATCCAGCAAATTCAGAAGCTAGAGAGATTTTTCCGGCGCTCATTCTGATGTAGTCTCTTGGTTTTGGCAGAAATTTGTGCTCTCTGGTTCTCGCTTCCCTGCAGTTCATTTAAAGCTTGATACTAGTACCGCCCCCCCCCCCCCCCCCCCCCTTCCTTCAGTATTAAGGGGTACAAGAGCAACAAAGGATCAAGTGGCAAAAAATAACAGGATGAATGAACACTAGTCCAGCCTCTTCGCGTCTCGTCCGTCCTATTGCTTGCCCTAATAAGCCAGAATTTAGATACAGAAAGTTTTATTCAGCGGGCTTTGCGTGATTGCGTGTTTAGCGGAATAGCGAGCTCAGAGTGCGCATGTGCAGAACGCTAGCGGTGAAATGGCGTTATTGTACGCGCGCAGTCTTCAGAAGTTAACGTCGAGGCAGTTGCAGCTTTTACAAACTTAGCGTGAAAACATGCAGGCGTCCTTTCAAGCGTGAGCCGCCCTCTTCAGCCGAATAAGCTGCCCTCGCGGTTCTTGTTGGGCAAGTTTACTGGCTTGCTTACCGCTTACATCCGTGAAGACAGCGCAAACATCAAATAGATACGTCGCCGCACCACAATATTGGAATTCGCCAAAGGTTTCCTTCTACCTAAACTGGTTACACTAGCTTTTTGCAGTTGCCCTGTAACTGAATGCTCTAGACCAGCAACGCAGTGCACACATCTCCAGGCATTGCACCGGCCCCCTTCGCTGCAAAGTATGAGCTGGCCCTCACTCACACAGGGAATGTACAGTCCCCGTCAAAAGTATACGGCCCAAAGGGTTTTCTTCTGAGCTGTTTAGCGGGGCTCCCTAGCATATCTAGCACTCCAAAGCTTGGGAGAGTTTAGGATGCGATGCCATTCCTCTTTGGAGAGGTTACGGTCGCCGAGCATGCATAACGATGCAGGCAGCAGGACTCACAAGCAAATCCCTTGGGCCGTATACTTTTGACGGGGGCTGCACGTCGAGAGCACAACCAAAATGGGCAAACTGCGATGGCCCACACCCCGCATCATACGGAGGGTGTCCCAAAAAAAGCCGCTGCGCTTGCACGCACAGGGGAACACGTACAAGGAAAACCGTCCAAACGTCATGAACCGCCACCTAATTCTGAATTTGTTTTTGCATCTATGCAAGACCAATATCAACAAACTCGCCAAGACAAGACAGCTGGAAACTCCTAGGCAGCTGCTGCTGAGGAAAAGCGCGGCAAGCCCTCGATCTGTTCGTCTGTTTTGAATTTAACCTCATCTTCTACATAAGACGCGATAAATGCCAACTCCCGGCCAAAACCTAAGACACCGCAACGCGACAGGATGACCTAGCAAAAGCAGTAAATTGGCACAGAAAAAAGATATTTCGGGATTACTGATAGCTATGCTGTTTGCAGCCATCAAGACTCTTGTTCGCGCAAGCCCATCGTCAGGAAATTTCCCTGAGGTAGGAGCTGTTCTGGCAATGGAGCCGTTGGTGTCAGCATCTTACGGCCCACAGGGGCGCTTCTCACCACAGCAGTAATCATGGCTTCTGCAACAGCAACCTCACCTCATCTAGCCATTCGCAACGTCTTCTGCAAATGCACCATATTTCAGTGGAACGCTCTTGTTCTACAGTCGAACCTTCCAGACTTTCGACAGCTGGTCGAGCATATCACTTTCCTTTTATTGCGATATTAGAATCGCGTGTTGGAGACCAGTTCCGATTCAACGGCTACCACCTCCTTCATTCGCAGCGACCAGATGACGTCAGCAGGTTGCTGATAAGCTTCAGTAATGATACTCCGGCTTCCTTGGCTCAAGTCCTGCCTCACAGCGACAATGAGTACGTGTGTGCCCTGACAGTAATTGATAGGCAAGTCTACACTCTCAATGGTGTATATTTGGAGCCAGGCAACCCACTAGACATGTCAAGGCTTGAACATTTAATATCGACAACGCCTTCGCCACATATTATTTGTGGAGACTTGAACGCTCACAATGAAATCTGGGGCAGCTCACACACATGTGCGTGAGGTGCGAAACTTGCCGACCTTTTCGAAAAGTATTCAGTTGAGCCCCTAAACGACGGCAGCACAACCTACCTCCGAGAAGTGACGACTACCAGCAGCAGGGATGGGACCTTCGCTACAAGTCCAGCAGCGAAAATCTTCTCCTGGTGTACTGACTTAAAAACACGTGGCAGTGATCATTACCCAATTCTCATATGCGCTGGTAACGCACAGACCTCACCAAAGAGGAATCTTATGAAGTCTACACATTGGAATAGCTACAAGCATGCAGTGAACAGAAAAATTACAGCTGCAACCCAGAACACAGAATTAGTCTCCACATTAGCTCATTGCCTGGAAGTGAGCTCGCAAATCACAGCCAAATGTGACAGTGTACTGTTAAATGATGAGGAATACGAAAGGCTACCTGCGGTGCGCAGGCGTGCCGAAAGGAAAGACACGTTAGGCGCTACCTAGACAAACTTAGTCGACAAAGGTGGCGAGACTCCTGTTCAGTATTGGATGTACGAAAACCGGCTGCCAAAATATGGCAGACTTTTCGAGGTATGTCCACGCCTCCTCAGCAGATTCGCCCCTTTGCCACACTTGCTCTCCATGAACTGAAATCTCTAAAAGAAGTCTCGTAGGAATACTGCATGCTTCTATCGGCGGGCTCCCAGCTTCGACACCAAACATTAATATTCAACCGTACCTCCAACAGGCGGCGCCGTACCTGCGATGCGGTAACCGTTCTCCATAATAGAACTAAACATGGCTATCGCTGAGTCAAACAGGAGACCGTCCTCTGGCAATGATAAGGTGAGCTTTCAAGCTCTTGGAAAGCTACCTCAAAACTGCCGGCTTCATCGCTAAAATATTACTACTCTTCCTGGCTTACTAGTGAGGTACCTGCGGAGTGGAAGCTGGCTAATATTATTCCCATCTTGGAACCGGCAAAGCAGCCAACTAACTACTCATCTCTCCGGCCCATTGCGCTACTTAGTTGTGTAGGTAAACTTAAGGAGCGTATCATCCACAAGCGCTTAACGTGGTTTCTCGAAAGCCACAATCAGTACCCCCAAGAAATGAACGGGTTTCGTCAGCACAGATCTGCAATTGACAATGTCATTGCCTTCGTCACATCATTTGGAGAAAACCTATATGCTGTCAGTCTTTGACTTGGAGGCAAGCTGTACAAGTGGATCGAAAACTTTCTAAAAGAGCGACAAATTTTTATGAGCACTCCGGACGGCCCAACACTGTCTCACGCAGTAGAGAAGGGCGTACCACAGGGTGCTGTGCACAGGCCCATGTTGTTCAATATCTCTCTGAAACAAATAACACGAAACCTACCTCAAGGAGTAAACACCACGCTTTATGCGGATGATATCTGCATCTGGAGCGAATCTAGGTCGCACCAGGTGACGCAGCGACGTGTTCAGAAGAGAGAGAGAGAGAAAGAAAAGGACGGAAAGGCAGGGAGGTTAGCCACGTCTTCAGAAAGCATTGCTAAGCATCTCCACATACTTGACTCCCCGAGGACTGCACATTTCCCCGGAAAAAAGTTTTGCCATGGCATTCACCAGGAAAAACATGACAAAATATTAGCTACTTCTTTGCGGGAAGCGGCTGACCTACGAACAGACCCAATTATTCCTCGATATTGTCATTGACCGGAACCTCTCTTGGACACTCCGTGTTAACAAACTCCGTGCGAGAATTGCAGCAGTATCAAAAATCTTCAAGTTCATGACTGGAACACGTTGGGGCTGCAATTGCCGCTGTATGGTCCTCCTTCATAAGGCCTATGTTGGCGGTATTTTGCGATAAGTCTAACGATTTTGCGCAAAATGTCGCCAAAAAATAAGAGGACGCTGGAGGCAGCGCCAAACACCTTCCTGCGGATCTGCCTTGGCCTCCCGAACAGCTCCTTCACCTCGGGAACAGTGGCGGAAGCAGGATGTCTACCGCTCGAAATCATCGCCGCACAGGTAAAGATCCTAACCCATCTACGTCATGTATGTACTTCAAGGGAATGAACATCTCCTGCACCGAGTCCATATAACTCACAGCAATTTCGGCTTTGGTCAAGCTGTGAAGCCATTGTATCTTCCTGCCATCAGTAAGCCACGTAAACTACTGGCTCCAACTTTTCCTCCTTTGGACTATCTCACCACTTGTAATCAAACAGTTCATACCGGATGCCACTGCAAAGAACTTCATGCCGCAGGCTGCGCTGCCACAAGCTGCCCTGAACTGCTTAGCTGAGCAGTATTCGGAAGACACACACTTCTTCACTGATGCCTCAACTTCTTACGACTCCTCACCATGCGGACTTTATGTGCCCTCATCAGGCCAAATGCTTTCATGGCAACTACAGCGTAGCACCTCCTCCACAACAGCAGAGCTATATGGAATTAAGGAAGCCGTCTCCTATATTATGCGCCATCACCCAGGAAGCTGGGTAATCTTCAAGAACTCGCAGGAGTGCTACAAACCTTGTCCAACCTACTGAAGAGAATGAACAGCCAATTTCTCATGACATTGGGTACCTGCACCAATTGGCTGTTGCTGAAAACCACTGTATAATTTTTCAATGGATTCCAGCTCACTGCGGCATCCTTGCCAACGAGACAGCAGACGAAGCGGCTCGCAAAGGCCTACAGCGTCGTAACGACAAGCGCAACTTCACAAAATCAAGTCGTTCCCAACTCGCTAAGCGATATACCCAGGATGAAAAGAACCGCCTCTGGAACTCGCCAAGTCATCATTACCCCTTTCTCCGTTGCATCGACCCACAGCTGAAATCAAGACTACCGCTCGGGCTTCCGCGTCATATAGAGACAATTTATCCTCGCCTCCGCCTTAATGTTCCATTTACGAACAATCTACGATACCACTTCAAGCAAGCACAGTCCGCATTGGGACAAATGCTGCTCGATTAAGTCTGTGCTTCATATTCACTTCGATGTCCAGCGTACGCCAAAGAACTTGCGCACTATGAGCAATGCATGCAGTCCGTCACCCAAGTGCCACTCACAGTGGACTCTATATTGGGTCCTTTAGGCTGCTACAGACAGCAGCGACGTGCAATGATATTCTTATTTGCCCACTTAGACGCTACTGGGGTTCTAGACAATCTCTAAACCGTCCGACCAGGTGATCACACCGTTGTACATGCACAGAAATTGACTTCGGTCTCATCCAAAGAAGCCGTCATGGAGAGAACGACTGCGTTACAGCCTTCTTCAATGACCGCACTCTTTTCTAGCACCCATCTTCCATCTTTACTCCTCTATTCCCTCCCCTACGCAGAGTAGCATGTCGGCGAACATTCACGCGGGCTAAAATCCTTGTTTTTCATTAAATAGCTCTCTCTCTCTTTTACCGGAAACTTCTGGCGCTTTTGTCTTTCAATATTCAGCTTGCTTGAACAAAAACATTTAAACTGCAATTCAGCCGAGTTTTTTTAGATAAACTCTCGATTCTGGCGCGCTGAAGCCTAACGAGGCTTGTGGCTGCGCTGCAACCGTCTGCAGCGACTCGGAAAGCAATAGAAATATCTTTCGAGCTTTGGCATAGTATTTGATTAACTTCAGTAATTTGATACGGCAACATTTATTAAATTTACACAAATATTTGAAGCATTCCATTAGATGAAATGAAAAATATTCTTGTTCGATTAGTTCCTACTTTGCATTTCCCTAACTAGATGGCGGCCAGTGTTTACGTTTCTTCTTTCGCAAATTTTTAATCGCCGAGGCATTTTATTGGGTGCTTTGCTGGCAGACATACGCATTTCTGTATCAGTGAGCTGTAACAAAAATTCCGATGTGCATTCTTTTGGCCAATTAGCGGCTCTGCCGACCATTTTAAGGGCGCCTTCCTCCTTCCTTCAATGTTGATCGTGTTTAAAGTTTTCGGAACGCTATATAAAAACTTTCAGCGGTGAGGAGTTGCTTACTGCACGCTAACGTAATTTCCCTTAGGTCCGCTGCCACGCTAACGTTATAAGGCTTCTAGCTAAAGGATGGAAAATATGCACTAGCATTTAAAATGGTGTCGTAATCGTCGATTATAACCGCGGCGATGTTCAGGCTTCTCCTCACTACGGTGGAGAAGAGCGGGCAACTTCGTAGGGACGGCATTGTTGCCGGAATTTCAGATGTGCGCTGCCTTTGCCTGCACGCTGCTGTGCATCTTCCGATGGCGCCAAACAGTGCTTCGTGAGCTTCACCTTCGATGGCGTTGGTTTTATTCCATGGCATAACCGTTTCTTCGGTGGACGTCGTACGTGGCGTCCTTACCGGGGCCTCTGCGCGTCGCAGTGCAATGCAGAGGCTATAGTGCCTAGAATATCCAGTATATTCTAGGCAATATAGCAGAGGCGCTGACGATTCCAGATACAAGCGCGAAACGATTTCGCACGCTTTACCTAAAAAAATTCAGGGGGCACGTTGGCTCTCTAAAGTGCTGCAAGGATAGCCTTTCGTGGCGCGCTGTTTGGCATTGTTTTGCTTACTTTTTATTATCCTGTTTTTAATTTTTTTGTTGGTTTTTATTTTTTGTGTATATTGACTTTTCATCTTTTTTATGTTTTCTTATTTTCCGATTTAATTTTTTTATTTCTTTGTTTTTTGTTTCTTAAAGGGAGACTGAAGCACTTTTTTTGAAAATCAGGCTGGCAGCGGCGTCCTATAGTTTTTCATGCTGTATACTGAATATCGCATCCAAATAAGGCAAAAAGAAGCGGGAACTGCCTTTTTTAGCCGAAATACGCGGCCTGTGCCGCGGGGCACGCCGCGCGGCGCGCCGCCGCCCGTGATTGGTCAAGAGAGGTCGTGACGTCACTTTGAGGACCGGAGAAGCTGCCGATGCGGAGCCGGCGCTGCGTTGAGTGCAGATCGCAGCTTTCGGTGGCGTTGTAAAAGCGAATACGGGGACTATTTTTTTTTTACTGACCTCCAAAGAAAAGGATACTACAGTTTGTTCATTCCACGTATCGCCTGAAAGCAAACAGATACAAGCAAGAAATGCTACGCCTAGCATGAAGGACGCATATGCAGACCATGCGTAAAGGGTGCCAGTACAACTTCGGCTCGTATTCTCGGAAAGGAAGGGGTGCGAACAATACTCAAGTCAATTACCACCACCGGACGCCTCCTGGCTCGCCCGAAAGAGCGTCATCCTAAAGAAAAGGCCCAAAGCACTGTGTACAAAATATCCTGTTCTCAGTACCCGGCGTTGCAGGTTGGGGCAAGAAAGTATTTCGAGGAAACGATGAAGGAGCACAAAGTTGGTGTCAAAATTAGCGAAGCGCAGTGGCCAAGCACTGCGAGGCATGTGACCACAGGATAGTGACGCATTCAGCAGATGCCAGAAAATATTAATCGCTGCCTCGGAAACGTTCGCCCTCCCTAGATTTGCAATCTAGGTTCAGTGAAGTAGTGACCAACTATACGTGTGTATAAAAGACAAGCTAGCTGCTACTCGGCCGCTGCCACAACTTGATGAAGAAACCGAGTAAGGTTGCGGTGTGTTTTTGCAAAACCTCGGTTGGCATTCACTTCTCTCATAAATTTGCATCCGAAATCAGAACTTCGAACGCTTTCATTTTAATCGCCTAGCTGCGATTAAACGAGTTGCCGCATATGAAGAGCTTCGATGCTTGCTTGCTTTGCTTTATTGTGCTTTGCTCTGCTTGCTTGCTTGCTTGGACATGTCGAACCGAGTATAAAAGCACTAACCGAGTCTGGCTGAGTACGTCTCAGGTGGTCCGGCCGCACCTAAGCTGAGGAGAGCGACACATGCTTAAGCCTCTATAAGGTTTCTTCAGGGACTAAGTGAGCATGCGTCTACTTTTAAAAGAGGCGCTTCTTCGGAATGGTGACACGCCTCTCCTGCG
The DNA here is from genome assembly GCF_055824585.1 of Amblyomma mixtum. Taxonomy (NCBI): domain Eukaryota; kingdom Metazoa; phylum Arthropoda; class Arachnida; order Ixodida; family Ixodidae; genus Amblyomma; species Amblyomma mixtum. The sequence goes on along the minus strand of NC_143012.1, from coordinate 136,008,545 downwards.
CGAGAAAATCGAAGGAATTGTGTCATGGTTCAGCCGCGCCATTTCGACAGAAATCTCCAGAGGTCACATTAGGGACAAGCTCTGCATGTAGCCGCTCTTACGAAAGTGCTTCGAGTAGGGTGCCTCGATGCGCGCCCGGGCGCGCATCGAGGTACCCTAGCTTCGAGCAGAGTAGGCTTGCTTTGGTCGGCTTGGATCTTCGTCCCAGCAACGAGCGCTTGCGCTGCGACCTTATGATCTTGCGAAAAACAGTGGAAGACGACACAGTCTTGGCCGTATTTGTTCATGGACACGAACGCATAGTAGTACCTCGTGTTGAATCTGATTCTCAAGGTCGGCTGACACGCTTTGTACATCACAACGCACGCAGCACGAGAAACAACGCGCGCTGAAAGCTCGCTCGGGTGCGCCGAAGTATCCCCGGCTCCTCAACGTGACGTCACGTTGGCCGACATGGACGAGGTTTCCTTCTCCGCTGTTCTCCTCTTCTGCGCTCGCGCGGGGCGCGGGAGATTTAAACATCGCGTTTTTAATTGGTGATTGCGCCACTGTTTTAGCCAACATAGAAAAAATAATTTCACAGACGTGATCAGCAATGACACTACTTCAAAACCCTAAAAAATTAGCTGATTCGAAAACCGCCTCAGTATACCTTTAATTTGTTTCTTTTTAATTTTGTATTTATTTTTATTTGTGTTCTTAAATTTATTTGTTTATATTTCTTAACCTTTTTCCTTTCCATTGGTGACCTCATTACCCCGAATCCATGCACTCTGACGTGTTGAAGTCTTACCTGCAGAACCGTAAACAGATGGTGGTCATTAATAATAAAATTCTGATTTGAAGTTGATTACTGCAGATGTACCACAAGGAAGTATCCTGGGGCCCCTATTATTTTGCATTTACATTAATGACCTCATCAACATCAGCAGTGTAGTAAAGTTTGTCATGTATGCTGACGACACCACCATGCTTCTTACCGGATCAAACCCCGCTGACATAATTAAAGACGCTAGCCAAGTACTCGTAGAATTATCATCCTGGAGTTGTTCAAATTCACTAAATATAAAAACCAAAAAACTAAAGCTGTTTTCTTCATATCAAAAACCGTATATTGGGCAAGTTACCTGCTTTAAAGCTGAATGATTCAGTAATTGACATCGTGCCTGCAGTCAAGTGTCTCGGAGTATTCTTCGATGAACACATGTCGTGGAACTTGCAAGTGGAATCAGTTGCTACAAAGGTTTCTCGCGTGTCTGGTATTCTTTCAAAATTACGATCATATTTACCAAAATGCATTAAACTTCTAATATATAATTCATTATTTCTATCAAGTCTAAACTACTGTCACCTGGTATGGGGCACTACTACTGTTTCAAATAAAAATAAACTCTACATTCCTCAAAAGAAAGCAATTCGCGCCATCATGAACACTCCATTTGACAGTCACACACAACCACTTTTTGCTGAATTAAACTTACTTCCTATCCTGGACATGTACGATGCTAACTTGTTCAGGCGCTATGAAGCGGGCATAAAAAAGAATAATACCGCATTAGTCAAGATTGCAAACCTAAAGCTAAAAACTAGCATTCGTACTACACGACAAGCTGAAACCTGGGAAATTCCATACTCACGAACAAATTATGGACTTAAAATGTTGCGTCATCTCCTTCCCTCATACTTAAACAAATCTAGGTAGAAGTTTCTTTTTTATCGGTTTTATTTTTGTTACGAATTTTCAATTTCTTAGTCACTGTTTAGTTTTTATTGCAGTCATTCTCTTGTTGACATTTCATGCAATATTCTATGCTATTCAGAACTGCCTTCATATTAGATTTGTTTCATACATGCCTGTATTTATATTCCTAACAACTGTACCAAGTCGCTTACCTTCTGTGAACTTTCATTTGTCTCCCTTTTTCTTTTCTCTTTTTTTTCTGAGAGATGTGTACAACTAACTTAGAACAATTTTATCTTGCTGTATGCCATGCTGCCCTGTAGAAAAGGGCCGTGGGCCTAGTCAAGCCCATAAAAAGGCTTTTTGTCCACGACCCTCAGCATTTTTGCGATGCTGAAATAAAGATTTGATTTGATTCGATTTGATAAACATTTCGACCAACCGAAAAGCGTGACACCTCTGCTGACAAGCTTCTGCTGACAACCTTCTGTCGACAACGATGAGGCATTAAAGGCTTTCGCCTTAATATTTCACACTTTGGGCCCTTTTAAACTCATCTGATTCTAAAACCTCTTTAGCTGCTCTTTGAAGTGCGGTAAGTGGTCACAATATTTTTTAGCGCCTACCGCTATGTTCCCCCAATCACCCTTTCCACCGAACTTTGCCTGATCTTGAAACCCTTGCCTCCAGCCGAAAGCGAAATGCTAGTAATTTAAATCGGCAGTAAGTTTTTCTCTCTTCCAGCAACTTCTCCAACTACGTCAACAGATTCTCCATGTTGGACAGAGCTGGGCGAGTGAACAACCACTTTTTCAGGTATGACCCCCTCGCTTCAGGCGAAATTCTCACGATTGCCTTGCTCGTTCTGCTGTTTTCTCCAGTTCAGAGTGTGTCAACGGGTCTGGAAGAAAGGCGGTTAAATCATTTCATTGGGAGCACTAAAGTTTGACGCCTTTATTCAAAGCCACTGTTTTCGCACGTTGACATCCACGTCCTACAGTTGTCCTTCCCAGCGGTCGTTTAAGGCTTGCGGTCATTTTAACATCTTTTCAAGAAGAAGAAAGTAACTACAAAGTACTGTTTTCGGCGTATTTAACGGCGGTTAATACCATACGGGCCGAAAGCAATACCTTTGCGTGATTTTTAAACCAGTGAGATGTACCATTTCTAGAAAACATGCGACTAAAAATACTTTCAAATAGCATCATTCTTAGTTGATAATTTGAGTAATTAGGTGTTTCAGAAGCAAAAACGAAGGAGGTGCTGTCAGTAGTCGTCATGAAAGCACGGCGGGGAGAAAAGAACGTCATCATAGTCTCGAATTTGCGCCATCTATTCCTCATAGTGTTGTTGAAGACGGTGCGTACAACAGATGGTGCGTACACGTGCTGTCGCCACTTCCGCCACGAAGTGTTAAAACGAGTCCGGCTGGCCGGTCGTCTTCACAACGCGATTTCCAATGCAGTTTGACAGAACAGATGAATCTCGACGCTTTTGGGCGCCCTCAGCATCATTAGAGGGTTACAGGTGTCGAAAGTTGTGCACAGATCCCGTGTGAAGACAGAAATCTACGCATCGCGCAGAGGAAACTTGTAGCCGTCATACCATCTGCACGTAGTACAGACGTCTCTGAATAAAGGTATTTTGAATGAATGAATAAATAGATAAATAAATAAATAAATAAAAGGGGAAGGAGGTGCGCAAATATTGTCAAGGAAAGAGAAAGAAGCTCGGGGTGCTGGCGAAAAGCAGAAAATGATAAACGTGCGCGGGGACATACAAAGGTCGCTTCTACTCCTTTCCGCGCCGAAGACGCATTTCGCCTGAGCGTCCCAAGAAAGCGCCGAACACGTCCTGGACGGCGGTAGCAGTTTAGCATAGTTGCCAGTGATGGCCTGCCGCAGAATGAAACATTAAAAGCAGGTGCTCGTGTATCTCTTGTTTTGCAGCTTTGACATCGGGCCAGCGCACATCATTAGCCTATCAACTGAGTTTTACTTCTTCCTCGAATACGGGTTCTTGCAGATCAAGCACCAATACGAATGGCTGGAACAAGACCTGAAGGTATGCCCTCCACCTTTCCATTGGTCGTCTGCTGGGCATTGACGCAAAACGTGGGGGGCTCTTGGCTGTTTTTGTGCACATCTGCTTTAAGTAACTGGTGACAAATGTAAGCTCCCTGGATCAACATCGACGGCTTGATTAAATGAGGTTTCAAATCTGACCACCCAACTTTAGCCAGGGCAAGTTCGTTCACAATGCCTGTTCACACCGGGTCGACAACGGCGGCACAGGCCTTTAAGCAGCAGACTTCGTTGTTCACAACAGGTGGCACCACCTACAACGCCGTCGTCTCCTATTTTCTAATCTCCCTCCTACACGGATGTCTCAAACGTCGAGCCGAATGACATTCCACTAAAGTGACACTTTCTTTGCTACGAGAAGTTTTATCAAGGAAGTGCTGCTAATGACCCCCCCCCCCCCCCCCCCCGCCACTCCACCCCCGGGACCTGCTGTCAAGGTGAGGAGAAATCTCGTGCACCTCTCCTAGACGATGAAAAAAGTAAGGCACAAAGCTAGAAGCGAGACAGCTAATGGCGAGGGCTATGAAAGTCCGATGGCACTCGTGCCAGCGATGACATCACTTGAGAGCCCGACGCAGCGCCGATAGTGAAGTCGATATAAAGTAAACGTTGTTAATTGGGCGTACGCATCGCTCACGACACTTTTAGTATGCCGTACCGTGTAGTACCCCCAAGTGCACACAGTGCCGTCATCTAGGACAAGAAGCCACAGCACATCAATGCATGGATGGAGATACTTTCATCATAAGACTGGGAGCATTTCTAGCCTTTCTAGATGCTAAACTGCATCGCTTGGTGTCGTTGCGATGACTAAAACGTACTGTTGGGGATAAAACTGTCCCGGACACTGCATCGGGAACCAAAGCTGAGAGCTGTGATTAGCAGCTAGCTAGAGACCACACTTGTCGAGTTGAAAGTCCGACTCGCGTCCTATGAGGTGTGCTAGGGATAGCAGGTAATCGCTAACAAACATGGCAGCTATTTGCCAAAATCGCTTGTTGCGCGTCCTGGAGAATTTTGACCCGCATAGTACACTAGTAGCAGGGGGCGGCAGAGAGTTAGGTGGGCGGATGAGATTAAGAAGTTTACAAGGATACGTTGGCCGCAGCTGGCAAGGGACAGGGGTTAATTGAAGAGACATGGGAGAGGCATTTGCCCTGCAGTGGGCGTAGTCAGGCTGATGATGATGATGATGGCGATGATAGCGAGTACACTTCTTATTGTTAGGTTTAAAAGTTCGGAAATCGCTGAATTTGAGAAGCATGAGCAGATTGTCGCTTATACTTTGTCGCATGGGCAAGAGTGTGCGAAATAAAGGCTGACGCCATCACTTAGAGGGAGCCATCACCTTGAAGAATGCAGCCGCGACGTGCCTTTGTGCCGAATCGGTTGAGCAGCGCGCCGGCTTACTGGCAACGAATCGCGTACGCATCCCGCAAAGTTTCTGGTGACGCGCGCACGGTATGGCTTGCAACATGCGTACACCCGCAAGACGCAGTGAGGTATGTGCGTCTCGTTCTGCGCATTAGTATTTATTGCCGGCACAGCCACTGCGTACGCAAGCTCATCGCCTACACCTAACTAAAAGTGTCTAGTTTTAGTTGTGCGGCAGCAACGGCCTAGTGTACGTAAGCAGCTTGCGAGGATGGTAGTGCCCATGAGCAGAACGCTAACCCTGCGCATTACGAACGTACGAAAGTTGGTGCCGTTTGCGTTGGGGCCTTTGTTGGGCTTGTGTGCATAGGCAATGCTGAAACATGACGGCGTCCTGGCCGTGATCTTCAGACCGAATATACAGCGTTGCCGTTGCATTCGTCGACGGGATAGCGCGCTATAAATGGGTGCATTCGCTTTAAACTTGCTCATTTTCGACCCTGGTGATATAGGAGAGAAACAATGTCTTTTAGATAAATTCGTGCTTCTAATGTTGTCAAGCCTTACTACATGCACTAAACTGACGTCTTACCAACGACACCTGGTGAAGTAGTTGTCTAAATTTGGGCAGGTATTTTCATTTCATTGATTTGGTCTTAAAAAAAGCAAAACCATTGAATGCACTCATTACTACTATTATTTGTACAAAAAAGTTTTCTCGGCCCACACCTGGAAAGCTTCGACTTACTGTCACTAGATGGGACTACATTGTGTTACGAAAAGCTTTTGCGGACGCACAAATAAAACTGTTTAATAAGGGGAATAGCAGCAGCGCGCAAGAGCTTTTCAGATCTGGTGGCGCTCGTGTCAGCGATATCGTCGGCTGAGAGGCACGGCCGCGCCAAGGTTCTTCGGCCGCTGTCGCTGTGATGACTTTGCTTGCTTGTGGAAGTGTGTCCCTTCGCTTCTGAGAACTTTGAGGACACTGTTGAGCATGTACGACATGAGCGCGAAATTTCCCCAGAAATGCGCCGATGAGGACGACTCTTCTTAATATCACTCTATACAAGGAGCTAGTGGTCGTTTTCGTGCAATGAAACACAATTTGTGCATTATTTGTGCCAATTTTACCCTTGTTTGTACTCGCAGTGGGACAAATCTGTAGGAATCGCCGATGCCACCGCATCCTGGGAAACATTTGAAAGCTTCGTTGTTGAGGTCACGTAGGACTGGCCCTTCTCTCTTAATGTTCCGGCTATCACCGATGGGAATACATTAGATTTTAAGTCATTGTATTCAAGAGTATGTTCAACGACCATTCGCATTAATTCACACGGCCTAATTTGTTATCCGTAACCGACGGCGAAGACTGCTGCTGGCCGTCTAAAGCACTGCTTGGCAGTCTGTGCCACACCGGCGCTCCCCGTTCATTGTACCCGTGTCTTGCGATGTAACCAGTAGTCGATTTCATTTCGCCGTTGTCAACACCACTATTAATTGGCTGTTTGCACGCGCTAAAACTTGTGAATTCGATTCACACAATCGCCGAAATCGAATGCATGGACCTTGCGGACTCGTCACGCCTACTACGCGGGTCGCCTTCGGCTAAAAATTTAGAGTATGGCAAGCGTGTACGCTGGTTGGTCTTGAAGTGCGCGAATATTAAAAGAGGATTCTTTTTCGCTTAATTCTAATACAGATAAGGTAGAGGCAAGGGCAGATATGCTCACGCCGTCGCCTCTTCAGAATCGTTTTCACTCCGACACCGATCAACCGCGAACGTGATTGGCGACCGTCCGCCGACCGGATTTTTAACCGTCGTTGGCCTGAAAAACATGTCACACCACAGGGATATGCGGGCTTTTTTCATGATGGTGGGGTTGTCGGTCTAGTGCAGGGTTATCAAACTAATCTATGCGGGCTGCATTGAGAACATTTTGTCCCCCGCGGGACAGGGTCTGAAAAATAACAGAAAGACGTTGCGGAGGGGGCCATAAACAATGCCGATTTTTACGTAAACGTAAACTATCGACTTGACAGGTTGTAAGTGGTCCAGCTTTTTCGTGCTTATCTGGCACTGCCAGAACTGCAGCTTAATCGGAAATACACGAACATCTCCGCTCATTTTCGTGATGATTTTTGTTTTCCAGGAAATTTTGCGTAATCACACATAGTTATCGCGAATAGCATAGGAACGAAGATACTTGTAATATGACAGCTCAAAAAATGATTTCTTTTATATTCTAAAAAGTGTATACTTTTCAGAGATCAAAACCCTCTTCAGCACTTTTCCACTGGTTAACAAGCGTACGTCGCTTGTGGTACAGGATTTCCCCTGCGAGTGCATTGTATCTCTTGTATTAGAGAATGTGAACTGACGGTTGTTAACAGCTCTTAAAGGTGCACTGAAGAGGAATCTGAACTCGTCTTTTTGCCGCGGGAACTCAACCTGTACGTTCCGAGCATTCTTAGAAACTTCGATTCATTGCCCTTTGTGGCCGATTTCCCTAATTAAATCGAATTAACGCCCGGCTCCCGCCTTTTTTTTTTTAATTCTCCCTCGTACGGTGGGTGGAGTCGACCAACGCGGGGAGTGCCTTTCACCCAGTCCCGTGGTGGCTTGCCGCTCTGCCATCGGCGGAGCACTGCGTAGTAGTCCGTAGAAGCAAATAGTCCGCGCGTATTTTTATGTCTGCGGGCTTATTTTGCGGTTATATTATCTGCAAAAGAAACTATTTATTCGTGGAAACCTAAAAAACAAACTGAAGTGAAAGCAAAGCCTCCACGGAGCTGGCTGAAAGGCACTACACGCGTTGGTCGACTCCGCCAACCGTACGAGGGAGAATTAAAAAGAAAGGCGGGAGCCGGGCATTAATTCGATTTAATTAGGAAAATCGGCCACACAGGGCAATAAGTCGCAGTTTCTAAGAATGCTAGGAACGTGTAGATCGAGTTCCCGCGGCAAAAAGACGAGTTCAGATTCCTCTTCAGTGCACCTTTAAATGAACGAAGTTCAGTGCGCCAAATACAATGTTCATGACAGATTTCATATTCAGTATCATGCTGCATATTGTTTCTTGGTGTAATATGAGATGCACTGATGTACATTGTTGTGTGGCCCCGAGAGCTGAAAGCTTCGTTTGCAAACATTTTGCGATCCTTTTTGCGACACATCCTTTGCATCGTGGCTTTGCGATCACGTGTACTGTTGGCGCTGCCACCAGTTGTTGGCGAAGATGGGTCGGTTCGGGGTCGCTTGCTAGCTCGCTGCTGCTGCTGCTGCTCGCTTGACCGAACCGTGGTCAAGCTTCGACACCCGTTCCCACCACCACCAGGACATGAGTGCCGCCAAGTCAAACAGTTAAGTGATGGGAGGAAGATTACAAGTGGGTTTATTTACATCTTTTTACATCATGGTTAGAAGTGAGGTTCCAAATGAAGCTCTATGGGAGGCGAAGTGAGCTCATCTGCCGCATTCGTTGTCGACTTTTATACTGTTCGCCTTCCCTAAATTCCCTAGGTTGAGGACGCCCACGCCGGGGTGGGAGGGGCCCAGATCACAAACAACACAAACTTGTGCGTACAAACACACCACTGCACTTAGGGCCACGCCCCCGTCACATGTGGAGTCTGAGGGAAAGAAGGTTGTCGTCGAGGTAGCGTTGACTGCGGTAGGTGATGGCCTCCGGCCAGCCGAAGGTTTCTGCGGGTCACCGACATCTGTTGATAATCAAAGACACCCGCCGCTCGAGGCCGGAACAAAGAGGTCACGAAAAGGCCAGAAAGTGGTTCCTTGTCCCTTGTCGAACGATGCCCGCCAGCTCGTCGCGGTGCTTGGCACGCCTAAGAGCCACAGCAAACGAAGCCCTTTGTTCCCCCGGCACGCTCACAGCAATTGGGGAAGATAACGTCGGTCTCCCCGCGGCGGCGGCGACACTTGAAGAGACTTCGGAAAGGCGGTTTGTTTTTGCTAAAACTTCAACCCCTTCTTTATGATTCTGTACTCCGACCAGGAAGGGCTCGGTAAATGGAATCAGCTGTCACCTGGGTCCCCTGTGTGGTCCATGACGGCAGGCTTGGGGCAACGGTCGCCGAGTAGAAAGCAGGTACTCTCAGCCACCCAGGAGACATATGTGTGCTGGCTGCTTCCGCCGCTGCTTAGCCTTCGCCGTACCTTGCTTAACGACGACCAACGTCTGATAGTAATTCTTTCCAGGCCCGTGTACTACGATCTTTACAGCTCCTCCGCGGCCCGGAAAATCTCGAATGGCCAGCGTTCCCCACCGCTGGGCAGGAAGAGATGGGCTCGCGTCCACGTTGATATCTTGGCTTGCAACATCAACTCCCAAGGCAAACCCAAAACACCAAACCACCAACAAAGGAAAGCACAGATGGGACGTTCCAAACAACAAAGCACCGCTCCACGCGCAAGCGCTTGGAATTCACTCAAGACCCACCAGGCTTCCTTTTAATTCCAAACAAAATCCTGCTCCAGTATACTGACCCCTCAATTTTGCCCGAATTTAGGGTCAAAGCAAGCGTCCGCGTCACATCTGTGGTTGCCATAGACAGACTGCCAGGTTGTACGATAAGCGGTGGTGTGCCAAAGCCTACAAATTTAGAATAGAAACTCCATTCCTTATCAATCAAGCTCTGATCCCCAATACCACCCGAATATCGAAAGTCGCCTTAAAATTTGGCCCACGCTCAGTTTAATCCTCTGGCTCTTCTCAAAGAACCTTGATCGCTCGAGACTGAGAATCAACTGCTCCAGTTAAACTCACAAAAATGCGACTGCTCATCAAAATCGGTACTCATTCCAGTAAAGGCGCAAAACTTCTCTTATACTCATTGTGTCAGGCACCATAACCTATACACAAGCTGCTACAAGCGTTCTACACAAAATTCTGCACCTTCACTTCATTCGGTTAATCTCCGAATACCGCAATCGGATAACTAACCACGCGCCAGTAAACACGAGTACGCAAATGAGCACAAATACAAGCACTTTCTTTGCCTTCGCAAGGCATCAGCTACACTGCCGTTAATGTAGCAACAAGATCTTGGTATCTCAACCAAGTTTGAGACGTCTGAATCTACTAAAGATACAAAAGAATCGTGCGCCAAGATTCCAACACAAAGAAGCTTGCTTTCTCTAAACGGCTCCACCTAAGCAAACAGCACATCGTCTACTCGGGACTCTTCGCTACACTCCTGTCAGTGCCCTTATTTCTCGGTAGCATGGCAAATTGAACTCTAATTTCTAACTCAGACTTTAATCTTTCTCAATTTTAAGAGAAAACACAGTAACGTCCGATAACTCTAAATATTTAGCTCAAAACAAAGTAGCCCTTCCCTTTTTGACTTCGCACACACAAAAAAGGAACAAAACAAAAACTACTTCGAATGGCTACACGGGGGTGAAAGCTGACTCACCTCCGCCATGCTGAAAGGATTAACCCTTCAGACGCGCCCGCTGGGGTCGCGCTTTGACTGATGACACTGCGGTCATTTCGCTACAAAATGCTTCCGAAAAAAGCCATCTACGACTCCCTCTGTCGTCTCCGCTCCCCCTCGACACGCTCAGAATGCCTTGGTAGCCCATGCAAAGTCGAGAACCGGCTCTTGGCGACGCACAGCGACCAGCGCGAGAAGCTGTTCTTTGTTGTCGCCCCCAGCGCGAAGCTCGGCTACCCTTTCGCCCTGCGCGCTTCCGGGAGTCCAGTGCCGAAAGTGAAGGACGCATCCTTCTTTTCAATTGCGCGCGGTGAACATGCCTGCGTGCGGGGTCTCTGTTTCTCAATCCCTGTGCTCGCATGCGCTGACGGTCGCGCAACCTAGCGCCTTCCGGTCTCTTGGGCCGCTTTGCCTTTTCCCTTGCCGCCTTCTTGTCAGGTACGGGTTGTCTGGGTTTTCCCGCAGGCCGATGCCCTATGAACCCCCCCCCCCCTTTTTCTCTGCTTGGAAGATGCGGTCTTCCCTTTCTGTTACTGCGGTCCGGTTTACAACAATCCCCGCGTGTCGCCTGACCAGTAACTTTAGCCCCAAACTTGCGAGCTCTAATGCGGGAAGGCTTTTCTTTCCCTTCTGCCGCATTTCCACCTGTGATAACGTTATCACCTGTCCGCGCGCCTGAATTTAGGGCCTGACATTTCAACCGTTTCTTTTTTGTCCTTGCCCTTTTCCTTTTTCTCTTTGGACTTTCCGCGTGCACCGCCTGAGCCAAGACTGTTTCCTCCAGCCATTGACATGCATCGCGTGATCCTTCATTAGTCACAAAATTGACCTCTTTGCCTTCGCAACAGACGGTCATCTCCACAGAGCTGACAGACGGACCTTCAGCTGCCCCGGAAATGAGCAGTTCGCTCCCCTGAAGGTAGTTCTCCGCAGCTGGCTTATCGCTCTGAGTGCTTTCCTCTGAAACGCACTGCTCATCTATAATCGGGCTCTCGTCCTTTGTTTCAGCATGGCGTTCAATACTGCGTTCTAACCCAACAGCAGCTTCACACTCTTGATACGCCAGCTTCGCCGAGGTAGCCACAACCCTGGCTTCGTCACTGTCACCGCAGTGACGCCTCAAATCGGAGTTGCCACGATTCCCAATCCCTAAAGGGCTCCCCTTTGTTTCCATGTCGAAACCTCTGCCTTTGGGGGAATTATCCCTTTCACACCCGTGCCGGTTAGTCGCCTGTACAGGCCCCTTTCTAGCGTCCTCGCGCTTAACCAAATCGGCCACGGTTCCTACTCTCACTGCACAGCCTCTTCGGAGCTCTCTCTTTTCTAAACCGCGGGTGCCGGTTAGACTCTATTTCTTGGCCCTTATTCGCAGGTTTGCGACTACCTGACTGGGCGACGGTCTGTTTAGCTAGCTTGGAAAGTCTCTCTTGGCTCGGCTTTGTCCGACGCCATCCGTGCCCTCTCCACTCGTTTTCTGAACGAGCTCTAGCGGAGTTACACCTAGCTAACTCTGAGACTGTCTCAGTAGCCTCTCTACTTTGGCCGCGCTCTGTCGTGTACCATCCATGCCGGTTTTGCGCCATTTCGCAATCCTGTATTATGGCGTCATGTCTCTCCAGCCCGGCGATGGACTGGAACGTTAAGGGCCCTGTCTGGAAGGAGATAGCGTCGCTCATTGCTACTTCGTCCCCATTAAGCCCGTTGAGCTTTGCGAGCCGCCTTTTCTCAGCCTCGAGTTTAAGCTCTTTTAGCTCCGCTGCTAGTTTCTCCATAGCCTCTTCCCGAGCTTTTTTTCTCTCCTGTAGCTGTGCGTCGAGTTCCTCTCTTTCCGCTTCCTCAGCTCTTTTACGCTCCTGTAGCTGTGCTTCCTCAGCTCTTTTACGCTGCTCTTCTTTTACCCACTTTTGCATATTATCCCAAGGAATTTGAAAATCATCCTCTACCTCCGTTTCCAAATTTTGGATTGCTTGGACAATATCCGAATCTTCCGCTCTTTCCTCCACATCTACTCCTAACTCATCGCACAAGAACAACAGTTCTGTCCTCGACAACCTCGTCAGGTCCACGGTCGCTGCTTTTAAATATTGGCTTTGCTCGCTCATGGTGATTCTGAGCAACTACCCCTGTGCTACAGACATGCAAACACCCGATCAACCAGCAGTTCAAATTATTAACCCAGAATTTGAAGCCTGGAGGATCCAAGGCAAAAACCAAACACTCACCCGCAGATGCAGCACCATGTCACCAGGTTCATCACACCGCTGCCAACCAGTTGTTGGCGCTGCCACCAGTTGTTGGCGAAGATGGGTCGGTTCGGGGTCGCTTGCTAGCTCGCTGCTGCTGCTGCTGCTCGCTTGACGGAACCGTGGTCAAGCTTCAACACCCGTTCCCACCACCACCAGGACATGAGTGCCGCCAAGTCAAAGAGTTAAGTGATGGGAGGAAGATTACAAGAGGGTTTATTTACATCTTTTTACATCATGGTTAGAAGTGAGGTTCCAAATGAAGCTCTATGGGAGGCGAAGTGAGCTCATCTGCCGCATTCGTTGTCGACTTTTATACTGTTAGCCTTCCCTAAATTCCCTAGGTTGAGGACGCCCACGCCGGGGTGGGAGGGGCCCAGATCACAAACAACACAAACTTGTGCGTACAAACACACCACTGCACTTAGGGCCACGCCCCCGTCACATGTGGAGTCTGAGGGAAAGAAGGTTGTCGTCGAGGTAGCGTTGACTGCGGTAGGTGATGGCCTCCGGCCAGCCGAAGGTTTCTGCGGGTCACCGACATCTGTTGATAATCAAAGACACCCGCCGCTCGAGGCCGGAACAAAGAGGTCACGAAAAGGCCAGAAAGTGGTTCCTTGTCCCTTGTCGAACGATGCCCGCCAGCTCGTCGCGGTGCTTGGCACGCCTAAGAGCCACAGCAAACGAAGCCCTTTGTTCCCCCGGCACGCTCACAGCAATTGGGGAAGATAACGTCGGTCTCCCCGCGGCGGCGGCGACACTTGAAGAGACTTCGGAAAGGCGGTTTGTTTTTGCTAAAACTTCAACCCCTTCTTTATGATTCTGTACTCCGACCAGGAAGGGCTCGGTAAATGGAATCAGCTGTCACCTGGGTCCCCTGTGTGGTCCATGACGGCAGGCTTGGGGCAACGGTCGCCGAGTAGAAAGCAGGTACTCTCAGCCACCCAGGAGACATATGTGTGCTGGCTGCTTCCGCCGCTGCTTAGCCCTCGCCGTACCTTGCTTAACGACGACCCACGTCTGATAGTAATTCTTTCCAGGCCCGTCTACTACGATCTTTACAGTACTCACTGAATGCGCTGAAGGAAAGAAGCAAGTAGGGGTTTCATTTCATTTCATTTCATTTTAATACCTTAAAGACCCACTGGGGGTATTACATAAGGGGTGGGTACATACAGTCACATGAACAAGTGTTATGTTGAAAAATGGTTGGTAACAGCTTCGGCGAATGTGGATGGGCATGAGATGGTAGCGATGTCATTGGAGAGGTCGTTCCAGTCTACAGAAACACGGTGAAAAAAAGAAGCGGCACAGGTAACAGTACGGGCACGGGGGCGAAACACTTGGAAAGGATGACGGATGTGGTGGGATATGCCGGCTGGCGGGGCAATGTAGGGAGCGCAGCGTAGCGAACTATGGAAAAATTTATGGTATAGGCAGAGGCTAGAAATACGACGACGAAGTGAAAGGGGCGTTAAACTGGATTCAGCTTTTAAAGATGTTACACTGATATCGTACGAATAGGAGGAATGAATGAATCTGGCTGCTCTGTTTTGAAGTGACTCGAGTGCATTGATAAGGCAAACTTGATGAGGGTTCCAAACTGGTGATGCGTAATCTAACTTTGACCTGACAAGAGATGTATATGCTAGTAATTTTACCTGTTGTGGGGCGTGGCGAAGATGACGTCGTAAGAATCCGAGAGTTTTATTAGCCGAGGAAATGACGTTAGTAACGTGTGTAGCCCATGATAAGTTGTTACACAGCGTGACGCCTAGGTATTTGTATGATGAAACGGACTGCAGGTGAACGTTAGCGACTACATATGGGAAATCAAGCGGGTTACGGCGGCGGTGGAAGGACAAACGTTTACATTTATGAGGGTTAAGTTCCATTAGCCAACGGTCGCACCATTCCTGTATGCGGTTTAGGTCATCTTGAAGGTATGTTGGGTCGGAGGCGTTAGTAACTGTGCGATAAACAACGCAGTCGTCAGCAAGCATGCGAATATTAGAGCACACATTGGTCGGTAAGTCATTAATATAAATTAGGAATAGAAGCGGGCCTAGTACAGAACCTTGAGGGACTCCTGATGTTACTGGTAGCGGATTGGAATTTTGATTGTTAACAACGACAAACTGTGAGCGATTAGTCAGGAATTCTTCTATCCATTTTACTATGTCGGGGGGCAAGTTCAAACGGGAAAGTTTTAGGATTAAGCGTTTATGAGGTACCTTGTCGAATGCTTTTGCAAAATCCAGGAAAATGGCGTCGGTCTGTAGGTTAGAATCGAGATTAGCATGTAAATCATGAATGAATAGGGCTAGCTGAGTTTCACAAGAAAAACCTTTCCGAAAACCGTGTTGAGACGAATGGAAAAAATTGTTCGAGTCGAGGAAGTTTATGATATGAGTATAGATGACGTGTTCCATTAGTTTGCAGGGTACGCTAGTAAGGGAAATGGGTCGGTAATTTAACGGCGAATCTTTGTTACCTGATTTGTAGACTGGAACGACCTTTCCAGTTTTCCAATCGTCCGGTAGTTGTCCTGTTGAGAGTGACTGGGTAAAAAGTAAGCATAAGAACTCGGCACAAATATCACTAGTGTTCTTTAGAAGTTTCGAGTTAATATTGTCTACACCAGATGAAGATGAGATTTTCATGTTTCTAATTAAGGACGCAATACCCAGTGAGGAAAATGCGACTACCGGCATAGCATGCTCAAAGAGTAAATTAGATGTATGAAGTTGCGTTTCGGTTTCATTAGTAAAGACGGATGAGAAGGCTGCGTTGAATAAAGTAGCGCACTCAGAGTCGGTCATAGCCGCGCCTGATTCGTCTTTGAGGGTAATCGCGTGTTCATGATGAGGGTTAACGACTTGCCAGAACTTCCTGGGGTTATCGCTGAGCATATTAGGAAGGTCTTGATGAAAAAAGTTGTGCTTGGCGTCATGGATAGCGGTGTGATACGATTTTTCCGCAGCGCGGTACTTCGCCCATGCGCTTTGCGTTCCATGGGCTCTTGCTGAGCGGAACAGGCGCTTCTTTTTATTTTCCAACCTTTTAAGACTTTTAGTAAACCATGGTTTGTGTGGATTAGCGTGGAAAGTTATTTGGGGAATGAATTCATTGACTAGGGCATGAAGTTTATTCTTAAATGCTAGCCAGTTCTCATGAATACTTCGTGAATGAAAACTTGAGGAAAAACTTACGAAAAACGCTGTCAGTTCGGCATTCATTATATCATAATTACCTTTGTTGTAAAGGCGGATTGTTTTATTGTATTTTGGACGCCTAATTGCTTTAAGGTCGATGTTGACATGCATAGTTTTGTGATCACTAATCTCAGGGAGGTACGTAATGGGCTGAACGCTATCTGGGCAA
This sequence comes from Amblyomma mixtum, assembly GCF_055824585.1. Taxonomy (NCBI): domain Eukaryota; kingdom Metazoa; phylum Arthropoda; class Arachnida; order Ixodida; family Ixodidae; genus Amblyomma; species Amblyomma mixtum. The sequence continues at coordinate 135,992,322 of NC_143012.1, read as the reverse complement.
TTAGTCAGTAATAGGTCTAAAATGTTCGCACAGTTTTGTGTTACGCGCGTAGGTTTGGATATTACTTGAGTAAGGTTAAAATTGTAGCAGAAATCTAGAAATTCCCTTGCTTCGCCATTATTAGTTGTCGGTGCGGGCTGGTGCTGCCAATCAATATTTGGAAAATTAAAGTCGCCAAAGAGGAAGATGTGTGCGTTAGGGTGCTTCGTGATAAGTTTACTTACGGAATTATTAAGCTGACAGGAAAAATCACGAGAGTTATGTGGAGCCCTATAACAGACACCGAGTAAAATCGTGTGTGGTACAGCGTGGCAGTGGAGCCATAAGATTTCCAGGTCGGACGAGTCGTCAATTATCGACATTGATAACTGCTGGCTCACCGCTATCAGTACTCCCCCTCCTCGTGAGTCCTGGCGGTCTTTCCGAAAGACTTGGAAGTCTGGCAAGTCAGTTAGTACTTCGCTGTCTGTGATGGCACCGTTCAACCAGGTTTCGGTTAGTATCAGTAGATTGCTGCTAGATGACAAGACAATATTGGAAATAAGTTCGCGCTTGGAAAGGAAACTACGTATGTTGGTGAACACAGCGGACAGGGGAACATTTTTGGGGCGGGTTTTTAGTTGTTTGCGAAGAGATGATTGCTAATCTGATTGTGGTGTAGCGATTGTTATTTCTTTCACAGTTTGCGAGATCTCATCAAAAACGTAGCGCCTGGGACCGATATGCAAGGTTTTGTAGCGTAGGGCAAATTTGTCGGAATTAGCTTTAGCAAAGGTGACTAGCTGCTTGCGGACGCTACGAACTCTGTGGGAGAAGTCTTCGCCGACACTTAATTTCGTTCCTTTAAATTTGCGGCCGTTAGAGAGTATCGTGTCTTTGATTTTGTATGAAATAAATTTGACTATTATTGGTCGAGAGCGGTTGGGTTCATGGCGGCCGAGTCGGTGGGCACGTTCTACTTCCTCAGGATGAATGGTTAAGCTCAAGTGTTGAGCGCAGTGACGAATGACCTCTCCCTCAGAGTCCGCAAACGTTTCGGAGGGGTTAGAATCGGGAATTCCATAAAATATGAGGTTGTTACGGCGGGATCTATTTTCACTGTCGTCAATGCGGGCCTCGAGGGTTTCAATCTGACGAGATAGCCGAGTATTTTCAGATTTTATAATTTCTAACTCGGATTTTATGGCTGTCATGGCTTCCAAACGTGTCTCAAGATCGGTCATGCGCTTACTTAAACCAGCTATAGCACCGTCAGTGGATATAAGCTGGTTTTTAAGGCCTTGCACTTCGGAGATTAGTTGAGTTTGACCGGCGGATAACTTTTTTAGTTCTGCGAATACAGCCTCGAAATTGTTAGGTCCTGGGTTAGTTTCAATATCGCCTGCCAAGATCAGCAAGCAGCGAACAACATGAGCACATTCAAGCACAAGAAAAATGCAGCATTGCGGGCTCGGCAGCTGCACTAAGAAATAATTGCTACTTTTTTTAGCATACAAGGAATGCGGATAACTAACCTGCATGATGTAGACAAACGGATTAGTGGTGTGCACGCTTGCACAGCCACCGAGCCCACAAAGCGGTGAAGGCGGTCGATCGTCGCTTATATTTCCTGTGGCTGATGTTGCTGGTGATGAGGCTATCCAGGATGGGCCGGGGAAATGGTATCCAGGGGGAGGCGCTGCCGGGCATGATGAAGTGATGACGTCGGGTTGGGGCCATGCGAAGATGCGATCGTCACTGCAGTAAACTGCAGTGGATGACGTGCTTGCTGGGGGAAGGGCCAACAACGCCGGAAGCAGGGCATTAGCGACGAAGGCGAACACCTGCATGATGTAGACAAACGGATTAGTGGTGTGCACGCTTGCACAGCCACCGAGCCCACAAAGCGGTGAAGGCGGTCGATCGTCGCTTATATTTCCTGTGGCTGATGTTGCTGGTGATGAGGCTATCCAGGATGGGCCGGGGAAATGGTATCCAGGGGGAGGCGCTGCCGGGCATGATGAAGTGATGACGTCGGGTTGGGGCCATGCGAAGATGCGATCGTCACTGCAGTAAACTGCAGTGGATGACGTGCTTGCTGGGGGAAGGGCCAACAACGCCGGAAGCAGGGCATTAGCGACGAAGGCGAACACCTGCATGATGTAGACAAACGGATTAGTGGTGTGCACGCTTGCACAGCCACCGAGCCCACAAAGCGGTGAAGGCGGTCGATCGTCGCTTATATTTCCTGTGGCTGATGTTGCTGGTGATGAGGCTATCCAGGATGGGCCGGGGAAATGGTATCCAGGGGGAGGCGCTGCCGGGCATGATGAAGTGATGACGTCGGGTTGGGGCCATGCGAAGATGCGATCGTCACTGCAGTAAACTGCAGTGGATGACGTGCTTGCTGGGGGAAGGGCCAACAACGCCGGAAGCAGGGCATTAGCGACGAAGGCGAACACCTGCATGATGTAGACAAACGGATTAGTGGTGTGCACGCTTGCACAGCCACCGAGCCCACCCTGTTGCTTAAATGGCGGCGCCTATGCTATCGTCGCCACTAAGAGTACCGGACGAGTGACAAAAATGAAGAACTGGATGGATGACACTGCGGACGGAGCAGATGTCTGCGGCAAAATGAAGCATCCTCTGCCGCCAGTTCATTCGTCTTCTTTATGCAAACGTGATACCTACAAACAGCACGGCGCAATGAAACATCTTCAGCCTTCCATAGCAGGCGCTTTTCATAAACCTGTACCGTCAGGCACATCCGTCGACGAAAGCTTGGAATGTACGAAGCCTTGTAACGGTTCCGCGAAGCAGTCGGCGTCAGCAACAAAAGGCGGTATTCTTCGAGGGACGCAACTTTTTTCTTTATTGTTTCGAGGCATTTTAGCAGTTTTATTTTAAAGTTTTCATTTTAGAGCTGATTAAATTTGCCCTTGCATTTTAACGTTCATGAGTGGCTAACAAATTAACTGATATAGCGCTTGACAAGTTCGATAAAGTGGCCACGCGATGCAGTTGAGAGTAGTCTACATATTTCATCAGTGTATTTGTATCAATGACTTTTAAAGGAAATTTACAGCTTACTACCAGCGGTCGGGTTCAGCTTCTTTTTACGAGAGACCTGCTTGCCCTTCAATACTGTAAGACAGATCAGTTATAATAACGGCAGATCACGGCAACAATCCTGGTGGTTTGCCTGGTACCCAGAGCCGAACTAGGGATCCTACCGGAAAAACGTGTTGCCTGTTAACGTTATCGTGGCGATGCTTTTGGCGGCTTTGGGATTCGGAGGTAAAAGAGCGCGCCATCTGACGGCATTCCTCTGCAGGCTTTGCGACTTCGGAGAGGGGCGTCCAGTCGCAGGCGTCAGGAGTATAAGGCAAGATGGTGTCCATCGTGGACGACGGCTCACCCCCATACAGAAGGAAAAATAGGGTAAAGCTGGTGGTTGACTGCGTGGCGGTGTTGTACGCGTATGTCACGAAAGGAAGGACAGCGTGCCACTTGGTCTGATCTGTCGTTATGATCTGCCGTTATATTACTGTAAGTTATAGCTCGACGAGAATTCATGTAGCGGTCACCTTCTGAGAACACTCACACGAAGGGCAGATGACATTATGGTGCAGATCGACCACCGGCAGCGAGGTTTCACACGAAAAAAAGAGAACACCCCGGAATATTTGGTAAAGAATGCTCGGAAAACACTTTAGTCCACTCGTTCCAGAAATATTTCGCTCCTTCTCATGCATCGTCCCCGAAAGTATTGACAACTAGGTACCGCGCTGGTTGTGTCATTTTGCGGTTCCCCGGCGTCAGAGTTGCCGTGAAACCAAAGAGCGTGCCTGCGGTGAAACGTGGTTTGCAGGAGGCCACTCGTCCAGAGCGTCGCCGCGAGAGGCCCTGGATCATCACCATGGGACACCGGCCCATGTACTGCAGCAACAACGACCGTGACGACTGCACCATGTACGAGAGCATTGTGAGTGCTTCCCTGATGTCTTCCTGTCCCGCCGAATAGGGCAGTTCCCACCAGGAGGCGCAGAATTCTGCGAGACAAAAGAGGCGCTCTGCGTTTCAGCTTTAGAACAACTTAGTCAGGTGGGATGATTTTCAAAGATACAACTGATCAGGTGCTTACAATAAAAGGCCATGAAGTACCCAGAGTGGCCGAATACAAATATATCAGGGTATGGCTAAACGAAGGGCAGATATACATGGAAAAGCACCAGCAGTCTCTTAGGAAAAATGGGGCGAAGAGGTGCCGGGACAATAAAACAAGGTATTAAGGGGGTACAACAAACATGAAGAAATGAGAGCTATTTGTAAAGGATTAATGGCGACGGAGCTTGCTTTCGGGAATGCGGTTCTGTGCTTAAGAGCAGAAGTTCAGTGTAGATTAGGAGTAAATCAGAGAGCTGTTGGAAGATTAGCACTAAGTGTCCACGGGAAAACAACAAACGAGGCAGTAGAGGGGGATATAGATGGGCATCGTTCGAAGCAAGGGAAGCTCAGAATAAAATACTATGCGAAGAAAGCCTGAGGAAATTGGACGATAACAAGCAACTAAGGTATTTAAATACGTATGCAGAAAGATCGTCGACTCTCAATTGCAAAAACGAACTAGGAAACTAACCAGTAAATATGCCGGGACAAGGACGGATAAAGAAAGAGCATTAAACGTCAGGCACAAAACGCGGGAGGTAAAAATTGGATTCATTCAATAGAAAATAAACATAGTGTAGAACTATATCGATACTGCAAAAGGCAGACTAGGAAGGAATCGTTCTATGATAACTCAACAGGCAGTGCCCTACTCTTTGAAGCTAGGCCAGGATGTCTTACAACGCGCAGGTACAAAAAGAAATTTACCGAAGAAGATCACACATGTGCTGCGTGTTTAACACACACAACATTTGAGCACAGTTGAGCACCTCATACTCAAATGGGGTGGTATCCATCCGGATGTCATATTTTACAACTCCTATTTTGGGATCGCGGCTTATAGGCCCAGCATGGGCGCTCGTACGTGGTACATCGGGTCAATTCTAAGAACTCGATAGTGCCATTCACCGGAAGTTCATGAGTGACCGCAGGCCATGCGAACATCTATGAAAAACCTCTAAAATGCTAGAAGCAATGCGCACACTTTCCTCGAGGCTGTTCACCTTTATTATCACCAGACAAACTTCTACTCATGCTTTGGCGTTTCTTAATCAGATCTTTGGTCTCCTGAGATAGCTTGCTGGTATCCTGTCGAACCATCCTACCACCTACTTCTGCGGCGCACTCTGTAACGATAGCTGTAAGATTATCATTCATTGTTTCAACACTGCGGTCGTCTTCATCAGTTAAAGCGGAAAATCTGTTTTGCAGCGACATTCTGAATTCCTCTACCTTCCCTCTTAATGCTAACTCGTTAATAGCCTTTCGCTTCACCAGTTTCCTCCTAAGGTTTCCTCCTAAGTTTACTAAGGTAATCGCTAATAGAGTCAGGACAACCTTGGACTTTAGTCAACCAAATGATCAGGCAGGCTTTCGTAAAGGATACTCGACAATAGACCACATTCACACTATCAATCAGGTGATAGATAAATGCGCAGAATATAACCAACCCTTATATATAGCCTTCATTGATTACGAGAAAGCATTTGACTCGGTGGAAACCTCAGCTGTCATGCAGGCATTGCGGAATCAGGGTGTAGAAGAGTGTTAAGTGAAAATATTGGAAGATATTTATAACGACTGCACAGCTACTATAGTTCTCCATAAAGTCAGCAATAAAATTCCAATACGGAAAGCGGTCAGGCAGGGAGACACGATCTCGCCAATGCTCTTCATTGCCTGCTTACAGGAGGTATTCCGGGGACTGGAATGGGAACAGTTGGGGATAAGAGTTAATGGAGAATACCTGAGTAATTTGCGATTCGCTGATGACATTGCCTTGCTAAGCCACTCAGGACAAGAACTGCAAAGCATGATCAATCAGTTAGACAGGCAGAGCAGAAAGGTGGGGCTAAGAATTAACATGCAGAAAACCAAAGTAATGTTCAACAGCCTAGCAAGGGAACAGCAGTTCGCAATTGGTAGCGAGGTGCTGGAAGTAGTAAGAGAATATGTCTACTTAGGGCAGGTAGTGACCGCAGATCCAGATCATGAGAGGGAAATAACTAGAAGAATACGAATGGGGTGGAGCGCATATGGTAGGTTCTCTCAGATCATGAATGGTAGCTTACCAATATCCCTGAAGAGAAAAGTATACAACAGCTGTATCCTACCGGTACTCACCTATGGGGCAGAAACGTGGAGGCTAACAAAGAGGGTTCAGCTTAAGTTAAGAACAACGCAGCGAGCTATGGAAAGGAAAATGATAGGTGTAACGTTAAGAGATCGGAAGAGGGCGGAGTGGGTGAGGGAACAAACGCGGGTTAATGACATCTTAGTTGAAATCAAGAGGAAGAAATGGGCTCGGGCAGGGCATGTAATGCGGAGGCAAGATAACCGCTGGTCCTTAAAGGGCCACTGACCAGGGTCCGGACATTTTTGAAAAACAAGCCCACTGCATAGATGAGGCATCGAAGATAACCTCTGCAAAATACTAGAGCCATGCGCGCCCCGAAAAGCTGCGAAAATTCAAATCAAAGCCCGTTCGTTCTTTCCTTCCTTCAAAAACGGGCCCGGCCCACTACTCTGCACCCTGCTGACGTCAGGGGGGGCTACTTTCGCTAAAGGCACTCCATTGGTGCATCGTTCTGACTGACGGGAGAAGGTTGGGCGTAGCCTTGGCGTCGCGTCGTCTGCACAACGCTTTCCGCTGTTCTGGCTCATGCCTACAAACCCGCATGAAGGAACAAAAAAAAAAAAACTGCGGAGGGAGCGTGCGGCGACAGCCTTGAACCCTAGCCATAAAATGTAAAAAAACAGTAAAACTGAGGGAGTTGGTTCGCCCCCCCCCCCCCCCCCCCCCCCGCCGTGATCCCGTCACGAGACGCTCTGCGAGACCCTCTCCCTTCTCAGTTTCTTTTCTTCTATGCGAGCCCCCCAAAACAAGGTTTTAATTAGTAGTGCAGCAGAGCCTTTCCCTCGCTCGCCCACTTTACCGCTCCGCACACATACCGCTTATCTTTCGTGCATCTTGCGTACGCCTTGACTCCAATGAATGACATATGCTTTGGAGCGGAGATAAGACACAAACACACAGAACACAAACACGCATGGAGAAAAGCAAACGGGCGGTTGCCGGGTCCGCGCTTCGCCGTGTGTTTCGAACACAACCGACTTCCGCCCCTCCGCTCGTGAAACGGTGGGGAGGCCTAAAAGAAAATGAAAAGGTGGCTCGTTAACTGGGAATGACAAACAGATGTATGAAAGGATGCGCTCGCTAACAAGTCTAGGTGGTCGAGCCGATCGCGCCTCTCGATCGTTCAGTGTGCGGAGAAAATGCAAAAACCAAGAAAAGAATTCTATTGAAGGCGGGGCCATGACGTCGCCTGTGACGCACTCCACAGACACCACGCCTCCGGCTTACACCGGAGAAGGAAGGGGTGATTTTGCCTTGCCGAGCCTACTCGACGAGGAGCGGGAGAGAAAAATTTCGAGGAGGGAGTGGAAGGAGAGGAGGCTCGCTGAAAGAGAGGTAGAGAGTGTCTGCTGAGCTGGGGTGGTCCGTGGCCCTTTAAGGGTAACGGAGTGGATTCCAAGAGAAAGCAAACGTAGCAGGGGACGGCAGAAAGTTAGGTGGGCGGATGAGATTAAGAAGTTTGCAGGGATACAGTGGCGGCAACTGACAAAGGACAGGGTTAATTGGAGAGACATGGGAGAGGCCTTTGCCCTGCAGTGGGTGTAGTCAGGCTGATGATGATGATGATGATGAAACTTCTACACATCAGAAACATTTTACAACACTCTTGTCTAAACACTCAGCAATGCCCTTGTCGGTGCAAGCACTGACATCGCACAGTACACGGCCCCTAGTATTTCGCCTTCATCGAAATTCAGCCACCGCGGCCGGGATCGGGCCCGCGTCCTACGGGCCAGCAGCCGAGCGCCATAACCACTGATCCATCACGACCACTGATCCATCACGTATCGAAGGCGAAGTGAGCAGTGATTTACAACTAGCTACAACCTATCATACAAGCATCCTTGTAAGGTTGGCGCCATTCAATCGCCTCTTTCCATTTTAACCGGCGCGGCCACAGCGTCGCGGTCTTTAGTCTGGACGGCGCTCGTTGTTTCAGAAGAAGCTCGTTTCCGTGTTCTTTTTTTTTACCAAAGGGAACGACGGGTCTCCCTTATCAGTTGAAGGTCGCGTTTCCGCCCGGTCGCGGCTTGCGGGAAGAAAGCATCCTCCGTGACCGAGTGCGGACAACACCTTCAAGAGGAAACTTCGTTGGAGGGTGTTGGTGCGGATCGCCCACATGTCTGCTGTGCGGAGAGGGAAAAGCAATATTCGCGCCTCGCAGCTTTCTTGAAAGCTCGTGGAGGGCGCTCTGGCGGTTAGCGAAGGCATCCCTTCTTTGACAGGGCCGGTGCCACACGGCGTGGCGCGGTACGGACAATGCCCGGTGGCTGCGCGCCCATTTACTAGCCACATCTGGGAACGTTCAGCGGCATCTTGCGTGCCCCGAGGGGGCGTCGCGGTCCCTGTTGCGGGTGGGCGTTCGTTGCCGCGTTTACAAGCTGTGTATGGCGCCGAGGCTGGGGCTTTTAGGGAGAGAGAGCTAAAACACGTGTTTTGAACCTGCCTGGTTTGACGAGACTCCTCCTGCTCGCGGCTTAGGGACGATTGAACATCATGCTTTTTTTTTTCTTTTCGCGTGGGGAGAGAGCGCGGGGCGCGCGATGCTCTGCCGCCATCGCAACAAAGAGATTTTGGTCTCGACCGGAGCCAGGCACGCAGACCGTGCTCTCGAGTAGCCGTGGAGTGGGTCCACGGGGCGGCTGGTGAGACATCATGCTATCGTGTATTTACTCATTGTAAATAGTCGTCTGTGTATATAAAACCTATATATATCAGTGCTCGACAAGAGTCCCCTGTCTTTCCTGCAAGTCTCTTCCTACTGGCTCCGTACTTCGTTGGAAGGAAGAAGAACGGAGGAACCACCTCTCCATACATTAAGAAGGAAAAGAACCACCCTTTACTATCCTCAAGCACACTCCATGTTCATACGGTTATACTGTGCTGGCAGTATAATGTTTCCTCTCTTATGTTTAAGGTGTTTTGGGCCCTATGCCAATTTACTTTACAAACCCTTGAGTTTTCTGTTCCCTCTAGCCTCGATACACCAGCGGTGCGGGTGCATCATCCTCGATCTGCACTCCGACAGCAGGTGCCAAAGGCCGCGCTGACGCCCCATCCCCGAGCGAGAGAAGGGACCGTTAAGTGTTGAGCCACCTACTGGGCATGGTGTGCGCGGTGTTTTATATCTCGAAGGAGCGGCGAAATATTGTTTTATGAGCTGCTGTACGTTCTTACACTTTTACACACGATTTTCAAAAAAGGATGATGTGTTTAGTCAACGTAGCCAATAATTGGAAATATCAGGGCTTGATACATCGGCGCTCCATTATAATCACAGGCATAAATGCTCAACTGGTCGCTGAAGATACATATAATGACGAAACTGGGGGTTTGACGTCCCTTCAACCAACATATCTCAGAGGAACCCCCAAAAGTGTATTGTCGCCGGTGCTTTGAACCCCGGGATGCGCGCACGCAGGTGCGCAAGGGCATCCCCCTGGTCCACCTGTATGGACTGGAGGACCTGTTCTACAAGTACGGAGTCGACCTGGAGTTCTGGGCCCACGAGCACTCGTACGAGCGCCTTTGGCCGGTGTACGACCGCAGGGTAGGTTCAGGTTGACATTCATCCATATCGACATGCACTGTTTTCCTGCAAGTCGCATGGACGCAGTGACCCGCAAACCGGTTTTCTCAAAAGCTCCGTATTTTTTAATGCAAAGATTTCTTCTGTAAGGAACGGGGAGAAAAATGTCGTATGATTTTTAACGTGAGAGCGTTAAAGGCCCCGTTAAGGAGAAATCTGGCGCCGGCGTTGGGAGCGAAAAAATCACAGGCATGGCTATGGCAGGTGGTCCCCGTAGAGCAACCTAGGAGGCAGGTGGGTGACCTAGGTCACGTGACGCTGCGGAGTCTTCGCAACGTGCCGCACAAAGTCTACCGTTTTGCCATCGCAGGGCAGTGGCGCATCGCTTAACCGCTGAACTACTGTGTCACGAGGGGTATGAGGACTCCCAGGCTACTGTGAATGTACAGCAGAGAATGACCTTCCGCGAATATGCGAATTAACCCATTCCGTACCCTCAAGGTGGAGCCTAAGTGCTTTCTCCAATTTGCTTTCATACGTATGCAATTTCTCAGCAGCTTTGTACGCTGCTGCAGCGTGACGACAAGTGGGCAAAAGTCGCCTCGTTGCCCAATGTGTGTAGAAGTAGCTTCAATTCAAGAAATGATCTTGGAGCCTATTGAGCAGAAAGCATGCAGTTTTTGTCTACGAATGAAAGTGGAGACTCTGCCGTCATAATTTCTACTGTAGGAGACAAGCTGTAGGGGACAAAGCTGAGGTGGAGTTTCGCTGACTTGAAAGTTACGTCATATATAACGATATACCTCGCTCGTTTTTTTTTTTTTCACGCTGTGAGCAACTGAACAAAACAAACACGTTGGTTTTTCTTTTTTCTTTTGGGCAGGTCTACAATGGCAGTACAGAGAAGCCATACACAAACCCTCGGGCCCCCGTGCACATCATCACAGGATCTGCTGTAAGCAATTCCTACCTTTATAAAGGAGTTCACTTCAAAGCTATAGAGCAGGTGTTTTTGCAAAGTATTTCTATGCGTGCAATTCTGTTGTCCTTGCAGATGTTTTTGTCATGGAATATGTTCAGAAATGTACGGATTGTTTCAGTGAACGCTTTCGAGAATTGCTGAGCATAGGGCAGTCGGAATAGAGAGAAGAGCATTTCAGGAAGAAAGTGTCATTCGCGGCGAACGTCTGATATTTTCGATGTGACGCCAATTAGCTACCTCGCTCGAATGGTGCACCGTAGAGTACAACTGTTTCATTTGCGGGTGGCTGAGCGCTCGACAAAAGACCTCATCGTGCATGCACTTTGCCGTGGACCGCGTTTAACTCAACATATCTTTAAAAGCTGCATCGGCTACGTAGCGGCGATTCTAATAAATACACTCCACAGCGCACCGTTCTAGCGCTCCAGGCAAGTGTGGGGACAACTGTACAAGATTATGCTAGACCAGTTTTTAAAAAGCATGCAAAACTCTCTCTTTAGGACACGCGAAATTCGATAATGGGCCAAAAATTCGTGCTAGCGGCATGCCAGCTGAATCTTTTTATGGAATACGTATCGAACAGACTTGTACATAACGCGTTGCAATCAAGTAGCTGAATCATCATGATCAGCGTCAGCTGACTGCGCCCACTGCGGAGCAAAGGCCTCTCCCATGCCTCTTCAATTAACCCTGCCCTGTCAAACACGGGTCAAACACGGGTAAAGGCATCCTAGTTGAAATCAAGAGGAAGAAATGGGCTTTGGCAGTACAGTGCGAAGGCAAGTTAACCGCTGGTCCTTAAGGGCAACGGAGTGGATTCCTAGAGAAGGCAAGCGTAGTAGGGTGTGGCCGAAAGTTAGGTGCGCGGATGAGATTAAGAAGCTTGCCGGGAAACGGTGGCCACTGCTGGAAAAGGATGGGGTTAGTTGGAGAGACATGGGAGAGGCCTTTGCCCTGCAGTGGGCACAGTCAGCCTGATGATGGCTTATGGCTTATGGTGATTTAACGTCCCGAAGCAACTCAGGCTATGAAGGACGCCGTAGTGAAGAGCTCCGGAAATTTCGACCACCTTGGGTTCTTTAACGTGCACTAATATCGCACAGTACACGGGCCTCTAGAATTTCACCTTCATCGATATTCAACCGCCGCCGCCGGGATCGAACCCGCGTCTTTCGGGTCAGCAGCCGAGCGCCGTAACCACTGAGCCACCGCGGCGGTCAGCCTGATGATGGGGATGATGTGCCAGATGCCACCATCTTCGTAATCTTATTAAGCACCCATCTAACTTTCCGTGATTCCCCCCCCCCCCCCCCCCCCCCGCTACGCTTGCCTTCTCTTGAAAGCAGGCAAGCGTAGCAGATAATGACGGCGCTGTTGCAATGTTGATGTGATTGTCAACATGTTTTCTTTTGTTGTATATATTTTCGCGGGTCAAGCAATAAAGCTTTAGTTGAAAGTCAGCGCTCGCCTTTCAATTCTTTCCCCGTCCCCGTCTTTTTCGCGTTATTTACAATCAATCAGTCTTGAAATACAGTCATTTACCCTTAAGGACGACCGGTTATCTTGCCTGCTGACCACTGAGATAAGGTCCATTTCAGCTAAGAAATTGTAACCAGTTACTTGATACTGAGTCGTTTACCGAAAGAAATATATTTGATTCGATGACAACCCCATCCGATTTAGGGCTGTCAGGAGAAGTTGGACCCGTTCGTGAAGAACCCGTCTGCGTGGAGCGCAGCGCGTTTCTCCGACTACGGCTACACGGTGATGAAGCTCCACAACGGCACTCACCTGACTCTGCAGCAGTTCTCCGTGGAAAACGTAAGTTTGCTCTGGAAGCAGTTTATACCCTTGCTACATGGCAGTTTCGAATGCCTTCCAACCGGATGCCATGCGCCCCGACTGGAATTTTTTAACCGCATTCATCTCAGATGACATTCAGTTGACGAAGTTACGCGGAGGAATTCGAGATTTCCGAATGCCTTCGAAACGCGTACACAGACCGCACTAGCCAATAGCCGTCCCCGTCGCCATCGCTTCGCCGCACGACAGCATCCTCTCTGCTGCTGAAAGAAAGAAAGAAAGGAAGAGAGAAAGAAGGAAAGAGAGAAAGAAAGTATTTATTTAGCATAAAACATGAAATACAAACACACAACTTCAGGGACCGAACAAAATTTGTTTAAGGGATTTCGATATCCGCTGCTAGCTTTTTACTGCTGCTTTTTTTACCAAAGAGCTCCTGTACTGGCTCAGTGAATGCTTGAAGAACAGTACAGCGCTGAAAATTTACCGAGGGAGCGCGAAATTTCCCCAGGAAAGAACCGAAGAGGGCGACTGCACTCCTGTACCCTTCTTTACATCGCTGTGTAAAAATAGCTAGCGCTCATTAGCAGGATATAAAGCGCAAGCTGTGCTTTAGGTTTATTAAATAATCTCTGATCTCTTTTACCGGTTGTGCCCCTGCTTGTTTAAAGTGCCACTGACCAGGGTCCGGACATTTGTGAAAAACAAGCCCACTGCATAGATGAGACATTGAAGATAACCTCTGCAAAATACTAGAGCCATGCGCGCCCCGAAAAGCTGCGAAAATTGAAATCAAAGCCTGCTCGTTCTTTCCTTCAAGAAAAACGGCCCCGCCCCACTACTCTGAACCCCGTTGACGTCATGGGGGGTTACTTGCGCTAAAGGCACTCCATTGGTGCATCGTTCTGACTGACGGGAGAAGGTTGGGCGGAGCCTTGGCGTCGCGTCGTCTGCACAACGCTTTCCGCAGCGCTTCTGTTCTGGCTCATGCCTACAAACCCGCATGAAGAAACAAAAAAAACTGCGGAGGGAGCGTGCGGCGACAGCCTTGAACCCTAGCCATAAAAAGTAAAAAATAGTAAAACTGAGGGAGTTGGTTCGCCCCCCCCCCCCCCCCCCCCCCGCCGTGATCACGTCACGAGACGCTCTGCGTGCGCGCTCCCTTCTCAGTTTTTTTTCTTCTGTGCAAGCCCCCCAAAACAAGGTTTTAATTACTAGTGCAGCAGAGCCTTTCCCTCGCTCGCCCACTTGACCGCTCCGCACACACACCGCTTATCCTTCATGCATCTTGCGTACGCCTTGACTCCAATGAACGACATGGGCTTCGGAGCGGAGAAAAGACACAAACACACAGAACACAAACACACATGAAGAAAAGCAAACGGGCGGTTGCCGGGTCCGCAATTCGCCGTGTGTTTCGAACACAACCGACTTCCGCCCCTCCGCTTGTTAAGCGGTGGGCAGGCCTAAAAAAATGAAAAGGTGGCTCGCTAACTGGGAATGACAAACAGATGTATGAAAGGATGCGCTCGCTAACAAGTCTAGCATGGGACGAATACAGGTCGAGCAGTTTTGTTGCACCCCCAACCAGGAAGGGCAGGGAATGGAGTGGCGAAGGTGAAAAAAAAAGCTTCAAACAGAAAAAAAACAGCAATTGGGGAGAGGAAGGACAAATAAAAAAAAAACGCGGCGAAACACCGCGAGGAGACCCAGAGAGCAAAACAGAGAGGGTGTTAGGAAACCCGCAGCACCCCCCCCCCCCCTCGAACAGACCCAGCAGCAAAAACCAAGAAAAGAATTCTATTGAAGGCGGGGCCATTACGTAGATATGTGACGCACTCCACAGACACTACGCCTCCGGCTTACATCGGAGAAGGAAGGATTGATTTTGCCTTGCCGAGCCTACTCGACGAGGAGCGGCAGAGAAAAATTTCGAGGAGAGAATGGAAGGAGATGAGGCTCGCTCAAAGAGAGGTAGAGAGTGTTTGCGACCAGGGGGTGGTCAGACCTCTCTTTGAGCGAGCCTCCTCTCCTTCCGTTCCCTCCTCGAAATTTTTCTCTCCCGCACCTCGTCGAGTAGGCTCGGCAAGGCAAAATCACCCCTTCGTTCTCCGATGTAAGCCGGAGGCTTGGTGTCTGTGGAGTGCGTCACAGGGTTACGTCATGACCCCGCCTTCAATAGAATTCTTTTCTTGGTTTTGCTGCTGGGTCTGTTCGAGGGGAGGGGGGGGGGCGGTGCGGGCGTGCACACTGAACGATCGAGAGGCGCGATCGGCTCGACCACCTAGACTTGTTAGCGAGCGCATCCTTTCATACATCTGTTTGTCATTCGCAGTTAGCGAGTCACCTTTTCATTTTTTTAGGCCTCCCCAGCGCTTCACGAGCAGAGGGGCGGAAGTCGGTTCTGTTCGAAACACACAGCGAAGTGCGGGCCCGGCAACCGCCCGTTTTCTTTTCTTCATGTGTGTTTGTGTCTTTTCTCCGCTCCGAAGCCCATGTCGTTCATTGGAGTCAAGGCGTACGCAAGATGCATGAAGGATAAGCGGTGTCTGTGCGGACGGTCAAGTGGGCGAGCGAGGGAAAGGCTCTGCTGCACTAGTAATTAAAACCTTGTTTTGGGGGGCTTGCACAGAAGAAAAAAAACTGAGAAGGGAGCGCGCACGCAGAGCGTCTCGTGACGTGATCACGGCGGGGGGGGGGGGGGGGGCGAACCAACTCCCTCAGTTTTACTATTTTTTACTTTTTATGGCTAGGGTTCAAGGCTGTCGCCGCACGCTCCCTCCGCAGTTTTTTTTTTTTGTTTCTTCATGCGGGTTTGTAGGCATGAGCCAGAACAGAAGCGCTGCGGAAAGCGTTGTGCAGACGACGCGACGCCAAGGCTCCGCCCAACCTTCTCCCGTCAGTCAGAACGATGCACCAATGGAGTGCCTTTAGCGCAAGTAACCCCCCATGACGTCAACGGGGTTCAGAGTAGTGGGGCGGGGCCGTTTTTCTTGAAGGAAAGAACGAGCGGGCTTTGATTTGAATTTTCGCAGCTTTTCGGGGCGCGCATGGCTCTAGTATTTTGCAGAGGTTATCTTCGATGCCTCATCTATGCAGTGGGCTTGTTTTTCAAAAATGTCCGGACCCTGGTCAGTGGCCCTTCAAGCAGTGCGACAATCTGTAGGAAGCGCCGAAGTGATCGCCCACCAGGGAAACACCTGATATAGTAGTATACCACTGCGAAAAAAAACAGGAGTTGGTAACACTGGGCCACGGTCTGCGGCGGCCTATATTACCCCCCTGGCCAATCAAAACAGTGAAAGAGATCAATATTCTAAAGTTTGTGTCTATTAAAGAAGTTAGACATCAAAATTCTGCAGTTTATAACGTTTTCCGGAGGTTAGCTTCTTGTTTAAGTAAAAAGAAACATTCTAACAGCGCACTACTCTCTTGTCGTGAAAGAACTCGGAGCGGCGATCCTGAATGTGGGCGGAGCTTCACTGCAGACTTAAGTTCACTGCGGCTATAGCACAGGTCCTAGCATGGAATATAAGACCAGCGCTTCTTGTTCCGGCTTTCGCCGACGTGGTCAGTAGTTTATGTTATAACACTTTATTCAAAAATATGTTCAGTGACCATACGCATTAACTGAAACGACCTAATTTTTTAGCCTTAATAGACGGCGATAGCTGCTACCGGCCGCCTAAAGCATTGCTCGGCAGATTAAGTCACACCAGGATGGATAAGCGGGCGAGTCGGTGATACATAATGCAAAAAAACAGCGCGAACAAACGGGGACGAGACGAACAATGCTCAGCGCTTGTTCCTGTGCATTCTTCGTCTCGTCCCCGTTTGTTCGCGCTGTTTTTTTTTGCATTAAGTCACACCGCCGCTTCCCGTTTATTGCATGCGCAGCATACTATGTAAGCAATAGTTGATTTCAGGTCGCTGTCGTCAAAAGTACACTCGATGGTCATTTGCATTTGCACACACCGAACTCTGCAGACTCGCTAGGCTTAGTCGTCGGTGAAGGGGGACGTCGTTGATTAAAGTTTCAGAATTCGTCAAGCTTGTGGCTCTGGTGAGTGCTGAAATGTGCACATGTGAAATGTAGCCGCTAGTTCCGCTTATTTCGAATATGGTTAAGGTAAAGGCAAGCGCGTATACATTCAAAGTGTCGCTTAATCAGCGTGAAGCTTTCGTTCAGCCGCCTATCTGTAGGGGACGTGAAGGATAACCGTCCGCTGTTTAGATCTGTCGGTGTCGTTGGCCTGAAAAACATGTCTCTCTGCAATTGGTCGTGCTGGCGTCGTTGTCGGAAGAATATGACCGCGGGGACCGCCGGTGTCGTTGATGTACTCTGAAAACGAGCTGAAGCTGTGGAATGAGTTCAGAAAATGTCGTGTAGCACTGCGGTCCGAATATCATTCCAAGTCTCAAATGCCATTCGTCTCAGATGTCATTCGAACGCAAAAGTGCTGCATGTGGGGTATTAGCGAGAACACTTAAAAGTTTCCCATAACTATAGGAATGGCTTTGGTTCTAAGAGGATTCTGGTGTGGGCTAGTGGGTTCATTCTTAATAAACAGATTCACACAGCGCTACGGAACGAGGACACACTCTGTTTAAACTTAGAAGGCTATGTGAAGAGGTGGTGCAAGCTTCAGGAGAACTTCGCCGTTAATTCCGGCGGAAACCACTCGGGGCGTAAGCAAAAGGTGTGCACTGTTCTGGAACCGTAGCGGTGGCCGAGAAGCTTGCTGCTGACCACGACGTGGTGTACTGGACACTCAGCTTCTTAGACCTAACTTAGGCGGAGGGGTAATGCCTGAATGAATGATTTCAGTAAAATATACAGTTTTATGGTGTACTACAGGAAATAAACTGTAATCGGCAACTCCAACAGTCCTCAACCTGTCTCGGGTCAGAAGCAGCACTGCAAATGCAGAAAATCACAGATGACGCATGCATAACTCATTTGAGAGAAAAAAAATTGAAAAAATATTCATGGTCTGAACTAAAACAGTTTAGTTGAAGAGCAAACCAATTTGGGAGGAGGTATTCTAATGCACGTGCTCAAAAAACAAAACAAAACATTGCCGAGAGAACTGGTTCCACATTTATTAAACGATACGGGGAGCGAAAACAGCTGAATGAATTATGTTTAGAGCTGGAGCTAACATGAAATGAAATGAAATTTATTTCAGCAGAATCGGGGTATATATACTTGGGAATTTTCGTTTTTATATCTGCTGAGGTTCACGAGGCAAAGGCGTCCATGTGGCGCCTGACGGGGCCTCGTGACCTTCACGCACGCTGTGCGGCGAACAGTGCCAATATTTGCTGAGGGACACCTTGTACATTAGCGAAATCACATCACATTCAAGCGCAGTCTTTTTCAATTCAAAACAAAAATAAATAAACATAAGTAATAAAAGCAAAAACAGAGCATCGACAAGAAAAAGCCAACAAGACAATCAAAACAAAGGAAGAAATATACATAAGTAATAAAAGCAAAAACAGAGTATCGACAAGAAAAAGCTAACAGCACAAAACAGTTTCACACATTCTTTGGTGACGTCTCAGGTAACATCAGGTTGAAAACGTTATCAGGGTATAACTCGCCAACAACCACGATTGAAGGCCAGTCCTGGTTCTGAGTTAACATTCGATATGAGCCAGCTCGTATTGGTTGCCTTTTTGTTTTTTATTTCAGGTTTTTCTTTTGAGGTCACGATAAAATGAAAATATTATCGCGACATTTGATAATAATCTGCAACCTTTAGCAGTAGTGCTTCTTTCACTTGTTTTTTAAAAGAATAGCGTGTTTTAGAATCATTTGCGATGGAATGCAGTTCTGGAAACGTGTTTAGTACTAACGGTAGCTGATAATCTATTGACTCCTCACCGTAGGTTGTTCTAGCGCGTTGTTTTACGTATTTTTCCTCTCTTAACATATGACCACAGTCTGGTCTTCTATATCTCGTAACGAAATTTTGTCCGTGTGATTTTTTTTAATACAGGTAGTTTGCTAGACTCTATTGGAACAAATAAGTAGTGGGTAATACTTTATATTTTAAAAACAAAGGGAATGCATGTTCATATCGCGATTTATTTGCTATAAATCTAATGCACTTCTTTTGCAGGCCGTACAGTTTTTCTAAGTTACCCTTACCAGTGCTGCCCCAAACTAGTATGCAGTAGTATAGGCGGGAGGAAATCATTGCGTAATTTAAACCAAGCTGGCAAAATAAACCTTAACCTGTTGAGGAGGCCAAGCGTTTTTGAAACCTTTATCCGCAGTTTTGATACGTAATGTGTCCAGCTCAGATGTTCATGGAAGTACACGCCTAGGAACTTATGTACATCCACTCTATTAATTTGATGGCCCTGAAATGTTAACTTTATATTATTGTGAATTAACTTATTCCTTGCTCGGAATATTATGTAAGTGGTTTTTTCTACATTAAGCGCTAGTTTGTTTGAGGATAACCATGTCGACAGAATACAAAGCCACTCATTTGCCGTATCCATTACTTCCACAAGATAGGGACCACTGAAAAATACATTTGTGTCACACCGTAAAACAGCGCGCTTACACGGGACGAAGAAAGAAGACACGCACACACACAGCGCTGAACTTACAACTGCATGGTTTATTGCATTGCTCGCAATAAATACCGGAAAGGAAAACAAAAAAAAACACAAAAACCAAAGGAAGGCGAGGAAGATATCCTTCTGTCGCATCATGTCGTCAATGGTTATTCAAGATATTTAATCTCTTTTCTTGTCAGTGCCATCGATGGAGTGCTAACGCATGACGCGCCTTTCCTATCTACGATGAATGCTTCATATAGTTTCACGTTTGTGTTGATGATTATACCGCCTCAAAATCTGGCTTCGTCCAAGGTTAGGTGTGCAATGACAGGCAGATACGTGTTTTGCCAGCGTGCTGCCGTATCCCGTGCGGATGTTAATAGCGTGGTCTCGTAGACGGTCGTTTATGCAGCGTCCACTTTGGCCCACATAAGGTGCGCCGCATGACAGCGGTATCTCGTAATCTCGTAGATTACCTCCGTGTCACAGGTGGTGAACATTTTTTCATGTTTCTTACTGCACCGCGCTGGTTTTGGGGCATCTTCGTTTACCATTCTGCAAAGCATATTGAGCTTTCTGGGTGCGGTTAGGATCAAATTCACTCCAGCACGCCCTACTATCTTCTTCAACGAATGGCTGATCCCGTGCAGATACGGCATAACAGCCATCTTCTCACGGAGGTAATCTACGAGATACCGCTGTCATGCGGCGCATCTGATGTGGGCCAAAGTGGACGCTGCATAAACGACCGTCTACGAGAGAGAGAGAGATAACTTTTATTTTTCAGCTCAAGTCCGAGCCTTCATAGTTGCCCGTTTTGTGGGCGCTATTTATCGGCGGTGGCAGAGTAGGGCCACGTGTCCCTTGGATGCGTCGGATGTGGGCGGCGAGGAGCGGCCAGAGGGTGGGCTGCCGAGAGGTTGGTGGAGCGGTCCATCGGGCCCACGTGAGGTGAAAGGGGGGAGGCAAGGTATGCGAGGAAGGTATGGTGGGAGAGTTAGTGGCGCGGGGGCATAACCAATATGTATGAATGTTGGAGGGATGCTCTCCGCACACGAGACAGGCGGATTTGCCCGGTTTATGAAGGATATAGTGGGAATACAGTTCGCAGGGAAGGGAGTTAGTCTGGTTTATTGGTTTATTGGGGTTTAACGTCCCAAAGCGACTAAGGCTATGAGAGACGCCGTAGTGGAGGGCTCCGGAAATTTCGACCACCTGGGGTTCTTTAACGTGCACTGACATCGCACAGTACACGGGCCTCTAGAATTTCTCCTCCAAAGAAATTCCAGCCGGCGCGGCCGGGATCGAACCCGCGTCTTTCGGGTCAGCAGCCGAGCACCATAACCGCTGAGCCACCGCGGCGGCGGGAGTTAGTCTGTGCCTGTCGAATTAGAGTGGCGTCAGCACGGCAAAGGAAATGGGAGGGTGGCGGAAGTGTTCGTCGCATGTGCCGCAAATTGCGAAGGTGTTCGCGGCAGTCCTGTCGGTGTGTAGCGCGGTCTGCCTTGGGATTATAATGGGCTGGCCAGGCAGTCGGAGGGCCCGGTGGTATTTTTTCACGGGCCAGAGCATGAGCAAGCTCATTCTCCGGTATACCTTGATGACCAGGAATCCATTCAAGGCGGACATAGAGCGTAGGGTGGGCTGTTAGGTATTGCAGCAAAGTGTCTAGGATATGGGGAGGGAGTTTTTGAGATTCGAATGAGCGTATGACAGCCTGAGAGTCTGCACGTATGGTGATGGTGGAGGAAAGGTGGCCGTGAAGCGTAATCGCCTCTGCTATGGCCAGAGTTTCTGCTTCGGTTGAGGAGGGCACTCCTGTGTGGAGATGTGTGGAGGTGCTTCGAGGGCCGACTACTGCAGTAACTACTTGGTGCTCGAGGATATGGGCATCGGTATAGTAAGTGTCGTGGCCCAGTGCGGGTAAATCGTTCGCCAGTGCTTCACGCCGCCCGGGATTTATCGTTGGAGACATGTGGCGTGGAATGGGTTTTACAGTAAGACGGGGGATGCTTTTCCACGGGGGAGCAGATGGTTGAAGCGGGGGTAGTTGGGAAATGGTGTGTCCGAAAAGGCTGAGGAGGTCTCTGCCTTGCTCGGAGGCCGTCTACGAGAGCACGCCATTAACATCCGTACGGGATACGGCAGCACGCTGGCAAAACACGTATCTGCCTGTCATTGCACACCTAACCTTGGACGAAGCCAGATTTTGAGGCGGTATAATCATCAACACAAACGTGAACTATATGAAGCATTCATCATAGATAGGAAAGGCGCGTCATGCGTTAGCACTCCATCGATGGCACTGACAAGAAAAGAGATTCAATGTCTTGATTAACCATTGACGACATGATGCGACAGGAGGATATCTTCCTCGCCTTCCTTTGGTTGTTTTTTGTTTTCCTTTCCGGTATTTATTGCGAGCAATGCAATAAACCATGCAGTTGTAAGTTCAACGCTGTGTGTGTGCGTGTCTTCTTTCTTCGTCCCGTGTAAGCGCACTGTTTTACGGTGTGATCATGCACCAACTGGCCCGGCAACTATCCTTAATACGTTTGTGTCATCTGCGTACAAGATAATGTTAGGTGTCTGCGGTATCATTACAATATCGTTGATATAGAGAAGGAACAGTAATGGTCCTAAAATCGAACCCTGTGGCACACCATATTTTATAACTTGCAAACTTGATTTAACGTTACCAAGCCCAACGTACTGGAGTTGATTCTGCAAATAACTCTTGATTAAACGTAGCGAAGTTCCACGAACCCCGTATCTTTCCAGTTAATAGAAAAGAATGTCATGCTTTATGGAGTCGAAGGCCTTCTTGAAATCTAAGAATATGCCTACTGTGTAAAGTCTATTTTCAATGTTCGAAATGATTTTTTCTTTTATGTTTAACAAAGCAGACTCTACTGATTTACTTTTCTGGAACCTGTACTGGTGCGGTTTGACGACGCCCTTGCTGTATAAGAAGCTTCCCAATTTACTGTTGATTACGTGCTCCGCTATCTTTGAAAACATCGGAAGTACGGAAATAGGACGGTAGTTCCCGAAAACGTTCTTGTCGCCTCCCTTGTGTACCGCGCAGACGCGGGCAATTTTCATTTTTTCAGGAAACAAACCATCACGCAAGATACCGTTAGAGATATGTGAAAGAGGTAAGCTTAGCAGGTTAGCCACCGCTTTCACTGGACGAGCTGCTATTTCATCGTACCCGATAGCACGGTTGTCCTTGAGACCTTTCAGCACAGATTCAACTTCATGAAGCGTAGTTGGAGATAAAAATATTGTATCTGCCAACCGATCATCAAAATACAATTCAGAGTGGGCGCTATCAGAAATATGCGTAATGCCCGACGTTAGGAAATGAGTATTGAATTTTTCAGCCAACGTGGAGCCTGAATAAGCAATGCCATCAATTATGAGTTCTTGTGGGGCAGTATGCGCATTTTGCGAAAGAACGGATTTCATTAGAGGCCAAGCTTTTTCAGGGCAGCCGTAAACCGTCGTAAACTTGTTAACATAACACTCTGTACGGGCTTTCTTCAGGTCAGTATTAAGCTTGTTTCTAATCTTGATATATTGCAGAAGTTTACTTACATCTTTAGTCCTGATAAATTCCTGAAATAACCTGTCTCGATTATTTATTCTTTCCAAAATTCCCTTGTACCCATGGCTTTCTTGCTTTGCGACATTTAACGACTTTCTCAACAGGATATGCTGCTTCATAGAATTTAATTACTTTGTCAACAAAAGCATTGTACGCATCATTGGCATTCCGAATGGCATTCAGACTTCACTCCAGACTTCACTCCAATCTGTATTTGATAGCATGCTACCGAAAAGAATCATTCCATATTCGCTAATGCGTCGTCGATGAAGCAGAGTTCGAGGCGTCTGATTTTCAATAGGGTGGAAACAGAAAAGAGGCATGTGGTCACTAATACCAGTTGCTAGGACACCTGCACAGACATCTTTTAAACAGCTAGTAAAACACAGGTCAATGAGCGTTTCACTCCTGGCGGTCACACGAGTGGGTGCATCAAAAACATTTTTCAGTCCAGCTGAATGCGCTGATTCAAGAAGTGCAACTGATGATGACTCTTTGCACAGTACATTAATGTTGAAGACCCCCACAATAATGACGGGAAGACCTTTCGATGTGAGATATTCCGTGAAATGTTCAAAAAAGTTTAAGAACACGGAAAGGGATCCGGAAGGATTATAACATTATAATAAAACCTTTGGAATTGATTGTAAGCACTTCGTAGTCAATGGTGACCACAGAGTATTCTTCCAAGACAGTATAACTGAATGTATTACAAATGAATAGTGCTACAGCACCACCCCTTTGGCGGTCGCGACAGAGGGCTTCACGTCTGTAACCATCAAACTGGACAGCATCATGTTTGTCAGTAAACCATGTTTCCGTAAAGCACAAAACGCTAAATTCATGTTTCAGGGGTGTTAAATAGCTAATTACTTCTAGTTGCTTACTACGCAAGCTTTGCATGTTCAGGTGAAAAACTGAAAGGAATCTACACTGTGGGTGTTGATGGATGAGAGCATCAGCGAATGCCTGTCCGTCATAGTAGCCGTATTGCGGGAAGGCTGTGACATGAGTCAAAGGCATTAACAGGGAATTTGCGTCTTTCAGTTGATCTTGCTGAGATCATCTTCAGTCTTTATCAGGATGGCGAGCTCACCTGCCCTTTTCCTAACATAGATTCTTCCGTTCCTCTGCCAAGAAAATTCATACGACTTCTCGGTCGCCCTTGTTTTCACTAGCCAAAAGAGCTGCTTATTTTGCGGGCTCAAGTTATCGAACAGTCTGATGCCTGGTACTTTTGTCCTCAAGAGTGATCGTTTATCATCCCATTGGTTTTTCAGCGTACGTGAAGAAAACCGCACTAGCACTGGAGGGACTTTGTCAGGTTTGCAAGGGAGTCTGTGAATTGCCTCTACGTCTCGCGTTGTTACTTCCGGAATTTCCAGTTTCCGTGCGATAGTGTTTAGTTTTGCCAGCAAATTTTCATCTTCGGTATGTTCCATGCCATGAATTTCCAGGTTCTGTCTACGGTTATACTGATCCAGGTCGTTTA
Source organism: Amblyomma mixtum (assembly GCF_055824585.1). Taxonomy (NCBI): domain Eukaryota; kingdom Metazoa; phylum Arthropoda; class Arachnida; order Ixodida; family Ixodidae; genus Amblyomma; species Amblyomma mixtum. The sequence continues at coordinate 135,968,041 of NC_143012.1, read as the reverse complement.
TCTGCCTTTTCAGTTCTTTAATTTCTTGAAGGGATGCATCCGACTCGACTTTGTCTACCCTTTCCCTCAGTTCAGTTATCTCTGTTTGTTGGGCTGTGACGAGCTCTACTACGCTATCATATTTGTCCGATAAGAACTTGACATTCTTTTCAATTGCTTCCACAGTTTCTTTCCTGGTCATAAGTTTCTCGATTTTGCTCAGGAGGGGGAGAAGGGCTCCAATTTTCTTGTTCATATTGGCTAGCCTCACCACAAAGTCAACATCATAGTCATGTTTAGCCTTTCCAGTGTTCTGGCTACCTCTTAACTTCGAGGCTTTGCATGTTGGACACAGCCATGACTTTCCTTTGCCAGGCTTGGCCTTTACGGCTGCCTCTCCCACTCCTGCGAAACTCCCGGCATGGTATGTGAAAGCACACTCAGAACAGCTTATGGCAGTAGAATCTTTCTCGATGGCTACGTGACATGCTTGACAGATGTCAGCAATGTCCTCATCACACATCACGCCAAGTACACCACTAACAACAGCAACAGCAGCAGCAGCGGCAAAAAAAGCTATTGTTTGAACTATTACGGTAGACACAAAATACAACTAACCTGTAACAGCAATACGAGGGATTAAACGATGGAAGGAACTGCCGCCACTGCTGCGGGCTATGTGGCCGCGCCGGGGGCAGAGCTCTCTTCTTATAGTCTTGTCCGGTGGTGACGTAGCGCTTGCTTCCCTTGTAGTGCAGCTATTTGTCGATGGCCTGCCAGCTGATCATGCGTGAACGTGGTCAGAAGTCTGTAACAGCAAGACGAGGGATTAAACGATGGAAGGAACTGCCGCCACTGCTGCGGGCTATGTGGCCGCGCCGGGGGCAGAGCTCTCTTCTTATAGTCTTGTCCGGTGGTGACGTAGCGCTTGCTTCCCTTGTAGTGCAGCTATTTGTCGATGGCCTGCCAGCTGATCATGCGTGAACGTGGTCGGAAGTCTGTAACAGCAAGACGAGGGATTAAACGATGGAAGGAACTGCCGCCACTACTGCGTGCTATGTCGTCGAGGATTTCGCTTTTTCTTATCATAGACAGAGTGTAACAAATCAATCGATTTGCAGAGTTGGTAGGCGGGGACTGCACAGAACAATATTCTGGAAGCCATGCACATTAATAAAAGGTATTTCATAGAATTAATAGGGTGTACTTTATTTCTACGGTCCTTAGCGTAAGTCTGTACTTATCGAAAGTTAAAAAAATTGGAACATTACGTCTTTAAACACTGAGTCAGTATAGGGCATCAAGTGGTGTATTGAACTTAACACTGAAAGCTTTCAATGTCATCTTGCCGAGTGGGTTCATTCTAATAAGGGCACTGCAACGCTGTTCCCCGAGGCTAGGAGAGCCAAAATACTGATATATATCCAATCGTGTATCATCCTGCCGCTAAAACGGAGCATCTAGCTTATGTAGCACGTTTGATATTGGTTGTCATGAAATAAAGGGGCAGTAACTGTCTCACGTATCTCCGTGTGCACCCCAACTGCGCTGTGAAGCAGGGGATGAAGATGGCAGTAAAAGAGCAAAGAGAGAAAGAGGTGGTCTAGCGGACGTCCCCGCAACAATTTCCACCACCTGGAATTGTTTAATGTGCACAGACATCGCAAAGCACACGGGCGACTATTGCGTTTCGCCTCCGCCGAAACGCGTTCGCTGCGGGTGGGTTCGAACCAGGGTACTCCGGCTGAGTCGCCGGGCGCCTTAATCACTGGTCCACCGCGGCGGGTAGGAATAAAAATTACTCGCATATTTCTCTTCCACACAACCGAGCAAGGAAAAAAGAATTGCAGACCACGACGACACCCTGTCACGGAAGCGTTGTCCAGCCAACCCAGCTCGGTTAACTTAGTTTTTGCCGCTGCCTCCCTCGCCACGGCTAATGTTATGATCGGGCATCGACCTCCGGACTTGCCGATTTACGATTTTAAAGGCGCAATTCGCGCGAGGTACCAGCATCGGACGTCGCAGAGGGAAACGGCATTTCAAAAAGACGGGGAAACCTCGGCCGCCGGTACAAACTGGAGCAGGTCAGTTTGATCGCATTTTGGTTTAAAACGCGGCAGCCGCGGCTAGGACTGACCGCGTTGCGGGTTAGCGGAGTGCAGGACCTGACCAGAACGCGCTGTGCACGTCGAGAGACGCTCGCCTGATTAATCATAGCATTGTTCTGCATCATGGACTCAAACCTTCTTCAGTCCACGAAATGTGGGACTGCTCCCGGGTCTTTGCTGAGCGTCTCACAGGCCCGTTTCGGCATCTTAGTGGGGACTGCCTAACGATGTGGGGGTCTCTAATGGAGAGCGGATCTCAAATGCAATCCCACTGTACTCAAAAGAGTACGCTATGCGTCGTCCGAGTTTTTTTAGACTATAACCAGTGAGAGCTTTTCTATTTGTACTGATCACGTATCAAAGCGTGAACGCTAGGCATGTTTCTATGCTATTGCATTTTGATATGCATACACATTCTGTTCTATCGTGCAGGGCCTGCAGCTGCTGGACGAGATCACAATAGTCAAGGACAGCCACGGAGCATACCCGAGCGTTCAGCGCTAGGCCGCTTCACGTGCCGCCCGCTGTGGTCCGAGACGGCGGGGTGTGATTAAAGTCGCCTTTCCGCTCATGCCCACTGTTTCTGCAAATCGGTGCGCACGCTCCGCGCCGTCGAAATACAAATACAAAAACAAATGCCTTTATTTCAACATCAGGGGTGTTAGGGGTGCACCTAAAAAGCCCATGACTGGCTTGAAAGATGGGCGCACCTTCGTGCATAAAAACCGGCAGCAACAGAACACGGACAGAGCAATAAAAAAGACTACAGTGCATAGGTAAACATCATATTCAGTAAAAAATAGTGAACGTCCTCTTGCAATAATAAATAACTGAAGTCGACAAGGTTAACACGAAACGCTCAAAGACACTGAAAAACGAAAAACGAAGAATAACAATCACAAAAGAAAAACCTATAATTAGGTCCTCGGGGCTCACTGCGCCGATTAAGAAGAGTTGGAATTACATGTCGCAGCATTTGACGACCGTAATTAGTACGAAAGGATGGCACATACCAGACGTCGTTGTTACGTGTTGGGTAGTAATTAGCTTTGGGCCGTAAGTTAGCTGTGCCACCAAAGTATACGTCATGATTTTGAAGCGAGAAGCTTCACTAGGCTGGTCAACACCACGCTTCGCGTCAGCCACACTACAGATTTGACACTTCTGCGCATGCGCGAAACCGAGTGACCTCACGCACGGCGCAGACACTCGCCATGGAAGAAGAAGCAACAGTCGGACGGCTCAGACACAGGCAGAAGTGCCAGTGCGACCAAGGTCTTCACGGCAGACTATGAACAATCCGTTCGGCTACGTGTGTGACGTTTGGTTTATGGTTTGGTTTATGGGGTTTAACGTCCCAAAGTGACTAAGGCTATGAGAGACGCCGTAGTGGAGGGCTCCGGAAATTTCGACCACCTGGGGTTCTTTGACGTGCACTGACATCGCACAGTACACGGGCCTCTAGAATTTCTCCTCCAAAGAAATTCTAGCCGCCGCGGCCGGGATCGAAACCGCGTCTTTTGGGTCAGCAGCCGAGCACCATAACCGCTGAGCCACCGCGGCGGCTTGTGTGTGTGACGTTTGTGAATGACTATAACATTTGCGGGATCTTAAGCCGGTAAGTGATGCCATGCGGCAGACATTAAGCTTAGCATCTGTTCAGTTGAGTGAAACCGTGGGTAGGGTGTGTGCCTCATGTAGGGCATTTTTAGTCAAAGACAAAGACCCTCTGTTCAGCGTTAGATCTTTCGCCGCAGCCGTGCGCAGTGTGCATTTGAAAGGAGAGGTATAAAAGGCGCGCTTGCCCACAGAACAGGCGCAGACACTCGCCATGGAAGGAGAAGAAGCAACACTCGAACGGCGCAGAAACACCGATACAGAAGTGGTAGATTGGGAGTTGGCTAAAAAGCAGCGAGAGCTTTTCGCTTCGTGGTATCCAGGCTTAACCTTAGCTAAGCCACCGGCAATTTTTTCCGTTACCTTTCGTATCGCTTACTTAGCAATAATTTATATACGTCATTAATTGGAGTTACTTTTAATGATGCGAAAAGAGGTTAAGTGTCAGCAGTAAACGCGGCATTTGCAATGATACGAATGACCTCCTTCTGCATTTTCTGTAACCTATATGTATTTGACCATGTTGTTGCCCCCCACACCAGATGACAGTATGAAACATTAGATAGAAATAGTGCATCATGAACTAAAAGTCTGACACTCAGAGTTAGTAAAGAGCTGACTTTGTATAACATGCCTGTGGATTTTCAAGTTTTTTAGTTAAGTTTTTAGTTTTTTAAGTTTTTAATTGCCGGAAGCGCTTCTTCACCTCGGCAGTATCGATGTGCTCCCCCCACGATGGACGATCGACTGGACATCCCCTTCAAAATTCAAGAACTGAAAGCAGCTCTTTCTGCTTGTACGCATCCTTCGTCCCCAGGACCTGATGGAATAACATACAATGCGCTTCGTCATCTAGGCCCACATGTAATGGAAGCCCTCTTGACATTGTTCAACCACTCTTGGGCCTCTGCCACTGTTCCACAGCAGTGGAAAAGAAGCCGCATTGTGGCCTTGCTCAAACCAGGGAAATCGCCACTCGACTTAACATCCTACAGACCAGTAGCTCTGGCAAGTTGTATTGGCAAGACGATGGAGCATATGGTGCTAACCCGTCTAGAATGGTTCCTTGAAAAACGTGGACTATACCCTTCCACAATGACGGGTTTCCGCAAAGGCCGGTCTGCCATCGACAGTGTAATTTATCTCGTGTCGACGGTAGAACATGAAAAACGCCGTCACAGGTTGACTGCTGCTCTTTTCCTCGACATCAAGGGCGCATTCGATAATGTTCAGCATGATGCAGTACTAAATGCACTCGATGAATGTGGTATAGGCGGACGTCTACACAATTGGATTGCAAGCTATTTGACAAACCGGACAGTCTACATGGAGACTCTTGAAGGAGGCACAGCAGATCATCATGTTGCTTGTGGTGTTCCTCAGGGAGGAGTGCTCAGTCCAACGTTGTTAAATCTCGTGCTCATTGGCCTTTTCAAACAACTACCGAACTGTTTCGATATCCGCCTACGCAGACGATATTTGCATCTGCACATCAAGTGTCACGCTTCCCCAAGTGCAAGCAAGATTGCAGCGTTCGGTTTCCATTACGTCTGCGTACTTGCGCCGTCAGGGGCTTGAACTTTCGCCAACTAAAAGCGTAACATTGACTTTCACACGCAAGTTAATGGCGTGGTATCCGGTCACAATCGACGGGCAAATTGTTCCATACGTAACACATCACAAATTCTTAGGTGTTACGATAGACCGTGACCTGTCCTGGACGAAGCACATTTCTGTGCTCAAGAAAAAGCTCGACAGCTTTGCAAGCATTGTGCGGTGTATGACAGGAAAATGTTCGGGTCCCTCTGAGCGATCTTTACTACACGTGTACCAGGCGCTGGTAGTCGGTCTTCTCAGATACAGTGCACCCGTTCTCTCGGGGGTCAGACTATCAGGCCTGCGTGTGCTTGAAAGCGCGCAGGCTCGTGCTTTAAGAGTATGCTTGGGTTTGCCATGTAAAACTTCTACATGGGGCACATTTTATGAGGCCCGCGCCTGCCCAGCACGAATTTATTTTCAACAGGAGCCGCTTCGTGTGCATTTGCGGCATCGGACCAGGCATCGTCATTACCCCCTGACCAACATTAGTGCAGTGCGTCCAGATGCAGCCTTTTCCAGAGCCCTTTGGATGCAGCGCAATGCGGTGCCTTCGAACTACGCGCCACACCAGATTGCGGAGGTGCCACTTTGGGCAGTACCAAAACCATCTATACGGACAAGAATCCCTGGGATAACAAAGAAGACGCACATTCCAACAGTCGGACTGAAACAGCTGGCGCTGTCATACATTACATCTATGTATACTAACACCCAGCATGTTTTCGTGGACGGATCCGTGACGACCACTACTTCAGCTGCAGCGGTGATAGTGCCAGGAAATGCCTCATGTCACCGTTTCAGGCTCATGCACAAAACGTCCTCTACGACAACCGAATTGGCAGCCATACGAGAAGCCGTCCTTTATATTGGTCACCAGCCAGCGCAGCAATGGACTATATTCTGCGACTCGAGATCGGCATTGCAGGTCGTACAAACTTATCTAAAACCAAGGGCATGCGAGCAGCTGGTTCAACAGATTGTGCTTTTGTTAGCCGAAGCTTTGCACCGCGGCCATATCATAAAGTTTCAATGGATACCGAGCCATTGCGGCATAGCGGGAAACGAGCGTGCTGACGCCGAGGCGCGGATGGCACATAGTGATGGTGCTTTCATTGAGGTAGCCTTTTCTAGATCAGACATTGGAGCCTTGTTGGTGCATTTAATGCAAGCGGCAATGCAGTCGCACTGGCATGATTCGAGTCATCAACAGGACCGCGTCTATAAGCTTGACGCTGGCTCACGATTACATTTGCCATCTATGGTGGTGCGACGTCATGGGACTTTACTCCATTGGCTACGGCTTGGCGTTGCCTACACCAAACACTATCTTCACAAGATCGGCATCGAAAGTAACCCAAATTGCGCACAGTGTCACACTCCAGAGACTATTGGACACCTTCTTTGCGAGTGCCCGAACTATACCGCTGCAAGAAGAACATTGGAGGCGACCGTGAAACAACTGGACTCTCGCCCTCTCTCTGAGGAAACTCTTCTGGGCGCCAGGACGAGACGTTCTGATTGGTGGCGTGTGATAAATGCCCTGCTCAACTTTTTGTGTGAAACAGGCCTGGATACTCGTCTGTGACTGCCTGTGCACAACCTACATGGTTAATGACATGTGTCGGTGTTTGTGTTGCAGACACCAGTTTTATGAGTTTTATGTGCGTCTACTAACCGCGATGCGAGTGCCAGCCAGTGTGGTGTGTGTGTGTGTGTGTGTGTGTGTGTGTGTGTGTGTGTGTGTGTGTGTGTGTGTGTGTGTGTGTGTGTGTGTGTGTGTGTGTGCGTGCGTGTGTGTAGACATCACCCGTGAAACTCATTGTATTATGCCATCATCAGCCTTCATTCGCACTTTCCTTTTCCTCCTCTTCCCTTTCCCCTGTGTGGAGTAGCAGGCCAGGGCCATGTTACCACCGGCCGACCTCTTAACCTTTCCCTCATTAAAATTGCTTTCTCTCTTTTTAACCAGATTGTCGATGTGTATGTCCCATGAAAGATTGCACTGCAGTGTCACACCTAGACACTTTACTGGCGCCGCTGTTTCAATGCTTTGAGAACCAAGAAAACCAAGAGAGAGAACGAAGACAGCGCAAACTTCACGACGGACGCAGAGAGGGGAGACGAGACACAGGCGCTGTTCTCCTGTTCTCCAGGCGCTGTTCCCCTTTCTGCGTCCTTCGTGAAGTTTGCGGTGTTTTCATTGTGGTGGAAAACCAACTAGCTCGTGATGTTTTCTTCGTTAGTATATGTAAATGTTCTAGTGGTTTGTTCTTAAGCCTAAAAAGTACAGCTTTATTTTTGGTAGCGTTAATTCTCAATAAAGATTCAGTACTCCATTCGACCAATTTGCGTAGTTTCATTAGCATTTAAGGTCGTCACTAAGTGTTTTAGCGCTAAAAAGTATGCTGACGTCATCTGCCTACATTATACATTTAGCGCTGTTGTCAATGTTCACAATGTCGTTAATATAGATGTTAAACAGTGTAGGTCCAAGAATACTGCCTTGCGGCAAGCCAGAATGCACGGATCTAAAGTGCGATGAAGAATTATTAATTACAACCCGTTGCTGGCGGTGCTCTAAATATGTTATTAAAAGCTGAAGGAATGTGCCGCGAATCCATAGTGATCAAGTTTAAGGAATCGTATTTTGAGATTTATGGAGTCGAATGCTTTGGAAAAATCCCCGAAAATCACGAGAGTTAGTTCTTTTTCTTCAAATGACTCTAATATAATTTCCTTCATGGTTAATAACGCTGTTTGTGTTGATTTTCCTGCGACAAAACCAAACTGGGAAGCTGACGTGACTGTGTTTGTTAAAAAAGCATGTAATGCGCACTTGTTAAAACTTTTGAAAACATTTCGAAAAAACTGGCAAGATCGATATAGGTCGGTAGTTGGAGAAATTATTAGCTCTCCTCCTTATATAATGATGGTAACCTTGGCAATCTGTAGCTTTTCGGGAAAATTCCTGAGGAAAATGCCAAGTTTATTATGTATTCTAATATTGGTGCAAGTATGTGCTATGTATACTTCGCTGGCAGTATTTGGAGGTCTTCAACGTCCTTACTTCTATTTTTCAGCGACTGTAGGACCGACAGAACTTCGTTAGTTGTAGCAGGAGTTAAAAACGCGGTTTCGCTAACCTTTTGACTCATGCTGTTGAGCTATTGGTTTGGTTGCGTGCCGTCTGTAATGAAAATAGTGTCTGCTCCGTCTCGTGCTGACCTAACTGGCTGCTGGTGTTCCTCGGTGCAAGAGTGACTTCTTTGTAACGTTACGTTACAAATCTGGTAGAGGCAGTGCTGGGTACGCTTCCAGTGCTGCATAATCTACCTCTCACTACGGAGCTTACTCCGGTACATCAGCGCCTCGGCCGCCGACTACGTGGAGAGCCCCCGGAATTCGGACCCCTTCCGGCCGCTACCAGGACGACGCAGCCTCGACCCCTGTAGCACCTGCGGCAATGACATCTGAGAGCAGGTTTCCCGCAAACATCCTGTGCCATCAGCCGCGATCACCACCGTTTTTTCATGGCGACGTTTTTGAGGACGCCGAGGACTGGCTTGAGGCCTTCGAGCGTGTGGCACGTTACAACGGGTGGACCGATGAGCGTAAGCTCCACAACGTGTACTTCGCTCTTGAAGAGTCGGCACGGACATGGTTTGAAAACCATGAGGCTTCTTTTCCATCCTGGGAAGCCTTCTGTCTTGACTTGAAGGCCAGTTTTCCAAGTGCCGACCGCCGGTAGCGAGCAGAAGCTGCGCTGCACTCGCGCAACCGGCGCCAAAACGAGAGCGTGCGCATGTTTTTTGAGGACATGACACGTCTTTTCAAGCGCGCAGACCTACAAATGCCGGAAGACAAGAAGCTGTGCCAACTGATGCGGGGCGTGAAGCAAGAACTTTTCGCAGGACTAGTGCGCAGCCCACCGTGCACTGTTGCGGAGTTTCTCAGTGAGGCTACCACCATGGAGACGACGCTCCAACACTGAGCTCGTCAATACAATCGTGACATGAACTTTATTGGGTCCGACGCACTCCCTATGCAGGGCGGTAGCAATATGGATAGACTACGCAACCTCGTCCGTTCTTTCGTGCGAGAAGAACTGCAAGCCCTCCGGATGCCTTGCGACATGCCATCTTTTCCATCACTGGTTGAAGTCGTCCGGGACGAGGTGCGTATGGCAGTTCAGCTAGTGCCTGACATTCCCCACCAGTTAGACGCGAGACTCACCATCGCGTCCGTCCTACCTAGGGCTCCCACGCAGGACCACAGTATCAACACCGCAGCTCCAGCAATGGAGCCGCAGGGTCCTCTTCGCTACACCCCTCCGCCAACCTATCAGCGACCCCGTAAAGGCGCGCTCACACTGGCGGGAAAACGCGCAACGCAGGACGTTTTCCGCGCGCCGCTTCCCGCACAAGCCGGTTTTTCTCCCGCGGACAGGCTGCTGTGCCGTCCCGCAGAGCGATGGGTCCGGAGTCAAGTATGGCGGGCCCGCGACCGTCGGCCCCTCTGCTACCATTGCGGTGAAGCAGGTCACCTCTACCGGGCGTGCACGTACCGCCGCGTCGGCCTGCGGGGTTTCGCACCGGACGACCCCTGCCCTCGAAATGGCGAACGGCCTACTGAACCGCAAGCCACCTTGCTGCGCAACCGCGTCCTATCACGTCCGGCTACCAAGAGCGTCGGTCAACGTCCCCGACAAGCTACCGTTCCTCAAGTCCGAGCTATCCCCGACGCCATCGCTCTTCCAGCCCTCGCCGGGAAAACCAGCGGCCTTCGGAGGCAGGGTCGCTGACGTTGGGAAATGTGAAGATCCTCCGTTAGGAGAGTTTCAAATTGGGCTAGTTGGTGGTTGTTATTCTCGTGCATTGTTGCGCTTACGAAGGAACTGGGACACAATCAGGGACGACACAGAACAGATGTGCGCAATTGCGCACATCTGTTCTGTGTCGTCCCTGATTGTGTCCCAGTTCCTTCGTAAGCGCAACAATGCACGAGAAGATCCTCCGTCCTCGTCAAGCCGATAGGACGAGATTTCGCTGGGGTCAGGTTGGAACAGCATCCGACACACTACCTCCGATTTGTGCGTAAAGATGGATGGAGCCGATGTCACCGCGTTACTCGACACCGGTGCTGATTACTCGCTTATGAGCCATGGCCTCGCCCGCTAAATGAAGTTTTGACGCCCTGGTCCGGCCCAAAAATTCGCACGGCGGGGAGTCACTTGATTGCCCCTGCAGGCAAGTGCACAGCGCGTGCCGGCATCCATGGTTTTGTGTACGTCGGAGAATTCGTCGTACTTCGCGAGTGTTCGAAAGATTTGATCCGTGGCCTAGACTTCCTGCAGACTAACGGTGCTGTCATTGACCTGAAAGAAGCGCGTGTGATGTTCTCGACGAAACGGGCCGTGGAGCGCATTGAAAACGAGGATCCGGGACTGAATGTTGCGCGTTTTGTCGACGATGACGTGAGGGTGCCAGCACGGTCTAGTGTGCTGGTTCTTGTGCGGCATGACTTGTTTCACGACTACGAGGGCATCGCGGATGGGAACCTCACGCTACTTATCGATAAGAAGATAGCCGTTGGTCGAGGACTCGTTCAACTCCATAACGGTTGTGCTATTGTCCTCCTGACGAATTTTGCTAAGGAGATGGGGCATCTCGCCAAGAAAACGGCTGTTGCCTTCCTGCACGACGTTACTGCCTCGCCTCGTTTATGCACCGCCGGTGCCAACCTTTAAGAAGAGGCTACATCTTGCCATCTCCTTCAAACCGTTAAAATTAGTCCGGACTTGACGCCCGATTAAAGGAATATTCTTTCTGCTCTTCTGACTGATTTCGCAGACTGCTTCGCCACTGGCTCCAAGGTCGGTCGTACTCCTTTCGCCAAGCAACGCATCATCACCGATGAGACCATGTCACCGGTATGCCAACGCCCGTACCAGGTTTCTCCTAAGGAACGTGGAGCGATTCAAACGCAAAGGGATGAGATGCTTGCGGACGACGTAATCCAGCCTTCGACGAGCCCATGGGCGTCGCCAGTAGTCATTGTCAAGAAGAAAGATGGCACCCTGAGATTCTGTGTCGATTACTGGAAACTAAACAACGTGACCAAAAAGGACGTCTTTCCGCTCCCCAGGATTGGTGATGCCCTCGACCGTCTACGCGACGACAGGTACTTCTCCTTATTAGACCTCAAAAGCGGATACTGACAAATCGAGAAGGCTCAAACCCCTATTTTTGTAGCGGAGTTTCTGGCCATTGAGTTGGCCTTAATAAGGATTCCCTGCAGTATCACTCGGGTTATTATACTCTCAGACAACCTTTCTGTTCTGGCAGCGCTCGAAACCTCGAGAGATACTCCTATGAGCCGTTCCCTTCAATTTTTTATTCCTCCACATGTTACAGAAGTACGCTTTCACTGGGTCCCTGGGCACTGTGGCATTGTTTCTAATGAGAGGGCTGATTTTTTAGCAAAGTCTGCCCTTGATAGACCTATTGTCCCTTTCGTCCCAAATACTGTTTACTTGACTCTAGCACGCTTTCAGCGATTCCAGCGTTTCCACAACTTGAGCCATGAGCCTCTCCTCGCTGCAGCGGATTTTCAACACCTGGCATTTCCATGGAGTGTGCGGATGTGCAGTTCGAGGCAATGTGAGGTGTCCATGACCCTTTTGCGCTGCTGGGTACCGCGGCTAAATATTTATTTATGCCGATCGGGGCTTTCGATATCCATCCTTTGTGAGTCTTGTGACGAAATTGAGTTTATAGAAGATTTTTTCCTCTTCTGCCGGCGGCTCGCTGCTCTCCGTAGAATTTACTTGGAGATCTCCCTCGCTCGGCTTGGACTTCCTCTATCTATTCCGATTCTCTTATCATTCGGGGCAAGCGCCAAGGGTTGTGCCCTGAAACCAGTGTGCGATTATATTCACGATTATATAATTTCATCTGGTAGATTCCTGTGCTAGAGTGTGAATTCTCTACTTTTCCTTTACCGTATTTTTTCTTTTGTACAAATTCTAGCTCTACGTTCCAAAATTATCAAAATACTGCATTCCTTGTACATGAATGCGTTTGTATCCCCTATGCACCCTGGCCAATCCCCCGCCGTGGGTATGTGCCATTCAGCCTGAGGACATCATCATCATCTTCTCGTGCCGGCGGGACTCGCCGTCCGGCTGCACTCTATCTTACATTCTCGCACTCCGGCCAGTAAATCAATCATTTTCTTCAACGTACCGGCCTCATGCTCTTCGGGTGCGACATACCCTCTATTCTCATATTTCGTCCTCGTCTTTATGCATTTTTCTTTGTTTTTCCCTATACATCCGATATGAACTAAATTCCTTTCTCTCATTTTCGATTGGCAGCTTGTGGGAATCCTGGCTTTCGCCGTCGCCTTTGCGCGGCTAGCCGGCCTCCCGCGTTGTTTCTCCTCTTTCCCTTGCTCCCGCCTCAGGCGGTGGAGAGGCGGCTGGGTGACTAATCACTGTCATTTAGCCACAGCTCCGCCCCGGCTCCCCAAGGGCCTTTGCCATTGGCGCCTTTTGGCGGGAATTCGGGACCCCGCTTTGGGCGGCCGCGCGCCGCGCGACCGTCCGAGCGGGGCCCAGAGATAGAGAGATCCCTCCGAGACAGCGTAAGGTGCGTACGTTACTGTGTTTGTCCGTGCTGGCCTCTGCCGTTCGGACCAGTGCTTACTCGAGCTCGCTCGCACGTGTCCTCTGACCTGCAGCGGCTCGAGCCTGTCCAGCGGGGTCCAGCGACCTCCGACAGGCGTACCTTGCGTTGATTGCCCACTCTCTCTCGCAACCGGCCCAACGGTCGACACGAGAGAGAGATCACAGCACTGCCGCGGGGACATTCTCCTGCAGCGGCGTGCCAGCGGCGCACATTGCTCGAGTCGCTTCGTGCGCGCAGCGGAGCCTTGCTCCTCGCGCGCCCCCGGGACGGGGTGACGATTGAGTGCGTGTGTACTGCTGAAGGACGACGTGAATAAACGTCTCCTTTGTGAACTTGGAGGCCTATTTCTTTGCGGCGAATCGCTCTCCTCCCAGCGGAGGTTGAGTGCGCTGCAGCGGTGTCCCAGTGTGTGTGGTGACGGCTGATCGGGGCCCTTGGCTCGCGCGAAGCTCGAACCCGCGGTGGGTGGTGGCCTGTGTCCACGTAGAAACCCACAAGCTTAGAATCATTGCGTCACGGCAACTGCCTATTTAGATGTTAAGGCTTCGAAGCGTTTAGGGAGGGTGCTTTCTTGTTGCTCTTCACTCTGTCGATAACCGAAGCTGCTTCCAGACCCTTAGTTCGCTCAGCCGCCCGGCCAGCCTTGCCTACCGGTTGTCGTCTACCATTCTCGACAGCAATCAGGCGACCCGTCACATTGCGTGCTATGTTGCCGAAAATGTGTCGGTTACTGGCGAAAGCAGCCAATCGCGTGCATTTTCAACTAGCAACGTTGTGTGGGTACCTGAACCATTGCTGGCGTTAAAAGTCAAGAATTTGACGGAAGCCTGTCGGGTTGGGATGGAAAGTGACGAAAAAATAAAGGACACCTACCAAAAGAAAGATTAAATGACGTTTCAAAATGTCATTTCATCTTTCTTTTTGTCGGTGCCTTTTACTTTTTCGTTATTACGGGCGTTAACGCACAGACGTGAGCGAGCTTTCCCAAAGTTCCCGAGTGGTTTTTTTAAAGCATGCAGGTACGAGACTGCGTGGATTGTGCCCGGGTTTGAGGGAAGCTGCATCGGTGCACAAGCCAGAAAAACAGGGGCACATACCCCTAAATACGCTGCTATTTCTCTACTTTGTGTTCCGCGGCGCAGAGCTACAGAAAAAAAAAAAGCCCACTCTTTCTCATTGTACGACCGACGGTGTTTCCAGCGAGATCTGGTGCAACTTAGCCGGAGCACTTAGAGCGCGTTCATCGAGATATTCCGACGGCGGATTTGAATGTCTGTCAGCCATGTGCCACGTGCCGGAATCGGCGGGAGATGCGCCGGGAGCGGCGCATCTATGTCCGCTCAACAGCTTCATCTAAACAACACTTGGGGCACTATTCTGTAAAGATCCATTCAATTTTACATTTCACTTGGCCGTTACCACAATCTGATGAAAGGAACAGGCGGCAAAGCAAATAGCCGACCACGTACACAGCCGGTCTGGTTCCAGCGCCGTTGCTAGCCACTGTCCTGGCGCCGCATCCAGTTCACAAACATTGCGCTGCCCTAGTTCATCGCGCAAGCCATGCTCAGTTTCATTGACGAGGTTTGATTAGTGGCCATGATGGTCGTCTTGCTCTGTTGCTTGAATTTTCTGAATGGCGACAAGGACGAAACGAGACAACTCCTCCCCGTCCGGCGTGTCAAATGTGCTCTCTTCTTCTGTCATTCGTGGCCAGTGACTGGCTCGAGGGCCCATTTATGGAAGTCAATACAGGGACACATGTGCAGAGGGAGCTGCGAATTCGCACGCTGCGCGCCGGTGTGTGACTGGAATAGAGGAAGAAAGTTCTGGACCTCTGTGATTTAGCGCGCTCGGGCAGCCCGCTGGCGCGCTGGTCGCCGGCAAATTCGCTCCTGAGTCGAATTAGGCGCAGCGTGGTCGCATGGGATGGCGGCCACTGGAGCCAGCCCGCCGGCTATGACGGCCGCAAGGCCGACCGCTGATCACGGAAGGCAGATGCCCTCCTCTGCTTCGCGTGCTGCTGCGTCTGCTACCTACGCACGCGTACGGTCGAAACAGACTCCCTGGGAGCGAAAGAAGCGACGGGAAGTTACCGAGAGCAGCCTGTTAAGACCGGCGAACACAGACCTGGGAGGACTTCCTAGCAGATATGAGTCATCATGCAGCAAAGATGCAGCGGCGACCGACCGAGCGGCGAGAGAGCATCCACACCGTCCCCTGCCCTGGGCGGTACCACCAGTGCCCACAACTGCCCACCTGATTGGACATCGTTTTCCCAACTTTATTCCCCAGTTAGGGAGCTGGGCCATACGAAGGGTATTTAATGGGATGTTGTTTTGCACCGAGGCACTCCTCTCTCGACTGTAAATGCATACAATAAACCTACTGTACACTTCCCACTATAACGTAGTTCGAAACCTTTCTTCGGAGCCGGGACCTGCGGGGCTGAACAAGTGAGACAACCAGAGGGCCCCTCCGTCTTCAACACTGGTTGGAAGCTGCTGGAATGGAACGTGCGACATCGTAACTTCTCGACGGGTGAGCGTTTTGACTTTTGCTGTGGGATTCGCCAAGCTTCAGATTTTGAGAGAATAATCTTGAACCACTGGGAATTAAGTACTTGTTTGCGAGTTGAGAGGGGTTAATCTCACATTTTTGAGGCAGCAGAGCCAAAGCGGAGAAAGCGTTGTCATGGGCCTAATGGAATTGTCGAAGGCGGACTTGCTATTGTTAAGCGAAGAGCTGTGGGTAGAACTGCAGAGCGAAATTACAAAACTTGAGCTATCTAAAACCATTCCTAAACACGTCGAGAATACAGATCAGCTTGTAGGTGCGTGGAACTTGGTACGGGAGGCTAAAGAGAAAGTCGACCAGGATGAAAAAGCTTATCGGGAGTGGGAAAAAGAGAAGGAATGGCAAAAACTGGAAGCTGAAAAAGCTAAAAGGGAACTAAAGCGATTACAGCTTGAAATCGAAAAACAAAAAGATGACGGTAGTGTGAGAGCAGGAGATCCTGAAAGAGCAAGCGAGGCAGAATTATATCGAGTGAACAAGTACATGCATTCGTATGAAATTGGCCGGGATATATATCTGGGAAATTTTGAGAGAACTTCTTAAAGGGAGAACTTTGCTCGCACTACATGGCCACAACGGCTTCTGACACTCTTGCCATGTGAAGTAGCTGAAGTAATAGCGAGACTTAGCACAAAAGACGCAGATGATTACGAGAAAGTCAAAGCCAGCCTGCTTAAAAGATACCGGCTCTCAGCCAAGGCTTTCCGACAGCGCTTTAGGAGCACAATCAAAAACGATAGTGAGGGCTATCCGGATTTTGCCTATGGCCTTAAGGCTAACCTGCTAGAGTGAGTAAAAAGAGCGGGGGTTTACGAGAGCCGAGAGGAATCATCGAGGGCCTTTGCCTTGAGCAATTTTACCGAAGCGCTCTCCAAGCGGTGAAACTGCGGGTTCAAGACGGGGAAAAGGTCGGCACAGTTGAAAGAGCCGCTGAGCTGGCAGAGGAGTACGCTTGGCGCAGAAGATTGAGCCCTGAAGACAGCGCGTAACACGCTCCAAACGCGATACGAGATTAGGGGCCTAGCAGAAAGAAGGAGCGTGCTAGAAGTTCTGAGCAATCGGAGGCGGCGAAGAGAGCACCAGAAAAGCGTGAAGAACAGTCAAAGAGAGAGGGAGCAGACAAAGTCTAAGAGCACTTGCTGCTGGGCTAGTTGGTTTTGGTTCATATTTGAATAGCTTTTAGGCGCAAAAAACGGACAGACACATAGGTAGGTAACAGGACGAAGCGCCAACTTCCAACCTATGTGTCTGTCCGTTTTTTTCGCCTAAAAACCTAAAAACTATTCAAATAGGAGCAGACAAAGCCGGGAAACGCGAGTTTGAGGCTTGTGGGCCACTTCATTGCTAAAACTGGCATGGTGTCGGGCACGTTGCAGCCAAGTGCACGAAGCAGCGTTTCGTGTTTTCGTGCATCAATGATAACGACGAGAATCTAGAGCTCCTTAGGCCGTACTTTCGCGAATCGCAGGTTGACGGGAAATCTTGCAAAGTGCTTCTTGATAGCGCCGCGACGATGGACGTTGTCCATCCATCCTATTTTCATCGTATGATTTAACGGGAGAAGCCGCACGAATAAATTAACAGGCGGTGGAACACAGCGTGTGCCTACTAATGGCTAGAGTGAGGATTTGCTGGCCGTTTGGACCGCTGATCACTGACGCCAAAATTTCGCAGGCCCTGCCACTTCAATTCCCGTACCTTTTCTCGGATCGATTAGATCAAATGCTACGCGAGAGAGGCAAGGAAGTAGGAAACGGGGTGGTACAAGTTTTGACAAGGTTTAAACTCGCCGGCTCGTATCTCAGTCGAGTCAGATTGCCGAACCTCAGGTAGGCAGAGATGCACCAGCCAACCTATCGTTGGAAACCAATGAGGAGGAGGAGGAAGAAAGGCCGACGGATGACCGAGAAGATGAGCGACCGGAGGCTTCGATCACTGAGTCCGTAAATGAGGCTGAGCACGTCGAAGGGTCAGTTTTATCTCCAGCGTCGCTTAACTCTCATCGTCTTCTGCAGGTGGACAGGGAGTCCCTACTAAAAGAACAAAATCAGGACCCCACTTTGTAAAGGCTGCACCTTACGGCCAAAGAGGGCACCACGAGACGCATAACGATGCACGAGAAAGGAGGCTTACTGTACAGAAAAGGCGAAACACGTGATCAGTTGGTTGTGCCTGAAAGGTACAGAGCGGACATTCTGACTCTCTGCTACGGGAATGGCTGGTCAGGACATCTTGGAATCAATAAAACAAAAGAGCGGCTATTAATGGAATATTACTGGCCAGGATGTCTCAGAGATGCAGAACGCTACGTGAAATCATGCCATACATGCCAGCGCGAGGGCAAGCCGGGAGAGACATGGATGGCTCCACTGAAAATTGCGCCATTGATCTCGGAACCTTTGCGCCGGCTTATATTAGACACAGTAGGCCCTTAGCCTAAAACAAAGTCAATCTATAAGCACCTGCTTATTACGCTTTGTCCCACCACAAAATTTACCGAAGCAGTTGCGTTGAAGTATTTGAGCTCCACAGAAATAGCTAATGCTCTTTTGTCGATGCACATGCGAATAGAATTTCCAGCCGAAATCCAAGCCAGTCAGGTGTCAGCCTTTACAAGAGCTTTGACGAGCACGTTCCCAGAAAGGTGCGTAGCAGTGTGGAGTAAAACTGCTACACAGCTCGGTGAATCATCCGCAGTCTAACAGTGTAAAAAATGCAATTCGGTGCTGAAGCGGGCGTTACGCACTCTTTGTTACGAACACAAAGCCGATTGGGATGATTGTCCGCCGGCCACACTGTTCGTTTTTTTAACAG
Organism: Amblyomma mixtum; assembly: GCF_055824585.1. Taxonomy (NCBI): domain Eukaryota; kingdom Metazoa; phylum Arthropoda; class Arachnida; order Ixodida; family Ixodidae; genus Amblyomma; species Amblyomma mixtum. The sequence goes on along the minus strand of NC_143012.1, from coordinate 135,949,656 downwards.
TCCCCCACGAAGCTACGGGTTTCACCGCAGCAGAACTTGTGTACGGAAGAACCCTCCGCTCTCCCCACCGAATGCTGAGAGAAAAGGGACAGGAGAGAACCAGACAGTGGTTACGTAAGTGCTCCAGCTACTGGACCGCCTTAACGATATAAGGGAGTTAGTAAACCGAAATATAAAAGCTGCCCAGGAGGCCGTCAAGGTCTGTTATGGCAAAAACGTCCGACTTTGAGCTTTTACCGCGGGAGATCGTGTGATGATCCTCCGGCCATCGAGGAAAGCTGGAAATTGACTGGAACAGCCAAGTGGAAGTTTTTCAAAACACTTCAGACACGAATTATGCGCTAAAGGTTCCAGGCAGAGTAAAGCAGGTTAAAATCTATCATTGCACTCCGATGAAGCCGTTCATGGAACGTAGCGGGATCGTCAGTATGAGGCGAAATGAACCAGAAGAGCTCGACAGCGAAAGTTCAGATTGGAAGGAACGTGCAGACGCTAGTGACATCGTGGAGATCATCTGGGCTCTTTCTGTAAATGAATAATTTCTAAGCTTGGTCCAGATCGACGCGCTGAAGCAATTGTTGAGCGAATTCACCGACCTATTTAGCATCCGGCCCGAAAAGATACACCTTCTGACGCCGGAAATAGAGCTCACGTCTGGCCGATTCGGTCGAAACCCGACAAAGTATCTCCGCGTCGAAACGAGATAAGGGAAGCTGAAGTTCAGAGCATGTTGAAATTAGTAGTTATAGAGCCAGCGGAAAGTGACTATACCTTACCGTTCATTCTTGTTGAGATCCCAGGCAAAGATCCTCGTCTCAGCGTGGATTACATAAAGCTGGATGCTACTCGCAGGGATCAGCTATACCCGATTCCCAACAACGAGGAAAGAATAGAAAAGGTGAGCAGCGCAAAATTCATTTCCACCCTAGACCTCGCACGGAGATATTGGCAAGTTCCCCTCTCAAAAAGCGCGAGCTAGTACGCCGCTTTTATCTCCCCCGCACGCACCTTCCGACCCTTAATGCTTAGTTTTGGGTTGAAGAATGCCCCATTCAGTTTCTCCGAACTTATGGACATTGTACTAAAGGATATGCAGTGCTTTGCACTCCCTTATTTAGATGATGTAGCTATTTGTTCGGACAACTGGGAAGAGCATCTAGAGCACCTAAAGAGCTTGTTTTCTAGTTTGCGACAGGCCAGACTGACGTTGAAAGCGGGAAAGGGTGGGTTTGGTTGCGCTCATGTGACCTACTTGGGTCCTCTTGTAGGGTAGGGAACTAGGAGCCCGTCCGAGCTAAAAATTGTCCCAATCACGGCATTTTGCGCAGCCAGGGACGGTTTTGGACAATTGCTCCTTTTTGGGATTGGTTGGATACTACCAGCGGTATATCCCGAACTACTCACACCTGGCGAATCCTTTAACTTACGCCTTAAAGGGCCACTGACCAGGGTCCGGACATTTTTGAAAAACAAGCCCACTGCATAGATGAGGCATCGAAGATAACCTCTGCAAAATACTAGAGCCATGAGCGCCCCGAAAAGCTGCGAAAATTCAAATCAAAGCCCGCTCGTTCTTTCCTTCAACAAAAACGGCCCCGCCCCACTACTCTGAACCCCGTTGACGTCATGGGGGGTTACTTTCGCTAAAGGCACTCCATTGGTGCATCGTTCTGACTGACGGGAGAAGGTTGGGCGTAGCCTTGGCGTCGCGTCGTCTGCACAACGCTTTCCACAGCGCCTTCTGTTCTGGCACATGCCTACAAACCCGCATGAAGGAAAAAAAAACTGCGTAGGGAGCGTGCGGCGACAGCCTTGAACCCTAGCCAAAAAAGTAAAAAAATAGTAAAACTGAGTGAGTTGGTTCGCCCCCCCCCCCCCCCCCCCCCAGTGATCACGTCACGAGACGCTCTGCGTGCGCGCTCCCTTCTCAGTTTTTTTTCTTCTATGCAAGCCCCCCAAAACAAGGTTTTAATTACTAGTGCAGCAGAGCCTTTCCCTCGCTCGCCCACTTGACCGCTCCGCACACACACCGCTTATCCTTGGTGCATATTGCGTACGCCTTGACTCCAATGTACGACATGGGCTTCGGAGCGGAGAAAAAACACAAACACACAGAACACAAACACACATGAAGAAAAGCAAACGGCGGTTGCCGGGTACGCACTTCGCGGTGTGTTTCGAACACAACCGACTTCCGCCCCTCCGCTCGTGAAGCGGTGGGGAGGCCTAAAAAAAATGAAAAGGCGGCTCGCTAACTGGGAATGACAAACAGATGTTTGAAAGGATGCGCTTGTTGCGAAATGTGAGAGGACTGGAATGTTGCGACGGTGAATATTGATGAGTGAGTGAAGACACGGAGACGAATTCTTTAGCAAACAAACAAGGAAAACTGTAATTAACTTTATGGACATATACACAAAGAGTGGTAGGACGGAACACATAACACAAACGTCTTTCTTCCTTGCCGTCGCAGAAGCCACTGTCTTGCCGAGGGGGCCCGGTCGTTCTTTCTTGGCCAGGACGTTTCGCGCCCAAACTCGCCTCGCGGGCGCCGCCGATGAAACCCGATCCCGGGCCAGCCATCAGCGCTCAAAACAGGGAGCGTCCCCGCACTGTCCCTGTCCCCTTCGCCCCCCCCCCCCCCCCCGTCGCGCACACGGGTGTAGGGAAAAACACACACACAAGCGCAAAGGAGGGCACACGGGCGACGAGAAACACAGGCACGTGCAAACGACGTCGTTGTTGGAATACGCACACTCCACGTTCCCCAAGAAGAAAAAAAAGGAAGACACAACAGCGCTCGCTAACAAGTCTAGTAGAGAGGGAGTTAGGAAACCCGCTGCACCTCCCCCCCCCCCCTCCCCTCGAATAGACCCAGCAGTAAAAACCAAGAAAAGAATTCTATCGAAGGCGGGGCCCTGACGTAGAGATGTGACGCACACGACAGACACCATGCCTCCGGCTTACATCGGAGAACGAAGGGTTGATTTTGCCTTGCCGAGCCTACTCGACGAGGAGCGGGAGAGGAAAATTTCGAGGAGGGAACGGAAGGAGAGGAGACTCCCTCAAAGAGAGGTAGAGAGTGTTTGCGACCCGAGGGTGGTCAGTTGCCCTTTAAGAAAGGGAGCACCCACTGACGTACACTGGGATGACCTAAAAGAAAAATCATTCGAGAGCCTGAAGGAAACGCTCGTGTCCCGACCTTTACTTCGGAATCCTGACTATGTATGGAAAAGAGTTTATAGTCCAGTGTGACGCCAGTGATAGAGGACTGGGTGCTGTTTTAAGCGAAGTTGGCGACGACCACGCCGAACGCCCGATTCTGTAGGTCAGCCGAAAGCTGACTTGTTGAGAGGAAGCGTACAGCGCTGCAGAAAAAGAGTGCGCATGCTTGATTTGGACGGCACAGAAGTTGTCGTGTTACCAGTACGGCGCAAAGTTCGTCTTTGAGACCGACCATTGCCCTCTAACGTGGCTGCGACAAATTCCTCCCAGGAACGGTCGCTTGCTCAGATGGAGTCTAGCTCTCCAAAAGTCTAATTTCTCGGTGCTCTACAAGGGAAAACTGCACGGGAATGCGGACGGCTTGAGCAGGTTGTAGGCAGGAGAAATTGGTAGGAACACCTCCTGTGTTTCTTTTTTTTAAACCTTGGTTCGAGCAGTGCCTCTTTGGCGATTTCACATGAATGTTTTGCGCTTTGTAGGCAGAAAAAATGAAGCAGAAATGAAATCGCATTTCAGTGAACTATTTCGTTGTCGATGAGGAAGCCTGGTAAATCTTCGGCAAATTCGGAAAGCTTGCTTATTGGGTCAGTGCACTGTTGCGGGGAACAGTCCACTGATGCATCGTGGTGGAGCAGCGCAAAGGACTGGACACAAGACACAAGGAAGGACGTACACAGGCGCTGACTCTCAACTGAACTTTTTATTGCGAAATACAGAGAATATATAGCAATCATGAGGGGGTGGAACAATAGATAAAAGGGTTGCTCGGTCACCGGAATCCAGAAGACAGTCATGCCAGTAGATAAAGTATGTATAAAGTATGGACCTCGATAAAGTATGGACCTCGTCAAGCCACCTTTGGCTTTTTTTCCGTGCCCCTAAGCCTCTCTCAGGATGTTTGAATAAATTGATTTGATTTGATTTGATTTGATGATGTTGGTAAATGCGGTGGCGGTGAAAGACGATAAAGAGAAGCGGAGGGTGTATAGGGCCAAGGCGCGAAATAACGGATGATCGTTAATGAAAGATGAGGTCGCCCAAAAGGGGCTAAAAGCTATAGACAATCAATAACAAATGATGGCATTAAAAACATAAAAATCGTTAAGAACATTTAAAAAAACACTTTAATAACATTAATAACTGGTAGGCCGGGAGGTGTGAAGGGCCGGCAATCAACAAACACATTAAGGCCTCACAGAAGATGAATTTTTTAAAGAGGCCAAAAAATAGGAGGCTAAAAGCACGAAACAACTAAAAGGAGGAGTAAACGCCTGCGACGAATAAAAAACTAACCCTATGTCACAATTAAAAACCCGGAATAAACACTAAAGACATGAAAGGATAAAATCAAACAACGCAAAGACTCACAACACATGCCCTGCTGTTCTCAGAAAATCTAATTCTTTCTGAGATAAACTAATGGAAGATGTACTGACACAGTGGTCTTTCGTACGACGGATGTTGCAAGCCTCAATTATTTCTCTCGACGTACGATCTCGTCCTTTCCCAATGATTGTACATTGGTCAAATATTGGGGCGCAAGTTTTGCTTTCACATTTTTTACAGTGCTTGGCCAGATTTCCAGTGATGGCTATATTACCTACATTATTATTATGTTCTTGAAATCTGACATTGATGCATCTTCCCGTTTGACCAATGTATTCCTTCCCGCAGGATAAGGGCACAGAGTACACAACACCAGAGGCACAAGGAACGTGGGGATTACTGTGCGTTTGCCCACAACCACGGTGAACTTGTTGGTTGTTAACTCTCCTGCAGAGAGAGGCAAGCTTGTTGGGCGCAGAAAAAACCACGATAGCTTCTTCGATAGCTTCTTCTATACAACTCATTAGTTCCTGGTGTGGCAACGAATAGTACAAGTCTTTGATGTCGACGGAGAATCCTTTAAGATCTTGGTGATGAGAAGAGGTTAAAAAGGTGATGATCTGTTCTGAGCTAACCACAAAAGGGTCGTCAATCACTAAATGTTTTAGATTGTCTTTAATGAAGGTGGCGAGTTGCTTCTGCCAGGATTCTTGCTCGGGAACAATGACCCTAAACGGATAACCTGGTTTGTGTGTCTTGGCAGAAAAAAAGACATTTCCTGTTAAACGGTTGGTTGACTTCAGGTTACGGGATAGCGCGTCAAGTTTTGCGGTCTTGCATAGGCGCAGAGCTTGACTTTTTACCTTGGAAAGGTTTACGGTGTGTTCCCTGTGGAAAGTTGACTCTAAGGCGGAGATGGCTCTCGAGTTGTACTCGCCTGTGGTGAGCACTGTGAAGCGCCCTTCTTTGTCAGAGGGCACCAAGAAAAGTCCATGGGTTCGAAGAAAGGTCACGGTGCGGCGTACAGGTAGTCTCCTGGAGGACGGTTTATGCTTGACCAGAACGTCCACGCCCTCGGAAACGCACCTGTCCTTGTCGGAGTCTGGAGATTGTTGTCCCACTTGCCTCACAAGGCTTAGAAGTTCAACAGGCGATTTTTTCGGTTCTACGGTGAATTTTGGGTCCTGGCTGAGAACATTCCGAATGTCGTCCGGTTTCTGGCCCACTATGACAGACTGCTGCACAAAAGAATCGGTAGTACCTGCGTTGTCAAAATCTTTCGATATGTAGACGACTATCTCGTCCTTTTAAAATGCAGTAGTGAAGAATTCAAAATTGCAGCTCCCGAAGTTCAGTCCTTGTTTGACCAATGTTTGCATCCTCTCGTATTAACGTCTGAATTCCCAGAAGATAACAACATGCGGTTCCTTGACCTACGTCTTCATTTTTCTCCTGCGCATGCCTGCTAGTCATACGAACCCAGAGGTAAAAAGCCGCTCCTCTCATACGCGTCAGCCCACTCGAAGTTGATAAAGCGAGGCATCATCAGCCTGTGCTTCCGCAATGCCCTTCAAAAAACCTGCGAACATCGACTTCATGAGTGTCTTCACGGGCAGGTGGGTCGGCTCCTCGCGGCGGGCTACCCTTTACCTCTCCTGATATCGGTTGCAGGCAGCATAAAGAAAAAACGTTTGCCCACCCGGAAGGAGGATTACCGCAGAAATGTTGTAGTTGTGCCCTATCTGCACAATGTTAGCCACGGTATTAAGAAAGTTGGGAAACGCGCAGGCGTCGACGTGGTTTTTTCTGTGCCCAACAAGCTCGCCTCTCTCTGCAGGAGAGTTAACAACCAGCAAGTTCACCGTGGTTGTGGGCAAACGCACAGTAATCCCCACGTTCCTTGTGCCTCCGGTGTTGTGTACTCTGTGCCCTTATCCTGCGGGAATGAATACATTGGTCAAACGGGAAGATGCATCAATGTCAGACTTCAAGAACATAATAATAATGTAGGTAATACAGCCATCACTGGAAATCTGGCCAAGCACTGTAAAAAATGTGAAAACAAAATTTGCGCCCCAATATTTGACCAATGTACAATCATTGCGAAAGGACGAGATCGTACGTCGAGAGAAATAATTGAGGCTTGCAACATCCGTCGTACGAAAGACCACTGTGTCAGTACATCTTCCATTAGTTTATCTCAGAAAGAATTAGATTTTCTGAGAACAGCAGGGCATGTGTTGTGAGTCTTTGCGTTGTTTGATTTTATCCCTTCCTGTTTTTAGTGTTTATTCTGGGTTTTTAATTGTGACATAGGGTTAGTTTTTTATTCGTCGCAGGCGTTTACTCCTCCTTTTAGTTGTTTCGTGCTTTTAGCCTCCTTTTTAGGCCTCTTTAAAAAATTCATCTTCTGTGAGGCCTTAATGTGTTTGTTGATTGCCGGCCCTTCACACCTACCGGCCTACCAGTTATTGATGTTTTTAAAGTGTTTTTTTTTTAAATGTTCTTAACGATTTTTATGTTTTTAATGCCATCATTTCTGTTATTGATTGTCTATAGCTTTTAGTCCCTTTTGGGCGACCTCATCTTTCATTAACGATCATCCGTTATTTCGCGCCTTGGCCCTATACACCCTCCGCTTCTCTTTATCGTCTTTCGCCGCCACCGCATTTACCAACATACTTTATCTACTGACGTGACTGTCTTCTGGATTCCGGTGACCGAGCAACCCTTTTATCTATGTTCCACCCCCTCATGATTGCTATATATTCTCTGTATGTCGCAATAAAAATTCAGTTGATAGTCAGCGCCTGTGTACGTCCTTCCTTGTGTTTTGTGTCCCGTCCTTTGCGCTGCTCCACCACGATGCAACAGCACCAACTAGCCCAGCAACTTGCTCTTCTGAGTCCACTGATGCCTTCCTTTGTTGAATGTTCGAGCTTGGATGATATTTCTGGAGACCAGCCCTTCAACCCGGTTACAGCCTCATCCCTTCTCACCCAGCGGCCGTTAACGCTGGCTATTCGAGATTTTTTCGGGCCGCGGAGGAGCTGTTAAGATCGGTGAACACGGACCTGGGAGAAATTCCTAGCAGGCATGAATCATCATAAAGCAAAGCAAAGAAGCGGCGAGGACTGGCGACGGCGGCCGCAGCGGCGACGGCGGCGGGGTCAGGTGGCCGAGTCTGCCGTCGGGTCGCCGGACGGAGTAATTCTGTGAAAGGTCAAGCTGTTGTTGTTGTTCGAAAGACGGCTGCGACATTGACAGAGGGCCCACGTTTCGGACATCAGGCTGGGGAGTACAAGGCCATTCATTTACCTGCTGGGAAACGGCGTGCAATTCCTAACTTTCCACAATGGTGAATTCGACATGGCAGTGTTCGATGACTGGCTTTTCCCCTTTCCATCGACCGAGCAGCGATAAAGGACCCGCACCGCCCCCTGCCGTGGGCCGCACCACCAGTGCACACAACTACCTGTTTGGACATCGTTTTCTGAACTTTATTCCCCAGTCAGGGATCTCGAAAATACTAAAGTGAGGTTGTTTTGTACCGAGGCACTCCTATCTCGACTGCCAATATGTACAAATTAACGTACTGTACAGTTTCCTCCATAGCGGAGTTTGACACCGTCCTTCGGAGCGGGGCTGCGGGACTGAAATAGTCAGACAACCCAAGGACCCTGCGTCTCCAACAAGCCAAACAACTGATCGCGCTCGCACATCTGCGACGATGGCCCGAACGAGTGGCCTTCGATGGGTTGTGGGCCCAGCGTGATCGTAATAGGAAGCGAGAATTTGTACTTGCGAAGTGGCGAGAATTAAATTAAAGAAGCGAATTAAATAGCGAACGAAATTGCGAAGCGAATTAAATAAAGAGCGAGAATTGCCGAAATAGGCGTCATTGCAGGCGATACAGACGATGTGCCAAGTGGTGTAATCTAAAGAAGCGCTGCGTAGCGCTAGAGAATGAAAAAAAAAACTTCGCAAAAACTCCGGTCCTTCTATTGTGTATATAAATGGCCCCGAGCGCTCCCGACTTCCGCACTACCTTTCCATCATCTGCTAGTTGCTCGAGCGCTGCCAGAACAAAATCACGAATTTGTCCTGGTGAGACTGGCTACCCGAGGGGAGCCCGAAACAGCTCAGAGAAAAATGAACGTACTGTGCGCCGCCAGTGAAAGTGCGCGGAAGAACCGAAGGAAAATGAGTGTTGACCTCCGCTCTCTGTTGACCGGCGGGCAGCCTGCAGGCCATGGAGTTTCCAAATACTACCTAGAGGGTAAGCTGGCGCCGCCGTCTATGTGAGTTCCTTAAAATGCACTTGATCCACCGTGGGAAAGAGGAAAAAAAAGCACTAACGCTCTTCTTGGCTTCGCTAGTGTAAGCCCTAATACATGACTTCGAGTGCAGAAATACAAATTTTCGAAGAACATATATTGCAAATAAGTGTCGTTTTGCAATCAGTATGTGCTGTAATAAAATGTGCTTACTAAACATTGCAATAAATGAGCAGAAAAGCAGATCATCGTAAACGAGCACCGAATTCGCCTGTCGTGGTGTCTGCTTTCTCTTCATGCCACTAAACATAGCTAACCGTAGAAAATGATTTTTTGCGTTCAACAAATACATTTTCAGAGCAACTATTATTTCGAAAAATTGTTAGGCGTGGCGAACGCCGCATCACAGTCTGGTGTCCAAGACGAGAGGCTGGTGTCGCCGGCAAGCACACCAGTAAGGGGAGACAGGATGGAAGCGAAATTGCGCTCGAAGCGGCGAAAAAAAAGAGCACAGCCCGATGAAGCTACGCAGCTCTTTCAGGGAAGTGGGTCGAGGGAACTCGGCAACTGCGCGCAGTTTCGCAGGATCGGGAACGATGCCTTGTTTGGAGACGACGTGGCCCAAGATGGTAAGCTGCCGGGCTGCGAAGCAGCACTTCTCCAAATTCAGTTGCAAGCCGAAGTCGGTCAAACTTATCAGGACACGCTCGAGGCTGACAAGGTGGGACGAAAAGTCTCGAGAAAGGACGACGATATCGTCCAGGTAGCAGAGACACGTGTGCCACTTGAGTCCGCTGAGAACTGTGTCCATCATGCGCTCGAATGTGGCCGGCGCATTGCACAAGCCGAACGGCATGACGTTAAATTCGTAGAGGCCGTCTGGCGTAACAAAGGCCGTCTTTGGCCGATCAGCAGCAGCCATGGGCACCTGCCAGTAGACGGAGCGGAGGTCCAATACGGGGAAGTGGATACACATCCTTGCGCGTAATCTTGTTGAGGCGACGGTAATCAACGCAAACGCGGATGGGTCCGTCCTTCTTCCGCACGAGAACAACGGGAGAGGCCCAGGGGCTGTGAGAAGGCTGGACGACGCCGCGCTGAAGCACGCCGTCCACTTTAGTAATGACGGTGCGTTCAGGGGCCGACACGCGATAAGGACGCTGGCGCAAAGGACGCTGGCGCAAAGGGGCATGCGTTCCGATGTCAATGGCCGCATTTGTTTTTCCAGTCCCGGACTACTTGCTGACAGGTCTCGGCTTCCGCTCTGACAGGAAACAGCCTCATGGTCACATGACCTACTTGCCACAGGCTGCTTTCGAACTCGGCGCCAGAGCCGGGCTCCCCCTCGGTTACCGTACAAGGACGCTGTCATCTGCTAGCAGACGACGCAAGCCACGGCCACCACGACGCCGAAGCAACGCCGTGCGCTCGATCATGATACAGAGTCGATTTGAAGACTGTACTGTCAGCTTAACGTAGGTGCATTACAGAACTCAGCTTCGGAGGTATGCTCGCCGCTACTGCTTGCGGCGAAGTTCGCACATAGTAGCCCAACTCGTTGCGGAAAGGCGGATAGACGAAAGCCTCCGCAAAAATGTTGGCAACAAGCTCTATAGCTGCTCCAGTATACGAGTGCTTCACCTGCGATGCTTTCAGGTAAGCGTACAGACAGCATGTCGCAAAACAAGCGAACGAGAACCTCTTGACGACACGAGCAAACAATACGTGCTCGCAGCAGCTCCGAACGCGCGTCCTTGTGCGGTGGATTTCAAGAAAATAAACGAAGATGCAAGAACAAAAAGTCTTGCGATGGCTCAGAGAGGAGCTACAGAGTTCATGTGAAGGTTTAACGCATGATATCGACCTCCAGGAACACGAAAAGCACTCAAAATGCACACGGAGTCTAACTTAATATGGCTGCCAGCGCGGCGCGCAGCTATCGTCTGCTGCCTTCTCAGCAGCCCCAAGCAGCCCGCGGACTGCCATAGGCTAAAAACGAACGCGTTGCTATGGTGATGCAGGCAGGTGAGCGGAACTTTCGGGCTGCCCGAGAAAAACAAATACCGGACTCCAGTCCGCAAGTAGTCTCGGACAGTCCGGGACTGAAAAACAAATGCAGCCAACACTGTAAAAAAAAAAGCTCCACAGTACAGAGAAACCCGCTGGTAATGCGTTGCCGGAGGCTTTTCCGCAACATGAATACAGCGACTCCGTCTGACGGTTGTCACATTCTTGGTAACGGAAAGTTATGCTATGCTATGCACGATAATGAAATCGTTTTTTTGCAACGAATGCTTCTGTTGTGTCCTTATTAAAGGCCCCGTAATGTGTATGCATACTTCCTCCGTTCACTTGGAAGTCATCTGATCTAGAACAGAAATAATCTGCATTGTAATTATGTACTATCGAGAGCAAAAATAAGACCCCTGCCAGTGTGTGCCGATCCACGCCAAACTGCATGTGAGCACCGCCTGACGAAGCGCTCCTAGAGCCAAGACCAGCTCAGTGGCGTGCGCCCATCTCGAGGAGCGCTACGCATTGCGTGCCACTGCACTTGTCTCAGCATCTGGAGTGCTTCGTCAAGCGGCGCTTGCATGCAGTTTGGCACAGATCGGCACGCGCTGGCAGGGGTCTGTTATTTTTGCTCTCGATAGTACTTTGAGTAGTACATGCACATGCATCTGTGTATAGCTTCTGTCCAGAATGTTCACTGCAGATATAGCAGTCCAGAGGCCGAGGAAATAAGTACTTTGTACAAGACTTTCATGCATATTATGTATTGCACACATACAAAGAATGCAGCTTAGAATGAAAGAGTGGCAAGTGTTTGGGTGAGTACAAGTACATACGTTTTATTTTCATGACAAATTGTATACGCTGTACCTCTAAACATTGCTGTCGGATTCATCTGAAAAGATAAAAAAATCCTCATTTAGTAGCCACACAACACAAATTATAAATTTCACAAATACATTTGAACCATCCGCTATTGAACAATCGGCTTTCGTAGAAGCTTGTAAAAGCCATTTACTGAGAACCAAACCCATATGATTCATTGCCTAAAATACATTTTTCATAACAGTAAACAGCAAAAACCACAGGGCCAGGAAGAAGCAGACAAAATGCGCTTACTCGGACACCACTGTGTGCATGAAAGTCTTTACGGTTGTCTACAATATCGTGGAAATAGAAAGTAGCTAAGGATGGGTGCCAAATACAATTCAATGCAGATACCTTTCATTACATAGTTCTCAATGCACAACTTAGCGAGCAAGGAACATTGGTAACATCTGAAAAAGGCCGGACACTTGCCCACAAGCATGATGATGATTGTGATTTTTGATGGCGCGAGGGAATCTGAGGACAAAGAGCACCATGGCACAAGGTATTTTCTTCATCTCAAGGTGGGGCAACGAACCATTTGGCAGGCATTTTACCCTAAAGACGAGCACCAGGTGAGGAGAAAGCTTGTACCCATTGGATTGGTGGTAACCCAGCACTTGCCAACAAGCAATCAGGAAGTATACTTCCCCGAAACCTTATGCTTTCAGTCATAGTTTCCATTATCTCAGCACCTTAAGAAAATGTACTAATCTCTGATGTCAGCGAAAATGCAGTCACAGGTGCTGGTTGCAGCTCACTAAGGTATTCAAATATCTCTGCAGCGTGCCTCACGAGGAACAGATGCTCAAATTCCACAAACGGCTCTTTGCAGAAATTTAACTGAAGGCCGCTGCCATGTTAACCTTTTCAAAATGACGGCCCAGAAAGACGAAGTGTCGTCATGTGTCTGATGTAGAAAAAGGATGAAGGCATGAATCTTCCAGCTTCTTCAACAGCTGTGATGTGTTTGCTACTGGTATTGCTTGGTTTGGTTATTGGGGTTTAACGTCCCAAAGCAACTCAGGCTATGAGGGACACCGTAGTGAAGGGCTCCGGAAATTTCGACCACCTGGGGTTCTTTAACGTGCACTGACATCGCACAGCACACGGGCCTCTAGAATTTCGCCTCCATCGAAATTCGGCCGGGATCGAACCCGCATCTTTCGGATCAGCAGCCGAGCGCCGCAACCACTGAGCCACTGCAGCAGGGCTGTTGCTGGTATTGCTTCGCACAGCTTCAGTCTTCTCTGACATTTCGTGAAATCATTCCATATCTGTGAAAGATCTCGCTCGCAAACATTTTGGTTCTAATGAAGGAGCAAAAAAGACCCATGTCCTAGGCCTTTTTGTGACACTAAAGGAAGGCTCACCTTTTAGGGTCATTATTACGAAGAGGTTCATGTGGCAACAAACTTTGAAACAATTTCTGCAAGGGCTGAGTGTTCTGAAGCCTAAGAATTTCTCATGAGGCGCCCTGTAGATTGAGTGCTCTGAAGCCTAACAATCTCTCATGAGGTGCCCTGCAGATGCATCAGAACACCTCAGTGAGCTGTTACTGGGCACTGTGAATGCTCTGTCACTTGATATCAAGGGTATGTACTTTTCCCCGACACATGCAGCAATGATGTATATGTCGAGCGAAAGCATAAAAGACTTCGAAGAGGTGCGCTTCCAGATTGCTTGCGGAGGAAAGCACAAGAGTCTGGCCATGGTCAGCTGTTACCTTTCCTTCTTGCTTGTTGAGTTCTGCAGTGAGTACTACGTAATGACAGAAGGTATCTGTATCGACTCATGTTTAACATCTGTCTGTGCGACCTCCATCTTGCACGACACGACAGGCAACTCCATAATGCCCTTCATGCACCGAGTGTCAGTGTGTTCTGTCAGCTTCCTGGTCCTGTGTTTTCTATTCTTAAAGTTATTACTGCCTTCATTTTCCACTCCATGAAGCCTGAATGTGCTACACTGGGTTGCTCCACGTGTCATGCAGTAACCTGGCCATTTTTTTCATACATCGGAGGCACTCAGGTCGCAATCCATGCTTACTATATTCAGCAGATAAGTGTACATGTGAGACATCATTTATAACCAATTTTAACAGTGGTATTTCGTGTAAGAATACCTAAATGCTACTCAATTTTTGCTGAAATTTTCAGATACACACTCCTATTCAGATTAAAAATAAAATTTGGCCACTGTGCTCTCGTGATGCCACGTCTCTAGTTTGCATCAGTAGCTTGGAATAGTGCCTCTGTTACCTCTGGCAATGAAATCGAAAATGTTCAGCAGAAGATTGTATGCATCCTTTGTGATAGATATATTGAGCGCTGTCGTTTCTAAGACTACGACATTCTTCTAGCAGACCTCTTTATGACAAGTGACTCACATGTGACATGCATTTTCTACATAAAGTTGTGCTCGGCTCTTTTGACTGTGAGCAGTTATTGATGTTACTGCGATTTCGTGTGCCTCAGGGAAAAACCACCAAATGCTATGATAGATTTTATCCTGACATGCATGCCATTTCACCAATGACTCGTTTACAAATAATACAATTCAACTTTTTATGACACAGAAATATTTGCCTAATTTGCTTTTTTCATTGTTTATTTCATTATGCTTCTTTTTCTTTACTATTATTATCATCGTATTGGTGATCATTTTTCTGTATTATGTCTGTTCATGTCATGGTGTTTGTATTGACTTAGCGTGCACTCGTTTAGGCCAATTGGCTGTTCAGGCACATTTAAAATAAAATATCTACCTATCTATTTAAGCAGAAGCACAGCACCAAAGTACTCACCAACTTTTTGAAGCAGTGCGCGCAAGTTCTCGTGCCGACATGAATACAGGTACTTTGGAATGCATACTGTCCAAGTCTTCATCACGCCATGCCACTCCAACTCTCTGGTAGCAAAATTTTCCACTAAAAAAAGAGCAATTTTGTTTGTTAGACTAGTAATATTAAATTTTACTATATACTAGGAACTTCTCATCATTCTACCCCAGACTAAACCATACCAGTGATCATCATGTTTTGAATTTTGTTGTATATGATCACGAAATGTGGTGTATTAACATGTTAGAAATTCTAGTCAAAATAAATCTGACAAAGTATTGTTTAAAAAAACCTGGGCACAAGGAAGAAGGAAGCTAGCCAGATAGCCTGGACGAATGTTTTCAGTTTCATGCAAGCATCAGTACCCTTGCACACAAAATGTACAATTTAGTGGGTTTACCCTTCCAGAATGGAATTTCATGCTGCAAACATGCGAAAAAAATTTTAACTTCGATTCCAGACAAAGGAAAGAAAATTCCTCTGGTTTTTCTTCACAAGCCTCTGCAAGTATACAATTCAGTGAATCTACTCTGCAAGTACATGAACCTACCAGCACGAGACAATGACAAGAAAGGAGACAAAACAGGCGCTGACTCGCAACTGAAGTTTATGGAAGTAAACAGGGAGTATATACCCAAACACCACCACAAACCACACAGTTACAGATAAGCTATACCACAACATGAGTAAAAGATCACCCTTAACTTTCCTCTTATCTAGACAGTCAAACTTGTTGCATATTAACGTGATGGACAGCACACTCACAGATTTGTCACCGAGTCATAAGATGTGTCTAGCCTCGATAATTTTCCGGTTAATCTGCTCCGAATGTATCGCCAAAATGAGTGTTGCCAAAAGGAATGGCTAGCAGCCTTCACATTCCTTGCGATGTACAGATAAGTAGAACCCCTATCAATATCCAAATATCTGTTGTGCTCCCGTAGTCTTACATTCACACACCTTCGAGTTTGACCAACATAAACCCAATCCCAAGATAACAGTATCCGATACACCACATACATTTTACAAGGCACATATGCTTTTCCCGGACCAAATTCACAAAATTATTCTTCACAATTTTACAGATTGTAGACAACTTATTAGGGCCAAGAGCACCATTTCTGCGCCATACCTTCTGACCGCATTTTTCAAATTGTGCGACAATCTACGTATATACAGTAACACAGTCGATCTTTTGGCATCTCGATGGCTGGCCCCGGCCGTATCCTGCCAATCTCTGTGAAGGGGTTTTAGCTTTAACATGCTAAAGGGAAGAATGGCGCAGCATCAAGTAATAAGGACAGCAGGACAGCAAGCACACGCACAAGTGCCAACCTTGGAGCGGACACAATATCCAAGAGCGCGTTCTTGACAATCAGCACTGACAGTCAAGGAAATGAGAAAACACTGATCTGAATATTCAAGATTGAATGAGCCCGATCCTTGACTGCCAACGCTGAATGTCAAGCACACGCTCTTGGATTCTGTATCCGCTCCAAGGTTGGCACTAATGCGTGTGTGCTCTCCTGCTGTCCTCATTACATGATGCTGTGCCATTCTTACCTTTAGCATCTTATACGCTCAGCTTTAACAATTTATCACACACTCTTGCAATAGCATGGTTGGGGAATAATGCTTTCGTAAGCCTTAAAATCTGCTCTTGGAGACCACTTGTCATGCTGTGAAAGCATCACTTCATCAATACCGAGCCTAGCGTAGATGACGTAGTGCTATCTTTTACTAGCTTAGAATGGTTCAGCCAACAGTCAAGTAGCTGCTTGACACTCCTGGGTGAATATCAGCATCATACATGGCATGTGCAGAACATCAAGGTGAAGCCCAGAAACCGCAGCTCTTTTTGATGGGACATTTCCTCCAAGGAAAACCTAAGTTAAGAAAGGCCTTGCTCCTTAAACAACTTGACAATATGCACAGGTCCCACACTATCGCAACCTTTTGTAAAAGACCAGAAAATCAGACGCAGTGAAGATTTTCCCCCAGCCCAGCGCAAGTTCTTGGCAATCACTCCATCCACCCTGCTTAAGAGAATATTACTTAGCACAGGGGCATTAAATCGATGCATATACTAGACTTTTGAACATATGCCGCACAGCCATACTCCACAAACATGCTCTTCAAATAAAAGGGGGTAGGTCCAAAAAAAAAAAGACTATTACGCACCTGTTCCCAAACACAAGCTCATCATTGTGCTCCGATATACACATTCACAAGTTTTTCAAGAGGTCCTCATACGGGATGGAATAAAACAGTTCTACATCGACACTAACCGCCAGACAATCCGCTAGATTGCCATTCATAAGATACTCAACCACGCTGCGAATTGAGTACAAGAAACGGATCTTCAAGATGTGAAGTAGACAGATGCTTTTGCAAATAACCAGACAAAATTTTGAAAGAACCCTTTTCTGAAATTTATCTGAAGAGCATGCTAGTGAATAGCATTTATTTTAAGAGCATGGTTGTAGACTATTGTAGTGTGGTATGTGTTCAAAAATCTGGTATATGTAGTGGTTCGAAGATGGGCCTTGTGCTAAGAGATATTTTAAGCAGGGTGGATAGAATGATTGTCAAGGACTTGCATGGACTGGGGGAAAAATCTTTGCTATGTTGATGATTTTCTGGTGTTTTACAAAGGCTCTGATAGTTTGGGACATGAACATATTCTCCAGATGTTTAAGGAGCAAGGCCTTTGTCTTAGGTTTACCTTGGAGCAAATGTCGCCACAAAAAGAGCTGCGGTTTCTGGACCTTACCTTGATCTGCACACACCATGTGTGCTGGTGATATTCACCCAGGAGTGTTAAGCTGCTACTTGGGCACAGGTTGGCTATTACAAGCTAGTGAAAGATAGCATTGGACTGTCAAGCCTGGGCTCAGAATTGATGAAGTCATGCTTTCACAGCATGATGACTAGTTTCCAAGAGCACATTTTAGGTTAATGAACGCAGGATTTCCTAACCAGGTTATTGCAAGAGCATACAATAAATTGTTAAAGAAGCCGAAAGCTTTTCACGGTGACCGGCGCAATCAGGCCGGGGCCAGCCAGCAAGATGCCAAAAGACCGGTTGTGTTACCATACGTACATAGATTGTCGCACAATTCGAAAAATGTGGCCAGAAGGTATGATGGAAAAGCGATTTTCTAGGCCCCTAATAAGTTAGTTAATACATATAAAATTGTTAAGAATAATTCTGTGAATGTGGCTCGAGAAAAGTACACATGTGGAGTGAAATGTATATGTACCTTGTAAAATGAACATGGTATCAGACACTATATCTTGTGGTCGGGTCTATATAGGTCAAACTGGAAGGTGTATCAATGTAAGATTACAGGAGCACAAGAGGGTAGGGGTTCTAACTTTTCTGTATATTGTAAGGGATGTGAAGGCTGCTACCCTTTCCTTTTGGCAGCACACATTTTGGCAGTAAATTTAGAGAAGATTAAATGGTAGACTATTGAGGCTAGACACACCTTACGATTTGGTGACTAATGTGCAAGTGTGTTGTCTATCGCACTAACACGCAATGAGTTGGACTATCTCGATCAGGGGAATGTTCAGGGGCATTGACTTATGTTGTCATGTATGCTTATCTGTAATTTTGTGGTTTGTGGTGTTGCTTGGCTTCTTCATGTATTCCCTATTCACTTCAATAAACTTTGGCCGCGACTCAGCGACTGTCTTGTCTCGTCTTTTGCACTGGTAGATTCACCATGATGTCTCACCTCTGCAGAAATCCAACACGACATTTTCCTCTTCACACTTGAGGTTCAGTACATAATAAGGCCAACGCTAGTCATCCACAAGAAAACTTCATGGCTCCATTAACACCGCCTCCTGCTTACAAGACACAGTGCGGCATTCATTGTAGATTCTACCTGCAACACAGAACGCAAAGTTTTAGTTTCAGTGGACTAAACTAGGAAAGAAGCACAAAATATCTACAGCCAAACGGCCGAGCTGAAAGAAACAGAGGGTAGCGCAATAGTGAATATACTGATATAGTTTTATGTAACATCTTCTGTTCATATAAAATGTACTTTTTTTTTCTTATGCTGACGCCTGGGAATAAAGTGATACTGATATTGCATGCAAGGTATATGCATGATATATTGCGATATTCAACACCACTACCATTGGCTTAGCCAACTGTTTATGCATAACAAAAAATGCAGTATCACATAAATACTGATACAGTACTATTAGTGTTAATATTAGCAGTGCAGGTTCGATGAAAAAAAGGGGCCTAGTGCTAGCTGCCATTCCCACAGCAGGCTTGTGACCAATCGCCAGTTTAAAGGAAAAAGGAATGACTGAAAAGGGAGAGCCAGTAGGAAGAGAGGCATAAAAGGACTTAGGATACAATAGGGAGGCAAAGTTATTTAGACAGCAACCACAAAAGAAACATTAACACCGAAGTAAAGATGTACAAGACCAACCATACCATTGTGCAGAGTGGAAAACTTGTTAACCTCATTTAGCCCAAAATATATTTTCATATATACTTGATACTTGTGCTATAAAGTGATTATATTCATTAATAGCATAACTGACCAACTGAAACCAAAAGAGGGATGAAGGGCTGTGAATGAGCCCTAGGCGTGATGCTTTTGCCTTCCTTGTGGGACACAGAAGGATCATTCAGTTGAACATCGGGTCTCTGAGATTAATATGTAGTTTAATATTAGCGGAAAAATAGAAGTAGTAACAACAAAGCAAGCAATGTAGCTGGACATTGTTCTATGCACATGAGAAAAAAAAAAGCATTATGAATAACCAAGTATGCAATGTTTGTAGCTGCACATTTCTTCACACACGTGTCTAAAACATATGCGCATGATTTGCCACAAGAGAGTGTCTCGTTTAGATGGGGTACCTGCTATGGCAGTAGTGCACAATCAGGCTGGAATGAAATGCAAACAGCGCCTATGAACAAGACAAAATATTTCACCTGTGTGATTTCAGCTTGAGTATGCAGCTAGCCTGATTCCTGTTTCAGGGTAAGAGATCTACCTAATACACATATATGAACCCTTTCTAAATGTATACCTCGGTGCAAAGTAGAAAAGTACTGCACATGTATGTTCGCACTTCGTTCCGGCCTAACTGTAAATGCATAACGTGTGTCTAATGCATATCATTATCAGTCAAGGCTGTCACTTCCAACACCAAGCAGATATGTGAAACCTTTAAGAACTCCTTGAAGGCAAGAGTCTGGAGACAAGCTTCTACACCCACTCTGAAGGATGTAGATTTGGAGTTTATTGTGGCATATAATTACTTCTGCATTAATAGCGAGCATGTAAGGCCAATACAAGATGCTTCTGAATTTGGTCCCCTAAAATTTGCTTGGGAGAATGCAAAATAATGCTAAAGTGCAATCTATAGACACAATATTGCATGCTGAATAAGCAACAAGAAAAAAAGAAGGCAATGCTCTGGAAGCACCTTCAGTCATTCAAGACAAAAATGATGAGGCATGCTGATGCTGCTACTTGAACAATAGAAAAAAGCGACTACTGCTTACTTACAACAAATGCTTTCTCTGAGCAAGCAATGAAAGAGAGCTGTAACTCATGAAACCTCACGCCATTCTTTTTACAAAAAAAGGAATTTAATAAGTTGCAATGCAAGAATCCCGGCCATAATAGTATTCTCCTCACACTTGGGTTACACAAGCCAAGGCTTTTTTAACAGCATGTGTTTTTGCATGTGTTCATTTTGAAGCTTTATGCGGTTGAAGCGACACAAAATATTTACTTCCCCATGAACCTGTGCGTGTAGCATAATCACAGAAAATATTTTTTACACCGGACAGAAATACAACAGCATAGTGGCGTGACTGACAGACAACAGGCTTCAGGGACAGTGCAAGACAATGATCTGAAATCCTACACAACAGACCTGCGACATTACAATGGCTAAATCCTTGATAGTAGCATTTAACAGCCATCTAAATGCTCGTGCGCAACAGGTGGGAGTGCTTTACTGCGAAGCAACAGTAAACCTTTGCCACTAGTCTAAACAAAAGTGCGCCTCATAGCGACTTCCGCTAAACTTTTTTGCTCCCAGTGCGACAAAGCAAGTACACAAGAGGCTCGAGTGGCAACGATACGACTTGTTAGGCTATCATGTCATCATCTTAACATAAACAATGCATGTGGTCTCTGTTCCGGACTGCCAATCAGCCTCGAGAAGACAAAGATGCTTATAAAAAAAGAACAAAGCAACAAGCTCTCAAACCTCACAGTGAACATAGAAGTAGAAGAACCATGTAACCTAGCCAATAGTTCGAAGCTAAGCCGCAGAAGAAAATATGTTAAGGTCAGGACTGAGCAAACAGAAAATCATGGAGGAAACCTAAAAGCAGCAACAAGCAATGAGAGTGGAGTTGCCTTGATGTTCATTGTCAATACCTACTGCTCAAAGTAAAGGAAACCAGGGTATAAGAAACAGCATTTCGCATTATGCTTTGAGCAAATGCAGTGAGAATGAAACAGGGTAGAGACTTGTCTTATAACATTTTCACTCTTTACTTTGCACCAGAGGAAAATAAATGTGTGTGCAGTTCACCTACTGCTTGGCACTGTCCTAGAAGGAATGAATCCAGGTCTCGAAAAGTCTACAGAGAGAATACTGATGCTGCATGTGCATTTCTCTCTAGACTCCCTCGTTTATTCCTTCCCTTAGGTTCAGGAGTCCACCGAGAGAAGTGAGACAGTTACTGCCCCATTTTCTTTCCTCAAAACCAATTTTCATTTCATTTCTCTGAACTGTCCTGAAATGTGTATAAGTTACCAATTTTTTTAGTGCCTAATTACATACTGTAATTTTTGCAAGGAATATGAGGTTGATGAACAGAAAAAAAAATGTCTGGAATGGTACCTTTGGTAACTTGGCACCTGGACAAACAGCTGACCCACTGGGCGTCCCCAGGGGCTCTGCTGCGAGGCGCCCCTAGCAACAGTAGCCAGTTGTCCAGATCCAAAGGAACCACGCGAATGATTACCGAAAAGTTTAAGGACAGCAGATGCATGAACACAAAACAGCTTTTCAGCACTGTTGCAGTGGGATGAACGGTTCCAAATCTCTAGACTATGCCTGGTAATAAATAAATTATCAGAAGACCATCTCGAGCGCAGAATGATCTCAAATAGAGTTCAGTAAAGCAGAAAGTTGGGCTAGTTGGTATCGATCCATCTAAAAACGGCGCAGAGAAAAACACGCAGAACACAGGGAGAGCGGACAGGACAAGCACATTCAACACGCACTACCAACATGGACAGCTTGTGCTTAATTGAATCCAAAAGTTTACGCTGACCGACCAATGTTACTTCAAATAGAAACAGAAAGCGCATGCACGTTGTGCTGATGTTACCGTGAACACAACATGCGACGAGACACAGGGTTACAATACAAACAAAAAAACCGCTTTCAAAATTTGAGAACAAATTGCTCACCTTCTCACAAGCTCACCAAACCGGAGACGATGCCGTGTGGCTGCCGCCAGTCACTCGCGATGCCCAGAAACAATAAAAAATGCAATGCCGCTGACTTTCCTTGAGCAATTTTCAGTCGATTAAACTTCAAACTGTTCGCACCGA
The DNA here is from genome assembly GCF_055824585.1 of Amblyomma mixtum. NCBI lineage: Eukaryota > Metazoa > Arthropoda > Arachnida > Ixodida > Ixodidae > Amblyomma > Amblyomma mixtum. The sequence continues at coordinate 135,927,484 of NC_143012.1, read as the reverse complement.
CCACCGTTCACCTCACCAACCATGTGTGCACGGAAGAAGTAAAATTCATGCGGGCAAGTGCCGCGCAAAACGCCGAGCACGATGCCATTTGCAGAGCTGTGGTGGCTAGCAGAGCTGCACGGGAAATTCATAGGCCCATTCGCGTATTCGCTTCCATGCTTACATCACTGACGCCGCAAAAGCGCACCACCTTGAAAACATATCAGATGTAGTTAATTTTACCGTAGCTTTTTTAGCTGACAACTTGAATGGTTTTACATATTAAAATTTTATTTTCGTTTCATGAGCGTTGTTACCACAAGAGCGCAAGGCATGCAGCTTGGCCATGACGAGTCGAAGCGCTAGCCAAGCCCGCAGTCGGAACGGTCGGAACCATGCGCGGAGTTGCGGAGTATGTGTGGTGTTGAGTGAACAGGCGCTTTAGAACGGTTTTTGTTCTTCCGTGTTCGCTGCGTGCGTCCTGCGCGCTGTATTGTCGTTACGGTGTGTGTATGTGTGCGGCCCGTACGCCGCATTGGAGTGTACGACCGCTTGCTGTCCCATGCGGCATCGATGCATAGTAAAACGACCGTGCAGAATGTGCGTCACAATGCCAGTGGTCCTGCACTAAAGAGGAGACGAAGCCGGCGGAAAAGCTGCTCACCCTCGTGGGACTGCAAGAATCTGGCGAGGAACAGTCGACACGCGTTTCGGTGGATGATTTCGTTTATCAAACTAAAAAAATTCAGCACTGGCCAATAGCAGTGATGAGCTGCTGCTGTGTCATGATAAACACCTGTCGGATGTGAACGTGGCCATGAGTGGTATTCGTCGAGCAGCGGCCCTCGGGAGGTGGAACCAGTCGATACCTGAAGACGATTACTGTTTGCCCGCGCCCTGGCGCCTCGCTTCCCACCGCATGCGTTGGCGTTATTTATATCTGAATTTCATACGTAGTTGAACTGTCGCAAACATTACAGCCGCATCTTTCAAACGTGCCGTGTGAAGAGGACCCTTTTTCATATTTTTTTAAGGGAGGGGGTGGGGGGAATGAGCGGCTGCTCAAATGTAATTCTTTATTATTTTGAGCTTATTTTCCATATATGTGCCAGGTTGTCCCATTCTTGCCTCTTGGTTGCATGTAAGCAGTGCATTTATTGGGCATAAATTTCTTTGCTGTTGTATTGGCACAGGGTTAATGATTCTCATTGTATTGTGGTGATACATCATTGTATACACTCCTTGCAGAATGTCTAAGGGGGTAATAAATTACTGAGGAGAGAGTATGCCCTGTGATAAATGCGAGGAACATTACTGATTTACTTCACACTTGGCATGTTCTGTTGTCGTTAGTGGTTATGTATTCCTTGCCTGCTGCTTTCCAGTGTAGGGGCGAGAGGCATGTCAAGCTCCACTTAGCAGCTTTTTTCCGTCCACTCTTTACTGGTCAACATGGTAAAATAAACTGAACATAATGCATGCTTGCTGAGACTTAGCTTAGACCAATTCATTTATTTACTCTCAGGGCCTATCAGCGCCAGAGAGAGGAGTGGGTGGCTAACAAAAATACATGTGTAATAGGCAGATTAGTTAAGGTGATTATACACAGCATACTTGAAGGCGTCGGATACAGTGATGGACATGACGAAGGCAGAGAAGATGTGACAGTTGGAAACGTAGAAAAGTAGAGATCTGCGTGAGCTTGCATATGACTTAAGGTGAACACTAGCAAAAAAGAAGGTGCAGAGGACTGAGGCCAGAGTTAAAGCTAGTTTAACAAAGAAAAGAACCTCCCAGCAAGCCAAAATGAGCACATGCAAGCAGTTACGTAAACACAGAACATGGAACATCAAACTTTTTGGATAGAAGAAAAGCCAAGGCACATTGCTCATTGTGATGTTGCCTAAAAAGTTGGTGTCTAGTTGTTCACCTTCGTATCCGGTCATTCCACACCTAGCAACTGAAATGCCATAAAGAAGGAGCATCTGCAATCACTCTAATTGCATGGGAGGTACACATCTCCAGATGTCAGAGGCTTGGTGTCTCATTTTAGTCTAGATAGTTTGGTAGATATAAACATTACCGCATGTAAGAGGCATGTGGTAGCCTTGCAGGGGGTGTATTTTGTAAGTCTTACAGCATGTTGTGCAATGCTGGTATGTTTCGTTATTTACATTGCAGTAATATGTTAGCACAGGCGAGAAAGTTTGTAACTGAGTAGAAAAAAACAATATTCATGCCATGTCTTAGCCGCATTCTTAGTACCATATAAAACATAGTGCGTATAAGGAACTCCTCATTTTTTTTATAATTTTTCTTTCTGAGCACTGGTTTTTTGCAAGTTAGCAGGGTTCTACAGTCTTCTGTGGCTGTCGACTGGCTCACATGTTTGTCAAAGCTGCAGAGTTCATGATGGGTCGTGTCAGTGCAAGCTAAATAAGGGTGGATAGGAAATTCATGCTTCCAGAGTACATTCCAGAAAAAACAGCTATTATTTCCTACTCAGGATGAGGGAACAGCACCAACGGTGCACATCCTCCTTGTCACTGCAGCAATTATGGCTGCTCACTGCTTTTTGGCAGCGTTTCATTTATCCGCAGGAAGACCAGGCATGAATGGCCGGCTATAGGTACCTAATAAATTAAACATTGCAATGAGCAATATTTTGTTGTGCCTGTGCTTTTGTTATCCATGAAGGAGTTAGCGTTTTTGATTGATGGTTGTGTAGCAAAGATGTGACTGCTACATTGCACTGCATTCACAAATTTGTTTGCCCATGCTTTTGGGTTTCTCAGTGGTTCGTTTCCTTATCAAACGGCAGACGGAAATTCTGCTTTCATCTTGTGCACTTTCATCATGTTTGTAATGTATTTACAGCTGGTGTTCAGTTTTAATTTGGAGAAGTTGTCTAACCATTGTCTGTGTCTAAATGTTTTTTAACTCTTGACCTCATTGCGCTGCATTTCTAAATTATTTATTGAATGCATTTATTAATTTTTACCCTGTCATGTGGCTAGCAACATGGTGAAAACATTTTTTATGAAAGTTATAGCAAAGTAAGCCCTTTGTTATTTAATGTTGCTCACAACTTGTAGCAATCCCTCAACGTTGAAGCAACATTATGCGTCACTTGGGTCTAATTTGATTATCACCCCCCCTCGTATCTTCACCTTTGCACACGTGGTTAATCTCATTTTCGCCATGCTAGTTTGCGGACATTGTTGAAGAAGAGTAAACCACACAGATCCGAAATGGGACATCATGTGGTGCCTAGTCCGGGGGCCAACAGTTACGGCGAGTAATACGTTTCAGAAAATGCATAATACGGCCAGCCACCTTCACGAATGTGTTACGGATGGACCCTCCATTTTAGATGCAACAGAGCAAGTGTTTGCTCTGTTATGGAGAGTTTGTACGTAATATTCACGGCATTTTTTTGCAGTGATGCTGTGTGTGACGACGGATGTGCGGCCAAGTGAGGTGTGCGGGAAGTCGAAGGACAGACGGAAACGTTGAAGTAATGCGACGAGCTGAGCACGTTGGTGCGGCGAAAGGCTGGCATCGATAGATCGGGAAAAAACATAAAACGGTGCCTTGGTTTGGCGCAGCAGGAGGCGAACCAATGGCATCTATTCGGAGAGGTGCAGGTTCTTCAGAGACGGAGTATGGAAGAGCGTAATCGACTGATTCGACATGTCCCAGGCATTCGCCGCGGAGAAGCGTTGATGGGCAAGAAAAAGGGTTCGTGACATAGATTGCGCTGTGGGCATCGCAGATAGTCAGAAGAGCGAACGGAAGGAGGAAACAGTGGCGACGGACAGCAGTATCAGTCGGAGTAAAGAGAACAGTCGAATCAGGATCGCCGGCGCAAGAGAGGGGAACCAGGGCTGCAGAGAAGGCAGGGATGTCAGTGTCTTCAGCGACCAGCATTTTACCGAGTTGGGGAGAGGTCTCGCACGGCAGAGTGGCACAGAGCGGAGACAGTTCGATGCTGGCACGGGCACAGTCGATGATCGCATGATGAAGGGTTAGAAAGTCGCAGCCCAGAATGACGTCATGAGAACAGCGGAACAACACGAAAAACTCGGCGATATACGAGGTCTGTTAGAAAAGTATCCGACCTGGGACTCCATATACATCTACCAGCGGTGCTGCCATTGTTGGAAGTATTCCGAAAAGGCCCTTTTCGGAATGGAATTTAGCTCTGCTGTCGTTGCAGCCATAATGTCCTTTCTTTTCGGAAATCGCGCTCCTTTCAATGGCCTCTTGATTTTAGGAAACAGCCAGAAGTCGTAGAGGGACATATCCGGAGAGTAAGGAGCCTGTTGAACTACAGGAGTCTGGTTTTTTGCCAGAAAAGTCTGAATCAAATGCGAGGAATGTGCAGGAGCAATGCCGCGAGGGATGCGCCAATTTCTTGTTGACCTCAATTCCGGTCTCTTGCGCCGCACAGCCCCACATAGACGATGGAGGACATCCCTGTAGTACTCTTTAGTCATTCTTTGATCCTGTGGGGTGCGTACTCGTGGTGTGCCACACAGAGGGAGTCAAAAAAGCAGTCAGCATCACTTTGACATTGCTGCGCACTTGGCGGGCCTTCTTTGGTCTTGGTGACGTGGAATGCGTCCTCTGTGACGACTGGGATTTGGTTTCCGGGTCGTACCCGTACACCCAAGACTCGTCACTAGTGATTACGGCGTCGGTGAAGTCAGGGTAACTGTTTGTGGAATCCAGCATCTCCTGTGAGACTTCAACATGAAGCTGCTTTTTCTCCACCGTCAGCAGCTTCGGCACGAATTTCGCCGCAACTCTCTCCATGGCCAAATCTTCGGTGATAATGGAATGTTCAGAAAAATTGCTATGTCCACCTCTTCCGCAATTTCTCGGATAGTCACACAACAGTCCCGCATCACCACAGCGTTCACTTCGGCAATTACCTGGTCATTTCGGCATGTTGATGGCCGACCGGAGCGTGGCTCTCTCTCCACATATGTGCGGCCGTCTTTAAACCTGTTGCACCACTGCTTAATCTGTGTGCTGCTCATAGCATCATCACCGAAAGCCGTGTGAACATTTCTAATGGTTTCCACTTGGCTATCGCCAAGTTTCTGGCAAAATTTGAGGTAGTAGCGCTGCTCCTCTCGCTCCGCCATATTCCTTGCAACAAAAAACCGACGAGAGCACTGCGCACTGCCTCACTCAAACGCTACTTCCCAGCGCTTGACGCTATCGGCAGGCGGGAAAAAATTCGTGCATACGCACGAGGGTTCAAGGTCGGCTGCTGTAAGCGCGCTTGTTTCATATCCAACAGGTGTGCGCAAAAAAAAAAATAAAGTCGGATACTTTTCTAACAGACCTCGTACACAACATCCCGGATAACAAGGCGAGCTGTGCATGACGCTAGAGGTTGAATGCGGTGCGAGCTTGCAGTGCGGAGGCAAAAGTTCGAAACAGGCGTCGTCACTTTACAGAGTCTACGGGAAAGGGCTACGCTAACAACGGATACAGCAGTGTCCGTGTCTACAAGGGCGAGAGCGGCGACGCCATCAACAAACACGTCGATAACATTAGCGAGTGAAGACGAAGGACTTAGGCAGTTCAATAGAACCGCAGTTCTTGCCACCGGAACTGCGGCTGTTAGTTTTCCTGCGCACGAGAAGCTGATCGCCCGCGCATGGAAGAGATAGATCGGCGACGAGGAGAACGCGACCGGCGTGAAGAATATGAAGAGCGGTCAAGATGGAAGGAGTCCGCAGGGGTGCCGGAGGAAACTGGTAGCGAATGAAGTGCAGGGTCGTAGTGGAATGGGCCTGCCCCGTCCCGGAAACTCGGCGTGTGTTGGCGACAAAGCCGTGTGACGTGGCCCGGCAAGCCACAGACGTAACATATGGGGCGGTTGTCGTGGGTGCGCCATGGGTTCATGACGGGGCGGCGAGGCGGCAGACGACGACGGATAGGTGCCGGCGCAGGTGGTAGCGGCACGACAGATGGGTGGGAAACATAGGCGTCGTGGCGTCGGGGTCTGGCGGCAACCTCAGCGTATGTGAGGGGGGCAGTCACAGGCGGAAGCCGAGGGCTAGAGGGCAAAACGTCTGCGACCTGCTTTGGGATGGTGCGTCGAAGCGCGGGATCGAGGGATGGCGCAGGGTCACCAGACACAGGCAGAAGGGACAGTTGGCGGGCCACCTCTCCCCGTATGCAGGCCTTGATCTGGGAAGCAGTGAGGCCGGGTCAGAGACCAGACTGCAGACCGCCGGCGCAGGAAGGGACTTGTTGAGCAGTGCGGGTCGGCGAGTAGAATTCCTCTGCTTCCTGAGGATGTCATAACTCTGACAAAGCTGGATGACATCCACCGCTGTTTGTGGATACCTGGCTAGCAACATTTGGAACGTGTCGTCGGAGTGCCCTTCAAGATGTTACTAATTTTCTCAGCTTCCGGCATGGATGGATTGTATCTTAGAAGAACTTGTTGTTGGGCTAGTTGGTAGTTATTCATAATTAAATTCAAAGGCGCCAAACCATACGCACACACACACACACACAGGAGAAGAAAGAAAGGCGCTCTGTCTCGTCTTTCTTTCTTCTCCTGTGTGTGTGTGTGCGTATGGTTTGGCGCCTTTGAATTTAATTATGGATGGATTGATTGCCTTTGCACAGGTCTAGAACATCTATGTAACTGGTGAAGGTCTCGGTGGCGTGCTGACCGCGAGCGCGGAGGCTTTGTTCGGCGCGCAGTTTGCGCCCATCTGGGCGGCCGAATACCTCCGAGAAGCTGGTCTTAAAGGACGATGAGGTAGGAAAGTCGGCCTCGTGGTTGCTGAACCACAAGTTGGCTACGTCGGTAAGATAGAAGAGCACGTTACCAAGCTTTGTGGCATCGTCCCACTTGTGAGCGCTGACGCGCTCGTAAGTCGCCAACCAGCCGTCAACATCGTGGCCGTCGGCACCGCTGAAGACGCTGGGATCTCGCTGCCGGAGCCCGCCAGAACAGAGGATGGTAGGCGACGGGATGGGGGCTGTCTGGCTTGTGACTTCGGGGATAACGGGCGGCAAAGGTAAGGTGCGGCTACGGAGCTCCAGAATGAGGACGAGAGGGGGAACTTACAGCAGCCTCTACCAAATGTAGGAGGGTTTGTGACTCAGCAGAACCTAGGTCGCTCTGCAACGTTCAGCAAAGGTTCAGCGAAGCGTTCGGGCTCCGAGCGAGCTTCACACCTAAAGATCGTCGTCGTCTTTCACCTCCATAGTTCACCATAGTGAGCGAGCGCGGTTGCTAGACTACATCGCTTATAATAGGTCGCTATAGTCGTATCCGATTTCGCACTGAGAAAAACAGCAACGTTTCATTGGTGCCGTCTGCCAATGCTGGTTCGCACCCCATGTTCTTGCAATGGCTGTGGTTCGCGCCATGAGAAACTTGCCCGAAGCCTCGTATGAGAAACTAGTTTGCACGTCCTAATAGCCGGCTCTCACCATGTCCTGACGATATGCTTACTGAAGGGAAGCCTTTCTTACAAGTAATTGACGGCAGTTTTCATGCTGACAAGTGCACCATGCGGGTATATCGGTGAATTAATTCATGAAGGGGAAGTCGTTCCTGCATGCAATGTGCGGCCACCGCCCAACCTCGAAATGAAGCAAATAGAATCGTCGACGTGTAAGGCTAACACAAGTTGTCCTTGTCGAAGTACAGTCTTTGTCAAAAGTTTAGAGACCAGGGGGTTCACTTCCAAACTTTATATTGGGACTCTAGGAGTATTCATGAAAGATTTCAGGAGGCAGTACCAGAAATCTTCTCGTGTCCAGGAAATTTGGAGCGCTAGAGATCCATTAAGAACGATACAGTGTGGCTCGAAAGAAAACCCACTGGGCTCTAAACGTTTGACAAAGGCTGTACCTTGCGCTTTAAAATGTTACCTCTCCGAGACTCCTACATGAAATGTGCTGAGTGGTCACAGCAGCAGAAAGTTAAGTTCTCAATTCACAAAAAACTTTGTTCCCGTCTTTCACCTACCTTTCAATGCACAGGTACCAGAGGCTTCTGCTGGACAAAGCTAACTTGCTGCATAAATGGCTCCAAGTAATCGTGAGAAAGGACTTCAGGCCTAGCAGGCACCAGACACTGTGCTCAGCTCACTGCGAGTCAAGTCTTCGGATACTTCGGATCACAGACGGACTGCGGGATTAACTGGATAACTACACCACCACAAAGCGCACAAACATCGCTGAAAACGAAACTGAACAACCAAAAAAATTCAATGCGTAGCACAGTCAACAAGCCGCCAGAAGTCAATCCGAAGCCGCTATCCTACAGGCATGTCTCGGGCGTTTATTGTGGATAAAGTGCAGACCCGCCAGCTTTCCTTCCAGTTAACAGCAACCGTAGGCAACCAGAGGTGGATAATCGAAGTGGCCCAGTGCGGACATTCCCATAGGGCTTATCGGTCCAATTGACTGTAACGCACTAGGCGGCTGGAGTTGAGGCGCGCGCAGTTGAATGCTAGCACATGCGATGCCCTAATGGCACACTAATTGGGCGGTATTAGTCTTCTCTGTACCGTCTCCGATTGTTAAGGCGTGAAAATTTTATTTTTGATCTAGTAAAATGTGAATGTAAACTAGATTACGAGCGCTCTTGAGCTTCCATCAACACAGCTGCGCCGCAGCTTTTGTTCAACAATAGTGTTCCAAAAACGAGAAGCCAAGAGCCATGGGAAGTGCACATTTATTTTGCTCCATATAAACACAAGAATAAACCGATACTGTTGGGCACACAGTAGGTACGGCCACTTTTCTAATCCATGTGTGCCCTGGATCCCTGAAGTCTAGTGCTGTGAAGTGGTCGCTGCAAAGTCCACTGGCTGACTTCCTCAAAAGGTCGCCTTTTCCTATGTGTGATGTGATAGACCTGTGTACGTGCTTAAAGCACTATATCACTGCATCGCTCACAGTATAAGCAATAAACGCTTCACTAGAGTCCGAACTAAATGATGCACAAGTGTTCGCGATGACACACTGTCTGATATTTAGTTAAATGGTAAATTAACTAAACCTATACGAAGTATTGGCATTCTATCTAAATGGCCTCAAAGGTGTAGCCGCCTGCCCATCATTCATTGCATGCAAACTTAAGGCACTAAATTAATACCACAGATAATTAATTAACTACCACAGACAGTATATACATCAAAAAGGTTAGTTACTAATGCATTCGCATTAGAGCGGTCAGTGCAAGTGGAAATTATGACCTCAGTGCGTCAGTAGCCTGTGGTAGGTGACTGTCAGAAAATTCGCCGCATTTTTCAAACAAAGAAACAAAAACAGCACCGCGCGCACGCATCTCGCCGGCGCGGGTCGTAAAACGGGAGAAGAAAACCCCGGAGAGCTACTAGCCCTGTGTATATGGTTGCCCACTCCGCCACCGCTCGCCGGAGGGAGTGAGTCAGCCATTTTTTAGAATGTCGGAGATGCTTCTACTCCTAACCGGCGGAGAGGGCGTAGCCTTGCGTGCGCTGAGACATGTCCCCCTCCACTTCACTCGCACGTCGGCCGCAGCGCCACGCCAGAAATTTCTAGATGCTTCTGGAAGCGACTCCCCGCTTTTGACCAAACAGGACGCGCGGCCGGCGCGAGAAGGAAAAAAAGACTGCACAGCCGATACTGTGTGTAAGTGCCCACCTACTTTGACGCGTAGGACAAACAGACGTGGACCAAGTCTATATAAGAAGGGCGTTGACCGCTGTCAATCTAGTCCGAACCACCGTTTAAGCTTCATCGAAGCGCGCCCGTTCGACTCCCGGGAAAATATACACTCTGCCAGCATCAGACCAACGAGGCAGCGTGCGCCAGTCTGCGGGACGGCATCGTCGTGGGCCTTTGTTCGTCGGACTGTCGCAGTACCCGGTGAATAAATTGGGTTTTGTTTCTGGCGTCTCTCTTGTGTTAGTGCACTTAAGGTGCAATATTTCCTTTCTATTGTATTCTCTCTTGAGTGTAACTTTGCACGAGTTGCATTGTTTTGCTAACCACTTTGTATGCACTCGTGCGAGTCATTGTGTAATCCTCTGTATCGTCTCATTGCTGTATAAACTTTGTTTTGTTCGTGAACTTTTGGCTCCGACCCATTTTCTGGCTTGCGACCGGAGAAAGCCGGGCATCATACGACTAAAAACCTCTTGTCACTTGGTAGCTGGTCTCCCCTGAGCTTGCCATGCTGAGTCGAAGGCGTCTCCTTTGAGTCCGAGACCGCTACCCCCACACGCTCTAATGGTGTCTGGGAACGCCACGCCTAAAGTGAGCGTAGTTGGACGTCATATATTGAGGCGTCCGCAACAGGACGTTTGGTGTTTGTAAGCGCAGAGAAGTTCAAGTTCAAGTTCAAGTTTATTTTCCTTTCTTACAAAGGAGGAGCCGGGACTAAAAGCTGTGGTAACAGCTTGACTGAGGGTCCCGACTCCTTGAGATAGTGGCAGTACAGAAGGAAGGCGAGGGTCAACTCATTTACATCAATTAGTAATGACATGGGTATGCGATGCAGATCCACATTTACGCGAAGCGCGAACACACATGCAAAACGAAAATCGCAATACACACATGTACTCAAAGCAAATGTTATACATAACTAGAATATTGCCACGTATCATTGTAGTGTTTGTTCGTTCACGCTCAAGGCTGCAGGAAAGGGTTGTTATCACTTTTGTTCGTGACGCGAGAAGCGACCAGACTAATCTCGATTGATCGCAGCCATGAAAGGCTGCATCTAGGTTTTTCTATATTACTCTAGATGATCTTGTCCTGTTATCTGGAAGTTTCCTTGCCGCCTTTAAATTGAGCAATGCCGCGAGCGGCGGACATTCGTAGTTCGACGATTGACAAGCACGCTTGTTGCTTACGCCGCCGCCGAGTGATTCAGTTATTTGCGGGCGCAAGTCAGCCCAAATAAAGAGCTTCGATTGCAAGTCTTTCTGGTGTCTTCCTGACCGCTGGACTGCCGTCACTACAACGTGACATCTGGTGGAGGTGCGGGGTAGCCTCCTATGTTCCGGACACCCCCAGCAAGTCGCGACGCCAGACCTTCGAGTCATTCACCGGAGGACTTGACTCCAGTCTACCACGCAGCCTCTTGGAGCCTCCAGTCATGACTTACGCCGCAGCAGTGCGCCGTCCTGCACCTCGACGACGGCACCTAAGCACCTATCGCCATTAACCAGCTGCACTGGAGCGCCGCCCTCTCGACCCAACTCGCCCGTCCTACGAGCGTCGCACACGGCCTAGGAAATGCGACGAGTGGAGAACACCCGACCAGCGCCGCCAACTATGCTTCCACTGCGGAGAAGTCGGTGACATTCTCCGGTACTGCCCATACAGGAGAATGGGCATCCGAGGGTTCTCTTACGACTCTCCACGACCCCGACCCGGCCAGCGACCAGCCGAAATTGAGGAGTTTTTGCGTCGGGAAGAATACTCATCGCCGAGCCGCCTATCACGTTCCCCGTCGCCATTGTCCACGCGCTTTGTATCTCCTAGCCGAGGCTACGCAGTGCGCGGACGCTCCCCCGGCCCCCGAAGGTTAAACTGAATAAAGCAGCCTCTGGAGGTGAGGTTGCTTCTGAGCGCAAGAACTAAGACCGTCGATCAACGAAAACACAAGACTATGCCTCAACTACGACGACGAACCCTACGACGACGACGAACCCTACGACGACGACGAACCCTACGACAATGACGACCCCTACGACAACGACGACCCCTACGACGACGACGACCCCTACGACGACGACGACCCCTACGACGACGACGACCCCTACGACGACGACGACCCCTACGACAACGACGACCCCTACGACGACGACGATCCCTACGACGACAACGATCCCTACGACGACGACGATCCCTACGATGATGACGACTACTACGACGACAAATACGACGAAAAAAACTACGACAACACCGACGACGACGACGACACGGCCTGACTCGAAGCTTTTACCGCTGCTCTTACACCTTATTAGGAACGCTAAAGGACTCTAAGTTCTCGAAGCATTCTCCGTGTTTAATTTCATTTTAAAGCATCGAGATGATGCTTCTTTGGAAGGGGGGTAATGCCACGTATCATTGTAGTGTTTGTTCGTTCACGCTCAAGGCTGCAGGAAAGGGTTGTTATCACTTTTGTTCGTGACGCGAGAAGCGACCAGACTAATCTCGATTGATCGCAGCCATGAAAGGCTGCATCTAGGTTTTTCTATATTACTGTAGATGATCTTGTCCTGTTATCTGGAAGTTTCCTTGCCGCCTTTAAATTGAGCAATGCCGCGAGCGGCGGACATTCGTAGTTCGACGATTGGCAAGCACGCTTGTCGCTTACGCCGCCGCCGAGTGATTCAGTTATTTGCGGGCGCAAGTCAGCCCAAATAAAGAGCTTCGATTGCAAGTCTTTCTGGTGTCTTCCTGACCGCTGGACTGCCGTCACTACAACGTGACAATATACAGGATGGATGTCTCAAACATTGGTCAAAAAAAAATCATCTCTGCTTTTTTGACAGACTGAAATTGTCTCGGCAGTAGTCACGGATATTGTGTTTTGAATTTCTGGTAATATCAAAATTGTCATGGATAAGTTTGTTTAGCAAGACGGGAAGGTTGTAACTTAAGGACTGGTTCATAGAGTAAGTTCTTGGTGTTGGAGTGATCCAAGTTTCTTTTTATCTAGTGTTACGGAAGCTGTTATTTTCTCTCAGTTGTCCAAGTACAGTGAAGGGATTATCACGTTGTTGTGAAGAGTATTTATAGCATAATAGAAGCCTGTAAAAGTATAACGCGAAGATTGGAAGGATATCATACTTTATAAAGATAGTTTTGTGGGGAAAATGAATGGCACATTTGCTATGGACCGGACGGCTTTTTTCAGCAGCAAATGCAATCTATGAAGATTTGTTACCCCTGTTGTTCCCCAAACCAAGCTGCAGTATTGGATATGAGTTAGTACTAACGCGTTGTAGAGCAACATCTTTACCCTTACTGGAAAAATATGTCTAAAGCGACCAAGTATACCTAGAGCTGAGGAAACCTTCGAACAAATGTGTTCTATGTGCGCATTCCAAGTTAGGTTGTGAGAAAAGATAACTCCCAGTGTTTTTACAGAAGTCACAAGCTCTATTGGTTGGCTGTTTAAGGCTATTTTGAGAGGCCTAGATATTTTCTTTCCCTTAGGGAGGTATAACAGAATTTGTGTTTTTGACGGATTTATGCGCAAGGAGTTTGCATCTGCCCATGAGTACAGTTTATTAAGGGCTTCGCTTGTTTTGCTTTCAACCTCAGCCTCGGAAATACCTGTGACAAAAAAAGTTGTGTCATCCGCCAATGACACAACCTGAAAATTACTAGCGCTGTAGACGATGTCATTTATATAAACTAAAAATAGCAAAGGCCCAAGAATGCTTCCTTGGGGCACTCCGCATGTTATATGGAGGGTAGGAGAGGATGCTGTGTTTATATCTACATATTGGGTTCTGTGAGATAAGTAAGATTGTAATAGGGTTAGCGCTAGGCCCCGCACACCATACCTTTCGAACTTAAAAAGAAGAATATCGTGATTTATGAGGTCAAAGGCCTTAGTAAAATCGATGTAAATACCCGTGGTGTGCTTGTTTTCACTGAATGCTTTAATTATAATTTCTTTATGAGCTACTCCGTAGATATTTTCTTCCTGAATCCATGTTGAAAATCTAGAAACAAGCGATTTTCGTCAAAATAAGAAGTCACTCTGTGATGTATTATTTTCTCGATGCATTTGGAAAACACAGGCAGTATGGAAATCGGTCGGTAGTTTGTGAATAGGTTCTTGTCATCTTTCTTAAAAATGGGTATCACTCGAGCAATTTGCATTTCTGTAGGGAACACCCCAGTAGAGAGAATCAAATTATAAATATAGGTGATAATCGGGCACAGTATGTCAAGTACATATTTTACGGGTAATATCTGAAAGCTATTTACGTCTAGCGTTTTACTATTCTTCAAGTTATTGATGGAAGAGAAAACCTCGGCTGCTTCAGTCGGGGCCAAGAACAGCGAATTTATCCTATCGTTTCCTCGCGCGTACTGAGCGTAGTTTCTAGTGGTACTCCCATCGAGTTCATTATCTTTCGTTTGCTGAATAAAAAAGTGATTGAAAGCATCTGCCAATGGAACACCGGAGAGCTCTTTTTCCTCATGCCTAAAGGTGCCAAGTGTAAGCGTAGGAGTACCGGGACGCACCAAGGAGTTCAACTTGCGCCAGGCTGCATCTGGCCGCAGTGTAGTTTCATCATCGAACTTATCTATTAGGTATGAATCCTTAGCTTTCCTCAGCCTAGACGTAAGTTTATTCCGGTAGCTCTTAAATTCTGCAAGTATATTTAGATCTTTAGTCCTTACAAACTGGGCATACAACGCATTTTTATGCTTGACCATTCTCAGGTGTTCTCTCGTTAACCAAGGTTTTCGCGCTCTCTTTGGCTTTTTTACTTGTGTTACTGGAAAATGCTGGTGGTATATTTTCTTAAGTATACTTATAAAGATAAGATACGCTGTGTTGCTCTCACGGCATTCATATACTGCATCCCATGTTTGTTTTTCAACATCGTGGCGGAATGATTCAAGACGCGAAGATGTAATAACTTGACGGTATGCGGGCTTTGGTTCATTCCACTTGATGGGAAATTGCTTGTCTACGAATATAAAGGTTCCTAGATGATCACTTATACCTGTACAAAGAGTACCAGCAAATGTAGTGTGTGTTAACGTTGGTAATAAATACGTCTAATAATGTACAACTTTGTTCTGTGATACGCGTTGGGTAGGCGATTACATTAGATAGGCCATATGTAGCATGGGTAAGGCTCAAGTATTTCTGGTAAGGAGTAGGTACAATCATGTTCACATTCATGCCTCCACCTAAGAAAATCTGTGCTTTTTGCTCCGTCACATATTCTAAAAGTTCTTCAACGAAGGCCAAAAAACGGCTAAATGTAGAAGATGACGGTCTTTACGTAGATCACGCAAAACATATTGTCAAGGGGTCGTAAGGTAAGCACTTCAAAATCAGGAGTGACAGCACAGAATTTCTCTTCGGTATCACACAGCAGGTTATCTTTTACCAGCATAGAAACACCACCGCCTCTTCTGTCGTGACGATTTCGATAGAAGCATTGATAACCAGATGGGCAGAATATAGCCGTTTCGCGTTCATACCATGTTTCAGTAAGCAAGCATGAGCACAGTAAGACATTTCATATACTTCTAGCAAAGCATGCATTTCATTTTCTTTAGGGGTGTGCGAATATCAAATTTTTCGAATACGAATCGAATACGAATACTTAGCTCCGAATATCGAATCGAATATCGAATAATCAAGGACACACGCATTTAATCACTACAAAACATTTTTTTGGGCACCCAAGAAGATCACAGTTCAACTATCGATGAATAAATGAACACAAAAGGTTTGTGTGGCTGCACAAAAAGTATCAAAGTCTCGAACATTATTCTTAGAAGAGTGGAAATATCAGAGAAGATGGCTAGTACACAGCGTTGATTAAGGCTAGCTTGCCATCAACACAAAAGCGCGTTGCTGGGATGACGTAAAAGGTTGTCGTGAAGGAAAACCAGCTGCACCATATGGTCAGGCAGAAGTAGTTCCCTTCTAACTGAAACGACTCCTCCAGCCACAGAAAATGCCCTCTCACTTGTCACTTACCAGGCACGTATTGCGAGGTACTTCGTGCACACCTCTCACTATACCAGCTTCGCAGGTATAGCCACAAAAAAGCTCACCAGCGCAGTCAGCTACGGCATGACCCTTTTATTTATTTTATTTCGTGTACCCTCAGGGCCAGAGGCATTATAGAGGGGAGTGGTTACAAAAATTTAAGAAAAAAAATGTACAGTGCAGCAAACTAATTAGTAATACAAAAATGATATTGCTCCTAGTTATACATTATTAGCTGTTGGGTTCTTGGTGTGCTGGTTAATAGTATATAATACACAAAATACACAATATACAGCGCAGCAATACAGTGAAAAACAAACAAACAAAACGCTCGTACAAAAAACAACAAGAATATAGAATTAAAAAAAAAAGATGATGCTCCTACTTATACAAAGTTTTCTAATGCTGTTTTGAAGCGTTGGTTGTCAGTAATGATAGCGGTAGATGCAGGAAGGTGATTCCACTCAGCAGCTGTGCGCGGAAGAAATGACTGAAACATGGCATTGGTTTTGCAAAATGGAATTCCGACTTTGTTATTGTGATCTAGCCTTGATGAAATGTATTGGGGACGGGAGATCAGTTCGTGGCAAAGTGAAGGATGATAAAATATCTTGTGAAAAAGTGAGAGTCTAAGGGCTTTACGGCGAGATGCTAAAGATGGCAGGCTGAGATTTAATTTCATTGCAGAGATGCTGGCAGTTCGGTTATAATTACTGTGATGCCGAGACAGCAAAGACGAAGTCGTGGTGAAAGAAGCAGGCGGAGGAAGACGAGGAAGTGGGATATCGAGGAAGGTGAAAACGAAGACCTCGGCTCTCGGCTCTGCGACTCTTGCTACAGGCCTGTTCCTGCTGTTCCCTCTCCTCACCGTTGGAGCTGCTTCTACCACGGACTGCCTCTGCGTCTTCTGGCCGTCTTCAAATTTTGGTGAGGCCGTTCCGCGAGTGGGGGATTTGGCCAGGTCTTTCCCCCTTTGGATGTAGGTTCGAAGGCTTTGCAGGTTTTCCGCCATGGCTATGTCTTCCCCGGGCTCAGGTCCGGTAACCTGGTTCGCCAGTTTACCGGCTGAAAATCTGCCGTTACCATCTTTTAGTCAAAACGGTGTAAAGCTAATCCCTGTGGCGCTGGTCCCTGTAGGAGATGGAGTAATTAAAATAAAAAACTCTCGATTGATCCAGGAGCAGCTGAAGGCAGCCACCAGCCACTATCTTGAGATTTCGGAGGTGCGACCATTTGGCAAGAGAGGAATTCTATGCAAATCGGCTCACTTGGATTGCGTTGCTGATTTGCTGCAGTGCACCTCTTTCGCCTCACTACCGGTGAGGGTATTCATTCCAGAGCAGCTAGCCTGCGTAAAAGGAATTATACGCGGTGTGGATCCTTCCGCTACACCAGGGGAAATTCTTGCAGACTTTCATGACGCCGGTGTTGGCATCCTTTCAGTTTACCGCTGCAGCAGAGAGGCTGGAGGCTCTCGAACACCAACGGAGTCGGTTATTGCCACATTTGCAGGGTACTCTTGTCCGTCCGAGATCAAAGTTTGGCCTATTGTGTACCGTGTAGACCCACTGCAGCCCCGTCATTTACAGTGTAAGAATTGCTGGCGGTTCGGTCACAGTGCCAAATCTTGCAAGTCCGCAACGCGCTGTCGCGTTTGTGGCGGTGATCATGCACACGACATTTGCACTTCTGAGTCGCTTAGCTGCTGTCTTTGCCACTCTGATCACACAGCTGACGACCCCACCTGCCCCAAGCGTGCCGATGAGCAGAACGTCTTGGACATTATTCAGCGTGACAGGTGCTCGCGCGCTGATGCATACGCCCGCCTTGACAGACGGCAGTGCTCATACGCAAGTATTGCCCGCACGTCCACTGCTGATGTGGAGGCAGCCTTAACTAAGTCCGTTGTTGCTGCGGTGGAGAAGGCTGTTGCTGGCGTACTTGACCGCATGATCAGTACGTTCAGTGACGCCTTGTCCCAGGTCATTTCCGCGCAGGCTGCTTCATCGGCTTTAAGTAACCTCAACTCGTCTACCTGTCCTTCCTCCTCTGCCACTGCTGCTATTCAGCCCACCACCCCTTCTACCTCCACGTCCGTGGATGTAAATGACTTTGACCAAGTCCCCCTCTCTAACGCTTGTGAGTCAGATGTTGAAATGACTACTCCATCTCAGAAGCGTCGTGCTTCCTCTTCTCCATCGAAATCTGACCATCATGGTAAGACTAAGAAAAGTTCGCCTGGAATTTCAAAGAAAACAGATGTGTTGAAAGAGGCTGTTGCGGCTACGTTTTTAAAGCAATAATCATGGCGGGAATATCTGTTCTGCAGTCGAATTGTCGCTCTATATCATCTTCTTTCCCCGATTTACAGCAGCTTATACTAAAACATAGTCCAGACATTATTTTAATACAGGAGTCGTGGCTCAATCCTAATCGCCCATTTGCAATTAAAAATTTCTCCGTTTTTAGAAATGATCGCCCAAACGGCAGGGGTGGGGCTTACTAACATTGATTTCAACGAAACTGTATCATCGAGCTAAAGTGTCTCACAAAATTATGAGACCTGATTGTGAGATACTTGCCGTTGAAATCATTATTCCGCAGTGCGCCCCTGTTACGGTGGCAAATATCTACTTCCCCGCAGGAGTCCGTAGGACGGATGAGCTCGATGCGTTACTGCGCATCAGCAGACGAGTAGTTCTAGCTGGGCACTTCAATTCTCATCATGTAATTTGGGGTTTCAGATCAGACTTTAGCGGGAAATTACTTTGGTCTTGGATGTCAGCAAACGGCGTGTGCTGTTACAATAGTCGCGCCATAACTTACATGAGGGCTAATTCTCGATCAGCTATTGATTTAACGCTAGCAGTTAATGGTACAGCGGTATCTTCGTGGTGTACAGTTGACTGCGGTACGTCCAGTGACCACGCCCCAATCACTTTCACTATTGCGTGCAGTCCAGTCAGGGCGACTGGTTCGCCACAAAAATTTATAAATACTTCACTGTTCAAGAACATCCTAGGTGAGGCCCTCTCGTCTGTTTCCCCCTCCGATAAATCTGACGGGGGCCCTCTGGTATTAAATTCAGTGTTAGACGCCTCTCGGCGAGCAGTCTTTACAGTCCGGTCAGGCGTTGTAAATAAGACTCCTTCCAGTTGGTGGAATGACGACTGCGAAAAAGCCTATCGACGAAGGAAAGCTGCATGGAAGAGTCTAACGCACAACCAGTGCCCAAAGAACTGGATAAATTACAAATTCTTTGCAGCCTCTTTTAAAAGAACAATATCTAAGGCTAAGGATGAGTACAATGCCAGCCTGAACACCTATCTGTCTAATCCTGTCAACCGGAAGTCTCTTTATAGGTTCATGGAACGTACTCATGTGCTGCCTTCTTCTCACATCTCTCAGTCCACAGTATTGCCACCTCGGGACGAAAAAGATATACTAGAGTCCATAGCTCAAGGCCTAGCTGTGCGTTTTCGAGCTCGCACTACCTTTCTATCAACTCCGTTTCATTTGGGTGGAGACTTCACTAAGGTTACTGTATCGGATTTAGCGTCCGTAGTTAATTGCCTGCAATCTGCTGCCCCTGGGATTGACGGAGTAACTGTTGGCATGCTTAAAATCCTAATGCAAGATTTTGCCCCGTACCTCTTGCAGATTGTGAACTGGTCTTTGGAAAAAACCTGGATTCCACAAAATTGGAAAACAGCGAAAATTATTCTACTGCTGAAAGAGCAGGGGAAGGGTTTTGATCTCGACAATATTCGGCCGATTGCTCTCACATCAAATTTGGTTAAGCTTGTAGAGCGGGTAGTCTTCAGCCGCCTCACGAGTCATATTCTGAGTCTTCAAGGTTTTAGCGAGGCTCAGATTGGCTTTCGCCGGGGGTGTTCGATTTGGACCGCGCACATAGACTTGGAGAGTCGTATTAAGGTTGCTATGAGGCAAAATGAGGTATCAGCTCTGGTTACTTTAGATATTGCAAAGGCTTACGACAGCGTTGAACACAGCATTTTGCTTCATAAACTGGCTAATGTACAACCTCCTTTGTACCTATTTGCGTGGATAGGAGAGTTCCTAAAAAATAGAGCATTCTTTTGTTCTAAGGGTACGTTAACTTCTACAACATACGCCCAGTCTAGAGGTGTCCCACAAGGCTCCGTTCTTTCACCGTTATTGTTTAACATACTAATGCGTGATATCCCTATTCACCCTGCCGTCAAAGTTTATGTGTATGCGGATGATATTGCTTTTTTCGCTTCTGCCAAAGACATTCATATCCTGTACCAATTACTGCAAGAGTATTTAAATGCTCTGGAAGTTTGGCTAGACAGCATAAAGTTAACTTTAAATGTGAACAAGTGTGCCGTCCTTGTTTTCCCACAAGCAACCCCTCTTTACATCTCTCTGTCGTATCACTCTATCCTCATCCCGCAAGTTGATTCAACAAAATACTTGGGTATAATATATGACCCGCATTTAGACTGGCGGCCACACATTAGAAGCATTGCGCTTAAGGGTGAGCGTGCCCTCGGCCGGTTGGTGAGGATCAGCAACAAAAAATTCGGTATGCGACGAGACACTCTCCTACTTCTTTATAAGACCTATGTACGGCCAATCCTTGAATTCGGCTCCGTTCTCTTTTCTGGGTGCCCAAAGTACAAGCGTGAACCCCTGTTTGTTATGGAGCGACGCGCTCTGCGCCTTTGCTTAGGTCTGCCTAAATCAGTAGCTAATGCTGTGTTGTACTTGGAGGCGCGGATACCTGATCTCAATTCCCGGTTTGAGCTTATCACTGTGCGGACATTTTTAAGGTCTTTGGAGCCTGTTCCTGGATTGGCTAACCCTATATTTACAACGAACCCAACTCTCTTCTTTGGTACTCCCTGGCCTCGGTATAAGCTCCCTCAGGTGGTGTTCACTAACTCCCTGCTGTCAAATATTTCTGTATCAGTGAGATCTTTAGTACTGGTCAACCACAGGCGGGCTGACACGGCGGTCTTCTTTGACAACACCCTCCCAAGGAATGCTAAGAACCTGCCCGCCAATATGTTAAATGGGCTCATAGAGGAGTACCTAGACAATTTTCCTAACCATATTGCCGTCTATACAGATGCCTCCCAGCAAAATGAAAAGGCCGCTATTGGTATTTACTCAAGGGCTCTTGATTGGAGCTACTCATTTCGGGCCCCTGACTATACCCCTATTTTTGTAGCTGAGTTTCTGGCCATTGAGTTGGCCTTAATAAGGATTCCCTGCAGTATCACTCGGGTTATTATACTCTCAGACAACCTTTCTGTTTTGGCAGCGCTTGAAAACTCGAGTGATACTCCTATGAGCCGTTCCCTTCAATTTTTTATTCCTCCACATGTTTCAGAAGTTCGCTTTCACTGGGTCCCTGGGCACTGTGGCATTGTTTCTAATGAGAGGGCTGATTTTTTAGCAAAGTCTGCCCTTGATGGTCCTATTGTCCCTTTCGTCCCAAATACTATTTTCTTGACTCTAGCACGCTTTCAGCGATTCCAGCGTTTCCACACCTTGCGCCATGAGCCTCTCCTCGCTGCAGCGGATTTTCAACACCTGGCATTTCCTTGGAGTGCGCGGATGTGCAGTTCGAGGCAATGTGAGGTGTCCATGACCCTTTTGCGCTGCAGGATACCGCGGCTAAATCTTTATTTATGCCGATCGGGGCTTTCGATATCCAACCTTTGTGAGTCTTGTGGCGAAATTGAGTCTATAGAACATTTTTTCCTCTCCTGCCGGCGGCTCGCTGCTCTCCGTAGAATTTGCTTGGAGATCCCCCTCGCTCGGCTTGGGCTTCCTCTATCTATTCCGATTCTCTTATCCTTCGGGGCAAGCGCCAAGGGATATGCCCTGAAACCAGTGTTCGATTCTATTCACAATTACATAATTTCATCTGGTAGATTCCTCTGCTAGAATGTGAATTCACAACTTTTCTTTCTCAGTATTTTTTGTATTGTACAAATTCTAGCTCTGTGTCCCAAATTTTAGATTTTATTATACTCCATTCCCTGTACATGAGTGCGTTTGTATCCGCTATGCACCCTGGCCAATCCCCCGCCGTGGGTATGTGCCATTCAGCCCGAGGACATCATCATCATCATCATCAAAGAAAGGCTAGGCAATCGAGCGGACGCTCAGCTCAGCGCGTCTTGGTGTCAGTCATTACAATGGCGCAGTCGACCAACGTCGAGCCCGGCCCGGACCTCCACGACCCGTCGCTCCTCCTTCGAAGCGGCCGGGCAGTCCCACGGCCGGCTCCCTCGGCGCCTGGAACCCCTCTTCCGCCCGAGAACGGCGTCCATGCCTCCTCGGCGGATTCGGCCTTGGCCCTTCTTCCCGAAGCCCTCTCCATCATCCGGGAGCTATCTGCTTCTTTGACTGCAGCGCTTGGCCGCGCATCACCGTCCTCTGGATACCCAGTAACCCCGGTACAAATTCCGGTGTACCGTGGATTTTCTGACGACGCTGAAGCGTGGATTCAAGTGGTCGACGCTGCTGCCCGGCGTTTCGCCTGGTCTCTAGCCACGACGCTCGCCGTCGCGGAAGACCATCTCCGCGGTGCTGCCCGCGCTTGGCACCAGTACGAAGGCCGCCGCTACACCACTTGGTCGGCCTGGACCTCTGCCCTTCTTGCCGCGTTTCCACCCCTGGCCAGTGCGCACAACGCCAAACTCACGACGATGAGAGAATGGCGCCAGGCTCCAGATGAAGACGTCGCCCTTTACAATCATGATAAGGTACGTCTTCTTCAGGCCTGCCAGGGCCGCACGTGGCCGCAGCAGGCGTTGGGCTCTGAGGCGCCCATTGCCTTGGTGGAAGCATCCGAGCTCCTGCAGGTCGGCTCCAACACAATCGTCAGTCCGCCACCGCAGTCACCGCAGCCGACTAGCGGATACGCGTCCCCCGTGGTGCACCGCTCTCAGATGACCGCCTCGCTCACCGAGGGGTCGGCAGTTCCCGGCCAAAGTGCAGCCAGCGCTCCTCCCAATTCCATCGGGAGCGCGGGCTCCGTCTCAGCAGTGCCACCGTCCCCGCTGCTGTCTCGGCCGCCGTCTCATGGACCGATGAGGCATCCCAACATTCCGGCATCGACGTATGATGGGCACTGCTTCGGGCGGCCCGCGTCGCAGCCGCCTCTTGCAGGCAGTGCTGGATCCGTGACGCCACCTTCGCCACGGCACCCGTACTTCGCTAGCTCGGTGACGGAGGTTCCGGGCTCAGTGGCTGTCAGCAGCGTCATCGAGTGCCCAAGTCCGAGCAGTAATAGCCTGGGTAGCATGCCGGCTGGAGTGCGGTCGCCTGGGTTGCCACCTCAACGGATGACGGCCACTCCAGGACAACCGCGTCCCCTGCTGCCGGGGCGTCAGTTTCATGAGCCAATTTTTCCAGACAACGAAATCCGGTGCCAGCCTGTTTCCAGCGTGGACTTCCGCGAAGAGGACAGCATCGACGAGGGTTACGAGGCCATCAGAGGAAAGCGGACCCCTCCAGTGCCACCTGCTCGGCAGCCAGCAACTGCCGGGTCCCGCTCCGGACGCAGTCTACCAGTAGACCCTTCGCGGCTGCCGCCTTTTCCGGGCGGCAACGGGCCATCCGTATCGCGCCTCCGAATGTTCCAAATCGAGCGATGATGGGACGCTCCCACGTCCCCTCCCGATAGAGAGAGGCTGCAGCAGGACAGGCAGCTTAATGAGGATCCAGAAGATAGTCCGCCACCGGCGTCACCCTTGATGCGTCGACGCAGCTTCGAAGACACCACCTTGCATGACGACCTCGCAGGGCCACGGCCGAGAGTCTGCAACTGTCCGGGTATTGTCGTAGTCTGCCGCGGCCCTCCACGCCGATCCACCAGCGGACGAATTCACGGCGCCTATGTCAGGGATGCCGACGATGATATGGACGACCTGTTCAAGATCAGAAAGGCCAAGAGGAAAAGAAGGCAGAGAGGAAGGAGGAGAAGAAAGAAGAGAAAGAAGAAGAAAAGAAAGTGGAGGAGAAAAGAACCAGATGAGAAGGCTGAGGAAGTTCCGCCTCCAGCCAGGCCTGCTCCCCTGCTCCTCCCCCTATTTCAACGCCAATAGACGGGCCTCTAAAACTCAACCTATCCCGTCGTGTTTGTCTTCGGCGGCCCCGGCTCCGGCAAGGGTACCCAATGCGAGAAGATAGCGGCCAACTACGGCTTCACGCACATCTCTTCCGGTGACCTGCTGCGGGCGGAGGTGCAGTCCAGCAGCGACCTGGGCAAGGAGATGAACGAGATCATGACGAAGGGTGAGCTCGTCCCACTGGTCACGTTCTTGCAGCTGCTGAAAGGAGCAATGAGGAAGAGCGTGGCGACAGCCAAAGGTTCCTGATTGACGGTTAGCCCAGGAACACCGAGCAAGGTGACCGCTTCGAGGCTGAGGTGTGCAAGTGCACCAATCTGCTCTACGTCGAAGTGAAGGACGAGACCATGAAGGAGCGGCTGCTGAAGCGGGGCGAGACGAGTGGCCGCGCGTACGACAACGAGGTCTGGGTGCGACGCGGCCTACAATCAACAGGGCGTCCGCAGTCGTGGCCGAGTGTGATGCCGAGACAGCAAAGACGAAGTCGTGATGAAAGAAGCAGGCGGAGGAAGACGAGGAAGTGGGATTAAAGAAAGGCTAGGCAATCGAGCGGACGCTCAGCTCAGCGCGTCTTGGTGTCAGTCATTACATTACATACAATAAAACGAGCACAATTATTCTGGACCATTTCTAATCAGTGAATTAGGTTTTGTTGAAAGGGATCCCACACTGCTGCAGCATACTCTAGCTTTGAGCGGACCAGTGTCTTATATAGAAGTAGTTTTAGGGAAGAAGGTGCCTTAGAGAAATTACGTTTTAGATATCCCAGCATGCGATTAGCATTATTAATTACGTAAGAAGTGTGAATGGACCAAGTGAGGTTGCTAGTAATATGGATACCAAGATATTTGTAAGAAGAAACAGGATCTAGAGGGACATTATTAAGGTGATAGGAAGGTAGCTGGCCGGATGTTCTTGATACACGCAGAAATTTACATTTTTTGATGTTTAATTCCATTGACCATGATTGGCACCAAATACAGATAGCGTTAAGGTCTGATTGAAGAGAAGATATGTCATCGTCGCAAATTATTTCTCTGTAGATGACGCAATCATCTGCGAATAAATGAATGTTAGAGGAAACACAAGAGGGTAGATCATTAATGTAAATTAAAAAAAGTAGAGGACCAAGTACCGACCCTTGAGGTACGCCGGACTGTACTTTACTTGGCTGCGAGGTTGAGTCATTAGCAGAAACAAATTGCGAACGGTTAAAAAGAAAGCATTCGATCCAAGCAAGCAGTTTGGGATCAATGTTAAGTTGATGTAACTTAAACATTAGAAGGTTATGGCATACTTTATCAAATGCTTTCGAGAAATCTAAAAATATACAGTCGGCAAGTGAACAGCGGTCAAGGATGACGTTTAGCTGATGCGTGAATGATACTAGTTGTGTTTCACATGAATAAGTCTTGCGGAAGCCATGTTGCGATGGTGAGAAAAATGAATTAGATTCGAGAAAGCTAGCTAGATTTGAGGCAACGACATGTTCTAGAATTTTACATGGGATGCAAGTGAGCGAGATAGGCCGGTAGTGAAAAGGACAATGCTTTTCACCTGATTTATGGAGTGGGATCACCTTCCCTACCTTCCATTCAGCCGGCAAAGAACTTTTTTCGAGCGACTGCTGGAATATCTTTGTTAGAAAAATGGTAGAATAACAGCTCGTGTTTTTCAAAAATTTCGCGTTGATTAAATCGTGCCCAGGAGCGGAAGATGGTCTTAGAGATGAAATTATTGATTCGATGCCTTCTGCTTCAATGGTTATGGGAAACATTGCTGGATAAACATTGTTGTGCGTAGATTGGGGCGTAATATTGGTAGTTGAAGGAAAGTTGCGCAGGAAAACTTCGTTAAGTACAGACGCACATTCGTTAGCTGGAATAACATTGGAAGAGCTGTCAATCAAGGTTATCATGTCATCCGCTTTGGGGTTAATCACACGCCAGAATTTTTTTATGTCGGTTTTAAGCATTGATGGCAGGGTATTATGAAGAAAGTTATTCTTTGCTTGTTTAAGCGCGGTTAAATACTCATGGGCTGCAAGTTTGTATTTAGTCCACCGTGTTATGCTAACAGAACCTTTCGCAGATTTGTAGAGACGCTTTTTTTTATTAGACAAGCGCTTGAGACAGGTGCTGTACCATGGAGCGTTATGGTTACAGACAAGGGTGCGAAGTGGGATGTATTTGTTTGTTAATTCAGCAATTTTGGAAGAAAACATATTCCAGTTAGACTGAACACTACGGCAGTCAAAGTCATGTAGAAAGACGTCAAGGAAGACTGATAATTCAGTATTAATTGCTTCAAAATTAGCTTTTGCATAATTTCGAAACGGTTTGAATTTTTTAACGGTTTTTGCTCGCAAGATATTCAAGTTGAATGAAAGGGCCGAATGGTCGCTCAAGCCGGGTAAGTACGTGATGTCGGAAACAAGATCAGGTTGCGCTGTTAATACAAGGTCCAGTGTGTTTGCGACAGATTCCATAATTCTTGTAGGCTGCGTAACAAGTTGTGAAAACGAAAAAACAGAGCACATTTCTAAGAACTCATTGGCTAATGAAGAAAAAGGCTGTAAGGTTGGAGATCCAGTGTTCCATACTATATTTGGTAGGTTAAAATCGCCAAGCAGAAATAAAGGTAACGTGGGATAACGGCATGTAACGATGTTAATGATATCATGTACCTCATTTACGAAGTTAGATGAATGGTTTGGGGG
The DNA here is from genome assembly GCF_055824585.1 of Amblyomma mixtum. NCBI lineage: Eukaryota > Metazoa > Arthropoda > Arachnida > Ixodida > Ixodidae > Amblyomma > Amblyomma mixtum. The sequence continues at coordinate 135,900,909 of NC_143012.1, read as the reverse complement.
GCGGTAACAAACACCAATGATTATCTTCTGGTGGTTTAGTTCAACGATGGCCCAAACCATTTCTAAGTCAGTAGATACATGAATACACTGGGATGCAAGATCTTTCGGAATGGCTAAGAGCACGCCGCCTCCCTGTCGCATTGTTCGGTCACAACGATAGAGTGAAAAACGATGAGCGGTCTGAAAAAGTTCGTGATCTTGAACCTGTGAATGCAGCCACGTTTCTGTAAGCACTAAAATATCGGTATTGAAAGTATCTAAGACAGAAGTTAAGGAAGCGTGTTTATTCATGATGCTACGAATATTAGTAAAAAAAAACTGATACGTGGGACGCGTCTTGTCCACTTCCCCTCGCGCTTTCCTAACTTGGGACGTGTTCACAATCAACATGCTCGCCGCTATCTCGTGGTTCGTACGCGGCATTTTCGCTGATGGTGTCTGTTGCCGGGTCATAGACGAACTGTTTTTTATTCATGACTAGTTTAGTGTATCTTAACTGGAAAGTACATGGTTGGGGCTGGCTTTTAGCGTACTCAATGAGTTTTTTTCGGGCATGGCGTGTGGCGGGCGAAACATTTTCGGAAATAGAGACATCATTTTCTTTTAGCTTTGCTCGCGCGGAAAGTACTTTGTCTTTTGTTTTCGTGCTGGCGAACTTGACAACAATTGGGCGACACTTATCGGGCGTGTAGCGACCTATGCGATGGGCGCGTTCTATTGCTGTGTCGTGTAGGCTGTCGATTGCTTCGGCTAGTGCTGCCCTTACGTTCGACTCTGACTGTTCCCATGATTCGCGAGAATCAGGGATTCCATGAAAAATTAAATTATTGCGTCGAGATCTATCCTCAAGTTCGTCAACACGCAGTTTTAAAGAGTCGAGCCGATTTGTCTGGACTTGTGCTGACACTTGAATTCCAGCAATGTCATCATCGAGACGGTCTAATACCTCTGTTTTTTCTTCAAGATTGTCTAACCTCGTCTGGATTGCCTCAATTTTGGTCTCGATGTTCTTTTGACCAACCTTAATTGCCTTAACGTCGCTAACCAACTCGGCCTGGCTCTTAGCGGATTCTACAGATCGTGCCTGGAGGTCCTTTAATAGCCGAAAAAGAACTTCCATCTGCTCCGAAGCATTGGCGGGCAAATGTTGCAGTTCAAGTAATGCTTCAGTATTACGCGTGGTGGGCCCCGGATTAGTCTCTACATCACCGGAGCGCAGTATGAGCATCGCCATTGAGAAACAATCGCAGACAATTTCACAAAGCACTTGTTGGCACGGAAGCAATAGCAAGAACGGGTCGTCACTTTTCTTAGCATAAAGCGAAACGTTTTTACACACCTGCGAAGGGTAAAGATGCGCTGCATGAGCCATGGTGTTCCAAATGCTGCTTCCGTGCCAACTAAACGGACTGTCGCTCAGACAGCCGCTTAAATTGCCACTGCGATGTGACGTCAGAGTCGACGGTGAAGGTACGTAGAAAGCCGGGCGCATTAACTGTAGTGGATCCAGGTGAAGATAGTTGAAGGGCTGCTGGTAGAATGCGTCATCGCTTGATTGTAGCAGCGGTGTGGAAATGTCATCCGCCGAGTATGCCGGGGGCGGACACAGCAGTACCAAGAACGCGAAGATCGTCTGCGAAGGGTAAAGATGCGCTGCATGAGCCATGGTGTTCCAAATGCTGCTTCCGTGCCAACTTGGAGGAAGAAAGAATTTTCCTTCCGTGTAGGCGCCGCCATGTTGTTATGTATCTGTCGATAGGGCTTGCGGATCGAAATGAACGCCGGTGCTCGCAATGAATATTCGGATTGATACGAATATTCGCGTCGTGTCGAATATTTGAAACAACACTAATACTTGGATTTCGAATCGAATTCCAATACTAAAATTATAATGTTTGAAATATATTCGAAAATTTCGAATATTCGCACACCCCTAATTTTCTTTGTTTCTTAAAGATCGGACGTTCTGATGAAAAAAAGATAGGACAGGTTTTTTCTTTTTGACAAATTCATGAATTTGCTGCGGTAGAAAATCCATGTTTACAGCATACAAGCTGTACAGATAAGCTGGAACATTTTAAGCAATCCTAGAGAGCTGATCCTTGCTAGTGATAGGAATAACTGTTGATGTTTCAGTTTGGCGAACGTAGATTTTTCCATTCTTGACCCAGGCGTATTCTCATCCTCGTTCCTTTTTCGCGGCATTTACATCACCGAAGAGGCGTTTCATTGCCGGACACAGGTGCTCATTGACAAAAATTTTATCATCTTGTTCTATCGCGAGGTCACGAGCCGTTAGCCTGTGCTTTCTTGCTTTTTCTAAGTGTAGGGGTGCGTTTATTAGGCGTCCTCAAGAGACTGAACCGCCGTGCAGGATCTGGCAGCGTAGACGGGCGTAGCCAGCACCAAGAGAGCGGGGCAACTTCGTCGTCGTCAGGCGCAGCGTAGTGTCGGCGCATAACTTCGTCGTCGTCAGGCGCAGCGCAGTGTCGGCGCATGGCGGTAGCGGAACCTGTCACAGTTGGCACACTACAGTTTCCCCCCGGTGAAAAGGAGCCATCCTGGCGTCTTAAGGGGAAGGAAGAACAGAGGGGTCGTAGTACGGCTTCAGTCGGTCGACGTGGACGGTTTCGCGGCCACGGCGACGCAAGTCCGCAGCGGGTGCAACAGGCTCAACAATATAATTGACCGGAGATGTTTGCTTGAGAACCCGGTAGGGACCATGATACCGATGCAGCAGTTTCCGCGAAAGGCCGGGAGTTGTGGGAGGCACCCAGAGCCACACAAGGGAGTCGGCAGGGTAGGAGGTAGAGGCCGCGGAAGTGTCGCGGTCATGTTTTTGCTGCCACTGGGTCTGCGTGGTAAACGAGCGAGCAAGCTGGCGGCATTCTTCGGCGTACCTGGCAGCGTCGGACAGTGGCGTGGACTCGGAAATGTCGGGTTGGTAGCGAAGAAGAGTATCCATCGCGCAGGGGGGCTCTCGGCCGTACAGAAGAAAGAAGGGAGAGAATCCAGTGGTGGTTTGTGTCGCAGTGTTATATGCGTAGGTGACGAAGGGAAGAACTTGGTCCCAGTTGGAGTGGTTGGCGTCGACGTACATGGACAGCATGTCACTGAGGGTTCGGTTGAAACGCTCGGTCAGGCCGTTGGTCTGAGGGTGGTAAGACGAAGCGGTTCGATGGATAATGCGGCATTCCTTGAGGAGAGCCTCAAGAGCGTCAGACAGGAATACGCGCCCACGGTCGCTGAGCAGTTCTTGAGGAGCACCATGGCGAAGAATCAGGTTCTTTAGAAGAAAGGAAGCCACGTCGCGGGCGGAGGCAGATGGTAATGGAGACGTTTCAGCATAACGTGTGAGATGATCCACGGCCACGATAATCCAGCGGTGACCAGCGGGAGTGGGAGGGAGGGGGCCGTAGAGGTCTATGCCAACGCGGTCAAACGGGCGGGCAGGGCAGGGTAACGGCTGCAGTGGAGCAGGCGAGGTGTGAGGTGGACATTTACGCCGTTGACAGGATGGGCAAGATCGCACAAAGTGGCGAACAAAGCGGTACATGCCACGCCAGTAGAATCGGAGACGCAGACGCGTATAGGTTTTCAACACGCCGCCATGTGCACACTGGGGGTCCGCATGGAAAGCGGCGCAAATGTCGGTGCGTAGATGGCGGGGGATCACTAGGAGCCATTTGCGTCCGTCGAACAGGTAATTGCGACGATAGAGGAGACCGTCCCGAATAGAAAAGTGACGGGCTTGACGTAAGAGGGAACGGGACGAATTATCAGTCGTAGGACTCGAAAGGAAGTTAATAAGAGTGGCGATCCAAGGGTCTTTCCGCTGCTCGGTGGACATGTCGGCAGTGGCAAGCGAGGACAAGTCGTAAGCAGACACAGGAGCAGGCGATGAAGCACTAGGTAGCGGCGAGCGGGAAAGAGCGTCCGCGTCATTATGCTTGATGCCAGAGCGGTAAATGACATGAATGTCATACTCCTGCAATCGCAGAGCCCAGCGAGCTAGGCGGCCTGACGGGTCTTTGAGAAAGGCGAGCCAGCACAGGGCATGGTGGTCGGTTACTATACAGAACGGGCGACCGTAGACATAGGGACGAAATTTTCCAATAGCCCAAATGATGGCCAAACATTCTCGTTCGGTAACAGAATAGTTGGCCTCCGCTTTGCTCAAGGTTCGACTGGCGTAGGCGACCACATATTCACGGAAGCCAGGTTTGCGTTGAGCGAGAACGGCACCCAGTCCAATACCGCTGGCGTCAGTGTGGATCTCAGTTGGCGCAGTCGGGTCAAAGTGGCGCAGGATGGGAGGCGAAACCAAAAGGCGGCGCAAGGTGTCGAAGGCGTCGTCGCAAGCAGGCGTCCAAGCGGAGAGGTTGGAGCTGCCTGCGAGTAGCTGGGTCAGAGGAGCGATGATCGTGGCAAAATTCAAGATGAAGCGACGGAAGTAAGAGCAAAGGCCAACGAAGCTACGGAGCTGCTTCAGTGAGGTGGGCTTCGGAAATTCGGCAACTGCACGAAGTTTGGCGGGGTCCGGAAGAATGCCGTCTTTAGAGACTACATGTCCTAAAATGGTGAGTTGTCGGGCAGCAAAGCGGCACTTTTTCAAATTCATCTGGAGCCCAGCGTCAGTAAGACAAGTCAGAACGCGCTCGAGGCGGATGAGATGAGAAGAAAAGTCCGCAGAAAAGACGACGGTGTCATCGAGATAGCAAAGACAACTCTCCCACTTGAGTCCACTAAGGATAGTGTCCATCAGGCGTTCGAAAGTTGCCGGGGCGTTGCAAAGGCCAAACGGCATGACGTTGAACTCATATAAGCCGTCAGGTGTTATGAAGGCAGTTTTTGAGCGATCAGCGTCAGCCATGGGCACCTGCCAGTAGCCTGACCTCAAATCCAGCGAGGAGAAATACTCAGCTCCCTGCAAGCAGTCCAGGGCGTCATCGATTCGTGGCAGGGGATAGACGTCCTTGCGTGTGATGTTGTTGAGCCGGCGGTAATCAACACAGAACCTGATGGAACCATCTTTCTTTTTTACCAACACAACAGGAGACGCCCACGGACTGTGGGAGGGCTGTATGACACCCCGACGGAGCATGTCGTCCACGTGATCAGAAATGACGCGGCGCTCAGAAGCCGAGACATGATAGGGGCGCTGGCGAAGAGGGGCGTGTGTACCGGTGTCGATGGTGTGCGCAACGACAGACGTACGGCCCAAGGCAGTCTGAGGAAGATCGAAAGAAGAACTGAAGCGCTGGAGGAGGGCGACGAGTTGATCACGTAGCGCGGGTGGAAGGTCGGCGTCAATGGCACGGTGGAAGACGTCGGAGGGCGGTGGATCATTCTGAACATCACAAGAGCTGAGCACATCGACATCGAAGGAAGCGGTGGTATCGAGAATAGGGTAGGGAAGGCAGGAATCAAGTTCTTCAATACGCCCGAGGCATTCACCTCGGAGCACTGCTGACGGGCACGAAGATGGGTTCGAGACGTAAATTGCACTTTGTCCATGGTCGATCGTCAGAACAGCAAAGGGAAGCAGGAGGCAGGGATGGCGGGAAGCGGTTTCGGAAGGCGTGAAGAAAACAGTTGAATGAGGGACGCCGACACAGGAGAGCGGCACGAGGGCAGCAGAAAACGGAGGAATGTCGGTATCAGTCGCGACCACAAGTTTGGCAGACTGCGTAGGTACGTCGCAAAAGGGAGCGTCACACAACGGAGAAAAGGCGATTTCAGCTCGAGCGCAGTCAATAACGGCACGATGAGTCGAAAGGAAGTCACATCCCAGGATGATGTCGTGTGAGCAGTGAGACAGCACAATAAACTCGATGGTGTACAAAACATCTTGAATGAGGACACGGGCCGTACATGCGGCTGAGGGATGAATGCGCTGTGATGAGGCGGTGCGAAGCGAAAAGTCAGAAATTGGGGTAGTCACTTTGCGGAGTCGGCGGCAGAGAGCTTCACTTATGACAGATACTGCAGCGCCCGTGTCGACGAGGGCGAGAACCTTGGCACCTTCCACGAACACTACGATTACATTAGCGGGACGACACGGAGGACTTGAGGAGTTCGAAACAAGCGCAGTTCTTGCCCCCGGAACTGCGGCTGTTAGTTTCCCTTAAGCGCGGAGCTAGAACGTCGCAGCATCGGAGAAGGGGAACGGCGTCGAGGGGAAGGCGATCGGCGAGTGGTGTAAATTTGGCGATCAGGGGAAACAAAGGGGGGACCAGGTGGCCCTCTCGGCGAGGATATATTCGGCATCGTACGGGTAGGAGCGCAGGTCAGGTCGAGAAGGCGGAAGGCGCTGGCGGCAAAGCCGCGCGACATGGCCGGGCCGACCACAGGCGTAACAGATGGGTCGGTTGTCCGCAGTACGCCAGGGATTGGTAGGATGTGGGCGAACCCTTGAAAACGGAGCTTGAGACGGGGGCTCAGACGGCGGCGGAGGACGGAAAGAAGGGGCGGCCTGGTAGGAATCGGTTGCCGGCGTATGTCGTGGCCTGGCCACCGCTTGGGCGTACGTCAGGGGTGCTGTCACAGGCGCGGGCACAGGGCTGGACGGTAGCAGATCAGCGACTTGGTCTTGCACGACACGGCGAATGGTAGGAGCCAAAGACGGGGTCGAGTCAGGAACTTGGCGGGCGGGGTCTTGAAAATGGGATATGAGGGACAGCTGGCGAGCGACCTCTTCACGAACGAAGGCTTTGATTTGGTTGAGAAGAGGGGAGTCCTCAGGAGTAGTACCGCCCAGGGCCAGAGTGGAGAGGGCTTCGTCGCAGACACCGGAACGCCGTGTAGAAGCGCGCTGCTTGCGGAGCTCGTCGTAGCTCTGGCAAAGCTTAATGACCGCACTGACGGTGGTGGGATTTTTTCGCGAGGAGCATCTGAAATGCGTCGTCAGCGATGCCTTTGAGGATATGGTGGATCTTGTCCGCTTCTGGCATGGCGGCGTTGACACGTTTGCAGAGGTCAACGATGTCCTCAATGTGACTTGTGAAGGTCTCGTCGGTGTGTTGAGCGCGGTCCCGTAAGCGCTGTTCGGCACGGAGCTTGCGCACCGCAGGGCGGCCGAACACTTCCGCAAAGCTCTTCTTAAATACGGGTCAAGTGGGTAGGTCCGCCTCATGGTTTCGAAACCAGAGGTTCGCCACGTCCGTGCGGTAAAAGATGACGTTACTCAGCTTGATAGTGTCATCCCACTTGTTATAGCTGCTCACTCGCTCATACGACGACAACCAGTCGTCAACATCTTGGTCGGCAGTGCCACTGAAGAGGGCAGGGTCACGCTGCCGGATGGCGCCAGAACAGATGACGGTGGTTGAACTGGCCGCCGGTGTTGGGGCAGTCTCATCTGGCATGGTTGACACAGGCGGCAGCGTACGGCTCCGGAGTTCCAGGTTGGTAGGGGACGAACTCAGCACCTCCACCAACTGTAGGGGTGCGTTTATTAGGCGTCCTCAAGAGACCGAACCGCCGTGCAGGATCTGGCAGCGTAGACGGGCGTAGCCAGCACCAAGAGAGCGGGGCAACTTCGTCGTCGTCAGGCGCAGCGTAGTGTCGGCGCATAACTTCGTCGTCGTCAGGCGCAGCGCAGTGTCGGCGCATGGCGGTAGCGGAACCTGTCACAGTTGGCACACTACATAAGAAAGAGTTGCGCGGAGCTCTGTGAGTAAACTGCACAATTATGTTAGGGGAGGTAGAATTTCCGGCGGTCTGGACCCGATGGCAGACTTCAGTGTCAGTGTCCTTCAGAGGCATCCCGATTACTTCACCCAACTGTTTTGTTAGTTCGTGCAGGTTTTCACCGTCTACCTGTGGCACTCCTTTAATTTCGATGTTCAGACACCGCGAGTGTTGCTCGTTTTGCATAAGTCGGGATTCCTGCTCTTTTACTTGCGTATAGAGAGCTTCGCGTTCTTCCTTTAACGTACTTGCTTTCAGAGCCTCGTTCTCTGCTTCAACTTCTTTCACGGAAGCTTTCATTTCCTCATAGCACTGGTTTATGAAAGTCATGATGGCCTCAATATCTCTGACATCCTTCCTGAGTTCTCGCTCGAAACTTTCTTTTAGCTCGCGAAACTCTTGTTTCATCTCACGCTTAAGGTCCTCAAACAATTTCTGAAGTTCTTTGGCCATTTTTCAAACTTCTACAGATAAAAAAAAAAACGGCACACACTAGAACAAGACGCGGGACACAACTGACGGCAATAATATGGTAACTAGTTAAGCTGAATAAGTACAGCTGAATGAGTACAGAACTCGCGTATCAACAGTTTTGGCAGCAGCAGTGGCGGTAAGACAGTTACACTGACGTTAAAATGAGAAAGAGTCGGAGAAAGCGTCGGAGAAAGAGTCGGAAGGAGTTTACGAAGATCTCGTAAAGGAGTGTTAGCAACAGAGCGTTATTGTGAGGCGCCGCGCTGAAGCGGTTAGTGAGGTTCACCGTGCAAAGGTATTCGTTGCATTGAATTTACAGTTCGGTCTCCAAATATGAGGTTAAAGGAGATAAAGGAGCTAGTAGAGGCCGGCATCCAGATGGGGATGGCCGGAGCCGAACTGCGTAAATAGGTGGACCAGGAGAGAGACAGAGCTAAGAAAGAAAGAGAGAGGGCTCGAGAAGAAAGAGAGAAAGACAGCGCGCTAGAGGAGCCGCTGAGAGAGAGAGGCAGAGGAAACGTGAAGAAGAGAGAGAAAGGAAAAGGCGAGAAGAAGCGGCTAGAAGTGACTAGTCATGACTGGTTAATGACAAACCAGTACTAACTAACCAGCCATGGCTAGTCATGACTAGGCATGACTTGCTAATGACTAGTAAGTCCGGACTGGGTAATGACTAATTAGTCATCACTTGTGACTAGTGATGACTACTTGGCTCACTTCAGGTGTAACGACGGACAGACTGAGACCTGGCCACGAGCATGAGCCATTAAAAGCTTTCGCCTGAGTAAGGAAAGAACAGATTCCAGGGCAAGAACCTGGCACACTTCCAGAGAGACGGGATACAGTGGTGGTCTAAATTATCGGAGCCCTCCACTGCGTCACCTTTGTTATGCGACAGCGTATACAGCTGGTTCGGTCGAAAAGCTATCGTGGCAGGATCAGACGGCACTGCGTGCCGGAACTAATCGGGGTTCTGCGTAAAAACAATAATATCATGCAAACCGTTTGCCGCAGAGTGTTCCGGATAGTGTCATTTGATCAGCATTTCGTGCAGCAGAAAATTACTAGTTAAGTTAGAGCCTAGCTCACGGCAGGGATGTGAACCGGCGACCTAGAATCTGGGGAACCTGTGTCCTATAAGCATCACGCGGCGGTGAGGGTGTGAACCACGACAAGTGATACTGTTACTGCGCAAATTTATTGCCTTAAAAAACTATTTTCGATTTTTCCAACGGGCAACGCGTCGCAGTGGACGGGCGATCGTGTTCAGTGAACTCCCTGGAAGCAAGGAACCCTATCGGTCCTCTCTACATATTGTCACGTAGTGGTGACTGCAGTACGGCGAACAGGAAAACAGTGAGAATGGCTTCTAAACGAAACTCTTTATTCGGGCTGACTTGCGCCCATAAACTGAATCACTCGGCGGCGGCGTAGCAACAAGCGTGCTCGGCGGTCGTCGAACAGAATGCCCGCCGCTGTCGGCCGTGCTCTTTGTAAAGCTGATAGCGAACATTCGAGATAAAGCTTAGGATGTTACTACAACCTTCTGGCGCAAACTAGAATCGGCTCCGTCCGGATGCAATCAATAAAGATAAATCTAGGCGCGTCTTGCGCCACAAATGAAGCGATAAAGCGGCGCGTCGGCAGCCTTGAAGCATGAAAAAACAAATACTACAAACGAACGCTACAAATCCTTACAAAAATGACTTTTGAGCTTCAGTTGACGCCTTGTTGAGCTCCTGTTGAATCAACTGGAAGACCACATGAACTCAATGTATGTTGAGCCTACTCAACACCTGCTACACGGAATTTTTGTTGAGCGTAGTCAAGAGATTTACTGTTGAGCAATTTCTGTTGAACTTAAGTTGAATCATCTCAAGGCAGCCGTTTCTAAGCCTAACTAAATGAAATCATTTCGACATGCATCGTGTAAACAGAACCTGTTCACATTACACATATTAAGAACGTACGCAGCACCCGTTAAAACTCTTATAAACCGCTCAAAGTCATTTTCTTGCATAGAAAAAAGTGCAATATGCTCATTCAGGCATACCTACTTTGGATGATTCGTATGTGCTCTCATAAAAAAGGGCGCTTATTTATGCTTTATTTAAGTTGTTTATGAATGAATCAAGGTTGTCAAATAATAGACCGTTGCATATGAACTTCATTACTTCTACTACACATAAAATAAATAAATATGAATAGTAGTAACTGACATAACTTTGCTGATCGGCAGTCTACAACTTGCGCAGGTCCGGACACCCCTGAGTAGGACTATATAAGGGCGAAGCCGAGGTTGCCCTTAAGATCGTAAGATGAACTCTCTCAGTTCTTTCTATAGCCTCGTGTGCAGTACTGTCCCATGCTCTTTATCTGATGGATGTGTAGGGCTAAGGTGTATGTATGTATATATATATATTGATATACATACCTGTTTATGCGTATGTGTGGAGCACTACGTCACAGGGGATGACGGCTTCACGTTAACGAGAAATTGCAGCAATAAATATCAATATACCACCGAAAATTGCATTGGTAGTCGGTCCATCTGGCGCAATACGAATGTATTCCCAGGATTTTTTTGCTTTTTTACCCCAGCCAAGATTCAGAATGGCGTGTTGATTCACTCCCGTAATTCCAACATGAATTCAACATGAACGCAAAGCAGAAATTTCATTGAGAATGCTCAACTCTAGCACAGTGGCCACTTTTCCAATGAGTTTCAACTCGGCCTCAACAATTCACCAACACTAGCCCATCCTGGTCACAACAAAAATTCAACATGGCGTGTTGAGTCTGCTCATGAGAACTTCAACACTGACTCAAGAAGCATTTTTGTAAGGGAAGATTCGCGGCAATATCAACAAATCACCACATTCTACAAACTCAGCCGCATGACACTGCCACCACCCCATAGTACCTTCTGGCACTCATCCAGCGCCACATGGCGACAACTACAGGCAGGCTGATTTATTTCCCCCACCGTCTATCATGCTTTCACCCCACCTTTCCTCCCACCGAAACAGCCGTCATCACTTTTGACGGACCCATCACACCGAAACACGTCATCTACTGCGGAGCCGAGTACAAGTGCTGCCCGTATCGGCCCACAAGACAAATCTGCTACGTTTACTGCCAACCAGGTCTCCGCTCCGACGTGTGCCCCACACGGGACGCCAAGGCTAGCAAACAGTGCGGGATGCAAAACCCGCCAGAAGACCAGCAGTGTACCCCGAGATGCCTGGTCTGCGGTGGCGACCACGCTACCGAATTGAGGAAGTGTCAAGACCGACTAAAGAAAGCCAGGAAGTCGCGAAGTAAGGCCAACAGCGGCAACAACGGCGGCGGACGCGAGAGCAGACGCCGCAGCCGGAACGACCGTGGCGAGAAACCGAGGTGGTTCAGCTCGGACGGGGAGACCTCGCAGAGCCGCTCGAGATCCCGGGCGTCACGGAGCAGTTCACGGAGCCGGTCACGGTCCTTTCCGCGCCTGCCACCCCCGGCCCTCAAGGGAGGGAGACAGCAGCAAAGAGCAGCGACGTCAAGGTGAGCTGGGGAGCCGAAAACACCTGGTTTGCTCCGCGCTCGGGAGGGAAAACTAACAAACATAACACAAACAAAAACAGCAACCGCGAACAACCTAGACAGGAGGACGCGGAGAAAACAGCGCTGAGACATGAATTAGAACTATCACGCGCTAGGCAGATAGCTAGAACGCCAAATAGCACAGCTCACGAAGGCAGTACGAGACCTTAAGTCGAACAGCCCTCCGCAGCCACAAACATTACAAACCCAAGCCCCGTCGCAAACAGGCAACGAGGATCTCACTAAATTTGAGGCAGAAATCCATCAAATGATGCAGCACATGATGCAGCAGATGATGCAGCAAGTGTAACTACAAGTCGCAGAACTCCGGAGTAGCATCCGCATGCAGCAATTCGCCGAGAACATTAGAGAAAAGGCCTACCACAGCCCCACGCTGGCAGCCCTCGCCAACTCGCCCACAAACAACACTGAAGCTTAAATATAGCCAACAAAACCTTAGGCAAGCAAGAAACCCTAGACATAAGGCAATGGAACTGCAGAGGCTACCGCAAGAAGCAGGGCCTACTCCAACAACACATCCATACAGAACAAACACCGCGCGACATCATAGTGCTTCAAGAGACGGGCCCTACGCCAACACTCGCAGGATATACGTGCTACGAGACTCAAGAAAAAGGAAGAACGGCAACCCTAGTCAGTAAGGCGCTCATCGCCATAAACCACGACAGGATAGCCGACACCGACGTAGAACACGTGATAGTAGAAATTAGACCAAAGAAAAATAGAAAGAGGCGCAGCATCTTCATTGTGAATGCATAAAGCCCTCCAAAAGAAAGGAAAGCAAAATTCCACGAACTTTTCCATGGCGCACGCAAACTAGCAAAAAACAACACGCTAATCATACTAGGAGACTTCAATGCCTTGAACAAAAGCTGGGGATACCAAAGAGCTAACCAAAAAGGTAAAGCACTAGCAGAGGCAGCAGAAAAGACTGATTGCAACCTCCTGACAGACTCAGACACTTCAACCAGAATCAGAACCAGCGTCAGTTGCGCCGCGTGCCCCGACCTCACATTCATACGGGGAGCGGAACAGGCAGTGTGGGAGAATCTGTTAGAAAATCTGGGCAGTGTCCGCTACATACTCAAAACGCAAGTAACCTCAGACAGGCTAAAGCGCCAGCTGGGATCAGCAAAAATTGCCGATAGGAGCGCTTTTCGAGAGGCATGCGACGGGAATTTCGCCGCGAACGAGATCCGATCGCTGGAAGAGTGGGGAAACATGCTCAAAGAGAAACAGCGCAAGTACACTAAAGAAATCGCGCGAACGACGCAGACACCTGAGGTAGACGCCAGGCTGCTTAAGCTGTGGAAAGCTAGACGCGGGCCCACCAAGAGGTGGAAGAAACAAAAGTACAACAGAAAACTAAAACTTAAGATCGTAGAAGTCACAGCAAAATCAGAGGAGCACGCGGCGCAATTGGCAAAGCAAAATTGGCAACAATTCAGCGACTCCCTGAACGGAACTTTGAGCACAGCGAGGACGTGGCATACGAGTATCCTCAAGGCTCTCATAGATCCAACCAAGACCAAGGCAGAAAATAACAAAGCCATCTACCGGTTAATCCACCAGTTAGAGGGACTAGACTCAGAACTCACTGGAGAAAATACGCGTGAAGTGCTTCGGGGACACAAACCCTTTAGCTTACGCAGAGCGCTGCCGGGGAAGAGAAAACGATACCCTGGACAGACGCATCACGCGAGAAGAGGTCTACGCAGCGATTCGAAACACAACCATAAACACGGCCGCGGGTGCAGAAAAGATCGATAACGCACTCATCCGCAACCTTAGTGATGAGCTAGTCGCCGAATTAACCGACTTTCTCAACAAACACTGGGAAGCGGTGACCGTCCCCGAGGAGTAGAAGCATGCGGAGGTAGTCATGATTCGTAAACCGGGCAAGAAACTACAAATTCAGAACCTCAGACCGATCTTGCTCACATCGTGCCGAGGAAAACTGTACGAACGAGTGGTGACGCTCAGACTACAACAGTTTATGGAGGACAGCGAACTGTATCTCCACACCATGTTCGGTTTCAGAGCAAAACTATCGACCCAAGATGTAATACTTCAAATCAAAGAAGAGGTACTCGGGAACGTCCCCAAGAGCGGAGAGAACATAATAATGGCATTGCACATCAAGGGGGCTTTTGACAATGTAAGTCACGAGGCTATCCTTACGGGCATGAACGACCTGAACTGCGGGAGGAGAGTCCAAGGCTACGTCAAAGCCTTCCTCTCAAACAGAACGGCAACGATTGGACTGGGGAAGCTCAGATCAGACAAATTCCTTACTCCATAGAAAGGAACACCTCAAGGATCGGTCATCTCCCCTACGCTCTTCAACATAGCCATGATTGGCTTGGCAAAATAGTTAAAAGCAATCGACGGCATACACCATGCCATGTATGCCGACGACATCACCATCTGGGTCAACACAGGCTCGCTCGGAGAGAAAGAAGAGAGATTACGAAAGGCAGCCACCTGCCTACAGAGCTACGTTAGAGCAAGAGGGCTAGCATGCTCCACCGAGAAATCCGAGCTCCTAAGAGTTTGGAGAGGAAAACAAAATCGCACAGTCCCCACTAGCGACGACTTAAAGTTAAAAGTCTCCGTCGAGGGGAAGTCCATACCAGTAAAAACACTCATCAGAATCTTGGTAATGTGGATACAGTCAAACCAACGCTGCACCCACACCCTCGCCCTACTCAGAGCATCCACTCTACAAGTGGCCCGCATGATCACGCGCATCTCACACAAACGTCATGGCATGCGAGAGGAGGACACACTCCAGCTGATTAGAAGCCTGGTAGTCAGCCGAGTGACTTAGTCTCCCCTACTACAATCCCATCAAGAGTGAGGTACAACAGGCTGACGTGATTCTACGCAAAGCCTACAAAACCGCACTGCACCTTCAGCACAGCACTTCAATCGACAAGCTCCTAGCCCTAGTTCTACACAACACTTTCGGTGAATTGAGAGAGGCACAACTAGTCCCCCAACTGCGCAGACTACACAAGACCCCACCTGGCAGGGAGCTTCTAAAGAAACTGGGCCGCGCCGATCAAATTCAAGAGAAACAGAGGACAGAAACAATCTCGGACGAATATCGCAACACACTAAAAGTAACGCCCATACCCAGGAACATGGATCCCAACCTACTCAAAGCACGCAGAGAAAAATTAAGTTCAGTAACACGTTCTGCTGGGTGAGTTGGTTCGTCTTACATACATACATACATACATACATACATACATACATACATACATACATACATACATACATACATACATACATACATACATACATACATACATACATACATACATACATACATACATACATACATACATACATACATACATACATACATACATACATACATACATACATACATCTTTATTGACTCTCACAAGGTTACATTAGTAACAGAGGAGAGAGGACGCAAGGCAAAAAGCTGCTTTGGTGCAGCTTGAGGGCCACCCTGCGCCCTCTGCCGGCGGTATAGCCTAGCAGCTAATCACAACCGCAGTGGAAGAGCGCACTCACAAGCACAAAAGAAAATACAGCCACAAACTATATACATTGACATTTGCAAGATGTTATGCCTCTATTATCACTCGACATTATTTGACAAAAGAAACTGCTTAAAATTTTTATGTACAGGAAACGCATTTATAATCAACCGAGATACAAATCAAGTAGAAAGAAGATACACAAAGCTATATGTATATGTTCCAATCATGATGTCAAAATTATGCACATTCAAACAAAGGAATAAGTGTTATTAATTTATGCCGTGAAGTCTTTTCAAGTATGATGTTGTTCTTGTTCAGAATATTGAGGTAATGTGGTAGACTATATGTCAGTGACTGCTTACCGTATGTAGTGCGGCAGAAAGGTACGGACCATGACATTTTGTTCCATGTGTTATAAGATGTAATCGAACGATTGAGGTTGAAACTTGATAAGAGGAGATCATTCTTAGTTGAAACAGCATTTTGATACATAGAGATTAACTTGAATAGGAATAACTCTGAGATTTTCATGATACTGAACCTTGCAAAGTAGGAACCCGTATGAGTACACCACGGCACATTAGCTATTAATCTAATTGCTCGTTTTTGCGCCATTATAATTTTCATTTGGTGCTGCTTGGTTGTTAACCCCAGACCATGAGACAATAAGTTATATGCGGCAATATAAATGCACTGTAAATTAATATTTTAACTCTAGACGGAAGTGTGTGCCTCTGGCGGCATAGGATGCCATTAGTATTGTTTATTTTAGCGCAGATATTCTCAGTATGTTTATCCCAATTAAGTGATTCGGTCCAAACAACACCAAGACATTTCACAGCTGGCACGACATCGATTATTTTGTTTGCTAACCAAAGGTTAAAATTTGCACGCACCATTCTGTTTTTCTGCAACATTCTTTTTGGTAAAGTAAAAGCTTTTAGCGCAAAACGGCTAAGAAAGGACGGGGACGCTCCTATGTGTCTGTGTTCTGTCCCCGTTCTTTCTTAGTCTTTTTGCGCTTAAAGCTTTTGCTTTACGCAGAGAGGCAAACGCTGAATACCTACAAAAGACATTAGCACCCCAAGAAACGACGGTATACGTTGACGCAGCCACATACACCAGAACAGCGGGGCAGCACAACAGCAATGCGGTAACAACGGTGATTGACTCAACCCTACGCGAGATCACCAGCGCATCACTACAAGACTGTACGATAGTCGAGGCTGATGAAGCGGCCGTCGCTCTAGCGGCAGCGGAGGGCTATCGGTCTAAACGGTCTCTAAAAATCCTTACAGACTCACAAACAGCATGCCGCAACTACCTACGCGGCAGAATAGGGCACAGAGCGCTCCGCATACTCCGCTCTGGGGGAACATAGCACAACAGCAACCAAACGAAGAACCAATCAGGCATACGATAGTACGGACGCCGGGACACGCGGGAGTAACATGGAACCAAGAGGCGGACAGGATAGCTCGAGGGTACACTTATTACCGAGCATCCAAAGTAGGCGGCCTCGAGGAGAACGAACCTGTACCCCAAGATTATTCAGCGTTACTAAACTATTACAAGGACTGCAGAAAGCGGTATCCACCGCCACACAACTCCCTTAGCAGAGAGGACTCTGTCGCGTGGAGGCAGCTACAAACGGGCTCGTACCCTAACCTACACATGTTCAGCAAAATGTATCCCACACAATGCACTGAATGCACATAATGCCCTTGGTGCCAAGAACCACCCACGCTGTGCCACATAACGTGGGCATGCCAGAGGATAAGCGTGGTGCCCGTTATAACAAACCCGAGTGCGGAGCAATGGGAGGGAGTGCTCTCCAGCGATCGCAGAGTCGGCCAAGAAGGTCTGATTCAGCGAGCACAACTGGCAGCAGCTTCCAGTGGAGCCCTGGACTAAGGGCAACCGACCTTCGTACAAGTAGATGGACGAAGCCATCTGAAAACCGCAGAAGAAAAGCAAATCTAGAGTTTAATAAAGTTTTTCACTCACTCAGTCCTGATAGTTACACCTGTGGCGTGCCCGGATCCAAAATTTTCCACTACCTTGGGAATTTCCTTCCCCAAAGGCAGTACCCCCCATCCCCAATTCCACTCATTCTTCCTGGGAGGCTGCTTTACGGACTGCTCAGCCCGCCGGCCAGAAATGGCTAGTGGATCGGGCTTTGCGTGAAGCACAAGCCCGTGGACTCCTGGACCAGTAGGGGACCATCCCGGAATTTTTTTTGTGTAATAAAGTTGTTTCCATCCATCCATCCATCTCTGCAAGCACTGAAAGACGCTGTCGCGTTCCACTCTTAGGAGCTTAAGCGTCCTCCAATTTTCCTTCTTTCACTCCCATCTTCTTCCATTCCTTTATGGCTCAGTACTTTTGTCCACCGAGAGCTGAGATAGTTACTGCGGTATTTCATTTCCATAAAACCCACACTGATGATTATACCCCTGTCACACGGGCACTTTCGATCCTCATTGAACTCGATCTGCATCGAGATTTTCGAGCACGCTCGAAACATCCTGTGCTACACGGGCATTTTCAATGCTCATTGAGAAGTTTCCCTCAGTTGTGTTAGATGGCGACAAATGTTCCTCGAACAGCCAGAGCATGGTGATGTCCGGCAACACTGTGCAGTTGGGTGCATTGCCAGCCAAATCCGTAGTCAGACGTGTGGCGCACTGCTGTGCATAGCTGTGCGATGGAACCCGAGGGTCCGCAACGCTTCCGCGATTTCTGCGTAGACTGTGGCGCTGCAAATCATCTAGGCGGTCTTGCCAACAGTCGATGAGAGCGGTTGTCTCGCGCTCGCTCCACAGTTTGCGCGTCGACGAGCAGGAGGACGCCATCTTTGTTTACGCTGACGGCGAAGCTTGGAGCGCGGTTGGCGTGGTGTCGACATCATTTATAAATATGTTTGCATATAAGCAGGCATAGTGCCTGGAAATGTTCTGTCTTGCATTTAAATCAATTACAACAACAACAATTGTGGTTTTGTTTGTTAACTAGTATTTATTTTTATAGCTTCGTGAGAGCGAGAGTGCTTTCGATTGTGCTTGGTACCTCAAGCACTCTTGAGGAGTCGGCATCAAGTCAAGCAGGATCGAGCTCGATTGCGCTTGAAAGTGGCCGTGTGACAACCGCCGATCTGCACTGAGTTCGATCAGCATTGACTCAATGATGATCGAAAGTGCCCGTGTGACAGGAGTATGAAGTACTGAGCCGGAGTGCCAGGTTCGAGCCCGACCGAGGCGGCCGCGTTTTTATTGCGAAAGCAATACTACTTCCAAGAACGGCCTATCGCGTGGCGACGGCCGCTTGGCACGTTTGACCTTTAGAATGACATCTGACATCATACCATGCCTAGTGACGTCACAGCGTGACGTCATACCAGGAGCGAGAGAGGGGCTACCAACTCGGCTCGTCGGGTAACGGCGGCCGCTTGGCACGGCGCGCCGCGCTCCTCCCGCTAGAGGCACTGCATATGCAGTATAAAACACCTGTCGCAACCTACCGGGCTTAACCAAAGCTAAGCCCCACCAATTTTTATGGACGCGACTGATTGAAAAATTTTATGTTGAAACTATGTGCAAGGAGTGAGTTCAGCGGTCCTTAAGGGGCCATTCCTTACAAACGCTAGATAGGCTGCTCATTACAGGAGCCCATTGGCTGTGCTGCTGCTCGGGCGCGCCCGGCCAGGGCCTTTTGGCTCGCCAGGTCAGAACATGGTTGGTTGGTTTATAGGGTTTAACGTCCCAAAGCGACTAAGGCTATGAGAGACGCCGTAGTGGAGGGCTCCAGAAATTTCGACCACCTGGGGTTCTTTAACGTGCACTGACATCGCACAGTACACGGGGCTCTAGAATTTCTCCTCCAAAGAAATTCAACCACCGCAGCCGGGATCGAACCCGCGTCTTTCGGGTCAGCAGCCGAGCACCATAGCCACTGAGCCACCGCGGCGGCTCCAGGTCAGAACAGCAAGCAGGACCGCCTCCCAGTCCTCCCGGGTAGGGTTGGGGATGGGGGAAGGTGCGCGGTTTATTGACATGCCCACACCATGTGGTAAATGTCCGAAGACTTTTCCCTACAGTGCGGGCACTCCCCTCTGCACGCAGGGTCCAAATGTTTGATGACTGGTGGTATGGACGCGAAAAGCAAAAGGCGCCCGTATGCTACCCGCTGCGGTGGCTCTGTGGTTAAGGCGCCCGTCTACCGAGCCGGAGTACCCGGATCCGAACCGGACCGCGGAGGTCGCGTTGCGATGGAGGCGGAACGCAAAGGGCGCCCCCAGCTATTCCCCCATCCCCCATGATTCATAGGCCCAACAACCCTTAGTCGGGCGCGCCCGGGCGGCGGCCAACGCCACTGGAGTCCCATACTAGGGACCTCCACCCAGTGCTTGTAAGGATCGGTCCCTTACGGGCCTATCCAAACATACCTCCTGTCCCTTGCAAAATATAAGTTAGGCAGTGGCTTAGCTCTGTTTAAGCTTGGATATACAAGCGAAAAGCTTCAGTTACGCCTGGTTTGACGTTATGGCTGTCGCAGTTTGTGCACAATGCACTGGGAGCACCACGATAACGGTGGAGGCGTTCGGCCATCCACTCTGCCTGTACGGAGGAGGATACCGAAATCGGCGTGGTTAAAACTGCCCACAGGAATCCGGAGAGGGGGGTTTGCCGGTTGCGACGCGGGCAACACGCGGCTGCAACGAAAGGTCAAACGGTGGGCGAGGAGGCGAAGCCCGCAGTTGTAGCTGTTGTTGTTGTTGTGACTGAGAGAAGGATGAAAAGGAAATTGCACGGGCCTGCCTACTGGCTTGAGCCAAGCCACCACCGCTGCCATGAGCAGATAGAGGAGAGTTAAGAGATCAGAGGAAAAAGAAAGAGGAAAGAAAAGACGCGCGTCGCAGCAACAACTGCGTCCGCCGGAGCGGACGCTGCTGAAAAAACAGATAAGCCATGATAAGCGGCCGCAGCCGCGCTCGCCGAAGCGAGGGCATGGCGGAGCGGTAGCGTGCTCGACGCACGCAGTTGTAGCGACGGCGAGGAGGCGACGCATATGCGCAGTAGCACGCGAGGAGCGACCATCTGCGAGGCGCGTGACGTCACTCGGTTTCGCGCATGCGCATAATTCACCAGTTCGGCTCACGTGAAGCTCGGCTCTCACCCGCTTTTTGCTCCAAAATGTTTTCACTATCACCACCCCGAGTGCTGTGCGATGTCAGTACACGTTTAAGATCCCCAAATGGTCCCAATTATTCCGGAGACCTCCACTACGGCACTTCTTTCTCCCTTTCTTCTTTCATTTCTACCTTCCTCCCTTCTCTTATGGTGCGGTTCAGATGTCCACCGAGATATGAGAGACAGGTACTGCCCATTTCCTTTCCTCAAAAACCAATTTGTTAATTTATGCCGGTCTTCTGTAAGTACACGTTAAGATACCCGGGTGATCAAAATTACTCAGAATACCTCCACTACCTCACCTCTTCCTTCCGGAATTCTGTCACTCCCTCCTTGATACCTTCCCTTACGACGAGTTCGGGCCTCCCTTGAAATATCTGAGACAGTTATGGCTCGTTTCCTTTGCTCAAAACCAATTTTCATTTCCATGAGTAATTACTCCCTGTGTACGGGTGTTGCCCAGCAGCAGCTAGTACCATAAGAGCAACGATGAGCCTTTACTAGGTGTTGAGCAAATAAGGAACGAAAATTAAATAATAAACTCTTGCACGCTCTGGAACGTAATATAGCAGCTGTTCCGTCAATATGAATATTTACAGAATAAATCATTTATGAAACGAGAATGCAGTTTCGAACCCGGTCACCGTTGCAAAACTCTATGGAAAGTCGTGACGGTAGGACAAAAGTGTACAGCGATTTATTAGCATTACACCCACGTGGCGAGGACCGCCAGGGGGCGTCGAAGAGTACGGACGCGTTCACGTCGGCTCCGCGAAATCAGTGATTTCATGGCGGATTTTTTCGTACGTTGACCGTGAATGTCTTTGAAACCTGTTTCCTAAGGTGCAAGCAACCCGAGGATACCACATTTGTGCCTGTAAGTGCATCTTTAAAGACTGTATCGTCATTCCAAGTTCGCCAGCGCTACACGCCACGATAGGCCTACTTCGACCGGGAAGGCGGCGACCGGCGAGCTCCCGCCATCGCCGACCACGCCCGGCTCCACGATGACGATGGAAGTGACGGTGGTGGGAACCGACATCGACCCCAAAGAAAAAGAAAAAGAGGAATGGATTATGAGACCGTTCGGTCGTAGAGGCATTGTCTGCAAGTCCTCTGACATTGCTTGCGCCACAGACCTGCTACAGTGCAAAATTTTTGACTCTTTGCCGGTGAAAGCCTTCATCCCGGAACAGCTCGCTTGCTCCAAAGGCATTGTTCGTGGCGTCGACCCAGCATCTTCCCCGCAGGAAATACTTGAAGAGTTTCAAGATGCCGGTGTGGGGGTTTTGGCTGTCTACAGGTGCAGTAGAGAAGTAAATGGTTCGCGCGTACCGACAGAATCAGTCATAACAACTTTTGCTGGCTCCTCCTGTCCTTCTGAGCTCAAGGTCTGGCCGATTGTGTACCGTGTGGACCCTCTGCAGCCCCGTCCTCTCCAATGTTCTAACTGCTGGCGATTCGGTCACAGTGGAAAAGCGTGCAAATCAGCGACGCGCTGCCGCCTTTGTGGTCAAGGTCATTCAGCTGACAACTGCGCCTCTGATCAGCCCCTGTGTTGCCTCTGCAACTCCAACCACCCAGCTGATGATGCCTACTGTTTGAAACGCGCTGATGAGCAAAGCCTGTTAGATATAATCCAGGTGAAGCGATGCTCGAGAGCTGATGCTTATGCACACCTTGACCGCAAGAATAACTCATACGCTAGCCGTGCGCGATCTTCTGTTGGAGAACTCGAGTCTAGTGTGACTGCTTCTATAGTGTCCACAGTAGAAAAGGCTCTTTCTGAGGTCGTAGAGCGAATGCTGAGCACTTTTGCTGAGGCTTTATCTCAGCTAGTTACAGGTCAATCTGCGCTTACTCAATCATCTGTTCAGGCGGCGACGCCTGCATCTCTCCCAACTTGTGCTGCTAGTATTAGTCACTCCATGTCGCCTCCGGACGCATCCCAAGTCCCGCCTCCCACCACCGCCCCAGGCAGTGTGTCTAGCGCCGATATTTGCACCACGGATGTTGAAATGCTATGCCCTACCCAAAAGCGTCGAGCTCCTTCCTCACCCTCGAAGACAGTTGCTCCGCATCCCAAAGCAAAGAAAGGACCTTCAAAAGTAATTCCCAAGTCTGATGTGCTGAAAGAGGCTGTTGCTGCCTCTTTCCTCAGTCAGTAATCATGGCGGGTCTCAAAGTTATTCAGTGGAATTGCCGCTCTCTACTTTCTTCCCTTCCTGATCTTGATCTACTTCTTCGTAAACATAACCCAGATATAGTTATTTTGCAAGAAACGTGGCTCTCTCCACTTAAATCATTTTCAATGAAAAACTTCCGTGTTTTCCGAGTTGATCGCGTTACCGGCAGGGGCGGCGGGTTAGTAACTATGGTCTCTACCAAAATGTGTCACCGGGCCTCTATTTCGAACAAAATTATGCTTCCTGACTGTGAACTGTTGGCAGTCGACATCTCACTTCCACAGTGCGCAAAAGTTACTATTGCAAACGTCTACTTCCCTGTAGGCGTACACAGGACTGACAGTTTGGATAGCTTACTTAGCAGCGCAAACAGTATAGTCATCGCAGGAGATTTTAATTCGCACCACAGTACCTGGGGTAGTAGTTCAGACTCCTGCGGCCAGCTTCTTTGGTCATGGATGGCCACGCATGCAGTGCGCTGCTGCAATTCCGGAGCTGTAACCTTTATGCGAGGAGCTTACCGTTCAGTCATAGATTTAACATTAGTTACTCGTGGGGTTGGGGTATCTGCATGGTCCACAGAGGACTCGGGTTCATCTAGTGACCACTTTCCAATAACTTTTAACATTCTAACATCTCCCCTCAGAAAAAGTGGGGCGACAATGAAATTTGTAAATCACATTTCATACAAAAAATTAATGTCTGCCTCACTTCCATCTATAGTTAGCTCGAGTCGAGCAGAAAGAGCTCAGCAGTCCTTTTCCTTTCTGCAAGATGCTGCCGAGCATTCTATATTTTCTGTGTGCACTTCAGCTCCTGACAGACAGCCGTCTCCATGGTGGACGGAGGAGTGTGAGAAGGCATATCGTCGTCGCAAAGCTGCCTGGAAAAGCCTTTCCTATAATCAGAGCCCAGCTAATTGGATAAATTATAAGTTCTTCTCTGCATCTTTCAAACGAACTGTCAAAAAAGCCAAAGAGGAATATAATCAAAATTTAAACACGTATCTCTCAAGTCCCCAAAATAGGAAGGCTCTGTATAGGTTCATGGCGCGCAATAAGAACTCTCTGGCCGCCAACTGCACTAAGTCAATAGTGTTGTCTCCTCAGGAGGCTAAGAAAAACCTTGAACAAATCGCTCAGGGGCTGGCTTTGCGTTTTCAGATGCAGAAAACAGAACCATTACTCACACTCGCCCTAAGCTCGGACTATACTGAGGTTGCTCTGTCGGAGCTCCAACCAATTGTTTCTTCGATGCATTCTGCTGCCCCTGGATCTGATGGGGTTACTGTGGGTATGTTGAAGATTTTAGCGGAAGACTTCACCACTCATCTTCTAGATATCGTCAACGCGTCATTAGAAAACACGTGGATTCCTCAGAGATGGAAGATTGCGAAAATAATTTTGCTTTTGAAGAATGCAGAGAATGGATTCCAATTAGACAATATACGGCCAATTGCTTTAACCTCAAATTTAGTCAAGTTGATCGAAAGAGTAGTGCATAGTCGTCTCTCAAAGCACGTTAATGCCGTAAATGGCCTTAGCTCTGCGCAGATTGGCTTTCGTCGGGGATGTTCCATTTGGACCGCGCATGTGGATCTAGAAAGCCGAATCAGACTTTCGATGCGCAAGAGGGAAGTTTCGGCCTTGGTGACACTTGATGTTGCTAAGGCTTATGACAGCGTGGAACACACGGTCCTTCTTAACAAACTTGCACAGCTACATCCACCGCACTACATTTATGCCTGGATTTGTGAATTTCTAAAAGACAGAATGTTCTTCTGTACAGACGGATCTTTCTGTTCTAATACTTATGTCCAATCCAGAGGTGTGCCGCAAGGATCTGTTCTGTCACCGCTGCTATTTAACATATTGGTTCGAGACATCCCCATTCATCCCAACATTACAGTATTTGTATACGCAGACGATATAGCTTTTTTCGCCTCAGAAAAGGATATTCATGCGCTTTACCAGTCTTTGCAGGCATACCTGACTGCTCTTGAAGATTGGTTGGACCAAATTAATTTATCACTTAATGTGAGCAAGTGCGGCGTGCTGGTATTTCCTCCAGACACCCCTTTGTACATCTCGCTAGTCTACCGTAACACCCCAATTCCGCAGGTGGAGTCGGTTAAATACCTAGGTATTATTTACGACCCAAGATTGGACTGGCGCCAGCATATTAAGAATAATGTTATTAAAGGCGAACGTGCTCTAGGCCGGCTGACACGGATAGGCAATAAAAATTTTGGCATGCGTCGCGACACCTTACTGTTACTCTATAAGGCTTATATGAGACCAATTCTGGAATTCGGCTGCGTCTTATTCTCTGGCAGCGCAAACTATAAGCTGCAGCCTTTAGCCTTACTGGAAAGGCGTGCCCTACGGCTATGCCTAGGGCTCCCAAGATCGGCTTCCAATGCTCTCCTTTATCTGGAAGCCCGTATTCCCGATCTATATTCCCGCTTCCAACTACTCACGGTGCGCACTTTCCTCAGGTCCTTTGACCCGGCCCCCGGTGTCAATGCTCCCATTTTTCTATCCCACCCTCACCTGTTTTTCTCTGCTCATTGGCCACGTTATCAGCTCCCGCAAGTTCGGTTTACGCAGAACCTGTTGGCCACGCTTCAGGTCGATCTGACCTCCTTGCAACGAGTTGCTGACACGCTGGCTGATCCCGTCTTCTGTTACGACCATATCTTTCCATCCCATGCAAAACACATGCCCGCAAATATCCTAAATGGTCTTCTGGCTGAGCACTTACAGCATTTTCCTGATCATGCTGTTCTCTCCACTGATGCTTCCGGGTGCTGTGAGAAGGCGGCAATTGGGATATATTCACAGGATCTGGCTTTCAGCTATTCCGTTCGTATCCCGGATTACACTTCTGTATTCTTTGCAGAGTTTTTGGCACTCGGTTTGGCTCTTCTTAAAATTCCGACGCATGTAGCACAGGTACTTATCCTTGCAGACTGCCTTTCAGTTTTAGTCGCTCTCCAAACTTCCGGCTCCTCTCTATTGATGCGTTCCCTTAGGTTTTTTGTTCCGCGAACAGTAAGGGAGGTCCGCTTTGTCTGGGTACCTGGTCATTCGGGAATCTATTTCAACGAGGTGGCCGATTTTTTGGCAAGGTCAGCTCTAACTGCCCCTGTAATATATCCCGTACCGCACCTTATTATGTTGGAGACCTCCCGTTTCCAGCGGTTCCAACATATCTCAGCAAGCTTGGGTGATCCGTTGCTGAATACCGTGGACTTTCAACATTTAAAGTTCCCATGGAATGTTCGATCATGTAAGACAAGGCGGTGTGAGGTGTCCATGACGCTTCTGCGATGCAGAATCCCCCACCTCAACTTGTACTTATGCAGATGCGGGTTCGCTACGAGTAACCTTTGTAACACATGCGGAGAAGTTGAATCAATTGACCATTATCTCCTCTCTTGCCGGCGGTTCGCTTTTCAGAGAAAACAGTATTTGGAAGACCCTCTTTCGAGGTTAGGACTCCCTTTGTCTTTACCAGTTCTGCTCTCGTTTGGTGCGAGCGCCACGGGATTTTCGTTAAGCACTATTTGCGGCTACCTTCATGATTACATCATTGCAACTGGGCGCTTACCCTGTTAAATCCATATAAAATTCCACTGAATGTCCAAAAGCGTATTTTAGTTTGTTTCCTGATGTATCTAATTTGCTTATTATTAACATTTCTAACAATTCATACATATTTTCTGATTTCAAACATTCTACTATTTTACTTAGCTTTTTTCCCGCACTCATACCTCCTTGGCATTCACCACCGCACCTTGGCCAATCCCCCCGCGTGGGTATGTGCCATTTTCTTATGGTGAAGAAGAAGAAGAAGAAGAATTGGAGAACGACGAGCGCCACCTAGGACGCCAACATGGTGCCGGAGACGCGGCGGCAGCGAACGCCGCCACTGTTGCGACGACCGAGGGCAGCGACACGAGAGCCCACAGAGAGGCGGGACGGAAACTCGCTGAACGTTCAATAGCCTCAGACCTCCCGAGACTTCCAGCGACCGGATGGAAAGTAGTTCTGCGTCCCAAAAAAGGACTTACAATCCTGAAGAGCACCACCGAGATGAGAATTGCGGCGGCCATCAGGGAGAAAGCCGGAATCAAGGACGAGGAGGCACTGAAGGACAGACTAGCTATAAACGCCAAGCAAGGAACGATTACCTACCACTCGCCTAGCTACGAAAATGCGAGGAAGGTGGAGAAAATTGAAACTGTCAAGATCGGAGACAAGGAACGCGGGGTGACCACCTACATGCACGCACCAGAGAGTTGCGGCAGGTGAGTCGTCCATGGAATCGATGAATACACAGACAAGTATGTACTAGAAGGACTGAACATTAACGGATTGAACCCTCTAGTCATAGATGCACGAAGAATGGGGAAGACCAAATCTTTCCTAATCACCTTCGAAGAAGAGAAAGTACCACGCAGAGTAGTCTTGAGCGGAATCACTTTCAAGTGCTTTCTATACAAGAAACGCTGTGAGGTCTGTTACAAGTGCGGAGGACTTGGCCACCGCTCGGACGTCTGCGACTGTGAGGTGACGAAGTGCCGCGGCTGTGGCATGACATCGCCCCCTGAGGGGCACCAATGTACACCGCAGTGCCAACTATGCGGCAAAGAACACTACACCGGGGACAAGAGGTGCAAAAATCTCTTTCGAACCCCTTATATTGTCAAGAAACGCCAATGGGAAGCCAAACAGGAGGCTGAAAAAGCGAAGCAAGAAGACCGAAGGAACAGCCGCTCCCGTAATAGATCCGGCAGCAGAACGAAGTTTCGGTCAGACTCTTTCCCCCGGCTATAAACCGGACAGCAACAGCCACGCAAGGAGCAAGCTGCAAAGGTGAGAGGCCATTCAGCGCCTCCGCACCACAGCCAATCAGATCAACGGCCTTATCCGCCGCATCAGCACCCCCCGCAAAAGGTATGAAGGAGGATGACCTCTGTCGGCTCACGCAAGCTTTCCTCATTAGCAGGATAGTCTACTCCTACCCCTACTATCACCTCCGCCGGAAGGACGAGGAAGCTGTGAACAGCATTATACGTTCAGCGTACAAAGCGGCACTGGGGCTACCTCAGTACGCCAGCACACAGCACCTCCTCCAACTCGGCATCTACAACACGCTCACAGAACTCATGGAGGCACACAAGACCGCCCAAATCCACCGCCTCTCCCGCACTAAACACGGGCGGCTCATACTTGACCGTCTCAACATCAACCCCATAGGCGACGTACACCCCACGATGCCCATTCCGATAGGGGTCTATAGCCGCCTAGTTATAAAACCAATCCCCAAAAACATGCTACCTGGCCGCCATGATACGCGCCGTCAGCTGAAAGCTCAAGCACTAGATGCCACATACCTTGCCGACGAACACGCAATATACGTAGATGCTGCATGGCAAAGTGCAAACACATACGTGGCTTGTGCAACCACGCCACAATCTACTCTCGTCACCGCCGCCACAGTAGTAGCTCACTCTCCGACAGCGGCAGAAGAAACCGCCATCGCGCTGGCCATCGCTGACCCACGTACACGCACAGTCCTCAGCGACTCCAAAAGAGCAATACAAAATTACTCGGCAGGTTTTATCTGCCACCCCGCTGCACGCATCCTTCGCGGCTGCACTCCCGACCATAAGATCAACCTGGTCTGGGTACCCGCCCACGCGGGAAACTCTGGAAACGAAGGGGTCGACCGACTAGCCCGAGGACTAACCAACCGAGCGGCCGGCCCCACGGACCCAGACGCTCCTGCCGAGGCTCCCCAGACCTTTGCCGAAATTACCAACCTCTACAGAGAGATGAGACGGCAGTTCCCGCCTCCACACCCCGACTTGAATCGAGCGCAAGCCACCTTGCTCCGCAGGTTGCAGACACACTCTATCCTTAGCCATTCTAGACTTTCACTCATCACCGACGGGGAATACGACCCGTTTGCCAAAATTATTACCAGGGAGAAATCGCCACCCAGGCACACGTCCTCTGGGGTTGCGCGGGAAATCCGCCTCCTCGAACCTTACTGCCAGCTCCCTCCGAAGAAGGATGGAACCAACTCCTCAAAAGGCCAGACAAGAGCATCCAACTGGCACTCATTTCGTGGGCCCAGGAAGTCGCCCCCACCTGGGGGCCACACCAAGCCCACCTGCCCTAAATCCCACCAATCTATGGCAATCAAGTTGTTTCTCTCTCTCTCTGCAAAGGTGAGTTCGCCAGCTAAAGTTTCCCAGGACTCCGAGACAGTTAAAGAATTAAAAGAACTTATTAAACAGCAGGCAGATCAGATTAAGAATTTAACTGATTATATTAAGAAGCAAGAAGAGCGAATCAAAATGCTAGAAACGACAGCTAAACAACCCGCGGAAAACAAACCGCAACCGGAAAAGGCAATGGCGCCTATGCAAATGGAGCAGGATAAAGAGGTAGAGACAGCGAAGGTTGAAAAACCCCCTTCAAAAAAGAAACGTACCGAAGAGTCGGATCTTGAGACCAAATTCGAACAACTATACGACATACAACAACAGGACATGAAACTACTGAGCGGAACACTAATGCAATTCATGAAACAAGTCACAGAAACGATCAGAGTAGAATTTGCAAAGCGAGACGCTGCTCTCACGGCGGAATTTGAGAAAAGGGACCAATGGATATACGCGGAATTCCAAGCAACCAAAAATGCCTTGGCCAAAGAACAATAATACTATCTGGCAGTGGAACTGTAGGGGATTTCTGCGTAAACGGGCCGTTTTACAATCGTTCCTTGCAAACGGAGACAAACCTGAAATTATAGCTTTACAAGAGTGTGGGAAAAACGCGAAGCTGCCCGGTCACAAATCTTACCCGGGCCGAGGGGACAACACGCAGGTTGCCACCCTTGTCAAACGCAACGTTACCGCGCTGCAGCACGAGACCGGGCACGTGGAATTAGATCATACTCTAATCAAAATGACACCGCGTAAGCGGAGAGAGAAAAGCCTATTCGTCTTAAACGTATACAGCTCTCCGAAACAGAGAAAGGATTCCGGCTTCGACAGGCTATTCGCAAAAACTAAACAGATAGCGGGCAAAACCGTATCGTCATTGCCGGGGTCTTTAACGCTCATCATCCCGCATGGGGATACAAATATGCGCAAATCAAGGGCAGAGAACTCTGGGACAGCATTCTACACAATGAGCTCATCTTGATCACTGACCCCATCAAACCAACAAGACAGGGCAATAGCGTGAGTAGGGACACTACACGTGACTTAACACTCACTGGAGGCCAAATCATGGCAAGGTGGTGTAACACGGGGGAGGACCTAGGAAGCGACCACAAAATTATTGAGATCATGGTAGAAGACAGACCGCCCACACCGAAACCCAAAAAGGTCGCAGCGGTAAACTGGGATCTATTCAGGGCGAACCTTCATACCCGAGACGCAATCAGGGAATAGAATTTTGGGGCACAGACATTCTCGGGGCAGTTAAAGAAGCCACCGAAGAGGTGGAAGCAGACGAAACGCAAGAAGAGGTATAATGGTAGGCCTGTGGCGCAAGAAAAGGGAGCTAGAAGAAAAACTTGCTCAAAACAAGGGAAACAGAAACATACGTAAGCTCGTAGCCAAACACAATAGAGATATCGAGGAGCACGCTCTGAACTTAACCAGACAAAACTGGGGTAGCATCTGCGAGCAGATGGACCGCAGAATCAGCAAAGCCAACACGTGGAAAATGCTCAGACGTCTCTTAGACCCGGACAAGACAAAGTATGAGGCACGACAACAACTACAGAAACACGTATATAAATACGAAGGCACTAGCGATCAACTAATCTCTGAAGTGAGGGACAGGTACTTGAGGTGCACACCACCCACACCCCTCCCCGAGAACAAAGGCGCAGAGAATCCTCTTTTAGATGGGCCCATCACCATCGGAGAGGTTAGGGCGGAGTTGAACATACTCAGAACTAAAACTGCGGCAGGTCCAGACAGAATCAACGATCGCATGCTGAGGAATTTGGATGATGCATCAATTAGAAACCTAACAGCGTACATGCAGGAATGTTGGGACAAGGGCCTAATCCCACCTTCGTGGAAAGAGGCCAACCTAGTCCTTATTCCAAAACCAGGTAAGAAACTAAGTCTCGAAAACCTGAGGCCCATTTCGCTTACCTCATGTGTAGGAAAGCTAATGGAGCACGTTATTCAAACTAGGCTAAACAGATTCCTAGAAGAAAAAAAGCTTTACCCCGACACGATGATCGGATTCAGGACACATCTCTCTGCATGCGATGTTATGCTTCAACTTAAAAAACAAGTGCTAGACAACGAAACAGCTGATACCAGAGTAATAGTCGGCCTTGACGTGGCCAAAGCTTTTGACAACGTTGACCACGCAACCATACTAGAACGCTTAGAAACTCTAAATGTAGGGGGAAAGGTATACAACTACGTGAAGGACTTTCTTTCAAACAGAACAGTTACTATCAGCCTAGGAGGGACGGAAGAGAAAAGCATAAGGCTGGGCAACAAAGACACTCTCCAAGGCTCGGTCCTATCACCAACACTCTTCAACATTGCAATGATTGGCTTGCCACAGAAATTGGCGTGTATAGAAGGGCTCAACCACACAATATATGCGGACGACCTCACCGTCTCGGTTACCAGAGGCAGTGACGCGCCCACAGTGACGCGCCCACAGTGACGCGTCCTCGGCCCACAAAAGAGACAAAGAAAGCCCCATGAACATGGGATAACGCTAACGGAAAACGGGGACAAAATACCCTCAGTGGAGATGATCAGAGTACTGGGTCTTAGAATACAGACAAACGGTAAGAACACCGAAACGATACGAAAACTCGAATAGAGTGTAAGCCAGACGTGTAGACTACTCAAATGAATAGCAAATAAACACGCGGGAATGAAGGAGACGAACCTCTTAAGACTAGTTCAGTCATTTGTAATCAGCAAAATCACATACGTGGCACCATACCTACGGCTAGCCAAAGCAGAAAAAAACAAGATTGAAGTCCAAATTAGGAAAGGCGTCAAAACCGCTCTGGGCCTCCCCCGTACACATCCACCCAGAAAATTCTGAACATGGGGATTTCAAACACACTAGACGAGCTCATTGAGGCTACCAGAGTAGCGCAACAACAACGACTCCTACGCAGCCATTCGGGGCTAAAAATACTGGAAAAGCTAGGCTTCGAACCTCGAGCGCGGCTCAAACACACGGAGAATATCCCAACAGACATAAGGAACAAAATCAGAATCCCACCACTCCCAAGGAACATGCATCCGGTACACCATGAGGGTAGGCGAAAGGACAGAGCGAAAGCTCTGCAGTAAAAATTAGCCAATAGACAGGACGTGGTTTACACGGACGCGGCGTAATATGAAGGCAGAACGGGTTTCGTAGCCCTAGCGACCAGGGAGGCCGGAGACCGAGTCTCGTGCTGCAGCACCCAACAGAGAGATGCAACAGCGGCTGAGGAGGTAGCCATTGCGCTGGCTTTAACTCAACGGAATATCAGGGTGATTAAAACAGATTCCAAATCAGCTATCCGCAACTACAATGCAGGCAGGGTATCTGTCGAAGCAGTCAAAATTCTGACTGGCGGCCCGACACCGGCAGAACTAATTAACCTTGTTTGGACTCCGGGCCACGAGGGCCTCCGGGGAAACGAGACAGCGCACGCAATGGCCCGAGGACTCACACACCGGGACCCCAATGCGGTCTCGTCGAGCAGAGAGCCGCTTCAGACGAGCGAGGAGCTGAACACGTACCAAGATATTCTTAGCCATTACAGATTAGGAAGACAGACATTACCCGGAGCATGCAAGGGCCTCAGCAAAAAGGAAGAGGTCATATGGAGAAAGTTACAGGCGGGAGTTTTTCCGAACCCACTCGCACTAAGCAGATGGCATCCCGCGATCCAAGACCCGAGGTGTAAACAGTGTAATGAAATAGCAGACATGATCCACATGGTGTGTACATGCCCTAGCCACAGCGAACCAGACAGGAATATAGAGTCCTGGGAGGCTTTAATGGCCAGCCAGAAAGAAGAAGAAGAAAAAGAAGTCATCCGTCTGGCCCTGGACTCTGAATCCCAAGGGATCCCAGCCTGCTGAAAGGGGAGGAAGATGACGGCGGTCAAGACTCGTCTTTTTCGCCCTCTGATTCCTTGACGGGTGCAAATAAAGTTATTTCATCATCACCCACGTGGCTTGAGTGTTACCGAGTTTATGCAGCGGTTAGCTCGTGCCTTAAATTATATTCTCGCAAATATATCTGAGGTTCATTTCCTCATGCCGAAATTCGCGTGTGCGCAGCTCTATCACTATTTGAATCAAGATTCGAAGAGATATTATTTGGCAAGTTTTAAGTTGAGTGCAGCGAAGAGCAGCGGTTTTTTTTGGGCACGGGATTGCCGACGATTACGTTACTTCCTAATGCGAAATTTGACCGTAGCTCATCAGCTTTTCCAGCTTTTCGAAAGATTGAGGCAAAGCATTCGAGCAAGACATGCATGTACAAAACATACTACTTTTTATTTTTCACATAAAATCTATCTTCAAGAAACTCTACTAACATTTCTAGATTTTCATGAAGGAAGCTTTGTGGTCGGGGAAATGGATGTAAGCTCGACTTGCTGCACCGATGCCTGGTTCTCAAAGACGAGGTCTAGGCAAGTATTTCGCGAGGTTATCACAGCCGTAGGAGGCGTTACTAGTAAGACGAACGGGATGTTCTCCCGCATAGGTGGCAAGAAATTCTTTTTTATCTTTATATCTACATTCAAGTCCCACCCACACTGCCACCCTGGCAGGTTGCAGTTAATGGTTTATCGCGAGAGAGAGAGAGAAAAAAACTTTATTGTAAGACGAATTCAGGTCACGCCCCACGGTCCCCGCACGACCTCACTGCACTCATGTGTTTATGTTCCTAAGGCCCATGACACTGGCAGCACGGCCGGTGGCGATGGTCGGAGCCGTACCCTCGATGGAGTGCCTTCGCATGGCCTCTGCGGCGCTGCTCAGGGTGGGAGGGGTGCATATTCCTCGGGAGCGGACTGATGAGAAGCTCCCGGTGAACGGGTCGTGGGATGGCGAGGAGGGTTGTGTCGTTGGACGGTATTCTGATTCCTTGGGAGTCCAGGATATACCGACCTGTGGTGAGCCTGATGTATTGGGCCTGCCGGTGGACCTCCACCAGTTCCCCGATCGTGTTGTGGAGGCACAGGCCTAGTAATCTATCTGTTAGTGTGTTGAAGGGAAGATGAAGTGCTACCTTAAATGCCTTGCGAATCAAAGCATCCAAAGCGTTTATGTCATGTTTGGACAGTTGTATGTATGGGGTAGTGTAAAGCACACGGCTGAGGACAAAGACATGAATGAGGCGACATAGGTCGCGCTCCTTCATGCCTCTATGATATCCTGAAACCCTGCGGATGAGGTGCGATATCGCGCCTACAACCAGCTTGAGCTTCTTGAGGGGGGTGGTGTTTTTGCAATCGTTCTGGATGTGCAGGCCCAATACACGGAGGGTGCGAACCTCAGGTACCGGGTCGCCATTCAGTTCAATGGCAGGGGGAGCGAGGACAGCGGTGGTTCTTAGGTCGGATGAGGAGCAGTTAGGACTTCTCTGGGCAGCAGGACAGTCCGATGGTCCGTACTTAATTTTGGGTGAGTGTGGCTGCTTCCTGTGAGGTGTTCTCTATTTCGCCGTCACTGCCGTGTATGGTCCACAGGGTGATATCGTCGGCATAAAGACTGTGCTTCAGGTGGGGAATAATTGCCAGTTTTCAGGCGAGGGGGATGAGGGTAGTGTTAAACGGAAAGGAGCAAAGGACGGAACCTTGAGGGGTGCCGATACTCTGATGCGTGTAAGAGGCGGAAAACAGAAGGCCGAAGTGTATCTCAGCCATGCGGTCAGTGAGGAACGCTTGCATGTAGGCATACGTGCGCACACCCACATTCAGTGGGAATAGGGCAGTCATGATCGCCTGATGATGAAATAACTTTATTTGCACCCGTCAAGGAATCAGAGGGCGATGAAGACGAGTCTTGACCGCCGTCATCTTCCTACCCTTTCAGCAGGCTGGGATCCCTTGGGATTCAGCGTCCAGGGCCAGACGGATGACTTCTTTTATGCGAAGCATACTACTTTAGCTACCACTTCAGCCCTTCACCGTGGTTATGCGCCTCCAAATCACGTGATACATGACGTCACACCACGTGACACGATGACGTCACGACAGTAGAGAAACGGGGTCCCACCTCGCGCCGTCGCTGTGGTTGTGCGCCTCCAAATCACGTGATACATGACATCACACCACGTGACACGATGACGTCACGACAGTGGAGAAATGGGGGCCCACCTCGCGCCGTCGCTGTGGTTGTGCGCCTCCAAATCACGTGATACATGACGTCACACCACGTGACACGATGACGTCACGACAGTGGAGAAACGGGGGCCCACCTCGCGCCGTCGCTGTGGTTGTGCGCCTCCAAATCACGTGACACGATGATGCCACACCACGTGACACGGTGACGTCACGGCACTGGAGAAACGGGGGCCCACCTCGCGCCGTCGCAGCGGTTGTGCGCCTCCAAATCACGTGATACATGACGTCACACCACGTGACACGATGACGTCACGACAGTGGAGAAACGGGGGCCCACCTCGCGCCGTCGCTGTGGTTGTGCGCCTCCAAATTACGCCACACGATGATGCTTCGCATTCTCCAGGCTTAACCAAGTTAAGCCTCAGCAATTTTTTTTGTTCTTCTTCTTTCTGGCTGGCCATTAAAGCCTCCCAGGACTCTATATTCCTGCCTGGTTCGTTGTGTCTATGGCATGTCCAGACCATGTGGATCATGTCTGCTATTTCATTACACTGTTTACACCTCGGGTCTTGGATAGGCGGATGCCATCTGCTTAGTGCGAGTGAGTTCGGAAAAACTCCCGCCTGTAACTTTCTCCATATGACCTCTTCCTTTTTGCTGAGGTTCTTGCATCCTCCAGGTAGTGTCTGTCTTCCTAATCTGTAATAGCTAAGAATGTCTTGGTACGTGTTCAGCTCCTCGTCCCTCTGAAGGGGCTCTCTGCTCGACGAGACCGCATTGGGGTCCCGGTGTGTGAGTCCTCGGGCCAATGTGTGCGCTGTCTCGTTTCCCTGGAGGCCCTTGTGGGCCGGAGTCCAAACAAGGTTAATTAGTTCTGCCGGTGTCGGGCCGGCAGTCAGAATTTTGACTGCTTCGAGAGGTAACCTGCCTGCGTTGCAGTTGCGGATAGCCGATTTGGAATCTGTTATAATCACCCTGACATTCCGTTGAGTTAAAGCCAGCGCAATGGCTACCTCCTCAGCCGCTGTTGCATCTCTCTGTTGGGTGCTGCAGCACGAGACTCGGTCTCCGCCCTCCCTGGCCGCAAGGGCTACGAAACCCGTTCTGCCTTCATATTCCGCCGCGTCCGTGTAAACCACGTCCTGTCTATTGGCTAATTTTTTTTTCTGCAGAGCTCTCGCTCTGTCCTTTCGCCTTCTCTCATGGTGTACCGGATGCATATTCCTTGGGAGTGGTGGAATTCTGATTTTGTCCTTTATGTCTGTTGGGATATTCTCCGTGTGTTTGAGCCGCGCTCAAGGTTCGAAGCCTGGGTTTTCTAGTATTTTAGCCCCGAATGGCTGCGTAGGAGTCGTTGTTGCGCTACTCTGGTAGCCTCAACGAGCTCGTCTAGTGTGTTTGAAATCCCCATGTTTAGAATTTTCTGGGTGGATGTGTACGGGGGGAGGCCCAGAGCGGTTTTGACGCCTTTCCTAATTAGGATTTTAATCTTGCTTTTTTCTGCTTTGGCTAGCCGTAGGTATGGTGCCACGTATGTGATTCTGCTGATTACAAATGATTGAACTAGTCTTAAGAGGTTCGTCTCCTTCATTCCCGCGTGTTTATTTGCTATTCTTTTGAGTAGCCTACACGTCTGGCCTACACTCGATTCGAGTTTCTGCATCGTTTCGATGTTCTTACCGTCTGTCTGTATCCTAAGACCAGTACTTCATCACCTCCACTGAGGGTATTTTGTCCCCATTTACCGTTAGCGTTATCCCATGTTCATGGGGCTTTAGTTGTCTCTTTTGTGGGCTGAGGAAAAGCGCTTCCGATTTCTCGACAGAACATTTGAGTCCTACTTGTTTTAGGTACGACTCAATTTCCTCGATCGCTCTTTGGAGGGTACCTTCGATGTGCGCGTCACTGCCTCTGGTAACCCAGAGGGTGAGGTCATCCGCGTATATTGTGTGGTTGAGTCCTTCTATACCCGCCAATTTCTCTGGTAAGCCAATCATTGCAATGTTGAAGTGTGTTGGTGATAAGACCGAGCCTTGGAGAGTGTCTTTGTTGCCCAGCCTTATGCTTTTCTCTTCCATCCCTCCTAGACTGATAGTAACTGTTCTGTTTGAAAGAAAGTCCTTCACGTAGTTGTATACCTTTCCCCCTACATTTAAAGTTTCTAAGCGTTCTAGTATGGCTGCGTGGTCAACGTTGTCAAAAGCTTTGGCCATGTCTAGGCCGACTATTACTCTGGTATCAGCTGTTTCGTTGTCTAGCACTTGTTTTTTAAGTTGAAGCATAACTAGCATGCAGAAAGATGTGTCCTGAACCCGATCATCGTGTCAGGGTAAAGCTTTTGTTCTTCTAGGAATCTGTTTAGCCTAGTTTGAATAACGTGCTCCATTAGCTTTCCTACACATGAGGTAAGCGAAATGGGCCTCAGGTCTTCGAGACTTAGTTTCTTACCTGGTGCATCGAGTGGAACAGACGACGACACGTCGCGTGTCACTTGCTGGGCCAAAGTGAGCCCTCGCGTTTATTCAGCACTGGTTTTATACACGATGTGAACATGCGGGTAACGCCCTTATCACATGGGGGCGTATCTTGCCATGAACACAGAGCGCGCTGCATGCTGAGCAGATTAGATACAGATTACGATACATCCCCCTTCGTAAAGAGAAAAAAAAAAAAAACGAAGGACAAGGAGCGCTTTTAGCTCGGGAGAACAAAAAGGAAGTTAAATAAAGAATCACTGCACATCAAAAACAGCAAAGATCAGAGCACTGAATACAGTCACGGCACTTGTTGAAAGTTCGCGTCATACATTAAGCGCCGAGGTGGTCTGCGTTGTCTTGTAGTCCTCCTTGGAGCAGCTGCTTGTTGCGGAACTGTCGGCACAATGCTCGCCGTACTGTTTGGACTTTGCGCCGCCTCTGGGTCGTGTTGTGTGCTGGCAGGGGCAGCGTATTCTTCAAAATCACCTTCGTCGTCGTGAGGAGGACCCCTAAGGCGAAAAGATTCTCTGGCTGGTAGCAGATGCTCGCGGTTGCGTCGCAAGAGTTGCCCATCTTCCGTCATGACCACGTATGACCTTGGTTGACCAGACGACCGAAGAATCCGAGCCTTTCTTCTCCATGATGAGCCGTCTTTTATTCTAACCGTTTCGCCGTTGTTGAGTGGTGCGAGTGGCCCTCTTGAGTAGTCTTTTTGCTGGCGTTTGTCAACCCGCCGGCTTTGTCCGACCTGAACGGCTGGTAGAGTTGTTCGGAGCGAGCGTCCCTGCAATATTTCGGCTGGTGACCAGCCGCATTCCAGTGGAGTTGACCTGTAAGCGAGAAGACCAAGCCAAAAGTCTTGTTTAGCTTCAGTTGTTTTCTTCAAGATTCTCTTGACTACTTGTACCCCCTTCTCGGCGAGTCCGTTGGAGCGGGGAAAATACGGGCTTGAGGTCACGTGTTTGAAATCGTACACTTTTGAGAACATGGCAAATTCTCTACTGGAAAACTGAGGCCCGTTATCAGTGCATACCTCGACAGGTATGCCATATCTGGAAAATATGGCACTTGCTGCATCTACAGTACTTTTTGCTGAAGTGTCTACGAGCTGTTGGACTTCGGGAAAATTGGATAGGGCATCATAAATACACAAGTATGACCGACCTGCGTGGCAAAAAATGTCCATGCCGACGCGGTACCATGGTTGGTCTGGAACGGGACGCATAATCAAAGGCTCTTGCGGCAACTTGTAAGCGTGCGTTTTACATACAGAACATGCCTGTACAAACGTCTCGATATCAGTGTTCATTCCTGGCCAGAACACCAGGCGCCGTGCCCTTTCTTTGCACTTGTTAATTCCCATGTGGCCTTGATGAATTCTTGCCAACATATCGCGCCTCATACTTGCCGGAATGATAATCTTACAGCCTTTCAAGAGAACCCCTTTTACTTCCGATAGCTCAGCGGCAAAAGGCTTGAGCGGTCCTTCAATTGGTTGCCCGTTCTCCAGGTGCTCTAGCACAGCGGCGAGCTGCGTGTCCTTCCGTGTCTCGGAAGCCAGTTCTTTCCACGTGGTTTCGCTGACAAGAGAATCGACCACACTTACTGCGTGCACTTCGACGTCGTCGTCGTTGTCTGCGTTATCTGCTGCGTCCTTAACGGAAGCCCTGGACAGCATGTCCGCCAATAGAAGCTGTTTTCCTGGAACATAATGCATGGAAATGTCATAGCGTAGCAGACGCAAAAAAAATCGCTGCAGTCTTGGCGGCATGTCACCGATCGCCTTCTGCGAAATGGAGATCAACGGACGATGGTCAGTCTCAACGACAACCTTCCGCCCATACATGAAATGGTGAAATTTTTCGCAGCCGAAAACTATGGCCATTGCTTCCTTTTCAATTTGTGAATAGCGTTGCTGCGTATCTGTAAGCACTCTGGAGGCGTAAGCAACCGGTTTCCATGCACCTTTGTGATACTGGAGCAAGGCAGCACCGATTCCGTTTTGTGACGCATCGCATGACAACTTGGTTTCTTTTTCAGGGTCAAAAACTGATAACAAGGGCTGCTTGCTAAGGCTGTCGCACAGCGCTCTCCACTCTTTTTCGTGATTTGCCGACCATTCGAAAACAGTATCTTTTTTTAGCAAGCTTCTGAGAAGCGTTGTCCTTTCTGCTAGTGCTGGCAAAAACTTTCCGAAATAATTCACGACACCCAGCATGCGTTGAACGGCTAGTTTATCATTAGGGGGTGGCATCTGCAACATGCACTCGACATGGGATGCATTTGGACGGATTCCTTCTTCGTTTATCACGTCGCCCAGGAATTCAATTCGTTGAACGCCAAACTCGCACTTTGCTGGATTGAACGTAAGGCCCGCACGTTCTGCCGCTTCTAGTGCTGATCTGAGACGTTGGTCATGCTCTTGTTGGGAATTGCCCCACACAAGTATGTCATCGACATACACTCTAACGCCAGGAAGCGCGTCAAAAATTTCACTTAGGGTTTGCTGAAATACTTCGGACGCTGATGATATTCCGAAAGGCAGCCGCAAAAATCGATAGCGGCCGAAGGGTGTCGCAAAAGTGCATATCCTAGACGTCTCGTCATCTAAGGGAATTTGGTGAAACCCTGCGTTTGCATCTAGGCGAGAGAATACTCTTGCGCCGGCCAGCTCGGCCTCTATGTCTTCCCGCCTCGGCATCGCGTAGTGCTCGCGCTTGAGGCACTCATTTATTTTCCTGGGGTCCATGCAGACTCGCAGCTTCCCGTCTTTCTTTCGTACGATAACAAGGGGACTCACCCAGTCTGTTGGCTCAGTGACTTTTGCAATTATTCCGGCTTGTTCCATACGTGACAACTCGTCCCGAAGTGGCTCCTCTAAAGCCAGTGGTACTCGACGAGGTCTCTGAACCACTGGCGTGGCGTCCTTGCGAAGCACCATGTGGTATACTCGTTTGACGCAGCCGGTGCCAGTGAAAAGGTGACGAAAGCTGGCAACCACTTCTTCAGAGCTGTTTTGCGACACGCTGTTTACGCGTGAAATCAGTCCCAGGCGTTCACTCGCCTCAAGTCCTAGGATTGCTTGGCGCCCCTTTCGTGCCACGAAAAAGCTCAGCATGGCAATGCAACCATTTAAAGAGACTTCGGCCCGCATGACGCCAATGTGTTTGATTACATCTCCGCCGTAGGAGCGTAAAATCGCACTGCTGGGGTACAGGGGCGGCTGTGGGTTCATTTTGGCGTATAATCCATAAGGCAACAAATTTGCCTGCGATCCAGTGTCAACCTTTAACTGAACTGCCATGTTCTTGATTTGGACTTCCACCGTCCAGTCATGCTTGCCGGACACGTTCCTTGCGGATACGTCGAGAATGTCGAAATCGTCTTCGCCGCTTTGCAACTCGCCAACGACTGCCGTCGCTTTACAACATCTGGCAAAGTGGTTTTTCCGCTGACATCTACGGCACGTTTTCCCAAAAGCAGGGCACCTTCTTGGGGAGTGTTTTCCGCCGCAGTTTCGGCAGTCATAACGTGTCTGTTCTCGGCTTTCGCGGCTCGTGCTAGTCCTGCTGATAGGATGCACTTGGTGTTCCTGGTTCCACATTTCCTTGTGAGTTGCTGATGCTTCAGCTGCTTTACAGGCTTGTTCTGCTTTCTGCAGGGTCAGGTTGTTGTCCCTGAGGAGTTTTTCACGTACCGTGTCGTCATTTATCCCGAACACAATTTGGTCCCTCACCATCGATTCCGCCAAAGCGCCAAAGTTGCAAGCACGTGCTTGATTCTTCAGGTCTCGTAAGAAATGCTCCACTGGTTCGCCAGCAGCTTGGATTCTTCTCCTGAATATGTACCGCTCGTGAACCTCATTGGTCTGTGCAATGCAATACTCATCAAATTTTTTCACCACTGTGGCATAGTCGTCGTTCTTCTCGCCTTCTGCAAACGTGAAGGTGTTAAAGACTTCAATGGCCTCTGCGCCCGCGACGCTCAAAAGCAACGCTGTCTTCTTGGACTCAGTCCGAGGCTTTCCTGCGACCTCTGACGCCGTGAGGAAAATTTCAAACCTTTGTTTGAAGAGCTGCCAGTTCTTGCGAAGGTCGCCTGTTGTAAGGAGCGGCTCCGGTGCTTTGAGGAAATCCATTTTCCGCCACAGGGTCGCTGGTCTTCACGCGTCGTGCAGGAAGTGCATTGCCATGCTAACCACTTCTGTCACCATGCATCGAGTGGAACAGACGACGACACGTCGCGTGTCACTTGCTGGGCCAAAGTGAGCCCTCGCGTTTATTCAGCACTGGTTTTATACACGATGTGAACATGCGGGTAACGCCCTTATCACATGGGGGCGTATCTTGCCATGAACACAGAGCGCGCTGCATGCTGAGCAGATTAGATACAGATTACGATACACCTGGTTTTGGAATAAGGACTAGGTTGGCCTTTTTCCACGTAGGTGGGATTCGGCCCTTGTCCCAACATTCCTGCATGTACGCTGTTAGGTTTCTAATTGATGCATCATCCAAATTCCTCAGCATGCGATTGCTGATTCTGTCTGGACCTGCCGCAGTTTTAGTTCTGAGTATGTTCAACTCCGCCCTAACCTCTCCGATGGTGATGGGCCCATCTAGAAGAGGATTCTCTGCGCCCTTGTACTCGGGGAGGGGTGTGGGTGGTGTGCACCTCAACTCCCTCACTTCAGAGATTAGTTGATCGCTAGTGCCTTCGTATTTATATACGTGTTTCTGTAGTTGTTGTCGTTCCTCATACTTTGTCTTGTCCGGGTCTAAGAGATGTCTGAGCATTTTCCACGTGTTGGCTTTGCTGATTCTGCGGTCCATCTGCTCGCAGATACTACCCCAGTTTTGTCTGGTTAAGTTCAGCGCGTGCTCCTCGATATCTCTATTCTGTTTGGCTAGGGGGTTACGTATGTTTCTGTTCCCCTTGTGTTGAGCAAGTTTTTCTTCCAGCTCCGTTTTCTTGCGCCACAGGCCTATCATACGCCTGTCCACCTCTTCTTGCGTTTCGTCTGCTTCCACCTCTTCGGTGGCTTCTTTAACTGCCGCGAGAATGTCTGTGCCCGAAGATTCTATGTCCCTGATTGCGTCTCGGGTATGAAGGTTCGCCCTGAATAGATCCCAATTTACCGCTGCGACCTTTTTGGGTTTCGGTGTGGGCGGTCCGTCTTCTACCACGATTTCAATAATTTTGTGGTCGCTTCCTAGGTCCTCCCCCGTGTTACACCACCTTGCCGTGATTTGGCCTCCGGTCAGTGTTAAGTCAGGTGTAGTGTCCCTACTCACGCTATTGCCCTGTCTTGTTGGTTGGATGGGGTCAGTGATCAAGATGAGTCATTGGGGAGAATGCTGTCCCGAGTTCTCTGCCCTTGATTTGCGTATATTTGTATCCCCATGTGGGATGATGAGCGTTAAAGTCCCCGACAATGAAGATAGGGTTTTTGCCCGCTATCTGTTTCGTTTTGGCGAATAGCTTGTCGAACCCACAATCCTTTCTCTGTTTCGGAGAGCTGTATACGTTTAACACGAATAGGCTTTTCTCTCTCTGCTTACGCGGTATCATTTAGATTAGAGTGTGATCTAATTGGACGTGTCCTGTCTCGCGCTGCAGCGCCGTAACGTTGCGTTTGACAAGGGTGGCAACCTGTGTATTGTCCCGTCGGCCCGGGTACGATTTGTAACCTGGCAGCTTCGCGTTTTTCCCGCACTCTTGTAAAGCTATAATTTCGGGTTTGTCTCCGTTTGCAAGGAACGATTTTAAAACGGCCTGTCTACGCAGAAAGCCCCTACAGTTCCACTGCCAGATAGTATTATTGTTCTTTGGCCAAGACATTTTTGGTTGCTTGGAATTCCCCGTAGATCCATTGGTCCCTTTTCTCTAATTCCGCCGTGAGAGCAGCGTCTCGCTTTGCAAATTCTACTCTGATCGTTTCTGTGACTTGTTTCATGAATTGCATTAGTGTTCCGTTCAGTAGTTTCATGTCCTGTTGTTGTTCGTCGTTTAGTTGTTCGAATTTTGTCTCAAGATCCGACTATTTGGTACGTTCTTTTTGACGGGGGTTTTTCAACCTTCGCTGTCTCTACCTCTTTATCGTGCTCCACTTGTATAGGCGCCATTGCCTTTTCCTGTTGCGGTTTGTTTTCCTCGGGTTGTTTAGCTGTCGTTTCTAGCATTTTGATCCGCTCTTCTTGCTTCTTAACATAATCAGTTGGAGTCTTAATCTGATCTGCCTGATGTTTATTAAGTTCTTTTAATTCTTTAACTGTCCCGGAGTCCTGGTAAACTGTAGCTGGCCAGCTCACCTTTGCAGCTTGCTCCTTGCGTTGCTGTTGCTGTCCGGTTTGTAGCCGGGGGAAAGAGTCTGACCGAAACTTCGTTCTGCTGCCGGATCTATTACGTGAGCGGCTGTTCCTGCGGTCTTCTTGCTTCGCTTCCACAGGCTCCTGTTTGGCTTCCCATTGGCGTTTCTTGACAATATAAGGGGTGCGAAAGAGATTTTTGCACCTCTTGTCCCCGGTGTAGTGTTCTTTGCCGCATAGTTGGCTCTGCGGTGTACATTGGTGCCCCTCAGGGGGCGATGTCATGCCACAGCCGCGGCACTTCGTCACCTCACTGTCGCAGACGTCCGAGCGGTGGCCAAGTCCTCCGCACTTGCAGCAGACCTCATAGCGTTTCTTGTATAGAAAGCACTTGAAAGTTATTCCGCTCAAGACTACTCTGCGTGGTACTTTCTCTTCTTCGAAGGTGATTAGGAAAGATTTGGTCTTCTCCATTCTTCGTGCATCTATGACTAGAGGGTTCAATCCGTTAATGCTCAGTCCTTCTAGTACGTACTTGTGTGTGTGTTCCTCATCGATTCCATGGATGACTCACCTGCCGCAACTCTCTGGTGCGTGCATGTAGGTGGTCACCCCGCGTTCCTTGTCTCCGATCTTGACAGTTTCAATTTTCTCCACCTTCCTCTCGTTTTCGTAGCTAGGCGAGTGGTCGGTAATCGTACCTTGCTTGGCTTTTATAGCTAGTCGGTCCTTCAGTGCCTCCTTGTCCTTGATTCCGGCTTTCTCCCTGATGGCCGCCGCTATTCTCATCTCGGTGGTGCTCTTCAGCATTGCAAGTCCTACTTTGGGCCGCAGAACTACTTTCCATCCGGTAGCTGGAAGTCTCGGGAGGTCTGAGGCTATTGAACGTTCAGCGAGTTTCCGTCCCGCCTCTCTGTAGGCTCTCGTGTCGCTGCCGTCCGTCGCAACAGTGGCGGCGTTCGCTGCCGCCGCGTCTCCGGCACCATGTTGGCGTCCTAGGTGGCGCTCGTCGTTCTCGATTCTTTCCGCTCACTTCTTCAGCCTCATAGTCCATTCCTCTTTTTCTTTGTATTTTTCTTTGGGGTCGATGTCGGTTCCCACCACCGTCACTTCCAT
This sequence comes from Amblyomma mixtum, assembly GCF_055824585.1. NCBI lineage: Eukaryota > Metazoa > Arthropoda > Arachnida > Ixodida > Ixodidae > Amblyomma > Amblyomma mixtum. The sequence continues at coordinate 135,855,971 of NC_143012.1, read as the reverse complement.
CCTCATCGTGGAGCCGGGCGTGGTCGGCGATGGCGGGAGGTCGCCGGTCGCCGCCTCTCCGGTCGAAGTAGGCCTATCGTGGCGTGTAGCGCTGGCGAACTTAGAATGACGATACAGTCTTTAAAGATGCACTTACAGGCACAAATGTGGTATCCTCGGGTTGCTTGCACCTTAGGAAACAGGTTTCAAACACAATTACGGTCAACGTAGGAAAAAATCCGCCATGAAATCACTTAGTTCGCGGAGCCGACGTGGACGCGTCCGTACTCCTCGACGCCCCCTGGCGGTCCACATGATCGCCTGGTGTTCATTGCGATCAAAAGCTTTGGAAAGATTTTGGAAAGATCCAAAGCTAAGACTGCCTTGGTGCGACCTGGAAGAAGCGGGTCGAAAAGGTCGTGTGTGAGTTGCAGGATGGAGTCCTGTGCATATAGATGGGGGCGAAATCTCACCAGGCTATGCGGGTAGAGATTGTTGTCCGCCATGTGACTTGTGGGTCTCACTAACACAACATGTTTAAGGAGCTTCCCGAGGCATGAGGTTAGCGAAATCGGGCGAAGATTTTGGATTATAAGTGGTTTGTTGGGTTTGGGTATTACCTTCGCGTGGCGCCAGGACTGCGGGAGGTTGCCACCCCTCCAGCACTGGTTGAAGTATTCCGTAATCTGGGTGATCGATTGGTCGTCCAGATTACGGAGCATTGAGTTTGTGATTTGGTCTGCACCAGGTGCGGAGTTCACACAGAGAATCAGGAGGGCCGCCCTGACTTCCGTCTCCGAGATGTCGGTGTAGGGTGTGGGATTTGCTGGTCCTGTGTAGTAGGGTAGAGGTGTGCGGGCGCCTGGAGAGGTGTACATGGTTTTAAGTGTGTCTAGCAGGGTGTCGGGATCGTCAATGTGTTCGTGTGTGAGGCGTGTCACGTGGTGCTGTGTTGCTGATTTGATGTGTGTGGGGCCAATGAGGTGTCGGAGGAGTTGCCATGCGCGTTTGCTGGACAGGTTTCCGGCGATGCCGTCACATATCTGTCCCCAGTTGGACCGGCAGAGCTACTCAGAGTGTTGTTGGATTTGTGTCTGAGGCGCGGCCAGCCGCTTTTTAAGTGTCCTGTTATTTTTGTTGCCTTTCCAGCGTTCCAGGAGGCTGTGATAAACCTCCCAGAGGTGGACTAGGCGTGTGTATGATGGTAGAGGTTTCAGTTGCAGTTTCAATGCGTCGCGTGTTGTGGTGAACGTCATGCTTGAGTGATTGCACCCATGCGTCGATGCCTGCGATGGGAGTGTCTGGGAGGGTGGTGCGTGCAAAGCGAAGGGCATCCCAGTTAATGAGTTTGTGTGTTGTATTTGCGTGACGAGGTGGTTTGTATGGGACAGTAATTTGTATAATATAATGGTCACTGCCCAGTGTATGTTCTGTTCTGTTACAGGTAGCACCGCGGATGTAGCGGCTCAGCGTCAGGTCCGGACTGGTGTCCAAGTTGACACTGTTGCCGATCCGCGTAGGCGTCTGCTACGTGCTGTGCACAGTGAGTTGGAGGTTCTGCAGGAGCAGTCAGAGCCTGCGACCTCGATATGTCGTGGTTGTGTATCCCCAGTCAGTATGCTGACTGTTCAAGTACCCACCGATGAGTAGGGGATGTTTCCCTGCTAGATGGCGTAGGTTTCGCAGAAGTGATTCTAGCGGAGCCATCGGCAGGGACGGGGGGAATGGTATAAGTTTGCTATAAATATAAAAGGAAGTGAATGTGTGTGATGTATAAGTTCCGTGATCACGCAGGGTGTCTCAAACGTGATGTAGTGAGTTTTGTAAGTGAGGCTGCGGTGGATGAGTGTGGACGCCCTGGGTGTCTTAGTGGTATCTGAGTGTGTAGATGTGTAGCTGGGGAGGGTTGCCCTGTGTAGAGTCTCCTGGAGGAGAAGTATGTGGGCCGTGGATGTGATGGCGGGAAGGAGAAGTTGCAGAGGTGTGCCCTTGGCCCGGAAGCCGCGGCAGTTCCAAGTTAAAGTCGGGAGATAACTAGTGCTCCCCCCGCCATACTGGATAGGGGGGGATTGAGGAGGGTAGTGAGACGGGTGTAGATTGGTATGTGTTGCTCACGAAAGGTGGTTTCGTGCTTGCGGAGGTAGGATGAGGGAGTGGAGGGGATTAGAAGTTGGTTGAAACGTTGGGTAAGATTATGTTCCATGAGCTTTATCAGCTTGGTCAGCGTAGCGTCCATGCGTTGCTCAACTTTTTCGGTGAGGGTGGCGGCAAGGGGATTAAACCTGGCCTCGAGGCGGGCGTCTAGCTCTTTTAGTTTGTGGTCAAACTGTCGAGTGCTGCTGATTTAGCTTCTATTTCTGGGGGCATGGGAGGGGGCGTTGCGTCTGAGGTGCGCTGCTTCTATGCAGGAGGGGTTCTCGAAGTGTCTGTGGATGATGAGGTGGGGTGCTTAGGAGGGAGGAAAGGCGGTTTACCTCGTCACGCAAACCCTTGAGTTCCTGGTCCCTCGGATCTGCCTGGAAGGACTGGGGTGGTAGGGGATGATGGGTGGCGTTGGCAGAAACGCGGTCTGCCCAGGTGAGACGCGAGGATTTCTTGCTGCAATTCTGTCGGGTTCGGGAAGGCGACCGAGAAGCCGTCGAGCTGCGTCCGGTGGCTGTGCTGGGTTGATCGCAGCGGGAAAGCAAGCAGGTAAAGACGTGACTACGAACAACTTGAGGCCCATCTCATTGACCTCGTGTGTGGGAAAGCTCATGGAGACGATGGTTCGGGATCGCCTCTCTCCATACATGGAGGGTACGGGCCTCTTTGCAGGCACTATGTTCGGGTTCCGCCCGCACATGTCTGCACAGGATGTCCTACTCCAACTACACAGGGACAGACATAATACGACCCACAGCCATGCAACAAAACGACAAGGCCATTCTCGCCCTCGATCTTAAGGGGGCGTTTGACAATGTTAAACATGGTACCATACTGTTTAACTTGAACACCACTAACTGCGGGGCGAAGGTCTTCGCATATGTCAGAGACTTCCTCTCTGCGCGCCAGGCACTCCTCTGCATCGAGGACGAGGAATACGGCCAGTACTCTATGAGTACACGAGGTACACCACAGGGGGCGGTGTTATCACTGCTCCTTTTCAACATCGCCATGATGCACCTGCCCGGTCGACTGGCTCAGGTGGAGGGCATAAAACACGCACTCCACGCAGACGATATTACAATCTGGACCACCGAGGGGAGCCTTGGGGAGATGGAGGACCGCCTTCAGCAGGCCGCCTCCATAGTCGATGCATATGCGGCCTACTGTGGTCTCCAATGTGCTCCCGCAAAATCAAAGCTTCTTCACGTCAGGACAACACGTCTCTACACATATCTCTGTCGGGCGGTCCCATCAGAGAAGTGGCAGAACTCCGGATCCTGGGTCTGTCCATCAATAACAAGCTTAGGTCGGACTCTACTATAGCGAAACTCAAGCGCATATGTGAACAGGTAGGGCGCATGATCCACCGCGTTTCCAACAAGCGGGGTGGTCTGCGGGGCAGGGACGCGCTACGGCTCGCCCATGCCTTCGTGACCAGCCGGATCCTCTACGTCGTGCCGTACCTACGCCCCACCAAACAAGAAGACGAGCGCATTGACGCCATCATCCGGAAGGCAACAAAGCGAGCACTGGACCTCCTGGTGGCTACCTCCAATGCCAAACTGAAGGCGTTGGGGGTGGTAAACTCCTATCAGGAGTTGCGGGAGGCCCCCGTCGTGAACCTATATTCGCGGCTATCGCAGACGGTTCCTGGGCGCCGCCTGCTAAACTGCTTACACATCTAACACACATGCATACCAGAGGGGACGGAGGACATCCGGGTGCTGTGGCGCCACATGCTCTGGGTCGCTCCGCTGTCGCGTAACATGGACATGCCTTCACATGAAGGCAGACGACATGCGCGGGTTCGCACGCTTGAGATGCAATATGGGTCTAAAGAGGGCGTCTACTACGTGGACATCACAGGGCCGTCGCCCGCGGGATTCTACACGGCTGCCGTAGTCCACTGGGGGATGAATGTCGATTGGCTATCTTTTCGGGCCCCAAATTCAACACGAGCGGAGGAAGTTGCAATAGCCATCGCTGCCGCCGGTCCAAAATCGAGAACAGTTATTACAGACTCTCCCCGGGCCTGAGAACATTATCTTGCAGGGGAAATATCACCTCTTGCCTTCCAAATTCTAAAATGCGCTCCCACCAATCCAACTTGCACAAACGTAATCTGTGCTCCTGGCCACGAGGGTCTACGAGGCAATGAGGCCGCTGATGCGGCCGCCCGAGCGCTCACACACCGGCCTCCTAATCCTAGCTCTCCTGGCTCAGAAGCTCATCAACCGCTTCTGCGGTTCCGAGAAATCTTAAGTCATTACTGCGACAGCCATCGCCTCCACCCGGCGCCTGCCAAGAAGCTCAGTAAGGCGGAGGAGGAAGCTCTGCGGCGCCTTTAGGCAGGAACTCTTCTCTGCCCTGCCATAGCAAAACAGTTTGTTCCGAACATAGATGGGCGCTGCCCGCACTGTGGGGAGATCTGCGATATCTTTCACATAGTGTGGGCATGTACTCAGAATCCTCACCTTCCCCCTTCCCCCACCACCACCCGAGAGGCATTGGAAACTGCCCTGCTAAACTGCTCTACGCTGGAGTCCCAGAGGGCTCTAGTAAAGCGGGCGTGAGACGGGGCCTCGTCGTGCTGTGTCCCGGACTAAGGATACCGACCATGCAGCGGGGTTTTCTGACCCCCAAACTCTCTCTGAGTATTAAAGTTTTTCACCACCACCACCACGATGTAGACGGAGGAGAGACAGCGTTCCTCGGGGACGCTACTTTACGGCCCCGTGCCTTGCAGTTCCCAGTTCCGGTCATGACGGCCTCCGCAGAGAATGCAGCTGGGGGTGCATGAGGGCACATCTTCATTGGGATGGGACTGCCCACAGCAGGCGCACTTATTGGATCTTGGGTGGACACACACATCCGCCCGGTGACCTGGGACGCGGCAGTTCGTGCAGGCGTCTATATGCCCTCGGCACGGTGTGCATCTGTGGAGGGCACCTCCATAAAGAACGGTGCGTGGGACTGGTCCGGCACGGAACGTGATTAAAATGGAACGCGTGGCGCCCATTCGGCGGCCGTCCACGGCGAGGGCATCTGGGTTGCCGGTGATGAGGTCTTGCAGGAGCTCTGTCGGGGTCTCATTCCAGTGAGCATTGGAGATGACTCTGCGTACCGCTCCGTTCGGCGGGGCTGTGTAAGGTGCGACGGAGAAGTCCTTGCCTTAGTGTTTTATGGTGGTCACTCGAACTAGAGCGAGCACGTCATCTTTTAGGGGCGTGCTTACGGTGCATGTATTGTTGACCGCGTGTGCCCTGAGTTGGGTACGCGTTGGTTCGTGAAGCTGGGACGCCGCTTGGAGGATCACCTCCCGTAGTAGTGGGGGTGGAAGCAGGCCCAGCTGCAGCCCGCTTCGTGATCTAAAAACGATCTTGTAGTCTGCAGCAGGAAGCGTCGGCTGTTGCCGCGAACGCTGCGCAGCTGAGCGCGTTACTTTCAGGTGCGCCGACTTGTCAAGCCATGCAGGCTTGGGGGACCGGTAGCAGAGGCTGCGGCCTCGTGGCTTCCAGTTGCTGAACGAACGACCTTGGATCGGGCAGCCACACCAAGGATGTGAGTCCAGTCCCTTGGGTCATAGTCGCGGGGGTTAATAACTTCTCCTTGCACCTCCACCTCCATGCTGGCGTTGGTGGCGGAAGCGTCCGTCGGAGTAGGCCTAGCTCAGGCGAAGCGGTCACAGCGGGAAGGGGGGCCGTGGGTGCCCGAAAAATGGCGTAGTCGGGCCAAAAATTGATGGCGTGCTGCGCTCACCTTCACAGATCAGTGGGTGGTGAAATCTGGGCCCATGATGCTGGCGATTTGCAGTTTTCCAACAGCAGTTTTCCACCTGTGCTCTTAGATGTGAAATGAACGCACTAAAAAATCATAAGTCTTTAAAAGTTGAAAGGTGATGTGATAGCGTTTATTTAAAAACATCATGTATAGGTCACAAGTTTAAAACAGAGCTGTCTCGCGTCTTCTGATTTTGTCCAGGCAGAGAGAGACATTTCACTTTTTTCTCGAGAGTGACTTTAGTCGTCTTCCACAGCCGCAGCTTGAATCTTCCTTAAGACGCCGGTGTTTCCATTGAGCTCGACATAATCACCTGAAAAAAAAAACAACAGCCTATTACGAATAGCAGCTGTTATAACTTGCGCAGCCTTGCCTTCAAACTAATCAGATATGAGTGGCCAGTTTAGCACTCCTCTAGTATGCTGTACATCAAGGCGAGTGCCCGTGTAATGTGCCAACTCTAAAGCCGCCTGAATTTCACTGCTCTATCGCACTTCCATCGCCGTTGGCTAATTCGCTCAAGCCCTTTTCTTGGGCTTGCTGTCACTTCAGCTACTTGCGATCGGCGGGAAACAGATGGAATCTTAACGTTATACCAATACCAAAAGCTAGCCTCATATTTTTTGCCTTTAAAAACTTGGCCGTCAATTACGCTTCTCTAATGCTAAATCTGAGTACGTATGCTGACGAATTAGAAGTATAGGCGATTACTGACGGCAAGGTTACCGTTGAGCAGATTTTATAATGAGCCTTCTTTCAAGAGAGAAGTAGCCAAATGTAGCTATGCGATTTAATCTTAGCGCCAAATTTGCAGCTAAATATCAAAGAAGCGATATCATGCACACAATTTTTGTTAATGAAGAATATATAACGACAATATTAATGACCACCACGAATAGAATAAATGGCACAACAATTCGGCCCTTTTGCTCGACCTTCATGCCCCAGACACGTTGAAAATAAATAAATAATTATTTGTTCAGTACGAGTGCACATGGCTTATCTACCATGAATATTTTTCTTGTTCCGATGTTTAGGGGAATTTCCGAGGTAGATTAAATTTGCATTCAGGATGTAATTATTCATTAGCCTTAACTCACTCACAGCGCACGTCTACATTAGCATTCATCCACGTGCGTGCCTTCCGTTTGTATACGGCGGTCTCGGCAGGCTGGAGGCATAAAACGGAAGCTGTGTCACCTAGGGCTGCACAAGTGCATTCTCGCCGATATTGTGCTTCTCGCTGGCTATGGATTCGCGCATGGCTTCGGGTGCCTTGATGCGCACCATCACGTCACCACGCCATCACCACGTCATACATGCCAGCTTCAAGATTAAACCATCTTTACGCGTAACAACTAAACGAACTATCCGACTGTACGATAAAGGAAACTATACAACAATAAATAATGAACTTCGCGCATTTTTACCAGGATTTCAATCCAGGTTTCATGAAAGATCCATCCATGATCACTGGTCCTTGTTTAAGAGGAAAATCGAAGATTTGGTCGACAGGTTTATTCCGAACATAAATATACAAAATAACCCTCAAAACCAATGGTGGGCTCGGCGATGTGATGGGAACCATGCCGCTTACCGCAAAATATGTTTTCACTGTGCAGGCCCTCTTCGCCCTAACAACACGTGCCTCGAACACCCAGCTATCGCCTTCGAACTGGACACTTATCACCACGGGCGTTCATCACCCCACCCCCCCCCCCCCCGTCTACCACCTGCATGCGCATGATCAAGGACTCCCGTCATCTGTGACGTCTTCGGACTATGGCCGTATAAAAGGACCGCCGGACTGCTTCCCCACCAGTGGGCTCGGCGATGTGATGGGAACCATGCCGCTTACCGCAAAATATGTTTTCACTGTGCAGGCCCTCTTCGCAGTGATCGTCGATTCTACAAACCCTAACAACACGTGCCTCGAACACCCAGCTATCGCCTTCGAACTGGACACTTATCACCACGGGCGTTCATCACCCCCCCGTCTACCACCTGCATGCGCATGATCAAGGACTCCCGTCATCTGTGACGTCTTCGGACTATGGCCGTATAAAAGGACCGCCGGACTGCTTCCCCACCAGTGGGCTCGGCGATGTGATGGGAACCATGCCGCTTACCGCAAAATATGTTTTCACTGTGCAGGTTAGTCTTTCCGTTTCCAAAATAAGGTCTGGGAAAGAAATATTCTTGATTGTTGTGCCGTGCCCACATAGTGTTTTGTGCATTTGTTACGAGTGCTACCTTGTATGTAGGCTGCTCGTTTGTGGCGATGTTGAACTAAATCCGGGTCCCACAACCATTGAAATTCTTGACGCTCTCCTCCATGGGCAGGCTGATATTATTAAAGAAGTAGCTGAACTTAAAGCAAGTATGAATATTGATCGTAAAATCCTACTTGAGATTGATTCTCGGTTGCGTTCCTTTGAAGTCTTCTTTAAACAGCCCAACGCTTCTTCGCATCAAATAGCATCCATTATGAAGGCAACAGAGTCTCTTCATGGCGTGATGGCGTCACATAGAAGTAAATTAGTTGATCTTGAAGACCGCAGTCGGCGCTCAAACATCGTAGTTTACGGCATTACTGAGCCGCCTGATGAAACTGAGGATTCCCTGAAGGAAAGCGTCATTAGCAATGTTTTTGAAAAGCGTCTTGGCGTCAAATGCAAGTCCATTGCACGCATTCACCGCCTTGGCCGCCAGGGAAGCCGCCGGCCTTGCATTGCTTACTTCCAGGACTACAACGAAAAACAGGCTGTCTTGATGAACTCTGGAAAATTGAAGGATACTAACTTTTTTGTTCAAAACGATTACAGCCAACCCACTTTACGCAAGCGAAAGTTGCTCTGGGAAAGTGCGAGGGCCGATAGGAATAACAGGAAACGTGTGTCTTTAATTCATGACAAGCTAAAGGTTAACGATACATTATTTATATGGGATGACGCAAAGAATGAACGAGTGGCACTTCCTTCCAGGACGACGCGTGCTTTTTGACATTCTGTTCAGTCGCGTACTGCACCAAAAGAGCTTAGACTGCTGAACGTGAACGCTCAGAGCCTTGTAAATAAAACCGATAAACTGGAATACCTGCTCTTAGCCTATAATCCACACATAACAGTTATTACGGAAACCTGGCTGCATGACGGTATTAACAACTCAGTTCTTATTCCTCCAGGTTATGAGATATTTCGGCGTGACCGCCCTTCCCGGGGTGGTGGCGTTGCTGTCATTTTAAAGGAACCCCTAAGTGGTCATCTTTTGAATCAACTAGATGAACACGAAAGCTTGTTCGTTAAGGTCAACTGCTGGGGCCATTTATTCACTTTATGTGCGGTCTACAGGCCTCCATCTTCTACTCCTGATTTTTTGTTGAAATTACACGATCACTTATTTTCTTTTAAGGATGATAACATTATTCTGGCTGGTGATTTTAATCTTCCTGGTGTTGACTGGAGCGATCCACGTTCTGTGTATGACCTTTCTAATCCTCTTGGCGATATCATGTTAATGTGTGATTTAACTCAGACTGTCACAGAATTCACCAGAGTCACGGACAGTACCCGATCTATACTTGACCTTTTCTTCATCAGTTCTAGTTTGTCTTGTTATTCTGTGTCCATTCATGACGGAATTTCTGATCACAAGATTGTTCACCTGTCCTTATTTCTCGGAAACGCCAAAATGCACAAGGATCAGCATTACAAATCTGTGAAGGATTATTCAAAAGCTGACGACCAATCCATTCTTGACCGCCTTTGGTTCATTTGCGACAACCTTCCGAAAACCACCAACTTAGTTTGGAATATGCTGAAATCAACCATTAATAATTGCATTAGTACACTTGTTCCTAATAAGCGCGTTAGATTGAACAAAAACAACCCATGGGTGACTAGGGAAATCATACATATTCGTCGAAGACTTAAACGCGCTAGAAAAAGTGGTAAACATCCTTCAAACCTAGCCTACTTAAGATGTGAGCTTGCATCTAAATTGTCTGAAGCTAAGGCAAGGTATTTTAGTTATTCCCTTCCACAGTTCCTAAAAAGTAACCCTAATAAATTTTGGCGCTACCTTAGTGACTCAAGTGATGAGGTAGATAAAATATCAATAAACGGGTCCGTCGTAGACGACGTATCTGACGTGGCCGAGCACTTCAACCGTTGCTTTCAATCTGTCTTCTCTCTCCCGATTGCTGATTTAATGCATGTAAACTCGTCCTCTGTCATTGAAGCCAATTTCATAACTTATGAAGGTGTTTTCAACATGATACTCAAACTCAAAACTAAATCCTCAGTCGGCCCGGACAACATACCTAATGTGTTCTTGCACCGCTACGCTGAACCACTCGCTCACATTTTAACCCACCTTTTCCGTTTGTCATTCACCGAAGGCATTCTTCCAAATGACTGGCGTGTGGCTCGAGTGGTTCCGGTCTTTAAAAAAGGTGACCGTTTAAATATTGGTAACTACAGACCTATCTCACTTACTTCCAGTACATGTAAACTTATTGAACATATCATATCAAACTACGTCGTCTCGTACCTTGAGGAAAACAAAATTATTTCACCCTTTCAACACGGTTTCAGAAGAGGCTTATCAACTACCACGCAGCTCGTGACCACTCTTCATGAATTTGCTTCATCACTAGATAAGGGCGAACAGATTGACACAATTTTTATGGATTTTAGTAAAGCTTGGTTTTTGGTTTTGGTTTTGTGGGGTTTAACGTCCCAAAGCGACTAAGGCTATGAGAGACGCCGTAGTGAAGAGCTCCGGAAATTTCGACCACCTGGGGTTCTTTAACGTGCACTGACATCGCACAGTACACGGGCCTCAAGAATTTCTCCTCCAAAGAAATTCTAGCCGCCGCGGCCGGGATCGAACTCGCGTCTTTTAGTAAAGCGTTCGACCGCGTTTGTCACAGTAAACTGATATTTAAGCTTCGAAACATTGGCCTCCCCGATAACCTTGTTAATTGGATTCGTTCTTATCTTTCCAACCGACAGCAGTTTGTTCAGGTAAAGGGCTGCTCCTCTCACATTCTACCGGTGTCCTCTGGAGTGCCCCAGGGTAGCGTCCTTGGCCCGGTTCTCTTTCTCATCTACATCAATGACATCGTTTCGGCCATTGACACTGCAGCTATAAGTATTAGGTTATTCGCAGATGACTGCATTCTCTTTAAGTCTATTAATAGTAACCAGGATCAAGCACGCTTACAGATAAACCTTAATGCAGTTGCAGATTGGTGCGCGGAATGGTTAATGGAAGTAAATACTGATAAAACTGTTCTCCTACGGGTCACGAAAAAGAAGAATCCCTTCCAGTTTACATACACACTGAACCACGAAAACCTACTGGCGTAACATTAAATAAGCACCTTAGTTGGACTAGTCACGTCGACAAAATTTGCGCTGCTGCTGCAAGGAAACTTGGCTTTCTCCGCCACAAATTAAAGTCTTCCCCACAGTCTGTGAAGCTATTAGCATACAACACGTACATTCGACCTAAACTTGAATATGCTAGTGTGTCATGGGATCCATTTCTCAAAAAAGATATACATTCACTAGAGATGATACAAAGAAAAGCAATCCGGTTCATTTTCAACAGTTATCATCGGAATTCTTCACCGTCCGCCATCATGTCTGTAAATAATATTCCATCCTTGGAAAAAAGAAGAGCACTCGCTAGGTTAAAATTTCTTTTTTCACTTTATCACCAACAGTTCAATTTCTCTTCCAAGGACTACCTGCGCCCACGCTTAACCCGGCATACTAGGAACGTTCATGACCAAAGCCTTACGCCGTACTCTGCCCGTACAAACCTCTTTAAAAACGCTTTTTTTTTTGTTCGCACTATCGCTCAGTGGAACAGCTTGCCAGCTCTCGTCTTTTCCGCGCGTAATGTTCATGATTTTGAAGAACTCTTGTTCCCTCTCATCTGAGTCCTGTTTGGAATCCTACATCTGGTGTTTTATAATATTTCTTCCTGTTTTTTTTTCTTCTTGACAATATTGTTCATACAGCAACCTTTTACTTTTGACTGCCTTTATGTTGATCATTCAGGTGTTTTGTAGTGTTTGTCTGTTTTCTTTCTTTCTTTTTTGAAGTTTGGTGTGATCTTTGGCTGTTGTTAAATTGCCCACTCTGCTTGGCCCTCGGGCTGCAGTATTTTGTAAATAAATAAATACACTCAAACGTATTGAAAATAAAAAGAAGCGGCTTTTCCGATCGGCCAAGTTGCTTCCTAGTCAGAACGCTTGGAATAAATATTGTGAAGCCGAAAAAACTTATTTATCAAGTATTCGGGAAACCGAACGCACTTTTTTTTAACTCAGATCTGCCTAAAATGTTGTCAACTAACCCCCGTAGGTTCTGGCAAGTCATTAACCCCCAGCACACACGCACTGTTTCCCTCACCGATGCTTCGGGTGCAACTGTCTGTGAAACTGAATGCGCCAGCATGTTCAACACAGCCTTTTCATCCGTGGTTACTAACGAAACAGATCCGACATTTCCTCCAACCCCCCCAGTTATTCAAGATACTATGCCTCCTCTTATATTTTCTTCTGCAGGAATTTTGTCACTAATAGAAAACATTAAAATATCATCCTCTGCTGGAATTGACAATATCAACGCTAAAATACTGATTAATACCAAAGATATATGTTCATCTCTATTGTGCTTGTTATTCGCTCAGTCACTCTTCATAGGTCAACTGCCCATAGATTGGAAAAACGGGAAGGCCGTTCCAGTCTACAAATCAGGTAACAAGAACTCGCCGCTTAATTACCGCCCCATCTCTCTAACTAGTATTCATTGCAAAATCATGGAACACGTCATCTATACCCACATCATGACATTCCTTGGTTCGAATAACTTTTTCCATCCTGCTCAGCACGGGTTTCGCCGGGGTTACTCCTGCGAGACCCAACTTGCCATATTCATTCATGATCTGCATGCTAACCTTGATTATAATCTACAGACTGACATCATTTTTCTAGATGTTTTTAAAGCCTTTGATAAAGTACACCATAAACGCCTGCTGATAAAACTTTCTCGATTAAATTTGCACCCTCATATTTTGAAGTGGATTGAAGAATTTTTGTCTAATCGTTCGCAGTTTGTCTCCGTTAACGATAAGAACTCTAACTCACTCTTAGTAACGTCGGGCGTCCGACAGGGATCTGTGCTTGGCCGACTACTGTTTCTCATATACATTAATGATCTGCCTTCAAACATGACATCTAACATACGCATGTTCGCTGACGATTGTGTACTTTATCGAGCTATTTTCACCACCGCTGACCAATCTTCTCTCCAGAATGATCTCAATGCTGTTCAGGAGTGGCGTAATAAATGGCTAATGGAACTTAACCCACGTAAGTGTAATCTTTTGTCCAATAGCCGTCGCCGTAACCCTCTAACCTTCTCTTACGTAATATCTGAAGTTCCGGTACAACTAGTTCAGTCATACAAGTATCTAGGCATAACTATTTCTAACGATCTTTCATGGAGCCTGCATGTTACTAATATAATATCGTCAGCAAACAAGACTTTAAAGACGCGGGTTCGATCCCGGCCGCGGCGGCTAGAATTTCTTTGGAGGAGAAATTCTAGAGGCCCGTGTACGGTGCGATGTCAGTGCACGTTAAAGAACCCCAGGTGGTCGAAATTTCCGGAGCCCTCCACTACGGCGTCTCCATAGCCTTAGTCGCTTCGGGACGTTAAACCCCATAAACCAAACCAAACCAAACCAAACATGACTTTAGGCTTCCTAAAGCGCAATCTTCATCATGCTCCCCACCATGTCAAGTTTTTAGCTTATAAATCATTTGTCAGGTCCAAACTAGAATTTGCGTCACCCATCTGGAATCCTCATCAAGCATATCTCATCAATACCCTCGAATCTGTTCAGAATCGTGCTGCTCGTTTCATTCATTCATCCTACTCTTATGACATCAGTGTTTCGTCCTTAAAATCAGCATCCGGATTATCACCCTTATCGCTCCGCCGTCGCATTGCCAGCATGTCCTTATTTCACAAATTCTTCCACAGCCCTATGCCCATCGCACTTTATATTCTTCCACCCGCACGCATATCTCACCGCACCAGCCATCACCTACAAGTTGCCCGTCCACGATCACGCACCGTCACTTTTTCTCATTCCTTCTTTCCTCGTGCAGCCGCAGACTGGAACGGCCTTCCAAACAACGTTGCCATCATCACCTGCCCAAGACTTTTCACTGATAATGTAGAAGCGTTCCTGTTATTGTGGATTTGTACTTTTATTCTTGCCAACCCTCACGTAACACCCCTTTTAAGGGGCCTTTAAGGTAATAAAATGAAATGAAATCCCCGCCGGCGGGGAGGACGCGCGCCCGCGTCGGCCACCGTGGCAACAAAGCTAGGAAAGAATGGGTCGCCTTTATGCTTGTTTGTATACGCAGTCAATAAAAAATGCCTCGTGAATGCGCCAAAACAGAAGTTCAATGTAGCCAGGGAGCCAACCTGAAATTTTCAACGGCAGACGAGGTCGTAAAGTGGCCAATTTGGCGGCCATCGTAGCCAACCCTGGCTGACGGAACACGCAGTTCCGCTTGGCCTCCACTTCGATGGCCCGCAATGCGATAGAAATGCAAGAGCACCCTACTCGGCGGAGAAGACGTTGTTCGATCTGTTGTCGCCTCAGATCTCATGTTTTTCCCCGCTGCGGGTATGTGCCATTAAGCCTGAGGACATCATCATCATCATCATCATCATCATCATCATGTTTTTGCTAACTCGAACTTATTGCATTTATTTCCTTCGAAGACGGCCGCATCTTCAAAGCGGTAGTGTCCCTATGGGAAGGGTACGGCTGCTCCGGCGCCAGCATTTATAACTGGACAGCCGCTTATCTGTCTTTTTAGCCAGCGTCCGCTTCGGCGGACGCGGTTGTTGCCAACGTTACTTTTCTTTCTCTTTCCTCTTATCTGTGAACTCTCCTCTATCTGCACGTGGCAGCGGTGGTGGCTCGGCTCGAGCCAGTCGGCAGGCCCGTGCACTTTCCTTTTCAACCTTCTCTCAGTCGCAACAACAACAACGAGGCCAGCATGGAGGGGGCGGCCATGGCCGCACAGGGCGCGGGTCAGCCAGACCACGGGGATGACCACTAATCCAGCGAGCCATCATCGCTATCAGAAAGCAAATAAAAGTGCGATGTTGTAGCTCCTATTTCATTTCTTGTCATTTAAGTTGTTGGGGCGAGCTTGCGTAAGAGCTAAAGCAGAAATTTGGGCAAGTTGGTACGTATTCATTTTTGAAACAGCCCAACAAAAACGGGACGTGGAAACTGAGGGGTAAAGACAAACAGGCGCTGACTAACAACTGGGTCTATTGAAAAAAACACACGAATATATAGACAGAGTTAGGAAAGATTAATCGCCACCATAGTCAACTCATGCCACATGTGACGCCAGATACCCAATCTCCCCTTCGGAAAGGGCGACCGATGGGCAACTAATGCACGTTGCGCCTTTCTCACGTATAAGAAAAGCTTCAATAACTTTTCGCGTCATCTTATCACTATGGCGGAACACGATGTTTGTGTTCTTATAGTCGGGGGTACATTTGCATTTCTTGCAACGGAATGCACTTTTAGCGAGAGGGTCTCCTTCTGATTTTCTTTTTTCGTAATCTTTTTCATGTTTACATTTGCACTTTCTGCAGTGATGCGTCTTTGTTGCGCTGTTTCAAAAATGAATGCGTAAGAGCTGCGATCAATTAAAGTGACAAGACCGATTATATCGCAGTTTCCGCATGTATGACGTGCCTCAGCTGGTCTTCTACTTAACAGCCACTGATCGCACGGTGGAACAGAAACACATAAGAAAAATTGGGGAATAAAATATTTACTGGTCACGCGTGACTCTCGCGTGCTCATCCATGTTTATTAGTGTCTTGAGGATCATTCCGAAGAAATAACACAGCCCAGATTCGATGCGCCTGCTCCTTTGACAAAATTCGTCAATTTCCTCAGGTGCTGATGCGCACCAACCGTCCTCGGCTACATCGGAAACGTGCTGCTTTCCCTGCTTATGGAACACCTCAGGGAGCACGAAAAACGCGTAGGCTAGCATAAAAAAACAAAGGAACAAACTTGTGGGCTTTCTTCACCATAATATTAAAAAAAGAAAGTGCGATAGCGTTTGCTTGCCTGCTATGGAGTCCACAGTTAGCGTCTAATGTCCTTCTTGCGATTAACTCCTGTGTCGTTTCCTCAGCTTCAGTTGCTCGCGTGTTTGCCCTACAACTACCACTGCTGGCAAATCCTCGACCACGGGCTGCCACAGCACATCTGAGATATGGTGGAGTGGAGCACTGACCGTGTACACATTGTAAAAGTTTGTGACAAATTATTTAATGCTCGTCATTGCTATGCAGTTTTCACTATCCGTGACAATTTCAAATTTTTGGGGTCCCTCGACCAAACCATTATTTCAGTGCCACTTTCCACGACGAGCAGGTTGTTTCCAACCCGGTGGTCAGGTTGCCAGCTGCCACGGTGGGCAGGTTGTGATGACTTCACAAGGTCTCCTGACCTCTTTCAACCAATCAGAATGGTCCATCAGGACAGTCTGTGATAACGTTACAATGCCACGTGACCCTTGTCGTTCAAACAGACGACAACCTAACCACTCTTCTGCCGCAATGAAGCCCAGGAAGTGCGCTCTTTAGCAGTACAATGCTAGCAATGCAACCTGCGTGCACTCACGAAAGTACGTACCGGTGGCGATCATGTTGGTGATCCCCTCGATTCCGACGACGCACGGCAAGCCGTACTCCCGAGCCACAACGGCACCTGGGAACACAGAACGCGGCGTCTTCGTAAACCATACTGTACGCCTCCACACAGGAAGGCATTGACAAATACAGATTTTTATGGCGATCTTGAATACGCACGGGAAGCATATCGTATAGATGGAGACCAAGTTGGAAGGTCAATGACCAGATCTGCATGAAAACGTTAGGTTCCCGCCTCCATCGACCGCTGCGGCCGCGTTTCGATGGAGGCGGAACGCAAAAGGCGCCCGCGTGCTGTGTAATGTCAGTGCACGTTAAGGATCCCCAGGTGGTCGAAATTATTCAGGAGACCTCTACTACGGCACCTCTCTTTCTTTTGATTCTATCACTCCCACCTTCCTCCCTTCACTTACGGCGTGGGTCAGGTGTCCGCCGAGATGTGTGATACTACTCCATTTGCTTTCCTCAAAAATCAATTTACGAATATACACCTAAGCTCCGCATCTAAAGGTATGACATGACGGCGTTAATTGCTCCATTCAGCGGTTTCTCTTGACACAGTCATTTTTATTTGTTCACATTCACTCATCACAAAAGAGTTTCATCACTCTTGTCTTTGAACTGTTCCATCCAGTTTACGCACGTAATGTTACTCTATTTAGTATCTCACTAATTAGCACGTATGGATTTCACTACACCTATTACCACATTACTATGTTTCCTTCAAGCTAAGCCAACGCCACATACACCTCATCCCTCCTTATACCTCAGTCAAGACGGCATGCCTATGTGGCCTAGCCCGTAGCGTGACATGCTGGCTACTCGACGGTAGTGGGTTGGAATGGGCACTAAAATTGACGGAATCTTTTCTTTAAGTGAAATTAATAGCTTCATAAAGTGAACTCGCTTAAGACATGCGCCGACCTTTATATTGTAATTAAAAGTCCTCTCTTCCAATGTTTACATTCGCGTGACGTCGTGCGTGACGTGAGTTTGGTTTACTCTGGTGCAAGTGAAGTCACCGCGGAGGAGTACCAACAACAGATAGTATTAAGAGGGAGCCAGCACTTTTGTCTGGGCTCGTAGCTGCCTTGCTAATTGAAGGATAACATAAAGACGCGGACAAGCGGAGTATGCTCAGCGCCCGTCCAGTGTAGTGTGTTTCTTCTTGTTCTTTCTTGCTGTGTTTTCGCCAAACAGCAGCGAAAGATACAAGCTAGGCAGCGCGTGACTACTTGAAAGGTTTGAGGAATGCAAAGCTGCAGAAACAACATATAAACACATAAGTGTGGTATACAATACGACAGGAGTGACCACAGAACGCAAAAAAAAAACCACAGAGCCAACAGGACCTAGTGAGGAATTAGATTCATTAGCGGAAACAAAGTGTACGCCTGATGCAGAGAAACTACTACTCTAGTTAAGTAGGGCAGCGTTAATGTTTAATATGGTTATTTTGATCAAGAGCAACGAGTGACAAACCTTGTAAAAGGCCTTAGCGAAGTTTGCAGTGTACTGTTGCAGTGTTTATCAGATGGAAGTTAACAGCGTAATTGCTTTGTGGCTGAAAGATGATTGATTAGAAAAGCAAAAGAAAAAACAGTCATGCAATCGGTAGGATTCGAACCAGCGACCACCGAATTTTGCATCCTGTGCTCTACCAAATAAACTACGTCGGCGGCTGTCCCACCTTACTACTCGTTGTAAAAGCAGAATGTGCAGCATCCTGCGTTGCTCAGTTCGTAGTGCACTAGAAGCAAAATTCGTAGGTCAAGGGCTCGCGTGCCACCGACGGTATGTGGCTCTTTTTCCTTCTAATCAATAACCCTCAGCCATGAAGTAATTACACTGCTATTTTTCCGTTAATAAACACCACACGTAAAAACAAAAATACTCTATGCTTTCCTTGGTTCCGAGGACTGTTGGTTTTATTGATTTATTTTTTTTAGTGCTAAAGCACTACTTAACGCGGTAAAACCCAGCCAATAGTTCTGGGGAGTCTCTGCTCTTGAGATACCTGCAGAAATAAAATAAACATTGCCGCGACTGGATTTCTAACCGGCTGCAGTGCCAACAAATAAAGTTCGCTGGCCATTGCACGAAAGCACTTTGCTATCGCCGCATTCGATCACGCCGCATGTTAAATTGCAGCACATGCCCGCGAAGTCTATTGCACGCCGTCGTCTTCAACTTCCCATCTGTGCGAGAAAGCCTAGAAAGGATACGCGCTTACCTTGCTCCGAGCTACGTCGACGTAGAGGCAGAGAGATGTGCGCTGCTTGCGTTTACATTCACAACTGTGCCGCAGCGTAAGGGAAGGGTAGGAGGAGGGAGTGAAAGAAGAAATAGAGAAAGAGGTGCCGTAGTGGAGGTCTCCGGAATAATTTCGACCACCTGGGGATCTTTAACGAGCACTGACATCGCACACCACACGGGCGCCTTTGCATGTTCTGTGCGATGTTAGTGCACGTTAAGGATCCCCGCTGGTCGAAATTATTCCGGAGACCTCCACTACGGCACCTCTTTCTGTCTTCTTTCACTCCGACCTTCCTCCCTTCCCTTATGGCGGTCTTGTGGTGTCCGCAGAGATGTGAGCCAATTACTGCGCCATTTCGTTTTCTCAAAAAACAATTTTTGAATTTTTTTTCATGCTATGTGGATGGAAACTTTTTTGGGTTATTGTATGCTTTCTTTCGACTCCATCGACTCACCGAACACTTTGGTTAACGTAGCACGACCAAGTTACCACCCTTGCGTCCAACGTGAGGCGAGCCAACAGTCAAGTGTGCCGACTATGCTGTCTTTTTTCTGTGGGTGGTCGTAGAGATTGCCCTCACCTTTAATCGTGAACAGGCTCCAACTCGGCCCGCTTTCCGTTTTAACGAACCGACGAAATGCTTACCGTGTGAGAGGGGGCCGCCAATCTCGGTCACAACGCCGGCCAAGAGAGGAAAGTACGGAGTCCAGCCAGTGTCGGTCGCGTTTGTGACGAGGATCTCGCCTTTCTGCGTAAGGGGGGGGGGGGGCGGACAAATTGAATGCGCCGTCCTTGTCACGTGAGAGAAAGCGAAAAGGCCGTTTGGCAGGGCTGTCGGATGTGTGAGCTGCGTGGTCGTGCAGATTTTTGCCAAGTAAAAAACAGGTCACGCCCAGTTGCTAAGCATGCGCAGAAACAGCCCTTGTGATACGCTCACGCGCAAAGTAAAGTATCTTAGGGGAAGAATAACTTACAGTTCGGATCATAGAATCAAAATATTCGACAGAAATGGCTGCATTTGTGTGAGACGACCCGGATGAGAAATTTTTTTTTTTACCCTTTTGCTGGAATACGCACAGTGAACGTCAAAATCTCTGAGAGAAGAACGGGCTATTAAGACGCTCCGCTGTCCTACGCCAAGCCTATGAACACATACAGGGAATGCCAGCCGACCGAGAACTAGAGGCATGTTGCCCGAGTTCTCTCCGAGCGGTTGTGCGCCGATGTCCAGGCAATGTGCAGTACATAACCGCATTATCTTTAATATGACTTTGCCTCCTATCATGGACAAGGACTGGCGAAAAACATCTGCTGGTGTATTATCCAGTCTCAGTTGCCCCATCGCAGCTTATCATTTAGCGGCCGAGCTGGGCGAGCCTAGTCGACCGAGCCCCTCCTTCCCTTTCCTTGCGGTCCCTTTCCCTTCTCTGCTGTATAAGGTACGCTTCGATAGCAACAAACGTTCTTCTGACGCCTGCACTTCACTCGTGTGGTCCATCAATCGTGGCAGACGCTTGACGTCTGCTTACGATGTAACAGCTGAACTGGCAGCAACGCAAACAGGAGCTGCCTCGGTGTCGACGATGAGCCAGTAGCGAGACGTGCTTAGCCGTGACAGGTAATCGAGGTGCAGAACACGCGAAGACACAAGGCACCGATGGAGTCGTTACAGGCACGGTGATGATTGGGGTGGTATTGTCATTAGGAGAGGACATTCAATAGCCGTGAACCCCAGAGCCTCGTGTTTCTCAGGCCTCGAGCATTCGAGCTACGCCTTTCTGTCTTGGAAGGAACTTATTTATTTATTTATTCAGTGTACCTACATACCCCAAGACATTATTGTAGGGGACCTAAGTATATCAAACGCACAAAAATAATTAATGAACACCACCAAACAGAACATAATAAACGAGGACTCTTTTTTGCTGAGAGTGTGTGTATTTTCCTCTGTATAATGTTTACTTTTGTGCCTGTTTTTCTTTCATTTTGTTTTTTTTGTCCTTATCAACGATATTATTTTGTACCGGCCCGCCGGACTTGTAATTTGTATGTTTCTCATGTAGTAGAGGGCTGAGGCCCTGTCAAGAAACATTGTGCCTTTAGCCTCAGCCCCTTCTTAAGCAAACGTCTAAGCAACAAATAAAAAGAAAGAAAGAAAGAAAAATACAGAAGCATTGACAGCACCAGTGGCACATATAGAGAAACCCTAACACACTTTCAGTTTAGGTTTAGCTTCATTTATTGGGGTTTATTGTCCCAAAGCAACTCGGGCTAAGAGGGACGCCGTAGTGAAGGGCTCCGGAAATTTCGACCACCTGGTGTTCTTTAACGTGCACTGACATCGCACAGCACACGGGCCTCTAGAATTTCGCCTCCGTCGGCTACATCCTTCTGTGCATTAAACTTCCGTGCAATGAACTACGAGAATAGCAAATATTTAATGGGCACAACATTTTCTGAGGCAGCCTGGATATTTGAAGATGTCAAAACTTCATTCGGTGACATATTCCAATTATTTATTGTTTTGTGAAAAAAAAGAGTATTTTAGGGTTACTCGGCAGTTATAACTTCTCATTTTCATGTTATTATCCCGTCTCCTTGAAACATGGTGAGGCTGCTTTAAGTAGAGTGTTTTTATCGAATGTGGCTTAACTGCTATAGACTGCATCCGAGAACTTCAATCTCAGTGCTCTTCTACGCTTGAATAAGAGTTTCCAAACCAGCGATTCTCGAATTTCAGAGCACCTAACATGGAAATTGTAGTTCCCTGTTACAAATCTCGCAGCACGCTTCTGTACACGCTCTAATTTGTCTTTTAAAATATTCGTAAATGGATGCAAAGGCACGCATTCATATTCAAGAATTGGCCTAATATTTGTGACGTACAATTTTTCTTTCAGGGGTGAAGCTGTATGCTTAAAGTTTTTTTGCAAGAAGCAGAGAAGGTTGGCCGCTTTTGCAATTATAGAGTCAACGTGTGCAGTCCAGTCCAATGAAGCTGTAAACATGATATCGAGATACTGGACGCTGTGCTTTGTCCGGACAAAATTTGACTGAAAACATAGTTCCTGCGTAGCTTGTTCTCTTTTCGTTTGTAAACAGCATGTTGAAGCATTTCGGCTGTGTTCAGAGTATATTTCCCATTTTTCGTACCATGCACTCTCCTTAGCAAGATCTTATCACTTTATCAAGAATTGAAACGAAAGGTTTGGTTTGCTTTATGGGGGTTTAACGTCCCAAAGCGACTGCGGCTATGAGGTACGCCGTAGTGAAGGGCTCCGGAAATTTCGACCACCTGGGGTTCTTCAACGTGCACTGACATCGCACAGTACACGGGCCTCAAGAATTTCGCTTCCATCGAAATTCAGCCGCCGCGGCCGGGATCGACACACGTCTTTCGGGACCAGCAGCCGAGTGCCGTAGCCACTGAGCCACCGCGGCGGGGCCGAAAGGAAAGAGAATAACCACTTAATTGCGTGCACCCAAGTGCAGCCACACGGCTTTAAAGACTAAAAATCTACGCCACCTTGGGGACATTCCCCTAAACATTGGACCAGCACTGTTCGCCCTTCCAGTTATTGATAAATTCACTTTCGCATTACCTCACGCTAACCGCTCCGGTTATCTCAGTTGGAAGAGCTGCTACCCCTGTGAGGCGCTTGTGTCGGGTTGAAAACGCGGGCAGGGGCGAATTTTTCTTCAATTACGAAATTGCCATGGAATCTGTATAGCTTCCCTTTTTAGCCGTATTGTGGCGCTCGGGTGGATATGAGAAATTGCTCTCTTTTCACAAATTTACTACACCAGAGGGTATTCGCCTAAACATTGGGACAAAAGATAGAGTGGGCGATTAAAAGGAATGAAAAATAATAATGGCCCGCCCGCACCGCTATAAACATTGGGACAGAATGAAAGGAAAATTGTGCGATAGAAATGAATAGGGAGAGGAGCGTCGAATGTCAGGATTCTCGGCGAGGTTTCCAGCGGTTCGCCACACGTTGATTTTCGAGTCATGTCTACTCGAATGTCACTGCAGTTTCCTTGAAAGGGTCAAGCATAGCGCAAAAAATAATACTCAGAAAGACAGACACACACAGCGCTTTCTTCCTTTCTGAGTCCTCCTCTTTTCTGCGCTGCTCTTTGCTCTTGTAATATGAGCCAACAAGCACCTTTCAGTTTCGACGTATCGTTGTGTAAAACAGCGGTCTCACCTGGATCAGATGAGCTTCCTCGAAACTCGGCGCCACACGGGCTCTGCCCTTTGCCACGCCCTGAGACATGGGGCTTCCTAAGGCAAAGAGGTCAAACACAAGAAGCTGGTTACTGAGAATTGAATTGCCGCCTTAGAATCAACCATGGATTGCTTCATTTCGACGCACCGTAAGTTACTACGCAAGAACAAGTGCACGCATTCTGCAAGATCTGGTAGAAATAACTAAGAAAACTAAGACGGTGACGAATCCTATCTTCTAGCCGCTAGGGAGTTCTCGTCAGAATCAACCTGTTAAGATGCTGACGAATAGATTTTTCGTTCTCAGAATAGCATTATGAAATGTGAGCCAGGATGCAGCAGATCGATCGACACATTTTCTCCGCCTATTGCATGTCGGCGGCCTCCCTTTAGTAAGCAAAAGACTGATAATAAGCCTCGTTTCGAAACCACATGCAGAGCATGTCGTTAAGGGTCGTCCTGCACTGTTCGCTGTTTTCCGTAATCATCATCATCGTAGTCAGGCTAATGATGATGATGATGTTGCACGATAAGGCTAATGGTTTGGTTTATGGTTTGTGGGGGTTTAACGTCCCAAAGCGACTCAGGCTATGAGGGACGCCGTAGTGAAGGGCTCTGGATAATTTCGACCACCTGGCTGACATCGCACAGTACAAGTGCCTCTAGAATTTTCGCCTGCAGCGAAATTCGACCGTCGCGGCTGGGATCGAACCCGCGTCTTCCGGGTCAGCAGCCGAGCACCATAACCACTGAGCCAACGCGGCGGCGATAAGGCTAATGAAAATGAGGTCAGGTGTTCTACTACCCGCGTAAGCAAGATCAACCGATCGTTGTTAAGAACGAAGCGCAGAAAAAAATGACAGTGGTATAATTCTGTCATACCTGTGTTAAACCGAATGGCCAAGCGATAGCAGCTCCTTGCATCTACTATGATTTCGCTGTTTCTTACCTTTGGGCATAACTTGTTGCTTGCGGCTTGCGTCACTACAATGTACTGCTTTTGCCGCGTTATCCTTAAGATTTTATGTTTTTCATCAGGAGCAACTTTAACCATGTTTCAGGGTTTTTTAGAAAGGGGGGCAAGGCCTTCTCGGTTGATAGAGAGATCTTCCTTATTCCTCACGTTATGGCCTCCTGCTTGAATACGTCGGCAGGTTTTTCGACAAATACGCGTGCATTGGTCTCGAAAATTCGAGTGCTGTTCCAGTTAGTGAGCAGTTACAACTCTTTACCTTTATTTACAGTGCACTTATGTGTGAAGGGATCCCACACTTGCAAAAGCAGGGTCTGTATTGGGGACTGCACTGCACCTGTTAGCAACCTGTGTTCTCACTGACTTAGCGCCTGAATAGTTCTCTAAAAGACTGGAATGTTCTGGAATGCTTCCTTTTTTGTTGATAACTTTTTTTTTCAAATATTGAATAGCATGCCTCCTAATGTAAAGCAGAAGGTCGCTGGATATGCTTGAAATTTTCATCAGTCCTTTTGACATCACACAAAATCGTCGTGAATGACTAAATTGTACGGGACAAGCGCGGTGTCCCTTGTCTTGTACTTGTACGGTGTCCTTTGTCTTCTTCGCGCTGTTCACTTTTACTACGCTGTAAAACCAGTTCGCCCAAATTGTAACTCCCATTATCAGTTTGCAAATTTGCAGAACTTTTTAAAACGTGCTCGTATCCGCTGGAGCTATGAACCGCACACCAAGAAAATGCTTCCGACTTTCGATTCCGACGATTTCAAGCTCTAGAAACGGTACATTGCCACGATGTATTCTGTTCTTAGTATACATCAACGACATAATCCACACAGCAAGCACTTCATTCATCATACTTATGCCGACGACACAAATGTATTCTTTTCTGGCACAAACGTGCTCAAGCTAGAGAGGGGGAGGAATATTTCTCTGCAGAAAAACAAGATGGAGTTGAGCACGAATAAGACAAAGTATATTATTTTCATCCACGTAACAACGCCATTCACCACACACTGTCTATTAAATTTCACGGTGACATATCCAAGAGCGAGTCCCCACGCACAGTTCTCCCGCAGCGTTGTTTTCCAAGAAAATCTGAATTGGTGTCCTCAAGTACAAAAATAGAAACCGAAATATCCCGGCTAGTTTGAATTTTATGCAGGTTTATAGAAAGTTAGGTGGCCGGATGAGATTAAGAAGTTTGCGGGGATACAGTGGCGGCAACTAGCAAAAGACAGGGTTAATTGGAGAGACATGGGAGAGGCCTTTGCCCTGCAGTGGGTGTAGTCAGGCTGATGATGATGATGATAGACTTATTGCAAATCTGGCTAAGAAATGCATTGTATTACACTCTCTTCCCCTCGAGGCTTTACTACTGTCTATTTATCTAAGCAACAGCAACAAAAACAAAAATGATAATCTTGCTTTTGCTCCAAAAAATGAATTCTGCGCCTTTTTGAGAATGCTCCATGCCCAAGCAACACTGAACCGTTCTTGAAAAAACATCAATTACTAACCATGAAAAACATAATGAGAAAAAGTTAGCCGTGGTTGTTTATGTCCAAGTGAATTCTCCGTACTTAGTGAATCTCCAACCTTTTTCATGAGAGTGCAGGCTGTCACGGCAGGTCAGTGGAATAGGTTGCACACTTGCCTTTAATTTCGAAGTCCCCTTCGATGTGCTTCCTCGCTCTTTCGATCTGCAACAGAAGGAGATAACAAATCAATGGTATCGTTCGTAATCACTCAGAGCCCCCCATAAGGTTATCCTCCCGAAGATGGCGCTTTTCGTGCATTCGTGTACCCCTGGTTCTCGTGACCCAGGGCATCCCACGCTGTTACACAGGGAGCATTCTCAACACCGCAGCTTTAGAGAGCTGCTGGTTGTCAGTGTGCGTTGCTAGTGCAGGTATAACAGCGTACGCAAGGCGCAACAAACCGCGAAAACATGCAAGGACACGCAAGCAGATATACCGCGTAGACAAAACTCATCCTTGGCAAAAATATGTACATTTCACATGTTCATTAGAAAGCTAGACCTGACCGAACAGTCTTAACAAGAATGAGACCACGGCACCATAAGGTAACAAGGCGGCACCGACGAAAGTGTCAACGACCTCCGCACATCACTCGCTCCACCGGTGAAGCTGCGAGATTTCGCTCAATTCTGATGTCTTTGCAGGCGTTCTTTGTGGAGCGAAGGCTGCTCGTCACCTTCACCACAAACACGGGGGAGAGAAGACAGCCGCTACATTCCTTGAGAAGTCATTTGGGCCACGGGTGTTTAAAGGCTTCTGCAGGATAGGCGTTCGCGGTGTGCCCTAAGCTGGCGCCGAGCTTGGGATTTAGTACTGAAAATTTGACAACGCTTCTGTGTTAGCCGTTAGTTACTGTTTGATTTTTGTCCAGCCCACATAACGAGCACTACTGTAGCCAATTCACTGGCTCGCTCAGCCAGCGGGGACGTGAAATGCATACAACGCTCGCATGTTCTGCAGCTTCTGCAGCTGTGAATGGAGCTTCGCGAAATTTGTGTATATTCTAATCTACGCTCTTTTTCATCCCGAACTCAATCTAGCAGCGTAACCTTCATCCCAAATACACATTTCTTCAGTAGCTCTGCTGATGACGGCTAAGCGGGATTTTCTTTTTATGCGAAGCATACTACTTTAGCTACCACTTCAGCCCTTCACCGTGGTTATGCGCCTCCAAATCACGTGATACATGACGTCACGACAGTAGAGAAACGGGGGCCCACCTCGCGCCATCGCTGTGGTTGTGCGCCTCCAAATCACGTGATAAATGACGTCACACCACGTGACACGATGACGTCACGACAGTGGAGAAACGGGGGCCCACCTCGCGCCGTCGCTGTGGTTGTGCGCCTCCAAATCACGTGATACATGACGTCACACCACGTGACACGATGACGTCACGACAGTGGAGAAACGGGGGCCCACCTCGCGCAGTCGCTGTGGTTGTGCGCCTCAAATTACGCGACACGATGATGCTTCGCATTCTCCAGGCTGAACCAAGTTAAGCCTCAGCCATTTTTTTTTCGCGTATATTAGCCTCGATAAGGCAAAACATGCGTTGTCTTAGGCCCTAGTTTGTCGCACTTGAAGACATTCAAGTCGAGAGTGTGACGGAATCCCGTCTGGCCGGGGGAATACATTTCAAAAACAGAGACGCCGACCAGTTAAATGAAATTTGAAATTGACGTTTCGGCGCCCAGAACGGGGGCCTTGTTGAAGGCATTCAAGTCTCACCGGTTTCGGGATGCCGACAGAGATGCTGGGGTACGTGGCCTTGTCGACCTCCGCGTAAATCCGCTGGCGTCGCTGAGCCCTGGGAAGAAGCACGCGCGGCAAGCATATCCAGCATTTTTTTTGTGCACTCGAAAAGAAGCGGCTAGGAAGACAACACTGACGGGAGCACTGTGAGGCCCAAAGCGGGGGTGCAAGAACAGCACACATGGACGGGGAAACAACTCACTGAGCTGGCTGCAAACTGTTCGTTAAAAAAGAAGAGTCCTGAAGGGGAAGAAAGTGTACTGGGGCCGTTCTTTAGTCATTTCTTCATGTTAATTGAGAGTACTATAGGCAAGTTTGCAAATATGAAGCTGGAGGGAACACTTAAACCCCGCCTGAAGGCTATAACACGATAGCGTCAATGAATTAATGCCTCTATATGTGGAATTGGTCATTCCATTAATTACATTCATACATCCCTGGGAGTCCTCGTACCACTGCCAGCGCAGTGGTGCAACGGTTACGCAATGCGCCACTGATTGGCCTGCGATGGGAGGTGCTGCTACCCATGGAGCTTGTGCGATCCATGTTGCGCTTCCCGAGCAACCTCTGGCAAACAAACATTAATTTAAACCCCACCATCAACGGTGGAAAATTTGCTCAGAATCCGGTGGCACGTTGTGATCCCGGCACAAAGTCGCGTGACTGGGTTGCTTCCCCGGGTATTTTCTCGCTCACAGCGCCGACGACAACGCCGGACATTCTGCGGAACGGGAGCGCTGCAGGATTCCTCGTGTCAATCTTTATTTATGCCGTTCTGGTTTCACGCCGCCGAATCTCTGCGCTTCATGCGGGAACGTCGAATCCTTACATCGTTGCCTTCTCTCCTGCTGGCGGTGTGCATGACAGAGAATTAAGTATTAGCAGGATTCTCTCACTCGATTAGGGCTGCCGTTTACTATTACCGTCCTCATCTCCTTCTCAGCCGCAACCGTTAAAGGGCAAGCCCTTAAGCTGGTGTGTGAGCGTCTTCATCGAGACATCTTCATCGAGACAGGGAGATTTTTGCGCTAACGGTTCTTTTTATTTACTTTTCTGTGAAAGCTTATTTATTTATTCTTATTGCTTTTTAAATTATTTATTTCAACCCTCACATCTTTGTTTCCTCGATTTACATTCCAATCTCTTCAAATTCTTTATTTGCTGTCACAAATGCTTCAGTTTTTAGTTTTGAAGTGGCTGAGATATGTCTGGATGAATTTTTCTCTTTGAATCTGCATCGAACCACCCACCATGGGTATATATGTTCTATGGCTTCAGAGGCAAGAACAACAACAAAGGTCGCCTTCAGGATCTCGGGATACCGAAGCGAGGAGAAAGGAAAGGAACACAAAATGATCCAGCTGCTTAAAACGTATCTAGTTTGAGCGCTTCGTTTGCAGCTAGTCATAAAGGCATGATATCCGTCCTTCTATAAGGCGCATTGACGGCATGCCGATGCAGATACCTCCATTCATATGGGTGCTGAAAGCATCTGTGTGGGGCACCTCCGGGCGGCTCGGCTGTAGCTGTGCGGATGACCACTTCATCTTTAGCAGCCATTCCTTCTTGCTTGGCCGTGTTTCAGTATCTGCCGTTGCTTGGGAACCGAACAGCCGTGTAGGATGTCTGCTACATCTTGCGTTTTCCTGCTTTCCTGCTTTCCAGCCTCTTGCTGTCTTGGGTGTCGTCTCGTTTTTATGCCTTTCCAGCCCGTTGTGTCGTATTGAACTGTGTACATCGTTTCTGTCGCGCTGTGCACCCCCACCTCCATCCGCTACACCACCAGCCTATCCGTTGTTCTGCACCCAGAAGCAAAGATGGGCGGGTGATTTCGGCAGACACTGAGTAAATCCTTGTTTTGGCTGGTTCTCTACCAGCCTTAAAGCTGTGGGCACTATGTGACCGCATTCTCTCAGCTATTTCTTCTAATGCGACAGCTTTTAGGTTATCGTCTCGCTTCTCTGTCACGAAATTATCCGATTTCTCGAAAGTATCGTGACGTCATCCACTTCCTGTGACCACCAGTGGACTAGTCAGAGGGAGCCGCCAAAAAGGAAAATCTGATGGCTCAAAACATTTCGAAGTTTGCGCCACCTCGAAAATTCTATACGATCCCTAAAAGTATGGAAGTGGGGCCACCCCAAAAAAGGGATTAAAGTGGATTAGCGAGGATTAGTTGGTGGATGAAGATGGATTAATGCGTCGGTATAGTATAATCCCTTATGATAATCCAGTCTAATGTACTCGAAGACTCTAGAACATGATGACTCATGCATACCACATAACTTCAGTGGGACCGGCTCCAATCGGAATTTTGGCATGAAAATTGCAACAACATGGATGGATGGATAGGAGCGCCCCCTTTGAAACGGGGTGGTGGCAATTGCCACCATGCTCAGCTTTTCTTTATTTATTATTTTTTTTGTTTACTGTGTTGGCAATTCTCATTAAGATTCTCCATCACCTTTGCCTACGGTTTCCTACTATTCTAACTTTATGCCACATCTCTGCTTTTCAGCCACCAATCCTCCAATCGCTTTTTGCTGACTTCCACTGCAGATTTATTTACATGACCATTGTTATCTTTAAACCCTAGGGCCTCAGAAAGAGTGACTGTGCCTGCATCGACATCCGGATGGATACCATCACATTTGATTATGAGGTGTTCAATTGTTTCCACAGATCTACCACACACTGCACATGTGTCATCTTCTTCGTTAAATTTCCTTTTGTAGCTGCGCGTTCTAAGACACCCTGATCTAGCTTCAAAAAGTAGGGCACTGCCTCTTGAGTTATCATTGTAGACGCCGCCACAGCCAACCTCACTCGTAGGGGATTTTCTTCTATAACAATATGGTTAAGAAGGGCCCCGCAAGTTTTTCTTTTTTTTTTGTGCGCTCTTCTTGCGCCGCGACATCACTCACACAAAGAAGCGGAAGTAAGCACACGGCGCCTTCCGCGAGCGCTTGTTTTCTTTCAGCTGTGAGCGCTGCGTCTTGCACTAACGCGTGCTAGTAGGCTGCAGCAGCGCTCTGATGCCGGCTCACTTCGGAAAGGGCACCTTCGCGGCACAACATGCGCACCTGGAACTCAGCAATGAAAATGTGCCCAATATTTTCGGACAACCATGGAATGAGCTAAAATGCTGGTGTCTATAAGAAAGGAGCATATTGGCATATTCTAGAAGTTGTACCATTTAGCTACTGGTCCGGTCAGGAATGCCATGCTGGCCTAGGAAGCCGGCCGCAGCGGCGTTGGGCTGAGCGGAAGCAGCCACTGGCTTCGCTGTGTATTTTTAGTTCTCTGGCATGTGTTCGTCAAAATACTGATGAACATATCGGCTTAGCTCGCGACTACTGCAAACCCTTATCTTGCATATCAGTCGCTAGCACTGCATTCATCTCCGCACCACCGAATTTGTGTCCCACAAGGAAGAAGCCCTTAATGTGAATAAACAAACGAGGGGGTGCGGGGGGGGGGGGGGGAGGTGGGGGAGGGGCAGGAGCTACAAGTTGCGAGCAATGTTGAAAGGACAGAGCAGAAATCCCGTCATGACACGTCGTTAGTAGTGCTGCCGCTTATTTTTCGACTCACCGATTGCTAAATAACAGTAAGAGAGAATACGTAGAACATGCTTTCCATATGATGCGGTGAGTGGCTAGTTGGTAGGACATTATGAGAACAAAGAATAACTGCGCAAAAGGGACGGGACAAGAGAGAATGTATATTGCATGTACACTGTACATGCAAAGTAATCTATCAGAGGTTAAAACCAGCGCAAACGGGGACGAAGCAGAGAGAGGGACTGCTTCCTTACACCTCAGTCCACTCCAAGATCATCAAACGGGGAATAGTGAAAGCAGCAATGAAAGCCGCATTGACAAGATCTTGCCACCATGATGTACAAGCTAGTTTCGACGCCCAAATTTGTCGGCTGGAAGCAGCAGGTTACCCGACGCAGCTACTGTCCAGTGTCGCAGAAGGAGTACGGCAAGAGCTTAGAGGCAGGAAAGAGATCAAGGCCACATCACAAGAAAGGAAGCCGTATGCAGTAATTCGTACATTCATGGCTTTTCGCACAACCTCAAGAAGGTAGGCGAAAACGTTGGCGTAAAAGTGCTGATGTCAGCACCTAACAAGTTAAGGAGCATGTGTGCCAAGGTAAATAGTGAGCGAACGGGAAGGAAGCAGCGCCAAAAGAAGCACAAGAACATGCACGTGAAATGTATTAAAAACGTCGTCTATCAGATACCACTGTCATGCGGGCACACCTACATCGGCCAAACAGGGCGCAGTTTAAATGAAAGGCTGCAAGAGCATAAAAGATCTTTGAAAGGCGCCATCAGCAGTGAACTGGCAAGACATTGCCGAGAGCATGAATGCGCTCCACCACTTGGCAACACCACAATGATATCTACCTACCCAGACCAACGGACGAGAGAAATTGAAGAAGCCATCAACATTCGCAAAATGGTGAAAAGTGCGTCAGCATCCCTTCCATTTCACTTCGCTACAGCGAAATTAATTATCTGTGTATGAATGCATAATCTCATGCCACGTGGTTTTTCGTTTATCACGCCTTCCCTCTTTCTTTTTCCTTCCTTTTTTGCACGAACGAGAGGTATTTAACCGGTGAACGTGCAATAAAACTTGGTTGTTAGTCAGCGTCGTGTCCCTCTCTCTGCTTCGTCCCCGTTTGCGCTGTTTTTAGCCTCAGATCATGCACCAACCAGCCCAAATTTCCACCCTTTTAATCTATCAGATTCCGCTGAGCTGTGGTAAGGTGTACGTCGGGAAAACTGACCGCCGCATCAATATTAGATTATTAGAGCATGCCAATTCAAGGGGGCAGCATCTGCCTAAGCATTGTAACACTTGCAAGCATGATGACAAAGATTGTAATCCGCTTTCCGACTGGACTAAGGTTATCGGAAACTCGAGGGATAAGAAAGTACGGGAAATTATCGAAGCCTTGGAAATCGCGAGATTAGGGCCTGACAAATGTGTTAGCGGTGCTTCAGTACACCTGTACCGCCAGGAGTTGGAGTTTCTCGATTTCACGGGATGACTGCGGCTTGTGTATTTGTGGTTGGTGCGCATACGCTTTGCTGTTGAAGGAAGGAGGCGTTGGTGGATTAAATCAGTTACTACTCTGCGTTCGTCCCGTGTGGTTCTTCTTCTTTGTCCCGTGCTTTTTGCGCAGTTATTCTTTGTTCTCATAATGCTTTCCATTTTCTTGGAAACAATCATGCCTATTTAATTTAATCACTTATTTGTTTATGTGCTGATTCATTACGTGGATTGCGTTTGTCCTACCTAATGCATATTTCACTCAAATATTTCGTAGCGCGGGGAACGAATGATCTGCCGGAGGACAGATGTCAGCATCATCATCATCAGCCAGACTACGCTCATTGCAGGGCAAAGGCCTCTCCCATATCCCTCCTATTAAGCCTATCTTGCGCCAACTGCGGCCACTCCACCCTCTAAAACTTTTCAATCTCATCCGCCCACATAACTGTCTGCCGCCCCCTGCTACGCTTGCCTTCCCTTCAATGCAGTCTGTTACCCTTAACGACCATCAGTCATGTTTCCTTCACATTACATCCCCTTCCCAAGCCCATTTAGTCCTCTTTAATTTCGACCAGGATGTCACTAACCCGTCTTTGATCCCTGACCCACTCTGCCAACTTCATGTCCCTTCCTTAACTTGACGTTACACCTATAATTTTGCTTTCCATAGCTCGCTGCGCTGTCCGTAACTTAAGTTGAATCCTATGCGTTATCCTCTGCCCCACAGATGAGTACCAGTAAGATACAGCTGTTCTATACTTTTCTCTTGAGGGATATTGGTAGACTGCCGTTCATGATCTGACAGAACCTGCCAAATGTGCTCCACCTCATTCTTAGTATATTCTAGTTATTTCACTCTCGTGGTTCGGATCTGCGTTCACTATCTGCTCTATAGAGAGACATTTTCTTACCTCTTCCAGCACCTCGCTGTCAGTTGTAAAGGGCTCTATCACTTCCGAGAGTGTTGAACATTGGTTTTCCGCAAATTAATTTTTAGAGCCACAGTACTGCTCTGCCTGTCGAACTCTTTTATCATGCTTTGCAGTTCATGTCCTGAGCGGCTTATCAAGTTAATGTCATCAGCGAATTGCAGATTACTTAGGTATTCTCCATTAACTCTTATCCCCAACTGTTCCCATTTCAGGCCTCTGAACACCTGTGAACAGGTGAACAGCATTGCCGAGATCGTGTCTCCCTGCCTGACACCCTGCCTTGTTGGAATTTTATTGCTGAGCTTATGTATACGACTACGGCAGCTGTGCACCCGCTATATTTAACCTCCACTATTTTTACGTAAAGATACGCTCTTCCAGAGCGCTCGTATTGGCTTCGAGCGCGGCAGGGCCAGCCTAGTCCGGGCTTTATCTACGCTTCATTAATTTTTCTTTCTTTTAAGAGCTATAACAAAAAGCAGGGCTCTTTACTCTTCGAATTCGAGATATCTACACACAGAGAGGTATTTGGCTCTTCTAAAAGAATATTTTCTGTACTTAATTACCATGAAAATTTCTTGGCCCCTTTGTAAACAAAGCGTGAAGTATATAACTCCCTAGGATAGAAAGTAATGACGTGGTTCCGGATGCAAGTTTTTTTTTTAATACGCGACTATTAGCCAGTGCCTAACCAGAAAAAAGCTATACCGTGTTTATGCATGCCATTATGGAAGTCCCAAGGAACGCAGTGACCGCCAGCGCAGTGCACGTTTCTCTTTTCGTTTTTCTTCCCTCTGAATTCGACAGGTTACATATTCCTGCCGAGGGCTCATCCGCTACCGGAGGATCACGCTTAGCTAGGATGCGCAAAATGTGCAAGAACAAAAAGAACTCAGGCGATACTCGGTGGATCGTTTGAATGCCATAGCAGCCAAACGCGTTATACCCAAGATTGTTATATAATTATCATCAGCCTGACTACGCCCACAGCAGATCAAACACCTCTCCCATGTCTCGCTAATTAACACAGTCCTTTGCTAGCTGTGGCCACCGTATCCGCGCTAACTCCTTCATCCCATCCGCCGACCCAACCTTCTGCCACCTCCTGCAAAGCTTGCCTACTCTTAGAACCACTCCGTATCCCTTAACGACGAGCGGTTATCTTGCCTTCGCCTTACATGCTATATCAGAGGTTACACTGTTATATCCGAGGTGGACACGAAAGTGCGTTATATCGGAGGTGGCATACCTGGCTTCGTTGTATCCGAGGTAACATACGAAAAGTCGTTTTATGCGCTGTTAAACATGAAACTTCATTAATCCTTGGATAATAGACTGACGTTTCTCTCTCCGAGATTAACACACGAAAGATCGTTACAACCGAGGTGGCACACTTCAAGTTGGTATAGGCAGTATACGAAGTTCGTTCGTAGCCGTGCGGGCTATTACGTCACACGATGGCCGCCATTCCCGCTTGCACTAATTCCCGGGATGCTAAAGAATTTATGATTCGTTTTCCAGCCCAGCGCAGCCACACTGCCAGCAAGGGGACAAAGCGCGTTGCGCACTCCGTCCCCTCCAAAGTGCTGCTCCTCACCTGCTGGCCCGTGTAAACGGTCTTCACTCCGGGACATCCTTTCCAGCAATGATGCCAAACTACTGAACCGTAAAAAAATGGCTGTGGCTTAATACATGAAGGGAAAAAAGAGCTTTGAAAAGCAGCTAGGTGGGTACTGTACGGCCGTATTGCGGCACTGTGGTTTAAACGCGCACTGTGCTTTAGAGGGGGGTGAATATACGTTTCTTTGTTTATTTTTAGTTGACTCCCGGTGATCTGGAAAAACAGTTTGAACCGTTGTTTTTCTCGTCGTGTTTCCAGCAGTTCCAGGTCGCAACATTTCAGCATGTCTGTTAGAGAACCCGCCTTCCGATAACGCGAACAAACAACACGCACTGCGGGGCTCTGAAATTTTTCGAGCCTATCTCCCAAGTACACTTGGTGGGCGCTCCAAACAGAGGAGGCATACTCCAAAACCGGGCAGATAAATGTGTTGTATGCAGTTAGCTTCAAACTTTTTGGTGCATGCTGTAATTTTTTTCTCAAATATCATAGTTTGCGATAGGCTTTAGAGCAGACCTCCTCTACATGGATGCGCCAGCACAGATCGTCATGAATAATTTCTCCTAAATACTTAAAGCTACGTACATAATACAAGGAGCTTTCCCCAATTCTGTAATCAAAGGAAAGCTTGGTTTTAATTCTTGTGATATGAGCAAGCGTCGACTTAGTGTAATTGATTTCCATTCCCCATTTTACGCAGCAGTCGTATAAACATTGCAGGCATCGGTTGATTTTAATTTGATCAGTTGAATCGGTCCCTCTAGAGTTAATTAGGCAATCGTCAGCAAAAAGTTTAATTTCTACAGGTGATTCAACAACACTAGGGATGTCATTTACCAAAAACAATAACGGCCCCAATACTGACCCTTCTGGAACCCCAGACAAAACTTCTAGTGAGCTAGACGTGTAGTTTCCAATGCGGACCGACTGTACACGGTCACTCAAGTAAGCTGCAATCTAGTTTACAATGTTTGAATCAATACCTGCATTCCGAAGTTTAAACAGCAGTTTATCATGCGGAACCTTATCAAATGCCTTGGCAAAATCTATGCAGATGACGTCAGTTCGCGGGCATCTAAAGCTGCACAGAAATCATGAACCGTTTCAGTGAGTTGTGAAACAGTGTATAAACCACTTCGGAATCCATGGTGTGACGAACAGAACAAGTTATTTGCCTCAAGAAAGAGAATGATGTGCTTTGCTATGGCGTGTTCTATAACCTTGCAAGTCACAGAAGTGAGCGATATTGGACGATAGTCGGTTACTTGACTTCGACTGCCAGATTTAAATGCAGGAATCACAACAGCACTGCGCCAATCCTGAGGTAGTGAACAGGTTGCCAAGGGCTTTCGAAAGATTATTGTTAGGTAAAATGATGCCCATTCAGCATATCTCCGCAAGAATTCACTAGGGATCCCATCTGGTACGCTTGTTTTTTTTTTGTATCAAGCGCAAGCAGCTGCTAGAATATGCCCGGTTGGTTGATTTCTAGAGGGCCCATTACGCAAGCACCAAATCATCGCACTCATCGTTTCCATGATCGGTTGCTTTTTTCGTAAATACTGACTGGAAGAATACTTTTAAACAGTCTGCTATCTGCGTCTTTTCTATGATCATTTCAGATTCACTTTTTATCTGGTCTGTTTCTTCTTGTTTATCGCTGAAGTACCTCCAGAATTTCTGCGGCGAAGGCTTGAGGCAGCCCAGGAGCGTTTCGCTAAAATACTGTTTCTTGGATTTCCTTAAAGATTTTCAGTTGAGCATACGAATTGGACAATTCGGCTGAGTTTTGTTTCTTCTTGCGTAACCGTTTTATTCTGGGTTTCCTGTGGATAATTTCCCGAGTTACCCAAGGGCTATGTTGCCTCGTCTTTTTCATGGGGGTAGGAATGAAGGCATATACGCAATGTTTGATGGTGCCCTTATAACGCTGCCAGAGTTCAACAGACTCATTAGATGACGCAAGCTCAAATTCACTAAATGATAGGCTTAAAACATCTACGATTGTAGTATCGTCAAACCGAGCGTAGTCTTTTATCAGTTTAGGAATAGATGGTCGCCGGCAAGTGTGTGTGCCGATTGGCATATCGACGGATATCATTTTGTGGTCTGACATTCCCGGCTCGACTGACACCGTACTAGCAGCTATTTTGTAAGATACGAACACAAGTTCTAGCAGTGACTGGGAATACGACGTTTCTCGTGTATTCTCTGTAACAATTTGCCTCCAATTATGACAAAACATAATTGCCAGGAGTTTTTCAGCACTCAAGACTTCAGTGTGGCCGGCCGAGAGAGTTTTCCAATTTATGTGGGGTCGTTTGAAATCTCCAGTCATTATTAGCCGCATGTTATTGTTCAAATGAGCACAAAAAAGCGTTTAATTTGTCTGAGAACTCAGGCGTGGTAGCAGGAGCGCTGCAAATGCCTCCTATTATGAATACAACGCCAGCTAATGATATTTTGCACCATGCTGCTTCCGAAAAGCCACAGTCTATTTTTCAGCTCTAATTGATGATTTCACAACTACGGCTACGCCTCCACCTCTAGAGTCCCTATCCTGCCTGAACATTTTATACCCGGGAGGAATAATACAATCGCTGGGAATTGAGCTATTTAACCATGTTTCCCTAATAATAACTACGCGCCTGCTGTGAGAGAGTAATAAAGATGAGTAATAAAGAGAATGAAGATATTTCATTCACGAGTCAATCTGCACGTCACCCACCGGGCTGATCCTACGAACTTTACACCATTCAGGTTCTTCCTTGATTGCCATAAGTTTCCTTTTTCCCGCACACAGGTGAGATGTAGAATAAACCTGATGGTTTCTTGCGACAGCTGCCACCTGAGTAGTTCGTGAAACAAGTGCCTATTTATGCACTGTGACTTTCATTTCTATGTAACCACTCCTGCAATGTCTCATACCTAAGACAGCAGTATCTGTAAATAATAAATATTAATGGGAGAGCATTTACGAGCAGGTCAGCGTCTCCAAAAAAATTTCCGGCTTCTATGTCACGAAATTTTCTGGTTGGTCGAAACATTCATAACACCAACACGACATGACCGCCAGGGGGCCACCCATATAGCACTGCCAAATTTGAAAATTTGCGGACTCCAAAATTCAGAAGTTGGCCTGCGCTTTAAAACTTCAAAGGACACCCAAACTTTTGCAAGTAGGCTCACCCCAGAAAATGAATTAAAGTGGATTAGTAAGGCTTATTGGGGGTCAGTATAATCCCATATGGTAATCCTATGGAAGGCACTCAGGCATTCCAGCAGGCGGTGACTCTTGCATGCCATATCCTCTCAATTGAAATGGTTCCAGCTGCAGTTCTGGCGATAAAATTGCAAGAAGAGCATGAAAGACTCATCGTATACACCACAGAAAGAAGCCTAAATTATCGCATTTTCCTCTTTAAGAATGGGATTAAGCAGGCCCCCAGGTATTTTTCTTAATATTTGTTATTAAGGCATATTCGAGCTCACCGAGCAAATTTAAACGTCGAAAGTAAACAAGTATCTTCTCTCAGTTACAATAAATTTGCTAGGCACGTCCAGTTAGAAGGCTCCGCAGATGCCGCTATCTGCCCCATCAACAAGGAACTGCGTGTAATTGGACGCAGAAAAGGTTTCTAACGGGATGACATCCATTTTAGCTACGGTATGGGCGGAACAATAGGATGGCGACTTGTTGGTAGGGCAGCAGCTATTCTAGGGGTCCGAAGGCGCTCAGAAAGAGGGAGTAATGGAAAACTGACACCTTTCGGGGCCTAAACCGATAGTACGCTGTGAAGACCGCTGTGCTGAGCGCAAACGTGGGCTGGAGGGCCCAGATAGAAGCAAGGAGACGAAGCGCAGAAAGGAATATGAGCTAAATCTTGAAAAAAAAAGCAGAGGAATAAAAAGGAGAAGCTCAGCAACATAGCTTACACAAATAAGAAAATGAAGAAGAGAGCGGAAGAGAAGCGGAAGAGAGAGAGAGAAAGTGGCTGAAAATAAAGCAACAGATAGAAACAGAATATTACAAATTACGAGTTCATGGAAACGCACCTTAGGGGCCTCGACGAAGCTTCGCTTATTCCAGGCCGTAATTGGGAAGGTTACATTAGGCGAGAGTATATAGAATGTTTCTTAGGCATGGGCTCACTTGGGAATAAGTAAATAAACGAAGTGAGGAGCCTGTACTGGTTAACTGCAGGAAAAGAAGTGCTGTTAGGAGTAGTGTATCTGTGGAAGGGAAGCAACAGCAATGCGAGAAGTTTGATCAAATGTCTATCGGAAGATATTGAATAAATGCGAGGCAAGGGGAGGTTCTTATACCGGGCGATATGAACGCTCACGTAGAAGAACTAGATAAATACCTAGACTGTAAAGGAAACATTATCTTGACCACGTGTGAGAAGAATGACTTTATTATATTAAATAGGGAAGGGAAATATGGTGGCGTAATCACTTGGGAATCGGGACCTTCCCCTCCAGCACAGAATGCTGTATAATGACGGGAGATTCATATGAAAGTCTGAATATAACGAAAATAGAGGAGGAAGTAATAAACACTATTGGGAGCCACCATATTAGTTTAATTGCAATGAATGGACTCATAAAAGATGCAGCTGGTCCCTGAAATCATTACATGCAACACGGAATTCGGTACATGACCGTCATTTGATGACCATATCACCAGCAGTAGAGACATGTAAAGAGTTGTCTCCAGTAGATAATGGACTTATGATGAAGTCCTAAAAATAATTTAGAGAGAGATAGATTTGGCAGTTGAAAAAAACCAGAGGAGGGGTAAAAAAGGACACAAATGTTGCTGGAACGCGGCTACTAGAGCTCCAATATGAAGCCGCCAAGCCGCTTGCAGAGCATACCGGAAAGTAAAACAAGAAAAATAGACCCTTGGCCAAAATTCAAGAGAAATGGGATGAGTACAGAGAACGAAAGAACGATGCCCGAAAGGTGATCCAGGAAAAGATTAAGGCTACAACCAAAATGTGGATGACAGGTATCCGGACAGGAGATAAGCAGGCTTCTTGAAAGTTCCAGGACCATATGAAGGTACTTCAATTGAAATGCGTCGCCATACACACACAGGAAAACGACGGTAACTTGTTGGGAAATGAAGAGGCCATGCCAGTTCAATATCCTTGCAAGCTTGTGAAGTAAGCTCAGTAGAAAATAGGTGATAGGTGGTGTCTACTTTCGATAAGTGCATTGTTTTGTTGCTACAGCCTTAAATGTGCATGCGCTGACTGCCTTCGTTTTAAACCAATGGAATGATTGTGCATTTCAGTAAACTTACTTGCAGGCAACGGCGGTCCTGTCATATCGATCATATCGATATTCAATCGCTGCCGATGCTGAGGCAGCGATCGAATGGTGAGCGTTAAAACAAATAACATAGGTCGCCGGTTCGAATCCTTGCCGCTAGATAGATTCTAACTTCACTAGTAAGGTTATGCGGCACAAAACGAGACATCGTATGCCACCACCCCGAACACTGTGCGACAAACGGTTGTGCCGCAATGTTCATGTGACAATTTTTAAAGTGGATTTTTGG
This sequence comes from Amblyomma mixtum, assembly GCF_055824585.1. Lineage (NCBI taxonomy): Eukaryota > Metazoa > Arthropoda > Arachnida > Ixodida > Ixodidae > Amblyomma > Amblyomma mixtum. Next base: position 135,815,325 of record NC_143012.1, on the reverse strand, counting down.
GATTACAATAGGTCGCTAGTTGAAATCCATACCGCGAGATAGGTTGTAAGTTGACTAGTAGGTTTATGCTCCACAAAATGCTGAATCGTATGACGCTATCCGGAACATTGTGCGGTAAATGGTTGGCCCATAAATTTTACACAAATTTCGGGTCTGAGTGGCCCGAATTTGACGCCTGCCAGGCAGGGAATATATATATATATATATATATATATATATATATATATATATATATATATATATATATAAGCAAGCGAGCAAGGGAAGGTAAATGAGGGGGTCGTTATAAATATGACAGAAGCCAACAGCCGCAGAAACCACGGTATAAGAGGGATTTAGAATATTACTGAATATGTTATCGCTGAAAGCTAATTAGATTTAAGCGATAACATATTAAGTAATATTCTAAATTGATCAACACCACAAAATAAATAAATTAATTAAAAATCCCCTGTGTCCCGTGGTTTCTGTGGCTGGTGGCTTCTCTCGCATATATATATATATATATATATATATATATATATATATATATATATATATATATATATATATATATATATATATATATATATATATTCGTCTGCGTCTGATGGTTTTGCAAAGACGAAGACGAAGTGACAGTGCTCTCGAGAGTCTTTGGCCAGCGCTACGCTTGTGTGCCTTTCGCCGACCTGATCCCGGACTGCTGCCGTTGCCATTCCCGTCGCCCCAGTACCTCGTACTAAACCCCCCGTTACATTTGGTGGAAGTGCCGGGGTAAAAACATCGGCCCTGGAGCTCCGTAGTCGTGCTCTCCCGACGCGCAAGATGCCTGAGGACGTCCAACACCAGGCCGTACAAGTGGGCCAGGCTGTCATCTGTGCCGGCTCCCTTCGTCAACGGGACCCGACCATTTTCAGCGGCACCGACGAGAACGATGTTGAAGATTGGCTCACATCGTACGAGCGGGTGAGCGTATACAACAAATGGGACGATGTGACGAAGCTAAACAACGTCATCTTTTACCTCGCCGGTGTGGCTAACCTCTGGTATCGCAACCATGAGGCAGATATTCAAACCTGGTCCACCTTTAAGACTAAATTTTCCGAAGTATTTGGTCGGCCGGCTGTCAGGCAACTCCGAGCCGAACAGCGATTGCGCGAACGATCTCAGCAGGCTAGTGAAAGCTTCACTAGCTACATTGAGGATGTCGTCGACTTGTGCAAGCGGGTCAACGCTCGTATGTCGGAAGCCGACAAGATCCAACACATCTTGAAAGGCATCGATGACGACGCTTTTCAGATGCTTCTAGCGCGCGACTTGCGTACCGTTGCTGAAGTTGTCACGCTGTGTCAAAGCTTTGAGCAGTTGCGCAAGCAGAGGATGCTGACACGCCAGCGGCCACAGCAGGTTGAGTCGCTTGCCGGGCTCACGCCTGCTCCTGACCCATCGCTGCTACAGCAGATTAAAGACTTCGTGCGGGAAGAAGTGGCACGTCAACTTTCCTTTCTGCCGAGCGCTCACGACCAACCATCATATCTGGCTCCAGCCCTCCGACATACAATTCAAGAACAAATTGCTGAGGCTCTTCCACCGGCCCATCCGTCAACACCTGTCACGGTTCCGCTGACATACGCTGACGTTGTCGCCAGACCACAACCTGTGGCGGCTCCGCTCACATATGCCGAAGCCGTCGCAAGACCGCCTCCTGTCGCGGCTCCAGTGACGTATGCCGATGTCGTCGCAAGACCGCAGCCGCAAATCTATAATGCGCCTCCGGCGCATTTGCGAGGGCCAGTGGCTTACCGTCGACCTACTCCAAGGGTCAGCGATTACTGGCGCACAACGGACAATCGGCCGATTTGCTTCTTTTGTGGTCTCCCAGGTCATGTATCTCGGCATTGCCGCCGTCGTCGCCCGGACGCGGAAATTCCTCCCCAAGCTCCTGGGTACTGGCCTCCACCGAGTCAGTACTCTGTGCCAGCTGCGCCGCCGCAAAGTCGTACTTTCTCGCCGGACCGTTCTACCCTCTCCAGCCGCCGGCCCTCTTCTCCACGACGCCGGTCTATCTCGCCTATGCGACGTCGCCCCACCGCTAACCAGGAGGAAAACTAGGCGCCGCAGTTCCTGAGGCGAGAACTGCGTCCACAACGAACTTCGAAAGGCACACAAGCGTAGCGCTGGCCAAAGACTCTCGAGAGCACTGTCACTTCGTCTTCGTCTTTGCAAAACCATCAGACGCATCTTCTTTAGCCTTACAATCAAATGTAACGGGGGGTTTAGTACGAGGTACTGGGGCGACGGGAATGGCAACGGCAGCAGTCCGGGATCAGGTCGGCGAAAGGCACACAAGCGTAGCGCTGGCCAAAGACTCTCGAGAGCACTGTCACTTCGTCTTCGTCTTTGCAAAACCATCAGACGCATCTTCTTTAGCCTTACAATATATATATATATATATATATATATATATATATATATATATATATATATATATATATATATACACACACACACACCAGATGTACAGGGTCCGTCAAAAGTTCCAAGGCCACAGGGTTTGCTTTTGAGAAGCATAGTCGGGCTGTTGAGATAGCCTCGAAGCTCAAAATATCTGTAGAGAATAGAAGAAGGATCGTTCTACCATCTGAGAACCTCGATAGCTCAATCGGAATCTTAAGTGCCAGGATATACCGATGAAAAGCGGACCATGTGGCCTGGGAACTTTTGACGAACCCTGTACGTAGTTTAGTTCCGAGCTATGGTGCTCGTGTATCACCGGGCCGACTGTTATTATTTTATTCCATTATGTAAGCACTTGGTTACCATGGCAACTATTGGGTTACGATTTACGTTTTCAAGCATAACGCTAACATCCGAAACGCAAGAACTAGAGCTTGACGCACTAATACAATTTCGTTGCTGTGGAAGCTGCCGTCTTGGATTCTATCCGTTCCATCAGCATAACTCGGAGGCTCCAAACGCGACAGGTAGAGCTGACGTTCTAAAAACTAGCGCTCAATCGCTTCTCACAAACAGTGCGTCGCCAACTGGCCCCGCCCCGTGTTTTTTTTTTTAAATTTAATTCGAAGAAGCACTGATAGAGTTACGCGGAGGAGAGAGGGAGAGACGACACCGACATGGGCCTCGGGGCAGGGGCTTAGCCAGAGGGAGGGTCTCCCCCTTGCCGACCCTCCTGCGCCGTGACCGCAGAGAAGGTCTTGGAGTAAGCCTCCTCCGCCAGGCGTAGGACAATAATAATGCAAAAATGGCGCGCAAATGCGGCACTCGCCTGAGGACGAGCTCGGGCGCCCTGGTGCTCAGCAGCAGGCCGATCTCCTCGAAGGTGAGGAAGAAGAGGAGGTCGGCGTCCGGCAGCCGACCTTCGCGCACCATGCGCTGCGCCATGCGCTGGCACACGAGCCGCAACTGGTGGATGGTACGCACCACGGCAGACTGCGCACAGGAGGTATAATGACAGGCCGCTCAGGAAGAGCCACACACGGCTGTCCGGCTGCCCTTCCTAGTACTCGCGCCCTTGTAAGTCTTTGTCAAAAGTAACCAGGCTTCATGGTTTACTTCTAGCTTGTATAGTGGAGCCCTTGTGCTTTTCTAAAGATCAAAAGGTGTTCGAAAGTAAGAAGACCCCTAGTCCTTACCTTTAATGACCGTTTCAACTTCAGGGAAGCCGTAAGGCATCGACTGTACGAGCTAGAAGCAAACCATGCAGCCTCGTTACTTTTGTCAAAGACTGCACGTTGCCCCACGAAGGTCAGGCTAAACGGACAGCATAGGCGCCCTTGGTGTTCTACATTTAAGGGGAGCACATCGTTATAAAGGCCGTATTTACTCTTAGACCTGACCGAGAGTAGTGACTGAACTGACTGCCGTTAGAAAATATGCTGACGTGGACTTGGCTCATGCCTTGTGTTATGCACGTACATTTAAGGCAGAAAGCTGGGCTAGTTGGTGTTTGGATTGAGAGGACATAGTAGTAGCGCTAAAAATACAGGGGCAAGGGTAGACGAAGACAACAGAGGCGCTGTGTACTAAAGATTTGAAGTTCCTGTATCGGCAAGTGCCGTCACAGATGCGATTCGATTGTTGATTTTTTTATGCTCCTGATTGTCACGTATAAATTCGTGATTCTTTTCGAGAATAAAGTCAGTTGATGTCTAGTGCCTGTGTTGTCTTCGTCTACCCTTGTCCCTGTTTTTCAGCGCTACTACTATGTCCTCTCAATGCAGGTACAGCCTTTCTAAAAATATACGGACCAAATCTTTGTGTATTTTAATTTTTGCAAGGGGTGGTATATTAATGAGGCCAATTTTCTCCCGTTCTGGTCCCTCCAGAGCGCTTGCCCGCCAAGAACTGCTGCAACAGCTGCATTTCGGCGGACATATTCTTTGACAAAGCTGGCACTTTTCGGAGAGAAGTCTGCCCTGTGCCACAGTGCAGTCAATCACAGCGGCCAATATACCGCTCGTTCCCCACAGGTGTGGCCGCAAAGAATATCCTGCTTTCGTTGCTCCCAGAAGAAAGAGGAATTTAAACAAAATATTTCGAAGGTTTTTCGGGTATGAATGAGCAGTTACGCACGAAGCTGGAACGAACTGCACTTTTGCGCGCCCTGCAAACATGTGACGTTTGCCGGACCTTGGGATTCATACGCTAATCCGATCCCTCAGGACAATTTGTTCCGACGCAAATGTTCTACTCCGCAGGAGACTCACCTTGGCTGTCTCCCGCGCAGCTACCGCACCCCGTGCTTTCGGAATGACAAACTTCAATATGAGCCTGAAAGAAATTTTCATGTTAATACGCCTCAAATAAAAAGGTTTTTTTCGGTCCATTTCGGTTTCAGTTCCTGACTATACCAAAGACTAACGCGTTAACATTTCCATTTGCAACAACTTATCTGCGGCGTTCATAAAAAAAAATACGGCACATGAGTGAGAAGCGCAAAGCCCAAACTCTTCAGTTTAGCCTCAGCGAAAACCCGCCTGTGCCTCATTTAAGCTGCGGGAATGATGTTTTAATCGCAGGCTTTATTTGAGAACAAAACGTGTTGTAATGAGGAGGGCTGACACCAGCTGCTTGCGTAATCTTCATTACAAAGGCAGACAACAGAGCTACGAATCGGGACAAGACATGGGACGAGTACGCTAAGAACCATATTCTTTATCGCGATGGGCTTGGCAGCATATACATACAGAAATAAAGAGAGAGCACAGAAACAAACCGAATTCCGGTATGTCTAAGAGCGCCAATCTTTTCCCCAGTCAATGATGAAGGAAAAGCGTTTCCTCTGAGGGTACTGTCGCCTATGGATCACTGACACGCACGTCAGTGTATTGTCAAGCTGTATACGCCAACGAAATGATTCTAGCAAGACTGTGGTTAAAAAGCGTGGCTTTTCGGGCTTGCTGGTGCACGATCATAGCGAGCGAATATAGCGCAGAGTAGGAGAGGACACAAGAAGACCGGAGAGCCGGAAGAAGACAAGGGAGAACCGGATGAAAGGGCAGAAGTCTCTTTCGGGACCACGCTGAATATGCGATCAACTACACTATATCATGGAAGCGACATAAGGAACCAGTCACGCTGAAACCACATAGCTCTTGTTTGGGCTGAGCGCGAAGATTGTGAGGCGTTTCTGAGTGGCTAAATTTAAAGATATCTTGCTCACTAGGCCAACAACACTAGCAAGCACAGTGACATGAGTTTCTCATATGCCTGTGGCTGAACTCCGCGCGGCTTTCGTTCATCAGCGACGAGTGAAAACGTAGATGATGTATCCCACACTTTGTTTTGTTTCTTTTCGCGCTTACTCTGTATTCTATGTATGTGTATGCTGCAAAGAGTGTAGCAATAAATCATTTGGTTGTTGTCGAAGTCGTCTCTCATCTGATGCTTTGGTGTGTTTCTCAGCGTTCTCCGCTGCCTTTATAAAGGTCATGATGATCCTACAGAAGTTGGCGTTGGCAGTCCTCTTACTAGGCCGTTTGATCTGGCTCCTGCAGCGGGGCCGAGAATTCAGCATTAGCATGAGCATTAGGGATGTGGCCGCGGAGGGCCCACATTTGTTCTACCATGGGAAGTCCTTTTATGACGAGTTATGATACCTTTACACAAGGCTCCTCCAGAGTCACTGCATCGACCGCTCTCCGAACCATCAGTGCGGCAACTCAGCATTAGAGTGCTGTAGCCGCAGAACCACAAACGCTGGACTAACGCAAGGCTGTGCTTAAGCTAGTGTGCTTTTCCCATGCACTTTCCCACTGACGCACGCTTTTTGGACCGGAACTGAAACGGACGTACCTCTGAAGAAATGTGAGTTTGTACGGAAGCTTCGACGCATCCCAAGGTGCGGATGGCATCTTCCTGTCTGTGTCCGGAGCCACTGCCGCAGCTGCCTGGAAGGCAGAAAAGACGGATGAGCACGACCGTGAGTCGTAGACGGCGCGACTTCGCGTGAACGGACAAGCGTGAACGTTTGGACACGGATGTAGAGAGACAAACGTGGTAGGTGGTGCCTCCTGTTTGTCTTTCTGCCTCGATGTCCCGCTCTTCAAGCAGGCACGCCCAAACGACAGTGAGAACCTGCGAGGATTTTTATTCATTGCTGTAGTTTATTTGTATAATTTATGGGAAATAATCCAGAACTGCCCAAGAATTCTCAACTGCTGCAGAGCTCCGCTTATACAGTTCGATGAAGGATGCGGGAGAGGAAAGCTTAGAATATCGGCTGCCCTGCAGTGGGGAGAAGGAAACGGCGATGAAAAGAAAAATAGAGAGACGGAGCAAAAAAAAATGAAACGAAAAGATGTGCGCTGCAGAATGGCATGTCGGGCAAGCACGCCGCACTCAGAAACCGATGCATTTTTTGGCAAGCTTGCATGGCTGACTATCGATACGGCCACAGCTCGTGCATTTTGTTTTCTCGATGATCCCGTCGGTCTGAGATTAGTACGATGTTTCTCTTTCAGCGCTAATCAGATTGCATTCGCAAAGCCGCTGTTGATTCATCACATCCAGAGGTGCCACGCCGCCGATCGGGAATCAGTACCGGTTCATGAAAGCAGTCCAGAGGGGCAGGCGACAAAGCGAACTCGCTTGAGGCAGTGGGAGACAAGGCGGATCCAAAGTGAAAGGTTGAAAGAACGGAGGTGTTCGCTGTCAATCTGGAACTGATTTCTTGCAGCACGTGCAAGTTACCGCGCAAACATGACAAGCGTGCCGCTGCGTCAACCCGCATGATAGCGATGGCAATCAGGACCCCTTCGGCGGGTGTCGTGAGTGTGGCGGCTCCCTGCCAAGCTGCTGTCAACCCGGAAGCATTTTATGATTAATAATCATTATCATACTCAGCCTGACTGCACCCACTGAAGGGCAAAAGGCTCTTCAGTGTTGCTCCAATTAATCCTCTCCTTAGCCAGCTGCAGCCACTGTATCCAGGCAAACTTCTTAACCTCATCCGCCCGCCTAACTCTCTGCCGCTCCCTGCTACGCTTGCCTTGTCTTGGTATCTACTCCGTTACCCTTAAGGACCAGCGGCTACCGTGCATTCGCATTGCATGCCCTGCCCAAGTCCATTTCTCCCTCTCGATTTCGATTAGGATGTCATTAACCAGCGTTTGTTCGCTCACCCACTACGCCTACTTCCGATCTCTTAACATTACACCTCCCATAGCTCGATGCGTTGTCCTTAACTTAAGATGAACCCTTTTCGATAGCCTCCACGTTTCTTCCCAATAGGCAAGTACCGGTTAGACACGGCTGTTGTATACTTTTCTTTTGAGTGATATTGGCAAACTTCCATTCATGTTCTGAGAGAACCTGCCGTATCCGCTCCACTCCATTCTCATTCTTCTAGTTACTTCCCTGACGTGATCCGTATTAGCGGCCACTAAATCCCCTAAGAAGACCTGTCTCACTCATTGATCATGCTTTGCGGCTCATCTCCTGGATGAGCTAGTGGATGATTGCGCATGAGTAATGTTCTCACATTTTCGTAACAAGTTCATCATTTATTACTTTTGTTTTGGCCAGTTACTTCATTTATAATAAGGTACGTCCTTGCACTTCTATCTGCCCTCAAGTATAACTCTGCCTTGCTTCGCGACTTTTTTATATTGTTGATTGACCGTTTTATGTTTTGTGAGTCGCGTTCTGTGCGCGTCGCATGTGTTCCTTCGTTGTGTCCTGTCTTCTGCTTGCAAGTACGTACCTTATTATGGTTTATTGGTTTATTGGGGTTTAACGTCTCAAAGCAACTCAGGCTATGAGGGACGCCGTAGTGAAGGGCTCCAGATATTTCGACCACCTGGGGTTCTTTAACGTGCACTGACATCGCACAGCACACGGGCCGGTAGAATTTCGCCTTCATCGAAATTCAGCCGCCGCGGCCGGGATCGAACCCGCGTCTTTCGGGTCAGCAGCCGAGCGGCGTAACCGGAAACTAACCAGCCGATGCTGCGATTCAGGGAAATAATAACGCATTATAGCGACAACCTCCGCCTTTTCCCGGCCCCTGCAAAGGGGCTGAGTAAGACGGAGGAGCGAACTTTAAGGCTCCTGCAGACAGGTAGTCTACTCTGTCCTGCAATCTTAAAATATTACCATCCTAACACGGATGGGCGATGCCCGCACTGTGGGGAAACCTCTAATATCTTCCACATGGTGTGGGCATGTACTCAAAATCCCCACCTCCCCCCTTCCCCAACCCCTTCCAGAGAGGCATGGGAGACTGCCCTCCTCAACTGCTCCTCGCTTGAGTCCCAAAGGGCTGTGGTGAAACGGGCGAGAGACGGGGCATTGTCATGCGGTGTCCCGGACTAGGGACGCCGACTACAATGTAGCGGGGCCACTCTGTGGCTCCCAAACTCTATTTCAGCAATTAAAAGTTTTCACCACCACCGCGCCACCGCGGCGGGGCAAGAAATAGAAGTTCATCATGCAGAACGATGCGTAGAGCAGCTTGGAGGCCTTGCAGGGCTTGTTTGTAATAGAAAAACTACTGTCTTTCTTAATTTTCTGGTCTAATTAATCAACTCAGTGGAATTTCGCACCATTCGAGGAATTGTGGGAAGTGGTGTCTACCTCGATCAATAAGATGTTAGCCGGCAAGGCCATAGGCCCGCACAGCTAGTGGAAGAAACTGAGCCGTCTGTGTAGACGCGCAACTGTTAGATATAGATAGCGTGCAAAGGAGCACAAGTACGCCCTTCTTCACTGCGTGAAACAACGTTGGACCATTTGAGCTGTTTGTAAAACTTTCCCATCTTTTAAATAGTTTTCAATCCACTTGCGTAGCCACTCTCCGAGGCCAAGGATGCGCATGGCGATAAACAGAGTCGAAAAAGGCCTTGATGATCATCGCTGTCAGGATGTGTCCAGCATAAAAGTCCCCTTCAAATAGTGAAATGAGTGCGATGACGTCATCAATCGCAAACGTGTTTTGGTGAAACCCGTTGATCTCTTGGGGATATTAACTTCGGCGTTCGAGGAACCATGTGATGCGTTAGTCGATCACGCATTCCATTAGCTTACCTACTCAACTCAGTAGCGCGATGGGTCGAAAAGATGCGTAGCTTCTTGGCTCCTTACCAGATAACAGAACGGGGGACAATTTTCGCCAGCTTCCACTCCTTGAGCAGCTCACCAGTCAGCAAGGAAAAATTGCGGCATTCGCGGAGACGACGGCGGCAGTTGCGGCGCAGTTTAGCGATAGCTTGATAGCTCACTTCGTCGTGGCAGTTTGACCTGAGACAGATTGATTCGGCTGTGAGTGTGAAGCCCAGATCCAACGAAGACGCTGTCGCCCTAAACACATATATTCTCTGCGTAAATGAAGACCAGTACGACTGTGGCAACATGACGATCGGGCCCACAAGAGCAAGGTTTAAAAGGGCTGCGCTTATCAGTCCTCCCCGAGGGGCTCTGCGTGAAGAAGAGGTTGGCGCATCCTCAGACTCCTCAAGAACTAGACAAGTGACTGCGCATACAGCGGAGCACGAGACCCCACAGCTTCCAGAGTGGCCGTGGGTATTACGTTGTCGTTCGTCTTTGACGTCCACGAACAAAAAGCCACGCTTTAGCATGCAGGGTATTTTTGGTTCTGCACGGATGTCACAAGCCAAAGCGCATTGTAGGCATACAAGCGCCTACATCGGAGCCTGGTCATATAGGAAGGGGGTATATTTAGTAACACTTCAGGTAGCGCACTTTTGCGTTTAAATGGCATCTTTTCCGTGATCCACACAAAGTGAACAGGTTGCTTTCCAACATGTCGACAGGAGGCCTTGTCTTGCCAAAACGTTGACAAGCACCCAGAGGCTTCCCCCCCCCCCCCCCCCCCTTTGTCCACCCACTTTCTGTGTATGAAGAAACCATCCGCCTGGCATCCCTCTACCATGGACTCCAACTTTTTACATGACTTGTCCGGCGCATCCGGTCCAGCGCAAGTGTATGATATGATGTGTGGTCAAACGCAGCCTTTCCAGATTTACAGACTGGAACCAGGCCGCTGCAGTTCCATTCGTTAGGCTACTGTACCCCCCCTCAATGTCGAAATATTGGCTCGAAAGTGCAGGGGAAAATACGCCACACCACTGAGCGTCTGTAATTACCAAGAGAGGCATCTAGCTTTTCAATGGAAAAGATGAGATGCATGAGCGAATCTCTAAAGCCAGAAACTTCGCTCAAAGTCAGCGTTGCGGATGGAGACTTGCAATGAGGTCGGAGAACTCTTCGGCGACTTCAATATCGCCTCTTGTGAAGCACAAGACTTGAAAGCATATCTTCGAAGGGCACGCACACCCTCCAGGCACGTGACAATAATATTGAAAGAAAAAGCAATTCACAAAAATAGTTCTAACGGAGGGCTTGCTAGCTTTCCCGTGCAGGGTTGCATGCTAGGGTTGCCGTGCAGCTTTGCCTCAGCTCTTCTGAATGAGGTTTGCAATTCTGAGGCCGAGAGGCGACTTTGTGCGCCAGTCAGAGTGATCGAAGGTGCTTTAGTTCCACATCCAATTCGGCGCATCTTGGCACTGGCTTTCGCAGTCTTTTTTTCCGCTCTCTTCTTGCCGCAGATCCGGGAGCAAGGCCTGTCGGCATGCGTCTTCAGTGAGTAACAGCGCACACATACTGGCCAGAAGTGGAATCCATGCAGACAGCAGTGAACTAGACACTGGCAAGCCGAACAGAAGAGTTACACAAAAAAAGCTGCTGAAAGAGCGAGTTCGCAAGAAAAGGAGTAGACTGGGTGCCGGGCTCCACTCAATGCTCCTGCGAACGCGTCCCTTTCTGGTGGTTTTTTCCGTAACCACGTACCAAACTACGATTCTTCTATCTTGAGCAGGAGAGAACGCGACATATACACACAGAGGATAAGTGAAGTGGGTCGTCTTGGTAAGCGATAAAGAGGGGATTAGTAGTCAGTGGCAACAGATAAATGCAAAACGTTTTTTCGTGCAGACATGTGAAAGGCAGGCCAACGCGCGCTCACTTGATCACGGTCTCTGAATAACACTGTCGTTCAGTTTCAAGCGCCCAGTGAAATTTCTGCACGAGGCGACACGTGCGCCATGATTGAATTAAAAAGACTAGTGCAATAGACTGGGAAAAAGAGGTAGAAACAGACAGGGCGAGCGCTAAAGATCAACTGAAAATTTACTTCGACAGAAGGTACATAAGTACCGTTCTGTGGCGCATGCGCGCACAGGATTGAAACAGAGAAAGAAGTCACAAATCCACACGTGGCTAAGAGTTTCTCAGGTATATCCTCTCTTTTTGTGGCATGACAAGAGAAGGCGTGCTGACGCAGCTATCGCCTTCCCTGGTAATGTGATAGGCCTCGCATATCTCACAATGTAACCTCACTCCACTTCTACCAAGCACACACGTGGCATGAAATAATGGCACGCACCTGCAACGCTTACAATGCTTGGCCAAAAAACCTCCCCTCGCCAATGGGTCGACCGCAGCATGGCGCTATCGTAGCCGGTCGTTTAGACAGCGTCCCGACTGCCCGACATAGCGCTACCCGCAGGAAAGCGGCACGCGGTACACGACACCAGTTCTGCAAGGTGCAGACTTGCATTCGCGCTTTCTTGCGCAGGCTGGCTTCTTTTCGTCGTTGACGATTTTTCACATGCGCATCAGGTTTTCGGGAGCAGCCAACAAAACTTCGACACGCTCTTCCCTCCGACTTTTTCAGCCGGAGCGATAGCTTGTGCCTGTACAGTATACGGCTGTTCGCCTCAACCTCTTGCAGCCTTTTTCGGCTAACACCCTGAATTCTCTCATCAAGCATTCTGCCACTGCCGCCGCTGTTTCGCGAGGGAAGCCGCCCCTGGCCAACCACACCGCTTGAGTATGCAGGCTCTGCGCAATTTTATGGTGCTGTGACCTCACAAGGGCACCGCGCAGACAGTTTTTGGCCATACCCCGCTTAACCAATTTGGAATGGCCGAATTATAAGCCGAAATGTCCTTTTTTAGTGCTTGGCTGGTATGCCCAACAAATGTGCTGTATGCCTTCTTTTGAAAGGCATACAGCGCTGAGAAATGTGCTGATACTGTGCGTAGTTAATGAGGAGGAATATTTGTACGTTGAAATAAATGACCATCGTCCTAGCGCTAACTGAAAGCTTATTCAAATAAGAGCATTAAAAGTTTTCAGATTTACAGTGGGCAGTGCTAGCAGGGTGTCGAACCAGCAATTTTTCGGGTTCGGTTCGGGTTCGGGTTCACGCCTTTCGGGTTCAGTTCCGGGTTCGGCTCCAGAGGGCCATTCCATTCCGGTTCGAACCGGTTCGGACCGTCTCGAACCGGTTCAAACGGGTTCAAACGGGTTCAGGAAAAAAAATAGAACGCAGATTGGTTTCTGTCAACCTTGCTATGCGTTTTCTTTTCTTTTGTTGCACATTGGTATACAAAATAAAAAATGCAAAGATTTGTTTACGAGAACATAAAACTGGGCTAGTTGGTAAGGGTTCATGCTTAAGTAGCGCAGTAAACAGGACAAAAGGAAGACTGGAGACGACACAGACGCTGACTAGCAACTGGTTATTACATTTTCGGAAAAGTGTATGAAGGCGCTGGAGACAGTGAACAATCCAAAAAACTGAAAAACAAAGATCAAAACTGAAAATCCATACTGTGCATGCACATCATAAACGAGTCATGACACCTTTTTCAACGAAATTCGAAGACTATATTCCATGATAGACGGCACTCCCCTATCTCCTGGACCTCCACAGCTGCCAATAAAGCCTGACTCCTTATCAACGAAACCGATGGATGGTGAAGCAACACGCTCATCTGCTTCCTTTCTTATCATTAAGGCCTCCACCATCTCCATTCAAATTCGATCACGGTGATTAAACAGGAGACTTTTTTTTCTAAGTGGGTAAGCAATGAGCATTTGTTCGAACATCACAGATGGGTGAAAAAAGTAGCGGTGTCGTACAACTTGGCTTTGCATTGCAGCGAGTGCAACGATTGCTTCACCTCCAACTAGAGTACTCTTTTGTAATGGTGACCCTCCAACCAGTCCGCCGCAGGGACCCACCGTTGCATATACTCAACGTGTACTGCTCTCCCAAACTAAAGCGAGTGACTTTTGCGGACCTCTTTATTCGCGCGCTAAGAGTAGCGGGCCGCGATCCCTTGCTGATTGTGGGCGACTTTAACGCTCCCAGTCAGCAGTGGGGGTATCGCAAGGAGGAGTCGCGCGGGCGTAAGCTGGCGGAGCTTGAGTCCACGTTGGGCCTCACCCTCCACACGGACCCTGTCCACCCAACCCGGCTAGGAAATTCCGTGACACGGGATACGTGTCCGGACTTAACCTTCACTCGCAACATACGACACGCAGACTGGCTCAACACCGAGGAGACCCTCGGTAGCGACCACTGCATCATTAACACTACACTACGCACACACCCCCTCAAGCGTCCCAGAACACAAGCCCATATCCCAGATTGGACGAAATTCAGGCAAAATTTTAACTCACTTGATAATACACCCATTTCCGCGCAAGGCTACACAGCATGGTCCCAACATCTGCTGGCACACCTTTCCTCGCATGAAACACACATCCAGCTCTCAGAGGCGGTCACGGACGTGGATAACCAGCTTCTACACCTCTGGGAAGCACGTCGCAGCCTCGTCTGCCGTTGGCGACGCCAGAAACACAATAGAAAGCTTAAAGCTCGAATTGCCGAGCTTACCCAGAAAGCGGCAGAGTACGCGGCCCAACTCGCCGACTCCAACTGGGTAGATAGATGCAACACGGCCGCGCGACAAATGTCCAGCCGAAACACGTGGCGTCTCTTTCGAGCCCTAATCGACCCAACCCAAACACGAACCGAAACGCAAAAACATTTGCACCGAGCCCTGCACGCTTTTCCTGGCAACACGACTCAACTGGCACAGAAACTTCGGGACCAGTATCTGTGTACAGCCCAAGACCCCCGTGGATCTGCGTACTCTTATGCAGGCAGAGAGAACACGGAGCTGGATCAACCTTTCCAGCTCCATGATCTGCGGGCGGCTCTCGCCAAAATGAAACGGGGCACTGCGCCAGGACGGGATAAGGTGACCGTCAAGCTTTTGACGAACCTGCCCGACTTGGCATACGAGTCCCTCCTGGAATACGTCAATGCGATTTGGCGCGGGAACACCCCCCTGCCAATCGAATGGAAAACGGCTTTGGTCACTTTTATTCCTAAAGCTGGCAAACCAATTGACACAGATAACCTCCGCCCCATCTCTCTCACCTCATGTGTGGGCAAACTAATGGAGACGATGGTGCGGGATCGGTTATCTACATATCTTGAAAACAAACAAGTCTTTGCGAGCACCATGTTCGGATTCCGCCCACACAGATCCGCACAGGATGTCCTCCTGCAACTCAATCGGGAAGTCCTTGACCCCCTCGAATGCCCCCATAATGACCGGGTAGTACTCGCCTTGGATCTTAAAGGGGCATTTGATAATGTAACACATGAGATCATACTCACTAACCTAAGTCACACCGACTGTGGCCTCAACACATTCCAATACATAAGCCAATTTTTAATGGATCGTCAATCCTACATTCGAATTCAAGGTAGAGACCATGGTCCTTACCTACTCGGCACGCGGGGAACCCCTCAAGGCGCGGTACTTTCCCCGCTGCTCTTCAATCTGACCTGCCGGCCCAGCTGAGTGGTGTCGCCGGCGTGCAGCACGCCCTGTACGCCGATGACATCACTCTGTGGGCCACGCAGGGCAGCACAGGAGACATTGAAACCAGCCTGCAAACAGCGGCGACGATAGTAGACCGCTACGCCCGCCGCTGCGGTCTTCAATGTTCCCCTCAAAAATCGGAATTTGTGCACCTCCGCCCCTCACAGAAGGGCACAACTAAAATATATCTCTCTCTTGAGAGTGGTCCCATACGCCAAAGTGATGAGATACGGGTACTCGGACTCTACATCCACAAACACAGGCGGCCAGACACTACATTGGCCAAACTCCGTAAGGTGGGGGACCAGGTGGGCCGCATGGTCCGCCGGGTTTCCAACAAACGCGGAGGGTTACGAAGTAAGGATGCCTTGCGGCTGGCAAACGCCTTCGCAACTAGTCGAATTCTCTATTCGACTCCTTATCTCCACCTACGGAAACAAGAGGAGGACGCCCTTGAGGTCATCCTTCACAAAATTGTTAAACGTGCCCTTGACCTCCCCATCACTACTTCAAACAGCCGGTTTATGGCTCTTGGGGTGGTGAATACTTTCCGGGAGCTCCGGGAGGCGCACCTTACAAACCAGTACACGCGCTTGTCGCTAACGGAGTCGGGTCGCCGCCTTCTTGCTCGACTCCATATCCAACACACCCCTCCAATGGAAGACAGGTTTCGCATCCCGGAACTGTGGAGACGTGCCCTCCACGTGCGGCCTCTTCCGGCAAACATGTCACATGAAGACCATAATGGTCGGCGCCTGGCACGAGCGGAAGCGCTAGCCCGATATTATGGGAACAAAACAGGTGTATACTACGTGGACGCCTCCGGCCCTCACCACGGGGGATGGTACACGGCCGCGGTAGTCCACAACAGCAACACAGTTAACGGTCTAACTTTCAGAGCCCGCAGTGCAACACAAGCAGAAGAGGTCGCGATTGCTCTCGCGGCCTCACATTCCAATTCAAAACACATAATCACTGACTCGCGAGGGGCCTGTCGGAACGTCGAACAAGGCTGCAGTCCCTTCCTAGCCTATCGAATATACCGAAATTGCATACGGGATACGGACCCCGCACACCGTTACCTCATATGGGCCCCTGCTCATCAGGGGTTGGCAGGAAACGAGGCAGCAGACGCAGCCGCCCGCGCGCTCTCTCACCGGGCTGTTTTCTCCTCCCCATCCGATCAGGAACCCGATTTTAATCCGGTCTATACATTCAAAGATATTACAGCATATTATCAAAATTGTCATCGCCTTTACCCTAGCCCATGTAAAGGCCTGAAGAAGGCGGATGAGCGGCTCCTTCTCCGCCTTCTCACCAATACATTGCTGTGCCCGGCAGCGCTAAAACATTTTGACCCCTCCTTTAGCGGCAGCTGCCCACACTGTAGTGCAGTGTCTTCTGACACTTATCACATGGTGTGGGCCTGCCCCTCCAACCCCGCTATTCCCCCCATCCTCAACCCAACCCGGGAGGACTGGGAGGCGACCCTGCTCGGCTGCCACGACTTACAGGCCCAACAAGCCTTAGTCGGGCGCGCCCGGGCGGCGGCAACCGCCACTGGGGTCCCATACTAGGGACCTCCACCTAGTATTTGTAAGGATCGGTCCCTTACGGGCTGATCCAAATATACCTCCTGCTCATTCGTAATAAATGTTTTCACCACCACCACCCCAGTCGATAAGACAAGTGTCCTGTTTTAATAACCCTGTTTGCATTTGTAGGGAGTTGGTCGAGGCCTATGTGATCAGGACGGAAGCAGATGAGTGTGTTGCTTCACCATCCATCAATTTCGTTGATAAGGAGTCAGGCTTTCTTGGCAATTGTGTGAGGTCCAGGAGATAGGGGAGTGCCGTCTAGTATACAAGTTACTCTTCAAATTTCGTTGAAAAAGACGTCGTGACTCGACTGTGATGTGCATGCGCGGTATCGTTTTTACGTTTTAAACTTTGTTCTTCTTTTTTTTTCTGGGGGGGGGGGGGGTTGTTCCCTGTGTCCTGCTACCCTTATATACTTTTCCCAGAATAAAATAACCATTTGTTAGTCAGAGCTCGTGTCGTCTCCCGTCTTCCTTTTGTCGTGTTTACTACGTTACTTAAGCATGAAAAAAATTGTGTAATGGGAGACGTTATCACTTCATCATCATCATCATCAGCCTGACTACGCCCACTGCAGGGCAAAGCCTCTCCCATGTCTCTCCAATTAACCCTGTCCTTCGCCAGCCGCGGCCACCATATTCCCGCAAATTTCTTAATCTCATCCGCCCACCTAATTTTCTGCCCCTCCTGCTACGTTTGCCTTCTCTTGGAATCCACTCCGTTACCCTTAAGGACCAGTGGTTATCTTGCCTTCGCATTACATGACCTGCCCAAGCCCACTTCTTCCTCTTGATTTCAACTAGGATAACATTAACGCGCGTTTGTTCTCTCACCCACTCCGCCCGCTTCCGATCTCTTAACGCTACACCTATCGTTTTTCTTTCCATAGCTCACTGCGTTGTCCTTAACTTAAGCTGAACCCTTTTTGTTAGTCTCCACGTTTCTGCCCCATAGGTGAGTACTGGCAAGATACAGCTGTTGTATACTTTTCTCTTGAGGGATATTGGTAAACTGCCATTCATGATCTGAGAAAACCTGCCATATGCACTCCACTCCATTCTTATTCTTCTAGTTATTTCTCTCTCATGATCTGGCCCTACCTGCCTATTCTCTTACTACTTCCAGCACCTGGCTACCAGCTGCGAACTGCTGTTCCCTGGCTAGGCTGTTGAACATTGCTTTGGTTTTCTGCATGTTAATTTTTAGCACCACCATTCTGCTCTGCCTGTCTAATTCATTGATCATGCTTTGAAGTTCATGTCCTGAGTGACTTAGCAAGGCAATGTCATCAGCGAATCGCAAATTACTTAGGTATTCTCCATTAACTCTTATCCCCAACTGTTCCCATTTCTGGCCCCGGAATACCTCCTGTAAACAGGCAGTGAATAGCATAGGCGAGATCATGTCTCCCTGCCTGACACCTTTCCTTACTGGAATTTTATTGCTGGCTTTATGGAGAACTATTGGTAGCTGTGCAATCGTTATAAATATCTTTATTGAGCTAGAGCAGTCCTAACAATTTGTTTAAAGATTTACGCAAATAGCAGAAGCGGAGGAGTAATAACTCAAGATTTCACATAAACCTGACGTACGAGGGGGGACCCAGAAGAAACCGGATTTTTTGTATAAAAACTTTATTTATTAACTCTTGCACAAATTCCCTTCAGTCACCTTCAAAGTACTCTCCATGAAATGCAGTGCACTTCTCAAGTCTTTTTTCCCACTGTTTGAAGCATCTCTGGATCTCTTCAACTTTGATATCGTCCAGTGCCCTTTGCGAAGCTGTTTGAACGGCCTCCACATCACCAAAACGCTTCCCCTTTTAGACTTTTCTTCATTCCCGGAGAGAGAAAAAAGTCGCACGGGGTTAGGTCTGGTGAATATGGAGGGTGGGGAACGACAGTCCATCCCCGAGAGGCCAAATAGTGGGTAACGCGTAAGGCCATGTGTGCGGGGGCGTTCTCGTGATGAAGGAACCAGTCACTCGATCGCCAAAGTTCCGGGCGTTTCCTCCACACATCTTCTCGCAGACGTTTCAAGACTTCCAAATAAAAGTGCTGGTTAACAGTCTGGCCAGGGGGAACAAATTCTTGGTGCACAATTCCACGAACATCAAAAAAGACCATGATCATTGTCTTTACATTCGACTTCAACTGTCTTGCTTTTTTTGGTCTCGGAGAGTTGGGAGACTTCCACTGGCTTGACGCTTGCTCAGTTTCTGGGTCATACCCGTAACACAAACTCTCATCACCTGTAATGACTGTGGTCAAGAAGTTTGGATCACTTTCAATCTCTTTTTTTTTAAATCCCGGCTCAAATTCAGTCGAATGTTCTTGTGATCCTGTGTGGGAATGCGAGGAACAAATTTAGCGGAAACACGTCTCATTTGCAACTGCTCATTCAAAATTCGCTGACACGAGCTCCAACTCACACCTGTCTCTTCTGAAATATGGTCGATCGTGAAACGACGATCTTCGTCCATTTTTCACGGATTCTTTCAACGTTTTTATCGTTTCGAGACGTTGAAGGACGTCCAGAACGAGCATGGCCTTCGACACTCATCTCGCCACGTTTGAAGCGCCCAAGCCACTTGAAAAGTTGCGTGCGGCTCATAGCATCCTCTTTAAAAGCGTGTTGCAACATTTGGTAAGCTTCCGTTGCCGATTTTTCAAGCAGGAAACAAAACTTCAAACACAATCTTGGTTCTTTTAAATTTGCCACAAAGAGTTCGCAGGCGGAACAAAATAACTGCAAGCGAAACACAACACTACGCTCAAATGTTTACCTACAAACTTATGTCGTCTGCACAGCTGTTTCGTGAAGGTCTCTACTAAACCCATCTCGCGGCAGAACTCTCTACTACGTCTGCGAATGGCAGCGCGCTCTCAGTTCGGTTTCTTTTGGGTCCCCCCTCGTACAAGTCTTTAGAATTGGCAGTATATTAAAGAAGCGTGAATTAGACTTCTTCCCTGGCCGCAGACTTCCTGCAAGTTTGCTGTCGCATATACTGGGTACCATTTCGAACGTCCAAGTGCAGACAGCTACGGCTGGGTAAGTCTATGCGCTAAATCATCTCATTTTGCCCGAAAACAAGAAATATGCCGGGATGCAAAAAAGTGGGGCTGAACCGGGTCCCGAACCGGTTCGGAACGGTTCTTTTGAATCGTTCCGGTTCGGGTTCAGTTCCAAGATGGCGAAAAAAATATGGGTTCGTTTCGGTTCCGGTTCCGGGCGAAAATTCGGGTTCGGTTCCGGTTTAGGGTTCGGGTTCAGTTCCGGTTCGACACCCTGAACTGTGCTAGCAGTAATTTCTCTCTAACTGAAATATACTCACCCTAGGGGTCTCCGGTAAATGCATTACCGTATTTTCCGGTGTATAAGACGCGGGTTTTTTTCAAAAATCTTGCTGGTGCGTCCTATATAAGGGTGCGTCTTATATGCGAATTTTCCGGTTTTTTTTTGCGAGTTCAAAAATTACTCAGGTTCATGTTCAAGCTTTTTCCACCGAAAAAATA
This sequence comes from Amblyomma mixtum, assembly GCF_055824585.1. NCBI lineage: Eukaryota > Metazoa > Arthropoda > Arachnida > Ixodida > Ixodidae > Amblyomma > Amblyomma mixtum. The sequence continues at coordinate 135,795,003 of NC_143012.1, read as the reverse complement.
TTGCTACCAATAACGCGGTTGTAACATGGTTAATACTTCAATACGGGGACCGCCGTGCGCAACTTTTTTAGGTGAACTTTATCATGAAACGGAGGGGTTGACCACTTCCGGGATCTTAAACACACGGCCGTTTCGGAGGCCCCAAGCAAAGGTAATGTGAAAGGACAAAAGATAGCGCCAGTCGCGCTTCTCGCCATTGTCAAGACAAGCCAAGAGAAGCCGATGTTTTTTTTTAGTGACCCTTTGCAAGTACGTAGTGCGAAGAGAATGCTTCAGACGCATTGCCTTTTTGACAGCGCATCCGAAGACGAAGACTTTGAAGGTTTTATGTAAAAATAAATTGTTATGGACATAGAGTTCTTTCGCTTTCTTTTTCTTTTGTGCTAAAACGTGGGCTGGTATGGCGTGAGTGTTGCATTTTTCGATCAATTAGCGTTGCTTAAGAACTTCTCACACGTACGGTGCATTTTGCGATGTTCGCATAAGCATGTTTAATTAAGCCTCACTAGCCTAACTGGGTAAATGGGGGTGCGTCTTATACACGGGTGCGTCTTGTACACCGGAAAATACGGTAACCTAAATCTGAGGTGAAGATGCAGTGCTCAGCGTGTTTAGTGCAGATAGTGTAGAAATTTGGAAATTGCCTTTTCGCGTAGAACCTTTAGCCGTAAGATGTCTGAATATCATTTACCATCCTTGCTAAGTTACTCGTGTACTCAGTATAAAAACACAGAAAGTGGTAGTAGGCCAATACTATGTGTTTTTTTTTGTTTTTGCAGCACAATTTTCGTGGGCACTTTCGCAAAAAAAAGTATACTAACTTTTTATTCTTATTATGTAAGAAAGAGTGAAATCTAGCTCGTGTTCATTGCTCATTGTGAATTGCTTTTATTATGACCAAGTAAAGTTCTAGTGATATTAATTGTGCAAACATTCAGTTAGCGCAACGATTGTGCGTATTTATTTTAAAGCATATATGTCCCTCACTGCATGTGAAAACACGTTTTCGACCTTTGTACCCCGCCGCGGTGGATCAGTGGTTACGGCGCTCGGCTGTTGGCCCGAAAGACGCGGGTTCGATCCCGGCCGCGGCGGCTGAATTTCGATGGAGGCGAAATTTCTGAGGCCCGTGTACTGTGCGATGTCAGTGCACGTTAAAGAACCCCAGGTGGTCGAAATTTCCGGAGCCCTCCACTACGGCGTCCCTCATAGCGTGAGTTGCTTTGGAACGTTAAACCCCAATAAACCAAACCAAACCAATCGACCTTTGTACCCCTCTGTATACCGCTCCGACGGAGATCATTTTTTTTCTATTCTTGCTCTGCACTCAATGCGACCAGTACCCCCTCAAAAATAATCTAAAAAGTGTAGCGCCCCACAAGGTGCTCAAATTTTCACGCATTGACACAGTGTTACACATAAGTTACCAGCAGTTCCTTAATCAAGGCCAATGTTGGGTTTTCCTACCTTTAAGGACTTGATCAGTGAAGAAGGATCCAGCGACCATGGCTTGATATAGACGTCAAACTATAGAAAAAATGAAGGAAAGCGAGTTCTGTTACAATAATGCTCCCCGACATGACCCTGGGTGTTTTTAAGCGTCACATCGAGCATTGTCCTGTACCAACGCTTGGCACAGGAACGTGTTATTCGCTTAGTTGAAGTTATTTACGACTATGAAACTTTGTCTCTGCTTGAGCAGTTCAATAAAATTTCACGGGCACTTAATTGTCATATGCGATTACACTGCCTTAGCATAAAGTATTCTTCTTGCTTTGAGTTGATTTTCGTATACTTCTTTTCTTCTCCTCATCATTTGTGATAAACTCTGCCATGTGTTTCCTTGCTCACAACAGGTTCCTAGCTCAAATTTGCATAGAAAACTGCTGAGCAACTTTGCTTTGCTCTTTGCTCACTTATTCCTAGTCATTGTAATTTTTTCTGAGCCATTCCCACTTTGCTGAGTCATTCTAAGTCATTATGTGTCATTAGCAATTTTACAAAGCAATATCTTTAATGAAAATTTTTGGGGTGTTCTTGCCGTGACATCCGCCTTTCGGTCTCCCCCCTCTCCCCTAGAAGTGGCGAGGAGAATGTCTTTCTCTCGCCACTCTTCTACCTGCAAGCGTGACAGGTGCAATTTTTGTGCATACCACTACGCTAGACGCCGCCTTATATTCACAATAGGGCTCCCAGTGCTAAAGCATTAATTCCTTCCAATGTAACAGCGGGCTCGCTCGGTCATGCCGGCATGTGTTTGAATAGCTGGAACTGTTTATTGGCGGAGTGGCTAACATCGACCGCCACCGCTTACTTTCTTCTATGACCTAAGCCTTTTGCAATGTGTGACCTTCACCCTCACTGTTAAAAATTATTGCTAGCGAATTGTCGGCAGTTGCCCTTATAAAAATGGTCTATAGACATGTCTATAGACTTCTTATTGACTCTTTTGACTTCCTATAGATATTGCTTTTTGTCTATTCATAGTCTTATAGACAAAAGTCTACTAAAAGTGTATGGCCATAAATCTGCAGATTGTCTATAGACTGTCAATGGCATTTGTATTGCCTATAGACCTTTGTCTATAGACAGTCTGTAGATCTTAAAGACAGAAATCTATAGATACTCTATAGACTATCTAAAACATTTTTTGTAAGCACAAAGGGGTAGGGAAACTCTGATGGAGCTGCGCCTAAAAAGCGTGAGTAGAACCAGAGAGCCTTCTGTTTTCGCGCAGTATGTGGATCTTTTTCAGGCTGTCAGTGAACGACGGTGGTCACCTCTTTGACTGCGCGGTGGCCGTGCTTCTTGATGAACTCCCGAAACATTTCGCCGCACTCATCTTCAGCCGTCGAAAGCCATTCTGATGCTTCCTGTTGGAGAAAAAGGTAGGTGGCATTTGACAGGCTGTTCGTTGTTTTCTTTATTTGTTGCATTAAAATGAGGAGAGAGTGCGTGTGACCACAAATGCGGTTTAAACCGGGGCCTACACGCAAGTAATTTTTCTCTAGCACTAAGCACACCTCTAAAAACAACATCGTGTTTGTACCACATACAAAATGAGCATTATTATCAAAAACCAGAGCGAGTGGAACAAAAAATCGGGAAGAGCGAAATTACGCCCACTTAATAAATAACCCGCAATTAAAAGCAAATGCGTGTTAAGCACTTGGTGAGCTTGCTTGCAATATTAAACAAAAAAACACTATTACGACCCGAAAGACGCGGATTCGATCCCGGCCACGGCCGTCGAATTTCGATGGAGACAAAATACTAGAGGCTCGTGTACTGTTCAATGTCAGTGCTCGTTAAGGAACCCCAGGTGGTCGGAATTTCCGGAGCTCTCCACTAGGGCGTCGCTCATAGCCTGAGTCGCTTTGGGACGTTATGCCCCATAAATCAATCAACCAACCATAAATACTGAGGCAAACATGCGATCTCCTACAGAGGCCTGCAGTGCCCTGCAGTCATTGGGTACACGCGGAAGAACCAAGGCTTTTAAAACGCCAGCTCGGAAGGAAAGACCACCAAACCTGTGGATTTCTTTCCAGTAGACAGGTGCTAATCAAGAGAAAGAGTGGCCAAACTACGCACACGTTGGATGAGTGCGCTTTTCCGCCCTGTAGCCTATGAGGAGCAGCGGGAGTTGGGGGCTTCGGATTAACTGCGATCACGTGGGGTTATCTGACGCACATCATAGGCTGTCTCTGCGAGCTGTTCGTGAGGAGACCAACCCCACTCCCACCTCGCCGTGTACTGACAAGGCAGTAGTGAAACTAATCTTTAAATTAGTGGAAATCACCGGGAATCAAATAAATCTTGTTTACCATTAGTTCGAAAGAGTGGAGCCCGTCTGTCGGCTAAGGAACCCGGTGCTAGGCTCATGCCAACGTTGTCGTGTGGGTCGGAGAGTCGAGCTATCGGATCCAGCCAACCCGTCAGAAACCGAAGGGTTGCTCACTTGACGCGCTCCGGAAATCGCAGAGCGCCCTCGGAGCCGCCTCGCGTTTCCGTGGGCGCTCCGCAACAGCCTTGACTCGCAAGTATCGCGTTCGTGTAGATTCGCTTTTGTGGAATCAGGAATCACAGTGTGCTTGCTCAGCCCGACGCTGAACTCGGCCCTCTCCGGTCTGGTCTGTGTGGACAAGGCTTTGTTTAGAAGCATATCTGATAGCATGCACGGTGTCTGCACAATAAGTCCGGCCTTATAGGCACTTCCCTATGCGTCAGAAAGGAGTATTAACCCTCATCATCATCATCTTAAGCCTAACTGCGTCCATCGCAGGACAAAGTCCTGTTTCATGCCCCTCCAATTAATCCTACCCCGGCAAACTTGCTAATCTCATCCGTCCACTGAGCTTAGCCGTCCGCAGCTACGCTCGCCTTGCCTTGCAGTCCACACTGTGCCTTCAGCTACGATCGGTGCGTTCCCTCCGCAATACGCGCCCTGCTCGCGCCCGCTTCATCTTGGTTTCGACTAGGATATTACGAGCTCGCGTTTGCTCCCTGATCTACTCTGCTGTCTTCCTTTCTCTTAAGATTACACATATGATTTTCCTTTCTACAGCTGGCTGCGTTGTAATTTAAGGTCACTCATTTTCGTTAGCGGCCAAGTTCCTGCCCCATATACGTGTTCTCGTAAGATATAGCTTCTTCATAGTTAACTCTTGAGGGATACTGACAGGCTGCTACTGGTGATATCAGAAAACCTGGCGAATGCACTTCGACCCATTCTGATTCTGCTACTTGTTTCACTTCAACTTCCATGATCTGCGATCCCTGCCTGCCTTAAGTAGATCTACAAGGTCTGTTCTGAGAGCAGTACGACTCATTAAAAAAAATCATGAGAATAGTACAAACGATTACAACTTTCAAACGTAGCACTCTTCCGCATCTACACACTGCTGCGAACGAGTTTTCCAGTTTTCGTACGCCTCAAGTAACGCCTGGACCTGAATGCTGTTTAGCTCCCTCGTCACGGCCTGTTGAACCACCTCTACTGATCCCTGATGCTTCTTCTTTTAGTGTCGATTTTATTCTAGGGAATAGAAAAAAGCCTGGCGGGGCCAAGTCCGGGCTATAGGGGGGCTGAGGCACCGTTGCCACCTTGTGCTGGGCAAGAAACTCCACTACGCAGAACGCTGTGGGGCTCGGCGCGTTGTCATGGTGCAGCCGCCAATTGTTGGCGATGGCTGGGCGGACACGAACAAGGCGTTTTTGCAGACTTTTGAGCACTTCCACGTAAAAAAAAACTGCATTAACTGTTTGTCCGGGTGGTACGAACTCTTTGCGGATGACTTCATGTCGATCAAAAAGCAAATGAGCATAGACTTTTGCTTGCATTTGCTCATTCGCGCTTTCTTGGGGCGTGTGGGAGAAGTGGGATGCCATTCTTCGCTCTGCCGCTTGCCCTCTGGGTCGCATTCAAACACCCACGTCCCATCACAGTTCACTACATTGTCCAAAAGCTCAGGGTCCTCATACATATGGTGAAGATCCTGGCAGATCGCTTTCCGTTTGGCCTATTGCTCCTCTGACAAGCCTCGCGGCATCAGCTTCGCGCCCTCTTTCCTAATGGCTAAGATTTCTGTCACGATTTCAGAATCTTAGGTCTGTGGAATGCTCAAGTCACCAGCAATCATTCTGATACTCATCCTACGATCACTGTTCAGTAAAGTTTTCACTCTCGATATATTTTCGTTGGTCTTTCTACTCGAAGGGCGTCCAGAGTGGTCGTCGTCTTCCACTCTTTCCCTACCTTCTCGAAACAGCTTGTGTCACTCAAAAACACCTGATTTACCCATGGCAGCAACACTCTAGACCTCCGTAATCATGTCTGGAGTATCTTTGCCAGTTTTACCAAACTTTACACAAAATTTCATCACGTATCGGTGATCCAGTAAACGCTCCATGATCCTGGGCGACGAGGCGTTTCGACAGGGGTTCGCAGTACAAGTGACCTGCTCTCTTCAACGGCCGAGAGCCTACTGCCGATTTTTCCCACCGTTCCCAATAACCCCCTTCACCGATGCTGCGCGCGCAGGCCGCCTCTCGCCCGCCCGTTCGCCGAGGAAAAACCCAGTCCTACTACTTTCAGAACAGACCCTGTATTTCACTGTCATTTCCAACGGTCCGCTATCTTAAGCTGCTGTTCCTTTTCGGGACTCGTGTCTTACGCAGAGACAAACACATGGCAGCTCGTGAATTGCTTGAGGCCTAGCATATGAGAAAAACTTGGAGTTCCTGGGTTGGAAGTTCCTACCTAGCAAAACATTAAAAGGAAGGTGCATTCATAGATCTGTTTAAAAACAACTCACACACAGTTGTGAATTCCTCGCATATCAGGTTCTTTTCGCTCGCGCCCGTGTCTAGGCCCTTCCCTCTTAAGACTACACAAGCACTGGCCTGAAAGAAACGGCTGGAAATAGACGCATGTCCCGACGTGTGCCGCGTTTTAAAGCGTTGGCAGTACAGAACTGACTGGGCGAAAATACCGCGCTGTGCTAGTCTGAAGCCTGCACGCACTTCAGTCCTCCGCCGACCGCCACCCTAGGAAACTCCGCACTGGTAACGCAGACCTTTCGCATCACAAGGAGAAAACTGCCGTTGTCATGTGGGTAAGAAAGCTGAGATAACCGAGGAATTGTACACAGATCTACAGAGTAGCCGAAATAAATAGGATAATAATAACGGGGACAGAGGCGCAGGGGAATTATACATCCTATTTCTAGGATGCAGTGCGGAATCGCGTGCCTTGTTGAGGGAGAGCGGATTACAGCGGCCGAGCACTTCACCCTAATCGGATTGAAGAACCACACATATGATCATGCCTAAACCGTCGACCGGTGCCGCCTATGTTCAGAGACGTCTGAATTACAGCGTGAGCCACATCAGATCTTTCTGCGAATAAAATGCCAGCTCAGAGAGGGCTACGTGGTGGGAGGACAGTGCGCATGGGCTACTTCGTTCTGCTCCATCAAAAATGAATTACCAAAATGCCCAAGCTGCTGTCCTAGCAAATCCATACATATGTGTGCAGCATTTTATTAAGTGTGGACAGCCAGATTGCTTCCCAGACTTTACCAAGCTGACCCCGCATGGATGGGTTATCATCTTATGCTCACCTAAACCGCTTGATTTGTGAAATGCCGCATTTGTCTGCAGCCAGCCACGCCGTTAGCTTTTTAAAGCAGCATGAAACGATGGTATGGGAACGGTGAACCGGCTGCACTTGCCGCAAAGCTGCAGTTCTGGCATCACGCTTCGATGCTTCTGTGGGTGCCCGCGTCGGCAGTGAATCACACGGTTCGCTGTTGTACAGGCGGTTCTCCTATATACTCTTTAAAGAAGATACAGCAAAATGAGGTAGACAACCGATTACTTCACCGTCTGTGTTGTTCGCCGACAGCTGCACCGTTTGTAAGCACGGCGAGCTCAAAAAGGGCACGCAGCACCAGAACACGATGCCTGGACAGCCAATACATCCAAGCGCCATGCATCAGCAGATGTAAAACGTAGCAGGGGTCGGTTTTAAGCCAGGAGTTTCTTCCGCTTTAAATGAGGATGACGACCTTAACACTACAGCAATGAAGCATCATCTTTCAGGGATTATTACAGAGTGTGCAATATAGGCAGCCGTGATAGGACCGTTAGACAGGATACCAAAAAGAAACTCCAAATCTTTCAACTCTCCTCTGTGTGGAAGCCTCTAGCCCATCAGACAGAATAGAACCGGCCAAGCTCTACAAGAAGAAATAATTAGGAGAAAGAATCAAGCTTGATCTAAAGAATGCAGTTAGGCTCAAAGCGGTAAAGAGGAAATTAAGAATAGACAAAAAATCAGATCTACGCGCTAAGAAACAAAGAGGGCAGTGTCATTACCAATATGAATAAGAGCTAAAGTAGGCGATGAGTTGTACACAGATATATACAGTAGCCGAAGCAATCAGGATGGTAATGAAAGAGCCCATAGTGCAGAGCAACTGGACTTGCCGTCGGTAACGAATGGGGAAATAAAGAAAGCCTCAAAAGCAATGAAAAGGGGAACAACAGCTTATGAGGATCAGGTAACTGCAGGCATGTTGAAGGACGGTGGGAATATCGTGCTAACAAAGCTGGCCACACAGTATGCGCAATGTTTCATGACATCAACCGTGCCGGAATTTCGGAAGAACGCTAACATTATCTGAATTTATAATAAATGGGAGATCAAGGCCGTGAAAAATTGCGAACAGATTAGCTTACTGTTCACTGCATATTATGCATTTACTAAAGTAATCGTTAATAGAACCAAGTAAACCTGGAATTCAGACAGTCAAAAGACCAGGCTGGCTTTCGCGAAGGTTACTCGACAGTAGACCATATTCACAATAAAAAACAGGTGATAGAGAAATAGGGAGACCGCGAACAACACATAGTCATCATTGTTTGTTTTGGTTAGGTTTATGAGGGTTTAACGTCCCAAAGCGACTCAGGCTATGGGGGACGCCGTAGTGAAGTGCTCCACAAATTTCGACCACCTGGGGTTCTTTAACGTGTACTGACATCTTACCGCACACGGGCCTCTAGAATTTCGCCTCTACCGAAATTCGACCGCCAAGGCCAGGATCGAACCCGCGTCTTCTTCCGGGTCAGCAGCCGAGCGCCATAACCACTGAGCCACCTCGGCGGCGGGCAGAGCATGTAATGCGAAGGCAAGATAACCGCTAGTCCTTAAGGGTAACGGAGTGGATTCCAAGAGAAGGCAAGCGTAGCAGGGGGGCGGCAAAAAGTTAGTTGGGCGGATGGGATTAAGAAGCGTGCGCGAATACGGTGGCCGCAGCTGGCGAAGGACACGGTTTATTGTGGAGACATGAAAGAGGCCTTTGCCCTGCAGTGGGCGTAGTCAGGCTGGTGATGGTGAAACGCATCCGCCTGCTCCCGGGATGGGACCCACATCCTCAAGATCAGCAGCCGATGAAGGGATGAAGGTGGTAGTGAAAAAATATTCAGAGGGCGCTTTGGCTCCCCAAAGCGCTGCAAGGAGAAAGCGTTTCCTGGCGCACTGATTTTTTTTATCTTTAAAACTTTATTTCCTGCCTTTTTTTTCTTATTTTGATTTCCAGGTTTCATTTGTTGCTGATAGTACAACCAATACTGCTAACGCAGATTTTTCGGATCACATCCTCTGATTCCCACAGTATTTTAATGTGAAATCCTTTAATGCCTCATACTGTCGTGACCAAGGAATGTTAGCAAGTGTGTCCGCGTTTCGGCGTCACTACTTAAAAGCAAAAACTGTGTCGAGGCTGGGAATCCAACCACGGCCTTTGGCGTTTGAGGCTGGTGATGGTGAAACGCATCCGCCTGCTCCCGGGATGGGACCCACATCCTCAAGATCAGCAGCCGATGAAGGGATGAAGGTGGTAGTGAAAAAATATTCAGAGGGCGCTTTGGCTCCCCAAAGCGCTGCAAGGAGAAAGCGTTTCCTGGCGCACTGATTTTTTTACCTTTAAAACTTTATTTCCTGCCTTTTTTTTCTTATTTTGATTTTTTATTTTCGTTTCTTTTCTTTTAAAATTTTTTTTATTCTTTTATTTATTCACGAAACCCATGCATTCACTAGATACGCTTTTATTCATGCTCAAACCCTGAGCCTTCGTGGTGGAGTAGTAGCGTCTCCACTTCAAACGCCAAAGGCCGTGGTTGGATTCCCAGCCTCGACACAGTTTTTGCTTTTAAGTAGTGACGCCGAAACGCGGACACACTTGCTAACATTCCTTGGTCACGACAGTATGAGGCATTAAAGGATTTCACATTAAAATACTGTGGGAATCAGAGGATGTGATCCGAAAAATCTGCGTTAGCAGTATTGGTTGTACTATCAGCAACAAATGAAACCTGGACAGAACGCGTTTTGGCAGTGTCATGATGCATGTTTTGTTTGTATGCAGTAGAGCACGGAAAAAAAAAGTGTGCAGAGTTCGACTGTCTCCACTGCTTCTTTGCAGGGTTCCGTAAGAACCAGGAATTTTTGTTTTTCATAGCGCCGCGTGGGAAATGACCGTTCCAGGGCACTAGCCATCAGGGTCTAGGATTTGTGACAAACTGCCCGGGCGGCTGCCTTTCTGATGAATGGAGGATGCACAAGTCGAGTGCTTGTTCAGCTAGGCGCGACTGGGAGCTATGCGCTATCTGTGGCGGGGCAGCTCTGCTCCCTTCCGCCTTCGTTGCTTACCTCGGTGCTCATGTCCAGGAAGCGCTGTCTGTGCGGTGACTTCCTCAGAATGGCGCCCAACTCCTGCGGCAAAAGTGCAACCATCAACAGTTATAAGGGAGTAATAACTCATTGACGTCCACCCAAGCGCAGCCATACGGCTACAAAGGAAAGCTGTACAGCTTTCTCAGAAACTTCGCAGTTAAAGAAAAATTTGTCTTGGTCCGGGGTTCGAACCTGGGACCACCGCTTCATCGCAAATTACAACATTACAAATCTACTCCACCTTGGGGGATTCCCCTAAACATTTGACCAACCATCAATAGTGTGTGCACGGCTGGTCCGAGGCTAGCTTGGACAGCAGCAGGCATTTTGATGAACGTTGCAGATGAGGTTGCTTCTACAGTCGAGCTCCAGCGTTCGGTTACACCTCCGTTCACTGGATTTAGGCAACGCGCATTCTAGTCCGTACCGCGCATGCGCCGGAACCTGCCTATTCACCAAATGGGAAGCTGCTTCCAGAGCCCAGTGGCAATACGGCTGCGCAAGGCCCTTCCTAATGGGAATCTGGGAAGAAGGCGCCTCTCCATGCAACTGAATCGTTTGGATCACTGAAGAGCGAAAAGCTACCGTTGGCGAAGGTGTGGCCTACTAAGATACCATCTTCCTGCTTCAAGGAGCGAGCCTCTGATAGCGTCGTTCCACTCCCTAGCTGGAAATCAGCCATAAAGTGACCCATCAGAAGATCTGAAGGGACGCTTTGCACTAGCGGGCACTTCGTCGTTGCTTCAGGGAATGTTTCGGCCACTGAAGGTGTTGGCATGCTGTACAACCTGCGTCCTTTACATAATATGTTAATCCTTAGGGTCGCAGTGCAAGTTGAGTCTCCGATTTGGTTAAATTGCCTGTAATACCATAAGCTGGGCTCTAAAACATAACTGAAATATCTTTTTTTATGTTTTGAACTTTTCGCTGCCTGTCTGTAGAAAGTCGTAACGTCTCCATCTCGTTTCAAAGTGAAGGAAGCGCCAATGATTTTTTTTTTTCGTTTCTAATGACTGTTGCCTTCATCAACTGCATATTGTAACCATCCCCTAATTTTCGCATACCCTCGTTTGTGCATGACATTCAGTTATTCACTCCAGTCAGCGCTTATGTGTTTGGTTCTAGAGATTAAAAGTGCTTGAAACTGCTTAAGAACTCTTGGAATCCGAAGGAATACACGCGCTTGTTTTGACCTTCATTGTAAACCTTTCTCGCACTCACTTTCAATTTCTTGAGAGCTGTTGAAGAGGAAAGAAAAGACACTGCTTCAACCAGACTCCCTAGACAGCAGCGCAGCTTCTGTTAGGCCAGTAAATCTCCTTGCGTGGCTGCCGCTCTGGCGAGTCGGTTGGCCAATATAAGGAACAAATATTTCATAGCCGGCTCTCACAATGGAAGCAAAGAACTGTAATTGTTTCCATGAAAAGTTTATAACAGTACAAAGACACACACAAATGTTTTGGTTCATCTCGTATCTTCGTTTTATGAGGATGTTGTGACGAAAAAAATTCGCGTTGATCATTTTTATCGATTTAATGCGTCGTTCGAACAATATATGCTTGCCTACGCGTCGCAGAACAATGTCAATCGCAACGGTAGAGTGAACCCGTTGGTATGCGACGACTACACAAAATACAGCTACACACAGTATGCGGACACTGACCGTGAGCGCTGTTTTGTCCTTCTCAACGCTACACGCCTTGAGCTGCACTTTATATCAGATGTTAGCGCTCAAAAGACAGCTTTCGCTGTTTTAACAGGCATTGGGCATTGCCAACAGACATGTACAGATTCAGGGAAAAGCACCTGTATCATTCTGGGCACTTCCGCACTTTCCACATCGCCTCCCAGCAGAATCTTGGACAGCTCACAAAACACTTCCGTATTGAGCTCTGCACAGAAAAGAAAGCAATTCAATTTATAAAATATTTTTCAATAGCGTTTCGTCAGAACAACGCTGCTATGAACCACCGCTGATGTTGATGTTCATTACAAGCTAAGAAACTGGCACCGCAAGAGGCATGCTTACGAGCGCGTTTTTGCCTTTGCCCGCACGAGTTAGAAGCCCATTTCGTTCGTGGACGATACTTGTAAAACAGATGTAAAAAACTTCTTAAAAAAGCAAATGCGATAGCATTATGCAGTTCACGGCCTTGAGCGTGAACCAACAGACGCTACAATGATACGTGGCAATATCAATGATATCGCGAATGAGCCCGACTTCCTCTCCGCGCGCGCCGTGAACCCTTGTGGGCTCGTAAGCGTTTAGCGGTGCGCCCTGAAATGAGGTCACTTGGCGACAGGGCGGAAGTATTTATTTACACACCCGGGAAGCGCCTAGATATTTTCAACCGCTACGGGTAACAAGTAATCGGACTCACCTCCGTTGGCAGTGCCAAGAACTTGCAGGATGATCAAGTTGTAGAGAGATGACGATGCGAATGCGCCAACCTGAGTGACAGTGGGCTGAAAGAAAGATGGAACTCTGCTGTGACGATGGCGGGAATCAAAGTGCATCAAACTCCTCTGCGTTTTCGAATAACAATGCTCAACTGCGAAGATGGTAAGACGACTTTCTGTCATTGTACATAGCTTAGTTCGTTTACAGCTGATATTCGACGACCTTCAATAGCACCGGTGAATGGTTGTGGGAAGGAAAAAAAGTGCGGAACAATTTTGACCTTTTTGGTTGTGTCACTGAATAATCACAGGAGGGGAGAGCAGCGACAGGCAGCTCACTCCTCGCCGTCAGATTTCGAGGTGGAAGAGACAGCAGATCTTCGCTGACTTTTTGAAGCCTACTGATGCAGACACGCAGTGTAGCGGCATTTTGCTCACCCTTAGCGGTGGCTTAGCGCACTCGGCTACTGAACCAGCGTAACCGGGTCGGGACCCGCCCGCGGCGGCCGCGTTTCGAGGAGGCGAAACAAAAAAGGCGCCCGTGTGCTGTGAGATGTCAGTGCACGTTAAAGGGCAACTGCAGAACTTTTTGAGATTTTCGCGATATTCAAGTATTCAAATCTATATAGGCTATAGGTAAAGCATGCCAAGTGTTCTTGCACTAGCATTTAAAATAGTGACGTAATCGACGATTGAATTTTGCGGTTCTCCTCAATGCACCGGAGGAGTGCAGAGAAACTCAGCGTGACGTCACGGAAGGTATGATTTCAAATTACCGCTGTCGTAGGCCCCACTCTGCCCTGACTCGTTAGACGCTGACAAACAACACTCAGCAGGGTTCGCCTTCGGTGGCGTTGGTTCTTTTCCTTCAAAGCAGGCGTTTGTGCGTTGGAAATGTACTGATACTTTCGATGACGTCACCGTGCGCCCCCACTTTGCGTTGTGCGCTGCGGAGAAGCTTGAAAGGCGTCCGGATTTTAATCAGTGACTACTTCACTATTTCAAGTGTTTGCCCAAAAAGATTTCGCATGCTTTACCTTCAAGTTTCACACATTGGACCCTCTTAAGCTCGTTGATTTCTAAAACCTATGCAGTTTCCCTTAAAGGAACGCGGGTGGTCGAAATTATCCTCGAGCCCTTCACTACGACCCCTTATTACACCTTCCTCCCCTGCTTCACTGCGTTGTGCTGGTGCCCACCGAGAAGTGACACATTTGCTGCGTATTTCCTTTCCTCAAAAACCACTTATTTATTCTGCGCACATTGCGCGACTTTTCCTGAAAAGCAGCAGGGAACGTTGTGTGTTTTCTTTGTTTGTTTGTTTTTTTTTTTCAATTCTCTGTCCCTTACTTGATACCTTCAAATCAAATCAAATCAAATTTATTTTCAACATTGATACAATGTTGATGGCTTCCGTGACAAAAAGCTGTAAGAACAGCTTGACTAGGTCAGGGAACCATTTTGGCAGCAGCGACTTCATATACACTTCAATAATTCAAATACAAATGAAATGTGCAGCAGAATACATACAGCGTTCTACTTACTGAGTACAATAGTTAAAATGCAAGTGAATATTCTAATGGAATACACGGACTTCATTCATCAACTTAACTACGCCACAAAAGAACAATGTGCACTACAATAAAACTACGCAACAAACGAATAAAATTAGTACCATAAAGCGTTTTACACGTGAGATCCCGATGAGAAGGCAAACACACACACTCACTCTGTATGCCCACTTTCACAATTACCACTCAAAATCAGAACGCAGTCTTAGAAAATTGCCCAGAAACAAACATGCTGCGCAATGCGGTGCGCGTTAGGGCAATGGAACCAGAAAATTGTGTTTTAATCTTGTTTAATAGAAATGGTACGTTATACGTTAATGTTTGCAGAAGATAATTAGTGCGTGGCCGCGGTACAAACCATTCCTCAGACGACCTGGTTCGATATGTGCGAGTTTGCAAAGTAAGAGTACACAGCTCCTTCAGGAACTGCTGGTAAGATACACTTGAGAAGTACAGCAGGTATAGTAGACGGTAATCGTAAATCTGTTGTATACTGACCATCTTGAACTGAGTTAAGAGGTCATGAGTGTGGTGAAAGTATTAAACATTAGCAATGCAACGAACAGCTTTCTTTTCGAGCCTATGTAGTATAGTTATGTTTTTTTTTGTAGTCGTGGCCCAAATTAACGTGCAGTAGTTAATGTGGGACCGAAAGACGGAGTGAAAAACTTGAAGTTTAATGTTAGTTGGAAAAATATCTCGAGATCGACGTATTAAGCCAACAGCGGAAGAGAGTTTTTTCACCAGTTGCTGTATATGCGCATCCCAAGTCATACGGTGCGATAGTACCACTCCTAAAACCTTGTGCTCTTTTACTATATCGATTGTAGAGCTGCCCAAGCGGAGCCCGCCAGTCAAACTTACTGGTTTGTTTTTTGAACCAAACAGAATGACTTTTGATTTTTTAGGATTTAGGAGGAGAAATTCTAGAGGCCCGTGTACTGTGCGATGTCAGTGCACGTTAAAGAACCCCAGGTGGTCGAAATTTCCGGAGCCCTCCACTACGGCGTCTCTCATAGCCGCAGTCGCTTTGGGACTTTAAACCCTGTAAACCAAACCAAACCTTTTTAGGATTTATTCGTACACAGCTTTTGCTCGACCAATCAAGCAATTTGCAGAGAGTTTCATTAGCGGTATGCAGTAGGTGAGAACTATTATCTGATGTGAAAAACAAGCTGGTATCATCAGCGTACAAAACAAACTTGACATGCTTATCAATACGATCTTGACAGTGAAAGCGCTCAAAAAAACAAGGACGACAGAAAAGGAAAGACATACAAAGCGCTTTGTATGTCTTTCCTTTTCTGTCGTCCTTGTCTTTTTGAGCGCTTTCACTGTCAAGATGGAAAACCAACTCGCCCACTCAATTCCATTATCAATACGAACAACATCGTTCACATAGATATTAAACAAAAACGGTCCCAAAACGCTGCCTTGAGGGACCCCGCATGGTATTTCTTCAAAGGACGCCAGACTGCCATCGATAACTGCAGACTGCATGCGTGTTGCAAGGTATGACTTTAAGAGTGAGTGGGGTACGCCCCGAATGCCATAGTGTACAGTTTATTAAGGAGAACAGTATGGTTGAGGCAGTCGAAAGCTTTGCTATAGTCTACAAACACCCCAAGCGTCAGTTTATTCGCATCCATGCTTTTGAGTACCAATTCCTTTTGAATCAAAAGGGCGGACTCGGTAGAGCACCCTTTTCTGAACCCATGCTGACATTCAGAAAGAAGTTTATGCTTGGTAAAAAAGGGGTCGAGACGAGACAGAATAACTTTTTCAAGACCTTTTGAAAACACTGGGAGAACTGACACTGGTCGGTAGTTGGCAGCATCATTTTTGTCGCCGCCTTTATATATAACTGAAACTTTTGAGCGTTTCATGTTGAGGGGAAAAAAACCCGTCTCCAGTGCAAGGTTATAAATGTGTACGAGGGCTGGACAGATGACGTCGAGGACGTATTTGACCGGTCGGACCTGGATATTATCTATGTCAAGGCTTTTACTGTTCTTCAGTGACGTAAATATGTTGTAAACCTCAGCTGTATTAGTTGGCACCATAAAAACAGTGTTCAAGAGGTTGTCGTCAAGGGCGCAAGACGTTACAGAAGGAGCAGCATTGCTAGTCATGGCAGTTATGTAGTGGGTGTTGAAATGCTCTGCTAGAGCACCCTCAGTAAGCAGTTCACCTTGGACAGTCATCTGAAGCTGATTAGGCACAGCTGTACGCAGGCCGAGTGCGTCGTTTACAATCTTTCTGCGCGGTAAGGCTGTCCACCCATAATAGTGTTACGGCTCCTTTCTTTTTAACTGCTTGATCATCTTGATCATCTTCCTGTGTTTGCTTGCATTAAGAACGCTAGTACAATTGGAAGTAAGTCCACATCAATCACATACCAAGCTCTTACAGAATCATCATTGAAATCCTTTAGGGATGCGCTCATGAAAGTATATTGGAGTAAGATAGCTGAACTTCATGACGCAAATGTTTTTTTTTTATAATACGTTTGTCGATTGCTTTAAACAGATATATCACGACTGCTTGTAACACGTGTGAAAAGTCGCAGAATCCGCAAGCCATGGGTAACGCCAGAGCTTCGCAGAGAAATACAAATGAAAGACAAGCTGTATAGAAAATTTTTGAGCAGCCGGAAGGTTGAGGACCTTGCGGTATTTAAGAAATATAGGAATAAATTGACTAAAAAACTGCGGTCTGCACGAACAGCCTATCACGTGTCACTTCTAGAGGTTAAGAATGCTCGAAATGGTGTACTATGGTCGAGATTAAATACACTTCTGCAGCGGGACAGTTCACGCACTGCATTAACAAAATTAAATATTGATGGAAAGGAAGTTTCTGGCGTTGAACTGGCTAGTGTATTCAATACTTTTTTAACGAGCTTGGCTCCCCGTGCTGTAACACGTGCTGCCGGATCTGACACTTGCAAATATGTTCGAATTCAGAATGATGAAACAATTCTTCTGCACCCAGTCACGGTAGACGAAGTAGTGTCGGTGATAAGAAATCTTAACAATAGCAGTAGCTGTGACATTGATGATATCCAAATACGGCCAGTCAAGCATGTAGTTGATATAATTGCTCCCATACTTGCTCATATCTTTAACATCTGTTTAGAAACTGCAGTTTTTCCGGAGAAAATGCTATTAGCAAAAGTTGTTGTTCTTTACAAAAAAGGAGATTGCAACGCCCTCGCCAACTACAGAGCAATCTCTATTTTGCCAGTGTTTTCGAAAGCATTTGAGAAAATGGTCCATCTAAGAATGTCAAATTTCATCCATAAATTTAACTTGCTAACACCATTTCAGTTTGGCTTCTGCAAAAGCAAATCAACTGAACTTGCATTACTCCAACAAAAGGAATATACAGGGTGTTTCACCTAAGACTTTCTGCAATTTTTTAAAATAAGCTTTTTGAATTAGATGCGCGCTTTTTCTGGCATAGCATTGTCAGTGGTGTAGTACATCATAATTCAACTAAGACGTGCTAACTAGCAGGCTTGTTAACCAATATTTAATAGTTAACTTTTAAACTATTACCGTTGGGCTCCTTAATTATTAAGAGGCATGTAGCCCACCGTAAGTAATGTCCATATCCGTTTTTAGAATTTCGAGAACGCGATTATCCTCGGCGCTATGGCCCAACAAATTTTGACTATTTCGACGAGTTAGGTTCACTGGAGAGGTTGCTTTGCCTACAAGCTTCTCAAACCGCATGTAATTTGGCGCGATGTAGGCGAAATTTGTTGGGCCACAGCACCGAGGATAATCGCGTTCTCGAAATTCTAAAAACGGATATGGACATTACTTACGGTGGGCTGCATGCCTCTCAATAATTAAGGAGCCCAACCTTAATAGTTTAAAAGTTAACTATTAAATATTGGTTAACAAGCCTGCTAGTTAGCACGTCTTAGTTGAATTATGATGTACTACACCACTGACAATGCTATGCCAGAAAAAGCGCGCATCTAATTCAAATAGCTTATTTTTAAAAATTGCAGAAAGTCTTAGGTGAAACACCCTGTATAATAAAGCAACTTGAAAACAAAGCTATTGTCATTGGTGTATTTGTGGACTTCTCAAAGGCTTTTCACGTCGTAAATCATAAACTCTTACTAAACAAATTACACTACTATGGTATCCGAGGAAAAGCGCTCTCACTGTTAAGTTCTTATTTGTCGTTTAGACAGCAAGCGGTGTACATAAATAGTATACGGTCTGAACCGAAGCCGCTCTTCTGCGGTGTCCCCCAAGGCAATACGCTAGGGCCTCTACTCTTCAATATTTATCTAAACGATATTGTCCACATCAGCGATAATACAGTTTTTCATCTACGCCGACGATAAGAGCGTTTTTTTTTTTTCAGGTGAAAATGTGCATGAACTTATGAAACAATGTAATGCCACAATGAAAGCTCTTGAGGTCTGGTCTGCAGTTAACCTGGTGCAAATAAACGAGAGTAAGACCAAAGCTGTCATATTTAGGCCGAAAAATAAAGTTATCCCACCGCACGATAATATTATATTAAACTCACGGGCTGTAGAAATTGTTGAGCAGTTTAAATGCCTTGCGGTTATATTTTCTGCCAGTATGTCATGGGATTATCATGTCAATTATATCTTGAAAAAAATAGCTTAAATCACTGGTGTTATAGGCCGTCTAAAATACATACTTCCCACAAAAACTAAGATGCTGGTATACAATTCAATATTCAACTCGCATTTAAACTATTGCTAGTTGGTGTGGGGCACTACAACATTCACTAACCTTGAACGTATTCATTTAATGCGAAAAAGATATCTCCGAAATACATATAATTTACCATTCCGACATCCAAGTGCAGCTTTCTTTTGTCATTCCAGAGTTATTAAAGCACATAATCTTTATAAATATCGCCTCAGTGTTACTTTTAAAACAGAAATCAGGAAAAATGTAACAAATCTTAAAAATTTAGCAGAACTAAGGAAAAAAGAATCAGTCTATCCAACAAGACGTGGCGAAGAATGGACCGTGCCAACACCTCGACTAAATCTTGGTAGGGAATGCCTTCAGTACACACGTCCATCTCTTCTAAATAGGTATATCCACATTAACCTCGATTTGTTTTCTTTTTCACGTCGTGAACTACATAATTTGTTTTTGAATAACACGGTTTAGGTTTCATTATGTATACATATTGCTGTTTCGTGTATTCTCGGGTGCTTCCTTGATGTGCTTGTTTTTTAAAATTGTGTAAACTCTTGTGTTGCCTACCTGTCAATAATTAGGATTGTAGACTTGTCAAGCTGCCCAAGGGCAGCTTTTTTCTACGATTCCTCCATCTGTAGTGTTAGATGGGAAATAAACTTTGAAACTTTATCATCCCCACACAGACTCGCGCAGGAGGAGGAGGAGGATAAACTTTATTTCCGCCGACAAATGTAGCAGACGGCGTGGGGTTACAGCCCCATCAAGTGGCCATGAGCCCGTGGCGTTCGGCGACTTCTAGGGCTCTTGTCACAACCCGGATTTGTGCGTCCGAGTCGGAACTGAGCAATGCGGCCTCCCACTGGTCTTGATTCGAGAGCTGAAAACCTCGAGGAGCGGAGTACCGAGGGCAAGCCCAGAGCATGTGGGATAGAGTGGCATGTTCGCCACACAGTTGACAGGAAGGGGAATAGACCCCAGGGTATATAAGGGCATATATCGCGGGGTTGGGGAAGGTGTTCGTTTGGAGTTGCCTCCACGGAAGCTCTTGGGGTTTGGTGAGAGAACTATGTGCGGGGGGATATACAAACGGTAGTGCATGGTTAAGTCATGAAATGTAACCATAAAATCTCTCGCCGTCCGCAGGACGGGCGACACCACATCCCGGTCGACGATAATCCTCGGGCAAAATTGTGGGCCGCCTCGTTCCCTGGATGGGATGAGTGCGCAGGGACCCAGGTCAATTGGATCGGGCGGAGTTGGAGGTTGCGCAGAGCCTCCGAGAAGCGCTTGGTGGCGTCTCGTGATCGGACGACGCTCCAGATCACAACGAAGGCTGCTGCACGAGGCTCATCGGGCACGCTGCGTGAAACGTGGTCCAGCTGCAGCTGCAGCGTGGACAGCCTTCACGGACTTGCAATTGATTTGTTTTTTTCAGGAAATAAAATGGCGGAGCATTTGTCTCACACACCGGTAGACGCCGGAATAGCGCCGTAAGAGAAGGGAGGAAGGTGCATCCATATATCTTCCGCCTGCAGCAATACTCGAGCGTCATTGCATGGTTGTCGTTACCCTGGCTGATCTGACACGAGGCTCACCACGCTAACAGAGCCACCTCAGCAGGCACGATCTAATGGTCCAGCTTAGAACAGAACTGCAGAAAGTGTGAAATCAAAGCCATATACGCTCAGTTGCGCGCCGTGATCTTTCTAGCCACGCATCTGTCGAATGCCCCAATTATGTGTAAAATTGTGGTGTAACTCACAAACAGGCACCTTGGTCACGTCCCTTGGCCAGATGAGGCGAAGTTAATTTTTCTTCAAGTGGCGACACCGATGCGCTCGTTTCAGGCGAAGCTTCCAAAGTTCCCAACCCCCGCTCTCGCATGCCTATCCAATTAGCACTGTTATTTGACAGCTGCGGCCACCGTATCCCCGCAAACTTGTTAATTTCATCCGCCCACCTAACTTTCTGCCGGCCCCTGCTACGTTTGCCGTCTCTTGGAATCCACTCCGTTACCCTTAAGGACCAACGATAACCTTGCCTTCGCATTGCATGTCCTGCCCAAGCCCACTTATTCCTCTTGATTTCGACTAGGATGTCATTAACGCGCGTTAACGTTACACCTATCAAATTTCTTTCCATATCACGCTATGTTGTCCTCGGAACGTCTGATTCTGGAATTGAAACTCCAGAATTATCAGTCAATGAAATTACATTACAAGTAGAGGGGCTTATTGCTTTCCAGAAGCGCTTGGTATTATCATGCCGCATGTTAGGTAAGGTGGTAGAGAAGATATTCTTAGCTGGGGCTACCTCGGTGTCATAGTTAGTAGCGCCAATGCGCTATTTATTCCAAGCCTGGGCAGTGCCTACAGTTTTAGCTGCATGAGATAATCGCTTCTGTTTGTTGTCTAGTCTTTCAACTATTTTTTATACCACGGGGAACTAGGGCGTTCTGTTATGGCGATAGTCGGAATCTATATGGTGATTAGGCATTGCATTTAGGCCTTGGTAAGTAGCCTGTTAGGTTCGAGAGAGCGAAGCTAAAAACGAGATGTACACTTGTAAAAAAAAGCAGCGAAGTCGCGGTTGAAGCCTATATAATCATCTTTGTTGTAAAGAGTAAGCGTTTTCTTTATCCATTTGCTATTTTGTAGTGGCAAGAAAATGTAGCATGAATGGCCAAGTGATCGCTGAGACGGTCTAGATAAGGTATGGGCGAGAAGCTGTCAGGTTGCGACGTCAGCACAAGGTCCAGGATGTTAGCAGAAAGGCCAGTCACTCGAGTGGAACGGGCCACTAACTGATCCAGCACGAAAATAAGACAGGTGAGCGCAAAATCGCTGGCATGGTTAGATTTCGAAAGTGTGGAAGCAAGATCAGACCAAAGGATAGATAGGAAATTGAAGTCGCCATACAGTAATCAAACGCAACAGTAATCCAAACAGTAATCAGTAACCAGTAATCAAGCAAACAGTAATCAAGCCAAACAGTAATCAGTGACCAAACACTCCATCGCACCACGCATAGCATAGAGCGCCATCACAAGCGGGTCCTGATGACGCGAGACGCATTCCCGATATGTGATCTTCAAACTAAAAAAAAAATGCCTTTGGCGACTGGGCCTCACCACATCGTAGCCAATAGTGGCATCCGGCCGCCAAAGAGCTGATCGTTCGGTCGCTTCTCATTTAGTCTTGAAAGGCTCTGCAAGGTCACCCGAGAGCAGCGTGCAATGCGAGAGGACCGATAGATTCGAAATGTCAAATAAATAATGAACTCTTTATAGAATACAGCCCCAATAGCTAAATCCACGAAACAGTTCGCTTTCGAACCGACTCTATTTGCTGCGGCGCCATTTTTACGTACGTATGTGCAGGGCGAACGTTGTGGGAGGACGAGGGGTGGGCAGTCGTCCTTGGCGTTCGCGGCAGGGTGCCTCTCATTGTGAATTTGCGCGGGAAGCCCATGGCCCGGCATAACTTTCGTAGCTTCCGTTTTGATGTGATTCGGTGGCAGTGCCGGCGCTCAGAGGTTGCCGTCGGGGTCTGCAGAGTTTTCTACGCTAGCGTGAGCTCCTAGTTCCGCTCACGGAACAGTTCAGTTGCAACTTGGAGAACACGCACTTCCGCAAGAACAGTGCTCGTCACTACTACCGGCGTACTAATCTATTCGACATACAAAAATGCTGACTAAAAGCACCATGAAGCATGTCGCTTGAATGTAAACATTGTGGTTCCTCCTTTTGCCTCCCTGATGTGCGCAGTGTCGGGTGATCTTTATCAGCGACATGACTGATGATGCTTTCCAAAGGCATTTCAGGCTCTCTAAAGAATTAGTGCTCCCGCTGTCCACCGAACTGCAAGACAAAGTCGGGCCGGACTAAGGAGAGAACAATGTCTTCTGCGCGCAGCTCTTCTTCGAAGCCGGACGTTCTCGGGTGTATGTTGTGAGAAGGAAAGCGAGCCTTGCGTGTGCTAAGACACGCCCTCCTCCTCTTCACTCGCGCGTCGGCGGCGGCACCACGAGAGAAAGTTCCAGATGCTTCTCGAAACCGCGCCCGGACTTTGACCAATGAGGACGCGCGCCCAGCGCGAAAAAGAGAAGGAGACTGCAAGGCTGATAGTGTGTGCATGTACGTGCCTGCCTTGGCGCGAAGAACAGACAGACGTGGAACAAGCCTATATAAGAAGGTTGTTTTCCACTGTTGTCTAGTCCGAGCCGTCGTTTAAGCTTCAGTGAAGAGCGCCCGCTCGATTCCCGGGACAACACCACTTGCCCAGCGGCGGTTCAACGAGGCAGCGCGCGCCAGCCTGCAGGACGACATCGTCGTGAACCTCTGCTTGTCGGACTGTTGCAGTGCCCGGTGAACAAAGTGTGTTTTGTTTGTTTGCCTCTCTCTTGTGTTAGTGCACTTTAGGTGCAATATCCCTTTTGTATTGTAATCTCTCTCGAGTGTAATTTACACGAGTTGCATTTTTTTGTTAAGCATTTTGTATGTGTTTGTACTAGTGATTGTGAAATCCTCCGTATCGTCTCATTGCTGTATAAAGTTTGTTTTGTTTGTGAACCTTTGGCTCCGACCCATTCTCTGGCTTGCGACCGGTGACAGCTGGGCACCAAACGACCAAAAACCTCTTTTCATTTTGTAGCTATTCTCCGCTTAGTTTGCCACGCTGAGTCGATGGCACCTCCTTTGAGTCCGAGACCGCTTCCCTTCGAGCTTTAAGGGTGTCTGGGAACGCACGCTAAATGTGCGCGAAGTATGGTGACACTGAGACAGGGTGATGAGTTAACATTCGTCTCCAGAATGTGAAATAAATGGGTGTCATACGTGTTTAGCTAAATCTATATTTATACATTGCCTTGAAGAAAGTTTAATTCGCTAACTGATTAAGACATACATATATCAACAGGAAACAAAACAGAGAATGTCGCATCCAGCTATCCATAAAGGACCGCGCGTACGATTCGCGGATGGTACGTGGACTGTAACAGCGGGGTTGCCGTAGGTGTCTTCTACTCATCTAATTGTTCTTTTTACGGCGACAGCCCTTATACGCGCTCGTTCCTGGGTTTCGCATGATCGACATCGTTGCAGTAGTAGTGGTAGTAGTATGTTGCATTATTTTGAAATCGTCCGCGTAACCGGTGGTTGCGTTGTCATGGGAGCCATTAGGAGAGTGGCTATAGTGGAAAGGGCTGGTATGACGTGAGCGGAGGTATGCGCAAAAAAAGCTTAAGCAGCAATACAAAGCGGGGAAAGCAGCTGAAGAAGATCAGGTTACAGCTGATCTGTTCAAGGGTAGACGGGAGATTGTGCTAGAAAAACTAACCGTAGAAAAACTAACTCTTCATACGCAGTACCTTCTCACCTTTAGCGTACGAGAAGCTTGGAAGAACGATCAGAGTACCGTAATTCATTAGACTTCTAGGACTTGAGAAATTACAGACGGATTAGCTTAGTGTGCGTTGCCTACAAGGTATTTACTAAGGTAATCGCAAATAGAGTCAGAACGTCCTTACACTTCAATTAACCAAGTAATCAGGCGGGTTTTAGTAAAAGGTACACGAGAATAGACCATATTGTCACGTGGTGGTACAATGTACCTTCAGTACAATGTGCAGTCTTTGCCAAAAGTAACCCGGCACAGGTGGTTTGTTTCTTAGTCGCGTAGCGAAGCACTCATGGCAGCCCTTAAGCTCAGATTCTGTGTAAAGAAAGGTGAGACCTTGTCCTTACATTATGGCACCGGTCGGTCTTTAGGGCTGCTGTAAATGCTCCGTTATACGTTTGAGAAGCAAGAACCTGTTGCTCGGTTACTTTTGGCAAAGGGGGTACATTTCGGGCGCACTGATTCAGAAACTTCGCCCTTCAGAAATTAAACAGCTTTTGCATGCGATATATTGCTACGTGCTAGCTGATGAACAACATTATGTACAGCGCGAAAAACTAAGACAGGGGAAGAAACACGCAAACAAACAAGCGCTGTTTGTTTGCGTGTTTCTTCCCCTGTCTTAGTTTTTCGCGCTGTGCATAATGTTGAACGTTCACCAACTCGCCCAGTTTTCGGTTCTGCTAGCCGATGAATACAGAAAAACATGACGGATGGCACGATTTTAATGGCTGTGGTCATAGCGCTAGCGCTCCGCTGCCCGCTTCGTCATCAATTAGCCCGCGACAATACATCAGGCCAATACTTGAATACGCCTGTACCATGTGGTGTCTCTGGCTCAAAGTTTTGGCATTTAAGGGACAGTAAAAGTGCAACATTTACAGGATTTATTTGTTTTGCCGATTACACTGGAAAGTTCAGCGTGTCGCGCGCAAAGCAAAACCTGGGCTAACTTCAGTTTTATGTCATATTGCGTGGACATGCCAAACGTCACCTTAACTTCTATTTTTTTTGCGTATTTCCCCTCTCCCCATTCACTCCCTCCCTCTCTCCTAAAATGTCAATTCGGTGCTGTATTTTTTTAAATAAATAAATACGAATAGAAATAACGCCAAGCAGCCAATGATTACTTCGTAAGTCTTACCACAAAGCGCACGCTTTACTGCGAAAGCAGTGCTACTGAAACAACCCTCCTGGACATCCCAGCATCCAAAATTCGGCGCACATTCGAGAAGTGCAAGCAATCTCGCCAGCGCGCCCCGTAGAGTATTCTGCACACTGGAGAACAGAACCCCGGAGAGGGCGTAGCCTTGACCGTGCAGAGTGACTCCCTCTCCACTTCGCTCGCTGGCCGGCGCTGCCGGATCGGAAGAAAAAACTCGAATTTACTGGGAACCAGTTTCCAGGCCTGGCCAAAGGCGACGCGCGACTGGCGCGAGGTTGAGAGGGAAGTTTTGCGGTTAATACTGTGTGTACATTGTGGGTGGAAAAAACAGCGCGCAGGGGCGGAAGAGAAAGATGAAGGAAACTGCACGGTCGAGCGCTGACACATAACTATTATTTGCTAAAAAAAAACAGACACTTATAGTTAAGAAAAGTCACGTGGCCTGACGTCACCGGCGCGCATGCCCAGAGTACAACAGTCTAAGAACTACATCATGTGTCAATAATAAAAGCCTTACAACTCGATTTCCGAACACCGTGACTGACAGAAAAACCACGAGACAGCCCGAAAAAAAAAAAAAACCAAAAGCACTAAAGAACATGACGTGTTCTCAAAAAACTAGACCTCTTTATCGGGCTGTCTCGGGTTTTTGCGGTCAGTCACGGTCTTCTGAAATCCAGTTGTAAGGCTTTTATTATTGAAACAGGATGTAGTTCTTAGGCTGCTGTACTCTGGGCATGCCCGCGGGCGATGTCAGGTCACGTGACTTTTCTTAACAATAAATATCTGTTTGTTTTTTCGAATAAATAATAGTTTTGAGCCAGCGCTCGTCCGCGTGGTTGGCTTCATCTTTGTCTTCCGTCCCTTTCGCGCTGTTTTTTGCACCCAAAATGAACGTTTACCAACTCTCCTAACTCTCCATTCTACTATACTGTGTGTATGTGCGCGTCTGCCTTGGCGCGAAGAACGAGCAGACGCGGCGCGCGCCTATACTATATGAAGGACGTGGACCGCTGTCAGTCAGTCCGAGCCGCCGTTCAAGCTTCGCAGAAGCTCTCCCGCACGACTCACGGCCAGTCGCCCAGCCACGGAGCAACGAGGCAGCGCGTGCCAGTCTTCGAGATCGGATCCTTCGGTCGTCGGACCGCCGCAGTGCCCGCTAAACAAATCGTTCTCTTTGTATTTGACCCTCTCCTGCATTAGTGCACTTTAGGTGCAAGGTCTTGCTCCTCTCTCCTGTGCCTCTTTGGATGCACTGCCTTGTATTGTAGAATTACTTTGGAAATTCTTCTCTACCGTCCCTTTGCTTTAGAAACTTTTTTTGTTTGTGAACCTTTGGCTCATTTCTCTGAAAAAAATCACACAATGTTGAAAAAACACTTAACTGAAATAATCGATTTAACCAGAAATTCTTTTTCGTCACAGTTTTCTGTTATTATGCAGTACTTTGTACGTAACACGATAGTTTGTACTAACAGTCGATGTCTGAAATTCTCTTTGCATGTCATGTTTTCAAAGCCATTTTCTTTCTTTTTTGTCCCGCCGAATGTTATCTACCAGTCTTATTAGACTGCTTTGCTTTTAAGCTTGTACTACGCTTACGCTATTCTGTATAAGTCCGCCCATTTTGAATTTGGTTTTACATATGTTGTGTACTTGGACCCGAACTAGCCGATGGCTATGAGTCCAAAAGGTGTTTTCTACTTTCTGTAAAAGAAATTCGAAATAAATTGAATTGAATTGAATTCAGACCCGTTCTCTGGCTTGCGACCGACGAAAGCTGGGCACCAAACGACCAACCCCCTTTCTACCCTGGTAGCTGGTCTCTGGCAAAGCTTACCACGTTGAGTCGATTGCATCTTCTTTGTGATCGAGACCGCTACCCCTACACGTCTGAGAGCGCCCGCTGAAGTGCGCGAGAGATGACACCCGGCTGTAAGAACGAGGGACGAATCATACCTCCCGAAGATGGTGGAGGTTGCAGCAGAGGTAGTGGTACATCTGAGTCGCCGTCAGCATTCCCTCTACGGACAGGCGCAGGTCGGCTGCCTTGCTGGCGACTTTCTCAAGACCCTTGTCCACGTTGAGCAGCAGCTGCAAAGGGCAGCCACTCGCGTTACGAAAACGCCTCCTGGCTGGAAAGAAGGGTTGGGCCTTGCGAGCTGGCGATGTATGGATCACACAGGAATTCTCTCCTAACCAGCGCAGCGGCTGGAGCTGCGTTGCCTGACGAAATTGAGCATCGAATTAATTAATGTAGAGTCCATGCCATGGCATTACGGAGCACGTCTCGGCGACCGAGCTCTTTTCACGCCGTCATCATCATCATCAGATTGACTACGCCCACTGCAGGGCAAAAGAAGGTCAGGAACTATTTAACACACATGTTAGCACATGCCGCTGGTGAGCTTCTGTATGAACCTAAGAAACCATCATATCTTGTGTAAGAAACGGGCGAGAATTTTAAAACCCGAAGCGTGCTCGGTAATACTCTTGCCGCACTTGTAGTTACATGTGCATGGGGCACAGCAAAAGACAAAAGAAATCGTCAGCTAACCTGCGTCCTATCCTGAGCCATCATTACGTCACGTAAAGGGACGTGCTATGTTCAAACATACTGCAAACGATTTATTTCGCACTTCTGACCTATTTATGACCTACAGATTTCGTATTCCTTTTATCTTTAAGTATCATTCTGGTTATTTGACATCCGAATGTATTTTCTTTTGTTCTAGATATATTATTACATTTATAGGCTGATCGTGTAATTCTTGCTTTCTGTTTTTACGCAACCAATATTCCAGCCTTGCCTTGCTCGTCTCCCTTGTGCTAATTTTTCCTTCACTACCCATAGCTTCAGCGTGTCCTATTGCATTTATTTATTTATTTATTTGAAATATTACAGACCATGTATGGTCCTGGCAGGAGCCGCATATTCAGTCATTTAACAAGAAATAACAAGCTTATACAGACAAAAATAGCCGAGAAAAACAAACAAAAACAAATAAACTGTCTGGCATCTTCATATGAAACTAAGAATTCATGAAACAAGGAGGTGACGTTCTAATGCTGCTCTAATATTACCTGAATAAAAAATGTGGGAAAGTAAGGCATTGCATTCATGTACAGCTCTGGGGAGGAAGCTGTTTTTACGCCTGCTTGTGTGGGCGAAACTTGGTGTCAGTGGGTGTTCCTGTCAGTGTATGGTAAATAAGCGCTGGAGCTGGTTTAAACTGATTCGGCGCCGTCCACCACGGTGTTCCTCATAGCATGCGTCGCTGCGTTGTTCGCAGAAACGCAAATTTCGGCCTTAGAGCTTTCTCTTTGCCAGGCAAGACGCAGCTAGCGCGATTTGGAACCACTTCCCGCTGGCTCGAGCATTTTCTATGATGTTCGAGATTACTATCCGTGTTGCTTTTTCTCGGAAAAGTGTGCTGCGCTGTCTTAAGACGGAGCAGCCATTCTACCCATTGCTGCCGAGCGTACAGCCTTTGGCAAAAACTTGCAGCCCAGTGGGTTTGCTTCTGAAGCACACTGTCTGGTTCGTAAGGTAAGAAGATGTTTTGTCCTGTTGCCTCCGATGCGTACGACTTCCACAGGTGCTAAAGGAGCGCCACAACAGTGCTTAGAAGCAAACCCCCTGTGCTCTAAACTTTTGACAAAGGCTGTACTTCATCTGAAAGTAAAGCCAGTCTGCTTTTCGGAACCTCCGTTTGCCTGACTGCCGTCGCTGCTGGGCAACAATATCAGGCAGCTCAAGTTTTTAGCTGACAACGATATGGACTGCCAAAATATGCATTTTTAGATAGCCCAGAAAACAAACAGATGACAGCATTCGTTTCTTTTACCACTGCTATTTCTGCTCTTTGGGGAGCTCAAGCGCATACGCTGACTCACTTTCAGTGCGTAGTAGATCTGCAGGGGCAGCTTGGCCCTGTCGCTCAGGCGGGCCCTCTTGACGCCGGCGTTGACTTCCTCGGCCACGTCTCGCCCCAGAGTGCTGAACATGACCGCTTTGTCCAGCAGCGTGGCGGCCTGGCCAGTGGCCCGCGTGCCCTGCGCCGATCGAGAGTTGGTAGTCAATACTGCTGGTTCTGTGTGTCTATCCTTTCCTTCGCCGTTCATCAAGACTTAAAGGTGCAGTGAAGAGGAATCTGAACTCGTCTTTCTGCCGCGGGAACCCGATTACACGTTCCGAGCGTTCTCAGAAACTTCGACTTCTTGCCCTGTGTGGCCGATTCCCCTAATAAAATCGGATTAACGTCCGGCTCCGGCCTTTTTTTTTAATTCTCCCCGTACGGTGGGCGGAGTCGACCAACGCGTGGAGTGCCTTTCAGCCAGCTCCGTGGAGGCTTGCCACTCTGCCATCGGCGGAGTAATACGTAGCAATATGCTAAGCCACTCAGGAAAAGAACTGCAAAGCATAATCAATCAGTTAGACAGGCAGAGCAGAACGGTGGGGCTAAGAATTAACATGCAGAAAACCAAAGTAATGTTCAACAGCCTAGCAAGGGAACAGCAGTTCGCAATTGGTAGCGAGGTGCTGGAAGTAGTAAGAGAATATGTCTACTTAGGGCAGGTAGTGACCGCAGATCCGGATCATGAGAGGGAAATAACTAGAAGAATAAGAATGGGGTGGAGCGCATATGGCAGGTTCTCTCAGATCATGAATGGTAGCTTACCAATATCCCTGAAGAGAAAAGTATACAACAGCTGTATCCTACCGGTACTCACCTATGGGGCAGAAACGTGGAGGCTAACAAAGAGGGTTCAGCTTAAGTTAAGAACAACGCAGAGAGCTATGGAAAGGAAAATGATAGGTGTGACGTTAAGAGATCGGAAGAGGGCGGAGTGGGTGAGGGAACAAACTCGGGTTAATGACATCTTAGTGGAAATCAAGAGGAAGAAATGGGCTTGGGCAGGGCATGTAATGCGAAGGCAAGATAACCGCTGGTCGTTAAGGGTAACGGAGTGGATTCCAAGAGAAAGCAAACGTGGCAGGGGACGGCAGAAAGTCAGGTGGGCGGATGAGATTAAGAAGTTTGCGGGGATAGAGTGGCGGCAACTGACAAAGGACAGGGTTAATTGGAGAGACATGGGAGAGGCCTTTGCCCTGCAGTGGGTGTAGTCAGGCTGATGATGATGATGCGAAAACAAATAATCCCTGCGCATTTTTATTTCTGCGGGCTTGCTTTGCAGCTATGTTATCTGCGAATTAAACTATTTATTCGCGGAAACCTAAAAAACAAAATAAAGCGAAAGCAGAGCATCCACGGAGCTGGATGAAAGGCACTCCACGCGTTGGTCGACTCCGCCCACCATCCTGGGAGAATAAAAAAAAAAAACAAATGCGGGAGCTGGACGTTAATCCGATTTAATTAGGGAAATCGGCCACACAGGGCAATAAATCGAAGTTTCTAAGAATGTGCGGAACGTGTACACCGAGTTCCCGCAGCAAAAAGACGAGTTCAGATTCCTCTTCGGTGCACCTTTAAGAAAATAACAAATGCTGACTGCCAGCAGAAAAGCGGTTCTTCTCACTCGGGCAACTTACATCGCTGAGCCAGAGGAAGTAGTTGTAGCGTTGCTGGAGCATCCAGAGGGGCACGTACTGCGTCGGGTCCGGGCTGTACGTGAGCGCCAGCTTGGTGCCAATGTCCTGCGGTGAGGCGAGTGCTTTCATGCTCTGCACTCAGCTTCTTGTCCCAACTGTGCCGCCACTCGGGGCTTTTTCCATTTAAATCCAGCATCAGGCCTAAGCGCCCGAGCGACCCCACATTGAGGGAATGAAAAAAAATGGGCGTTGCTCTTTCCATGTTCTCCGCAACGGGAAGCTCTCAACATAACGGCAATCGCCGGTGTAACGCTAGTTCGGTAATTCTGCATGGCTTGTACTTTGTGCCTTTTTGATAAAAGCACATCTTATTTGCTGAATGATAAGCTCTGCCACTGCTGCTGCTGCCAGTTCCAAAAGAGGGAGTTCTTTCGGAAAAGCACAACACAAAAGAAGACACAG
This sequence comes from Amblyomma mixtum, assembly GCF_055824585.1. NCBI lineage: Eukaryota > Metazoa > Arthropoda > Arachnida > Ixodida > Ixodidae > Amblyomma > Amblyomma mixtum. The sequence continues at coordinate 135,763,506 of NC_143012.1, read as the reverse complement.
GAAAGAACTCTTAACCTCTAGGAAACACCCTCACACATCATTCATAAAACAGCGCACGTATAAACAGCATGATAGTGACCGTTGATTGACTCAAACAAATAAATTAAAAAAATAATGTAAGGGGCTGCAGAAGGCACCTCTGGGCGTTTCTCCTTTTAACTTTTGTACAATGAGAGAGAGATCGCAATAGAATTCTTTGTTTACGACGCAAAACTCTGTTTTCCCTAGAAAGCCCAAATAAATGTTTCTCTTCCATTTTTTGAAAAGGAGGAGCCCTCTCTACAATAGGGCATCAACTTCTCCTTTTGTCTATGTTGATAAAAAAAACTGAAAAATTCATATTTCGTGCCAAAAAGGACGCTTATGTAAAGGTACTGCTGAAGAATCTGTATCTGAGCTCTGTGGCTCCGTGGCTGTTACTGAGGAAGAAAAAAAAAGAATTGGTCAGTTTTATAAGTTATAAAACTAAGCGCACCGCTTTTTGAGAAGGGGTGGCTATCTTTATTTGCCCCTTCTCAACTGCTTTTACGCTGTTTACTGTTCTGTCATTGACCTTTTTTTACCATGTGTTCATACCTCGATTTCAGATTTTTATCGCTTTCGGTAATGTTCCTTCCGTGTTGGCTCTTTACGTCTTTTGGAGTTTGCACATTTTCATTTGTTTGTTATTTCAGATGTTAAGCTTTGACGCTAGCTACTTATCTCGTGACTGCGCAGCATGCCGTGCTTCTGTCGCCCTGTCCCCCCTCTCATTTTCACCCATTCAAGAAGAACCCTAGTTTGGGCTAATTGGTTCATGATTCAGGAGGAAAACGGCGCAAAAAAAGGTGGACAAAAGAGGGACAAACACGACAGGACCAGCGCCAACTTGCAACTGAATTTTATTTCGTGCCAAACCCGCCTTTATGTAAGCCAACACGCCGTAACATCAGTGTAATCACGCACACGCAGTAGAATAGATCACTGAAAGATATCTAACACATGAAGCACGATAGCAACCACGTAACATAGTATCATGGCTATCCGCAAAAAAAAAAACAACAACAAATGAATAGCAAACAGCTCTACAACGCTAAACAGTCATGACCAAGCAACTCTTAAACACCGAAAACGATAGAAACACATGAGTGATACGAGATGACCAACAAGAAACGTGAAAAAAAAGGTGAAGAATTGACACTGCTTTGGTCTCAACGCTTCATTCTTCACCTTTTTCCCACGTTTCTTGTTGGTCATCTCGTATCACTCATGGGTTTCTATCGTTTTCGGTGTTTAAGAGTTGCTTGGTCATGACTGTTTAGCGTTGTAGAGCTGTTTGCTATTCATTTGTTGTTTTTTTTTTTGCGGATAGCCATGATACTATGTTACGTGGTTGCTATCGTGCTTCATGTGTTAGATATCTTTCAGTGATCTATTCTACTGCGTGTGCGTGATTACACTGATGTTACGGCGTGTTGGCTTACATAAAGGCGGGTTTGGCACGAAATAAAATTCAGTTGCAAGTTGGCGCTGGTCCTGTCGTGTTTGTTTCTCTTTTGTCCACCTTTTTTGGCGCCGTTTTCCTCCTGATTCACCTGTTCGTAGGCCCAAATGAAGATAAGCCAGCCTCCCTCTCTGTGTCCTCTTCGGTTGGCTCCTGCTATCTTTGAGCCTATGTAAAGCCCCGCTAGACACCCCCAATTCGCACGCTTTCATGCGCCGACCGAAGGCGTTGACACGACAGGGAATTCTTTTCTCTTAAAGACACTATGAGTACAATTTCATCGACACGGGGGCCTACGATTGCAAAGGTGTCCCTTTGTCCAGGAGACCCTTTGCTCTCTGGGAAAACTCCCTGTTTTTTCTACATTACATTCCGTGCGTTTTTCATACAGAGAATACAAGCTTTGCGTAACAGGAGATCATAGGCACCGTCATGATAGGTGTCAGTAGTGTCCAAACAAAAGGCACATCTTCAGTGTCTACACGTATTTTCTGCCAAAAGATCGGAGCCTACCTTTTTTTTCCATGCTAATCGATAATTGCCATGGTAGGCTCGGCATACATTGCACGACAACAAACTGCTGTTAAAGGGGCACTCAGGACGAATAGACGCTGGCCTTGTCAATAGAGTATCGCATTCTAGTGCGTGCGTCGAGACCTATATTTTCTCTGCTGGGATCAGAGAGGCTACGCCACATTCCATTCACTTAAAAGAGGTGTCAACCCCTCGTTTTCTGCAAGGATGTTAGGGTGTCGAATGGAGGTTCCGGAATATTTCTAAATGCATATTTGGATCCGATAACTGGGTCTCTGCTGCTGGACAAAGTCAACACGATAAGGAAGGCCCACAGAAGCAATTTTCGCCCCGAACAATAATTGCATGGAGTTGTCTAAGAGTTAATGGGTAAAAGAGAAATGACGGTTCCACTAAACACTGGACCCTGAAAATTCATTTTAAGGACTTGACACTCGAGGTTAACAAGCACAAAAAAGGTGCAACGCAAGTACCCTGCAGTAGGCGTCGAAGGCGACACGCATAAAGGACAGGCTCAAGGGGGACGTCGCTCCGGGTAGCACTTCCCTGAAAAGAGAATGTGGTCGCCATTGAAGGTGGTACTGAAAAAGGCCGGGACAAACACATGAACAGGCAAGAATGGACAGTAAATTTAAAAGAGTGAGGTGTTCGCCAACGTCTAAAGAGAGATGCAGACACAGCTGCTCGCGCCGGTGCATGTAGTACTGTGCATTAATTATTCATTTGTCGTCTCCGCTGGTGGCGTGCTGCTGATGCCGTAATGCTGTCACTCGTTAAGCCACTGTGTTGAGAGTGCTGCGTTTCCATGGATGGTGGAAGGGACACCAGTCAGCGCGTAGGCGGCACAACAACCAAGTTAACAGCTGTTCATGTAAAACTTGCGACTCCGCTTTTCAAAGCATTGAGGCCATTGAGGTAGTATGCGCATGAAATGTTTGAGCTAGAAGCGATGCTTGTTGGGCGAGTTGGTGAACCGTGGTTGTAAGACAGCGCGTAACGAGTCGGGACGAAGCAGGAACACACGCCGAACGAGCGCTTGTGTCGTCGTGTGTTCCTGCTTCGTCCCGCCTCGTTACGCACTGTTTTACCACCAGATGAGCTAGCCTACAGAGACGCAGTTTTATCCGTAAACGGAGCTCTGCTCAGAGCATTACGTGCTTGTACTAGAATGTAGCCTGCTTGGCAGCCATAGCACACAGCGCGGCCCGGCTAGCGCAGCCTGCAGAAGCACTTAGGCCCCTAAAATTATTCTTGCTAACGTTTGTTCATTTCTCATCAAAGCTGCATGCTGGAGGCTTTGAGCATGAGTAAAGAAACATCGCATCACGTTGGCTGGACCGACGACATTTTACGCGGCGACATAATCGGACCATCGAAAAGCTACCAGGCGTCATCGGTTGTTCTTGTCAAGGACAAAAATTTTACACTTCGTTTTAGCGGCGGTTTCGATCACTTGAAATATATAAACAAGAAAGATGTCTATCCCTCCCACATATCGACCACACACTGCACCGAACGTGCAACGCCAGGTACTCCTCGTCGATCGATCCAAGCGAGACTACAGGCGCGTTGATGCCGAACAAAGAGACCGCGAGAAGACTTTATGAAGCCCCGCAGCTTCTTCGAATTCAGCGTCATTACATTTGGACTTTGCACCACACCCACTCTGTTTCAGCGGATCCTGGACACATGCTGGCAGGCCTTAAGTGGCTAACTTCCGTCGTTTATCCCGATAACGTCGTGGTATTCGCAGCAGACTTCAACGAACGCCCAAAGCATCTGCGTAAAGTGCCTGAAGCCATCTCCTGGACTTACATTAAAGCTATAAAAATGCGGCTTCGCCAATGCGAAGCTGTCGTTTCTAGGCCACGTTATCAGCAAGTACGGAGTGCGGCTCGATCCAGCAGAGATGGCCACTGTAGCCCAATTAGCGCAGCCTGCCGACAAAGAAATTGTCCGCAAATATGTCGAAATACGCATAAAATAGCGGTGTTTTGTAAGCAACTTTTCGAGCATTGCGGAACCCTTGACGAGCATGGCAAAACAGATGTCCCAATCCGGTGTCAGGTGCCGGAGATAGAAGCTTTCAATGAAGTTCATCGTTGTTTTCGAGAGCCACGTGTGTCTCGCCCACTTCGATGAAGACGACAAAACCGTGGTCTGTTCTGACGCAAGCAGTTCGTGCCTCACAGCCGTGGTCGTCCTTAAGAGGTGCTGAGCGAGTCATCGCCTACGTAAGCCGCTCGCCATCAAAGGCAGAGGACAATCCAGAGAAGGAAAGAGGCGGCCTTGCGATAATCTCGGCTGCAGCAAAGTATCGCCCTACCCCAATGGAAGGAAGTCGAGGTTATAAGCGAGCCAGTTTAGAGCACGCGTTGTTGTGCGGAGTCGCAAGAGGTCTTCCATCTTGGAAGACATCTTGAGCCGTCTCGCTCGCTGGAGCTTACGGACCTAAGTGTTTGCGAGTCCCGGTGCAAGCAGTCTGGTGCCGACTGAGGACCACATGTCCCTGTCGATGCGCCTTCGACGACGATGAGTACTCCTTCCTTTGAGCTCTCAGTGCCAGCACCTCCTCGCAACAGCAACGCTCGCACACCGACCTCCAACGTCTCATTCGGTAATCGCAGCGTCATTCAAACGCGGATTTTCGGCCCTTCGCGCACGTAACGATGTCCCCAATTTTGTTCGCACCGAACAAAATCAGTTTTATTTTGGCACCTGCAAGCCTTCGAAAAGAAAGTTTGCGGTCTTCACACCACGAGCCGACAGCTGGGAACTTCGCGTTTTCTCACACCTTTCGCCGAATTCCAGACAAATATTGTCATGGACTAGAAGACGACAAACTTCGCCGTGGCGCGGCACGGAACGCTCGCGCTAGGGCCACCGCCATTAAATAATTCCATCCCCATCGGCCATGTAGTCTCGCCTTCATCGGCTTGCCGTCACGTAAGAATATTGTTAATCTTGCACATCTGCTGGTGTCGCAAGGTAGATGCAAAATAGTAGCGAGGCTTCCATAGATGGTCATACGTTCAAAACATCTGGTCTCATGAGCTCACCAGCGCCTCTGGATGCTAGGGGAGGGGGGGGGGGAGGCAGCCAATTTCATGACGTTGTATGAAGTAACGCCTACGTCTGCTTTTGACGCGAATTACAAAGAGTTTTTTATTTCATTCGCTGCGTCGCATTTAAGAGCCCGTCCCTCTGAGGGTTGTTGCCTTGAGTTGCTGCTATATGTGTGCAGTTGGTAACCCGACAAAAGTAGCTGCCAAAGAAAACGGCGCAGATAGGCAGCAGCCCTTACAGGGGAACAGTCCAGCTCAATTATTGGTAGAAATTCTTGAGAATGTATTTTTCCTCACACGGCAGAGGGGTATCGCCTAAAAAGCGCTGCCGTAGCTGCACAATTCGCAGTGGATCGACCGATAAGTATGTCTATTACATTCGGGATTTATTATATCACTACACAAATAGTGATGAATCATACCGACCTCTATGCTACAGACAGTACAAACAAAGACATATAGCTTGTAAATAGCTCATTGATCACAGCACCGACACAAAAGGCGTGAAGTGCTGCAACGCTTCACCAAGTAAGAAACTAAAATGTGCAGGGAAAAAAACGTTAGGATCGCGGCAACAGAGACAAGCATGAGATGGAATGTCGGTGCAGCATGATGCACATGAAGCATAGAGAAGCCAGATTAATGTTCAGATCTGTATTTGGTCAGCTGCAAGAAAACAGCTATGTTTACTCTTGCATGCCAGAATTGATCACCTATGAAGGTCCAGCGGGAACAGATGCAGTATGGCGCCGACGGTAGTGGAGTCCAAGCTGTCGCAATATGCCACGGAGCACCGTTTCTTCTCGTGCCGCGAGCTCGTCATGTCATATAGCGCTAAGCGCTTTAAAAAAAAAAACAACGAGAAGCGTGCTACACTGGCCAAGGCGGATCTACCTTGCAGTGACGCTAAAAGAATTCGCACCGGCCGCACCCTGAATAAGAAAGCGAAGCACCAAGAAAACTCGGCTGCAGGGGTGGTATGAATCCTACCAAAAAGCAATGACAGAGGAGCAGCGAGTGTACGAGACGAAAACTTCGCTACTGGCGCATTTTGAGGCCGGCAAGCTAAATTTATGCATTTCCTCGGGCCAGGCAGTGCAGCCAGCAGGACGGCAGCGATCAGAAACTGTTTGCAACTTACTTTGTGAGCTACCGCCACTGTGATCGGAAACCGCAACAAGACCTGCAAAGTCGAGCTGCCAGTGGAACCACAATCATTACCAGGGGGCGCAATGAACACATGATGATATTGTTCCGAAGGAAATCGTGTATGGTTTATGGCAGTTTAACGTCCCAAAGCGCCTCAGGCTATGAGGGACGCCGTAGTGAAAGGGCTCCGGAAATTTCGACCACCTGGGGTTCTTTCATTTCACAACAGTACAACCTTTCCCGGCAATTCTATCAGCTGGGAAACAAATCAATTACAAAAAAAAATGATAGGTCATGCTCCACAAGAGGAAGCTTTGAATGCACTAGCAAGCAGCTGACTACACTGCTTCCCGGTATCATCCCGGTACGGGAAACCTTTTCCACTCTGCAATATTTTTTGGGTCTGTGATTATAGCAAGAATACCGCAAGAAAATAGCGCATTAACTGTCTGACATCTCGGTGGGCAGCTCAGCCGCGCCTTAAAGCAAGAGTTAAAAAAATCTGAGAAGGCATACAATTGAAGGTGCATGTGTCGTCGGTTCAAATCCCTGTCGCAAGCTATAACCCTCAAACTTGACCAGCCCATGTAAGCTGTATGCAACGAGAAATCGTTTGACAACACCCGGAACGCTGTACGAGAATCGCTTGCTCAATTTCGGTGCTGGTGCCACATTAACTGGTGCCACATTACGCTCGGCCAGTTGGGGGTGTATATAGAGTCGAGCGATATCTATACGAATGTTTGAAATGGAGTTGCTTGCCTTGCTACGGCCGCTCGCTGACCTCTCCCTATTGCCATCGCTAGGGTTTTCTGCACCATCTGCGAGTACACACACAGTAACACACACCGCCGGCTTTTCTCGTAATGGGACTAGTAACGCTTGCGCCTTAATAAAATGATATATTCCAACACTGAGAACTCAATAAATATTGTGTCGTTGTAAAGAGAGGCCAACGACACACCTTAAGTTTCGGAGGCCTGTCTATAGTTCACTGGTTGTTTTATGCCTTGGCTAAAGTTTTCTGGAACCCCCTGCGTAACGTCGCACTTAAGCTTTTAATGAATTTATAATGAACAATACAAAACGTTCTGTCGCTCCAAATTATTTGCAATGCAGTTGTCGAGGAAACTGAATCCGAATTAACTAGAGGAAATAACTGCCAACTCACGACATGTTTGCCTTGCTGAGAACTTCCTTCTCCGACTTCAGGCCATTGTCGAATTCGTGAATCATCTCGCAGTCCGATTCCCTGAAGAACGTTGTGACCGGTCTTGACTGAAAAGTGTAATTTTTCATTACATCTCTTAAAAAGCACATATGAATATAGGCGACATATGCATCACAGCCTCCAGAAGTAGACGCGGCTGTCCACGTACCTGGAGCATGTAGAACTTGCCGTTGCATATTGCCCACTCGATATCCTGAGGCGTTGTATACGTCTTCTCGATCTGTTGAAGACGCAAACGAAAGCGGCAGCAACAAAAAAAATTAGGATTGTTACTTATTTCCGTGCTAAACTTATAGTTTCAATCATCGTAATCATCATCGTCATCAGCCTGACTACGCCCACTGCAAAGACCTCTCCCATTTCCCTCCATTTAACCCTGCCCCGTGCCAGCTGCGGCCACCCTAACCCCGCAAACTTCCTAATCTCAATCGCCCTCCTAACCACCCTACCGCGCCCTTTTACGCTTCTCTTCTCATGGGATCCAGTTCGTTACCCTTAAAGACCAGCGGTTATCTTACCTTCGCATTACATGCCCTGGCCAAGCCCATTTTTTCCCTCTTGATTTCGACTAGGATTCACTATTTACTCGTAATAGTGAATCGCAGCGCAGGATATAAAGCGCAGGATATAAAGACGACTACGGGTTTTCGTTGGCTGCATGCCGTCAACACCTCTTTATTTCTAAAGCATGGACATTTTGTAGTTATAACTGCGTTCAATATTTTTAAAATTAAATTAGGTTTGGTTTACTGGGGTTTACGTCCCGAAGCAACTCAGGCTATGAGGGAAGCCGTAGTGAAGGGCTCCGGAAATTTCGACCACCTGGGGTTCTTTAACGTGCACTGACATCGCACAGCACACGCTAAAAATTAAATGAATACTAATTTTTATCGCCTTTGCGTTACATACTCTTACGTTAGCCTCTGAAATTAATCATTGCATACTGAAGTGTGTTATCAGCTTCAGTAATGTGAACATTAGCAAACTGGCAAAGTTGTAAGATGTTTTCCATGTTCGGAGCTGAAGTCGTGATCAGGCTTCCCTGAAGCTTGTAAAAACTTGACTTTTTTTGTATCCCTGCACAGGAACATTTTGCTCTTTTTCATGCAATCTCTTCCTTTTTTAACGAATTCCATTTTACAGTTTCAATTCACTAAGTTTTTACTAAGTTGGGAGGTCCCACCTACGGTTTATTACCTTGAGACCTTCTGCTGCACATTACTTTCGCTCTATTATCATTTTGCATTCATTTCTTTATTTATTAACCTTTAAATGCCCTTGGGTGGCAGCGGTTTGCCATGAGTGGTGGGCGGCATCACAGCAGAAGGTTCTGAATGGCAGTCCTGATATTCGTCACACTGGAGTGGTGTGCTGCTTCATAAGGTAGATCATTCCACTCTTTCCCTGTTCCTTGTATGTGGAAAAAACGAGCGAAGGTGCGATGACGTTCGCCCGTGCAAAGGGTATACCGACATGGAATGACTGTCCGAGATCAATACATGGGGCGACTGATATAACGGTGTGATGAACACGCACACGATAAAAATTGATATGCCTGGGTATCTTGCATCTTGTGTCTCTATCATGTAGATAAGACTGATCCGATGCGAGCCTGCATGCAGCATCTTCGGCGCATGCTCGCCGCTTGTGTTGCCTTCCCCATAACGGTTATTTTACGAGCGAGAATAAACGCTAGGGGCATCTTCGTTCGCTCGGAACTGGTCCCGGCAGTTACTGTTCCGACAGCACCAATGATACAGCTTATATATTGGGAAGATTTGCATTAGTTCTTGGCACTAGTATAGGAAGAATTGTCGTGGAAGATAAGTCGAGCTGCGTGGTTTCCGATAGATTCAGCGGAATTAGAAAGATTACTCTGATGATTTGGTTTATTTGGTTTATTGGGGTTTAACGTCCCGAAGCAACTCAGGCTGTGAGAGACGCCGTAGTGGAGGGCTCCGGAAATTTCGACCACCTGGGTTGCACTGACATCGCACAGCACACGGGGCTCTAGAATTTCGCCTCCATCGAAATTCAGCCGCCGTGGCCGGGATCGACCCCGCGTCTTTTGGGTCACCAGCCGAGCGCCCTAACCCCTGAGCCACCGCGGTGGGGTATTACTCTGATGAGCGCCCCAAACTCAGCAAGCATATTCTAGCTCGGGCCTTACAAGAGACGTATAAGCAAGGGTTTCTACGCAAGGGGTGACAAACTTCAGATGTCGGCAGAGAGAGAGAGCGAAGGATGCGATCAGCCTCGTTCCGTGTGTTCGCTATGTGAGAGGACTACGAAAGATTCTGTATTGAAAAAAAATTATAAACCCCTGCGGCGACCCGCACTGGTAGAATACGAAAGCACTGAAGCCTCCCCGGCACTCGTCGCCTCTCTTTGCCTTTCTTTATTGGGTAATTATAGACGAATTTATTAATTATCAATCAATTGATGAAGTGTTCTTAAATTGATTATTCATCGATCAACAGGTAAGTTCCCGATCAATTTATTGATTTATTGTGGGTCAAATGATTAATCATAGATCAATTCAATAATTTTCAACGAATTGATTAATTATCGATTTTTAACTTTACCGGTCGGTGATTGATTACCCGTTTAAATGTTGAAATTCGATGCCTTAAATTCTTTTCCGTTCAATTGCTATATATCAGTCCAAACCATTCAACCCTCCATTGCTCTTGCATCTAATTAACTAATTATTTATTTATTTATACAAAATACCCCTAAAGGCCCTCGAGACGGTATTACATAGGGGGGGGGGGGGCACAGGCAATTGAACAGAATAAAACAAAACCACAAATATAAAACAACAAAACCACAAATAAGACACTTTGCATGACATAAATAAGCGAAAGAATCAAAAGAATGCAGCGCGGCAAAGAACGAAAATTACTGCAGTATTAAAATTAAACAAACAGAACACTAATGCAATGAATCATTTTAGTAACATACCCTGCAAGAAAGGAAGCCATGAACAAATAAAGTAACAATGTACGCGAAGAGTTAAGCAGTAGTTATTGAAGATATAAGATTGAAATATTTATCAGGATCAGTTGTGGTTGCGATATGTGAAGGCAGAGTGTTCCAGTCAGATATTGTGCGTGGTAAGAATCCATACGATTTCAGCAGCGCGAACACGGTTAGGAAAAGACAGAAGGCGGACAGGACAGAGCGCTGATGTCCTGTCCGCCTTCTGTCTTTTCCTAACCGTGTTCGCGCTGCTGAAATCGTATGGATTCCCACCAACTAGCCCGCCAGATTGTGTTGTGTGGTAAGAATGAATGCGCATAGTTAGATGTTCTGCACGTGAAACGCCTCTCTTTAAAGGGATGATCGCGGCGGTCAAAAATCGTAGGAGGCAAAGAAAAAAAGTGGTTATGAAGTGATGGATGATGATAAAGTTTATGAAAAAGTGATAGTCGTGCAACTTTGCGGCGGAGGCATAAATCCTTGAGACATGCGCGTTTCTTCAAGGCTGTGATGCTGGTGTTACGTGAATAATCAGAGTCCTAAGTACTTATACGTGGTGACTAGCTCGAGTGAGCTATTATTTAAGGAGTATGCTGTTTGAATTCGAGACATTCAGTTAGTAAAATATATCAATTTTGTTTTTGAATGATTAAGTTGCATAAGCCAGGTTGAGCACCGTGCTGTTACTGAATCCAGGTCAGATTGAAGGGATTGGCAATCGGTGTTAGAATAAATTTTGCGATAACTTACACAATCATCAGCAAAAAGTCTGATATGAGAAGAAATGGAATCCGGTAAATCGTTGATAAATATTAGGAAAAGTAAGGGGCCAAGCACACTTCATTGCGGGACGCCAGAGTGTACTTGGCTGAAAGACGAATTGTGGTTATTGACAGTTGTAAATTGAGGCCTGGAAAGGAGAAAATCTTTAACCCATGCAATGACAAGAGGGTGAATATTAAGCAGTGCTAGTTTCATTAATAACCGATTGTGAGGTACTCTGTAGAAAGCTTTCGAAAAAATCAAGAAATATGGAGTCTACTTGAATGCTAGCATCAATCGATGAATGTATGTCTTGAATGAATCCGGCAAGTTCCGTTTCGCATGAGTAGCCTTCACGGAACCCATGCTGATATTTAAAAATAATATTATGTTCTTCAAGATAGTTAATTACCTGCGAGTGAATTACGTGTTCAAGAAGTTTGCAAACAGTGCAAGTTAATGAAATGGGTCGGTAATTTAGTGGTGAGGAACGATCGCCAGACTTAAAAATTGGCACAACTTTAGCTAGGCGCCAGTCCAGTGGAATCACGCCTGATGATAGAGATTGTGAAAAAATAGCGGACAAGATTCGATGAATACAATCAGATGAATTTTTGAGTATTTTGTTATTAAAGCAAAGGTGATCTGATGCTGATGTTGTTTAAGCTTCCCTAATAAGGATAAGATACCGGTCTCACTGATGCATATTTCGGACATTGACGTATTAGAAGTGGTGACAGAAATAGGAGGTAGAGGGAGATCTTCACGGGTAAAAACGGATGTGAATGCGTTATTGAAAAGTTCGGCGCATTCGGCCACTGGAACACTGCTGCCTTCCGCGTTGGTAAGAGTAATGTCAGGATGATTAGCGGGGTTTATTATCTGCCAGAACTTCCGTGGATTGTTTGTTAGCATTGCCGGTAGATCGTGTGTGAAGAAGTGCCTACGTGCAGATATCAACTCAGACTGATATTCCTTATCACATAGTTTGTACCGTTGCCAAGATTCGAAGTGTCTGTTCTTGTCGGCTAGTCTGTAAAGGCGCTTTTTCTTGTTATTAAGGTGACTTAGATGCCTATTAAACCAAGGCGCTGTGTTAGTGCATGGCACACTGATGACGGGCATGAATCTGTCAATGAGAGTAGAAAGTTTCACGCTGAACAGGGTCGAGTTCATTTCCACGGAGTGTGACGAAAAATCGTGAAGAAAATGATCAGCAAAGACTGACAACTGAGCGTTTATTTCACCGAAGTTTGCTCGGTTGTACCACCTTATTTGTTTAGTATGAGTTACCTTTTTATGGGGCACAATATTCAGGTTACCCGTGATTATGGAATGGTCCGAAAGGCCTTCTAAGAGCGCAATGTTGGAGCAAAGGTAAGGATCACTTGTCAGGATAAGATAGAGAATATTGGCTGTAGTGGCGGAACGACGCGCAGGTTCAGAAATAAGTTGTTGCAAAGAGAAATCGAGACAGGACTGGAGGAAAGCCTGAGCTTCAGAATCATTGGCAGGAGCTGTTAATGACGACGAGTTAATAGCCGCAAAGTTAAAGTCACCAAGCAAAAGTAAGCTTGAATTCGGGAAACGACAAGTAAGATCGCTTAGCAAATTAGAAAACTGACTTGCGAAAGAAGAATTCATGTCCGGAGGGCGGTAAATGACGCCAATAATGACGAACGTGGGACCACAACTCAACCGAACCCATACCGATTCTAGGTACGACTTGACCTCGATAGGCACAGCAGTGATCACTTTATTGACAGCCAGAAGGACACCGCCACCTCTCAATATTATCAATATTTTATTTTTTTTTTATTTTTTTTTTATTCAAATACCCTAAAGGCCCGAGCGGGCATTACATAGGGGGGAACAACAGAAAAAATTTCCGATGAGTACAAAATTCGTTGGCCGGGAACACATTGTTGAAAAGCATCAAACACTCAAAATATAAAGGCACATGACAAAGAACACTCAGGTTTCCTTCAAAAGCAGTGCTTCAACAAGAATGCAAAAATATGAAGGTTACAGCTCGAAGTGACGTTTTAGAGCGGTTACAAACGCTTCGTAATCATTGGCAGACGCAATGGTGCCAGGGAGTAGATTCCATTGACGGATGGCGATGAGGAGAGGCGAATGAAAGAAGAGATTAGTTCTAGCAAAAATGGGTTCTACTTTAAGTTGGTGATCAATGCGTGGGAATATCCGATGAGCCGGCTTGATATGGTACGAAGCAAAGGAAGAATGACTGTGATATAATTTGTAGAAAAATGACAGTATGGAAACCATTCTCCGTTTGTCGAGAAGAGGTAAATTTAGAGCTTTTTTTATTTCAGTTACACTCGCTGATCGAGAGTAGTTCTTCGATATGAACCGGGCGGCTTTATTTTGCAGGGACTCCAATTTTGTTACTAGGTATGCTTGATGGGGGTTCCAGATCAAAGAGGCGTAATCCAATTTCGAGCGAACTAATGTAGTGTATGCTAATAGCTTTGTGCCTGGATTAGCTAAACGCAGGTTACGTCTGAGGAAGCCGAGTGTTTTGGAAGCTTTGTTAATAACTGTATCGATGTGCCTGTTCCATGAGAGGTCTGCTGCTAAATGCAAGCCTAAATATTTTATGATGGGTGCCGATTCTACTCGCACATTGTTCAAAGTGTAACGACAAGGTTCGGCGCTAGATATTGTGGTAAATCTAACAACTTTTGTTTTTGAGGTGTTAATCTCCATTTGCCATTGTGTGCACCAGTCATTAATTTTGTTAAGGTCTGATTGTAGACGAGTAGAGTCGGAAGGATCAGTAATCTGTCTGTATATCACGCAATCATCTGCAAATAATCTGACCGTGGAATTTAGGTTATTACTTATATCATTAATATAAACTAAGAACAAGATAGGTCCGAGTACAGACCCTTGCGGTACTCCAGATTTAACGGGGGAGAGGGACGATGAATGCCCATTAACAAAGACTGTTTGATACCGACTGGCCAAAAAACTCTTGATCCAAGAAATAATTTTAGGATTTAAGTTCAGATTCTCAAGTTTATTTATTAGACGTATGTGTGGGACTTTATCGAATGCTTTGGCGAAATCTACGAATACGGCGTCTATTATAGAGTGAGCATGAACAGCGTGATGAAGGTCAGTGATCAGTTCAAACAGCTGTGTTTCGCAAGATCGACCGTGTAAGAAGCCGTGCTGATTGACAAAAAAGAAGTTGTGCTGTACCAGATAACCCATGATGGCAGATGAGAGTATGTGCTCGAGCAACTTGCAGCTGATGTTAGTTAACGAAATGGGCCTGTAATTTGAAGGGTTAGAAGCATCGCCAGATTTAAAAACGGGAATGACACGTGCAATTTTCCAGTCCTTTGGAACACAACCTGTGTCAATGGATTGCTGAAAGATAGCAGCTAAGATGGGGCATATTGCAGGTTTTGCTATTTTGAGTAATTTGGGACATATCCCATCGAGGCCGGGTGCGGAGTTAGCGGGTAGACGGTCTATGGCAGAGGATACGCCCTCTGGCGTGACAGTTATGTCGGGCATAGTTGAATGCAGCTTTGTAAATGTCTTTGTAAACCTCATAAATCGATGATTGAACCACTTCGTTGTTGAAATTCGATGCCTTAATTGTTTTTCCATCCCCTTATTATATACCTGTCGAAACCATTCAACTCTCCATTGCTTTTTGCGTCTAATTAATTAACTAATTATCGATTTTTAACCTATCGATCGATGATTGACCCATCTTGTTGCTCAAATTCGGCGCCTTAGTTGCTTTTTCGTTCTCTTACTATATACCCGTCCAAGTCATTCAACCCTTCATTGTATTTCTGTCTAATTAATTAACTAATTAGGGATTCTTCACCTTATCGATTGATAATTGACCCATTTTGTTGTTGAAATTCAACGCGTTAATTGCTTTTCCGTTCGCTTACTATACCCGTCTAAATCATTCAGTCTTCCATTAGTTTTGCTTCTAATTAATTACTACAAATCAATGAAATGTTTTCGATTGATTACTTTGGATTTCATTCACCAAACACATTTCAATCCATTCCGAACTTATATTTTTTCACTCATTTTGTATACATTGTCCATCCGCGCTATTTCGGCATTGAATTTCGACATTTTGACTAATTATTGTCTGTCATTGGTTTCCTTATGACCTTAGTGGCATGTTTTTTTGTTGGCGCATCATCCTCCCATCGTCCTCTGTCGATCACAACCAATCGTTTCGTTTGATGCTGCTACTTCTGAGAACATCACAATTGCTGCGGACACGTTTTTCGGACACGTTTTGGTGACACGACCCCGCCTGCATAGCCTAGAAATGCTTTCCCATTAATAAGTAACGACCCGAAGCTAAAACATGCGGCGACTAGAAACAAATAAAACGGACTGTGCAAAAATTAGCACCGATTGTGGAAACACAGCATCCTTTAGCGCGCATAATAGGGCTTTTGACGGATGACATGGACAACTTCTGGTCGTACTCGGGGTCGCTGGGATGCAGTCATCACCGAAGGTCTGAAAAACTCCAATTGCCAAGCATCGCATCATAACCGACCAGCACGTCCGACCTCTACGCCAACGCTCCCTACCGTGTGTCACTTCGAGAACGACAAGCCATCCGGGACCAAGTGGAAGAAATGCTTCGCGACGACGTCATCCAGCCTTCAAAGAGCCCCTGGGGACACCTGTGTTTCTAGTGAGAAAGACGGCGCACTTCGATTCTGCGTTGATTACCGGCGCATGAGCAACACAACAAAGAACAACGTCTATCGTCTCCCCGCATTGAAAACACCCTGGACCGGCTCTGCAGCGCTAAGTATTTCTCATTGATGGACCTAAAGAGCGGCTACTGGCAAATTGAGGTTGAAGAACGAGATCGCGAGAAGACCGCATTCATCCCTCCGGATGACCTTTTCGAGTTCAAGGTGATGCCGTTTGGTCTCTGTTCCGCACCAGCGACGTTTCAGCGAGCAATGGATACAGTGCTGGCAGGCTTGAAGTGCCACATTTCTCTCATATTTAGATGACATCGTTTTCCTCGCCTCGAACATTGAACAGCACCTAAAAAGGCTTCGAACATTACTAGACGCAGTCAAGTCGTCAGGCCTAACCTTGAAAGCAGAGAAGTGCCACATTGCCTATGAAAAGCTGCTGTCTCTAGGCCACATCGTTAGAAAGGAGTGAGACCAGTAGAAAACAGTTAATATCAAACTGTTTCGACGCCAGCCTCGGACTGAGCGCCTATTAGCAACGATTTCTCAATAACTTTTCGCGCATCGCCTAGCCTCTGGCAGAACTGGCAAACGCAGACATGTCATTTAAACGGGATGTGCCGCAAGTAGAAGCCTTCAATGAACTTCAACGTCGTTTACAGTCCCCACCGATCCTCGCGCACTTCGATGAAAACGTCGAGACTGAAATTCATACCGACGCAAGTAGTGTGAGCCTAGGCGCTGTTCTCGTTCGGAAAATTGACGGAGTGGAGAAGGTCATCGCGCACGCTAGCCGTTCCCTGTCCAAAGCCGAAGCTAAATATTCGACAACTGAGAAGGAGTGCCTTGCCATCATCTGGGCTACGTCGAAATTCCGTCCCTACCTGTACGGACGACCGTTCAAGGTGGTCAGCGATCAGCACGCACTGTGCTGGCTCGCCAGTTTGAAGGACCCCTCCGGCCGCCTCGCTCGATGGAGCCTGCGGCTCCAGCAGTTTGATGTAACCGTCGTTTACAAGTCCGGACGCAAGCACTCTGACGCCGACTACCTATCACGAGCCCCTGTAGATGCACCACCGCCGGACGACGATGAGGACGCCTTCCTGGTACCCATCAGCTCCAGCTCTTTTGTACAACAGCAACGCGCGGACCCCGACATAAAATGCCTCATCGAATACTTGAAAGGCAAGGTTTCTTCACCCCCCGCCTCGCTCAAGCGAGGATTGTCTTCGTTCTGTTTACAGAATGACGTCCTCGTGAAGAAGAATTTTGCAGCGAACAGGACAGCCTACCTCCTTGTTGTACCTGTATATCTCCGCGGAGAAGTTCTTCAGGCCTCACACGACGGGCCGACAGGTGGACATCTCCGGTTTTCTCGCACCCTACGTCGCATTCAAGACAAGCATTACTGACCCTGACTGGCTGCGGATGTAGCACATTGTGTGAAAACCTGCCGAGATTGTCAGCGACGAAATACCTCTCCTATCAGAGAAGCAGAATTTCTGAACCCCATTGAGCCCCCTTCGGGAACCCTTCAGCAGATCGGCATGGCCTTGCTTGGCCCTTTCCCGAGCTCAAAGTCTGGAAATAAGTGTATCATCAGAGCGACCGACTACCGAAGCCGCTACTCCGAGGCAAAGGCCCTACCGAATGGAACAGCAGTAGAAGTCGCCCAATCTTTCGTGGAGTGCATTCTTCTGCGACACGGCGCCCCGGATGTGCACATTACGGACAGAGGAACATCATTCACGGCGGAATTGACGCAAGCCATCCTGCGTTACAGCCAAACCAGCCACAGGAGGACAACTGCATACCATGCGTAGACCAACGGACTGACCGTGCGCCTGAACAAAACCTCCGCCGATATGCTGGCCATGTATATCGATGCCGAACAGAAGACCTGGGACGTCTTCCTACCTTACATCGTCTTCGCCTACAACACTGCAGTGCAGGAGACCGCCCAGATGACGCCTGTTAGGCTCTTCTATGGCATGTAGGCCATGATTACGCTAGACGCCATGCTGCCCAACACTACCAAAGAAGATAACGTCGACGTCGCCGCCTACCTTCAAAGCGAAGAAGCCCGGAGGCCCGATTACGGATCAAACACCAGCAGCGGACGGATGCAAGACGCTACAACCTACAAAAACGCAAAGCGGAATACAAGCAAGGACACCCAGTCTGTGTTTAGACGCCCATTCGCCGCCGCGAACTGAGCGAAAAGATTTTTTGCCGTTATTTCGACCCGTAGAAGGTTCTTGCATCACATCGACGCCACGCGCGGCTAGATATTCTCCATGTCGTCCGCCTGAAGCGCTATTATGCGCGCTAAAGGACGCTGTGTTTCCAAACTCGGTGTTTATTTTTGCACAATCCGTTTTATTTTTTTTATGTTGTCGGCTTCTGCTTTAAAGCATCCGGTTTATGCATCTTTGAAAGGGGAGTAATGCCGCGAATATTTGTAGTGTTTATTTGTTCATTCTTCAAAGCTGCCGGCACGCCGATTTATCGCTTTGTTTGTGATGCAAGACGTGACCAGATTTTTCTCGACTGATCGCATCCAGGTGGAGGCGAGTCAACGCTGTTGCATAATGTTCTAGCAACTTTGGACGCTTTACCTCGAAAGTTCGGTATTAGCTATAAGTTGAGCACTGCCGAGAGCGGCGGGCATTGGGCTCGACGACCGCCGAGAAGCTTGTTGCTACGCCGCCGCCGACTCATTCAGTTGTTTGCGGGCGCAAGTCAGCCCAAATAAAGAGTTTTGTTTGGAAGCCATTTCCGCTGTCTTCCTCTTCTCTCGACTGCGGTCACCACTACATGACAATATTTATAAGATATCCCAGAGAAATACGCGGGTGCTACGTAAGGATGGAGCTGATGGAAAGAGATTCATGATGTTTTCCTGATATTTAAATAGATTAAATATGTGCTACACTATTTTTCTACTGTTTGTAAGTCGTTTTGTCGAATTAAGTGATTTGAGCTATCGTTAATGAGCCGGAATATAGCACAGTGATCAGCATATACACGTATGTTAAAATATATATCATTAGGGAGGCCAGTGATGTAGATTAAGACGAGAAGCTGGCCCAGAACGAAACCGTGATGTAAAGTAGAAATCACAGGGCGCAATGGAGAGGAGTGGCTATTTGGGAAAACTAGCCGATGATCGCCGATCAAAAAACTACGTAGTCAGTTGTTTGTTTTATTGTTTTATTGGGGTTTAACGCCCCAAAGCGACTCAGGCTATGAGGGACGCCGTAGTGGAGGGCTCCGGAAATTTCGACCACCCGGGGTTCTTTAGCGTGCGCTGACATCGCACAGCGCACGGGCCTCTAGAATTTCGCCTCCATCGAAATGCGACAGGTGCGGCCGGGATCGAACCCGCGTCTTTCGGGTCAGCAGCCGAGCGCCGTAACCACTGAGCCACCGGGGCGGGGCCGTAATCAGTTGTAGACTAGGGAATAAGATGAATAAAGACCTAAATTTTTCAAATTTGAACTTGGATAGCGAAAGTTTTCAGATTCATTAGGCGACGACTCAGCGAGCAATGTAAAGAAAAATGAATGCGATAGCATTTAGAGTCCAGAAGTTGGTTGGTGAAAGATGTGATACAATGGCGTCTTAGCTGGAATCATGCAGACGAAACTGATTAGACTGCGAGAGGAGGGAGACAAGCAGGGTTGCGAATAAAATTGAAATCCCAAAGGACAGAAAGTGCCGGTTATTCGGGGCGCAAAATGTATGCCTCAAACGGCGTAGCGCATTCTAGGCTGAACTTTTTGATACGGCAACCGCATTCGGAGTAGTTGTTTCACTGGGTCCCCTTGCCCGCTTCTGTTTCTTGAGCTAGAGCGACACTTCTTTCTCTGGCTGCCTCCGCGGCTACATTGCATAAATTTTTGTACTGTTTGTTTGCTCCCGCTCAAAGCCTTCGGATGGCTTTACTAGTTTGCTTGTGACGCTAGAAGCGACAAGCCTTATTTAGAACGACGGCAGCCAGGCGCGGCTATTTCCACATTGCTCCGGACTGTTGTAGTTGCTCTGGCGCCTTGTCTCTAGCGTCCCTAACCTCGCTCTTTTCGGAATATGTCTTGTTTTCAGCGCTATCGATATAGTATGCCCTCCACTTGCAACGATCCCTTGCTTTCTACCGCGCGCTGGCTACCATCATCTCATGTACACATGGCAAGTTCGGGCATGTAAATGACGGCTGTGTCATGTAGCGATGATTCTTATGCGGAGCAGAATCCCCCGCCTAAATCTTTACTTATGTACATACGGTTCAGTACTACAAAGCTTCTGCGAGGCTTGTGGAGAGCTACAAACAATGGAGCATTTCTAACTCTCTTGCCGGGGGTTCGCGCATCAGAAAAGGACGCATATAGAAATCCACATTACAAAGTTGGACTTATTTCGTCGGTCCCTCTTCTTCTCTCCTTACGCGCGATCGCCAGAGGTTTCGCATTGTCACATATTTTCGAATACCTTCACGGTTACAAACAACTACCCGCATACTCTTTTGTTAATCGTATTCAAAATTTCCTAAATACAAAAACTCTCAGTGTTTTGTTTTATTCAATTCTCTAAACTTTTTTATAATTTAAATAATCTTTGAATTCGTACATTGAGCACATTCATTAGCTTGCAACCAACCAGCCGCCTCGGTGCCTTAGGGGTTATGGCACTCGGGTGCTGACCCGAAGGACGAGGGTTCGATCCCGACGCAGCGGTCGCATTTCGATGAAGGCGAAATGCTAGAGGCCTGTGTACTGTGCAATGTCAGTGCACTTTAAAGAACCCCAATTGGTCGAAATTCCTAGAGTCCTCCACTACGGCTTCCCTCATAGCCAAAGTGAACCCCATAAATCTAAATCTAAACTAGCTTGCAACCAATTCATCCTTTTCCATTGGCCCTCCACACTGAACCCTGGCCAGCCCTCCTTCGTGGGTACGTGCCTTGTCACACAGGAAACAACGCCCAGTCGAAGAAAAGGCTAGAGCCCTCGTCCAGGACCGGGCTGCAGTCAATGGAAACGATAAGGCTGGTTTATGGAAATTTAACGTCCCGAAGAGACTCAGGCTATGAGGGACTACGTAGTGAAGGGCTCCGGAAGTTTCAACCACTGGCATCGCTAACGAGGCATGCGCGGCCTCCATGCTCAGAACCACTCACTTGAACGAATATAACCGATTAGTACAAAGCACAAAGAAGAATGGTTCATCTACCCCACAAAACCCTCAACAGGGTGAACGCCATATCCTGGCACCGGCTCCAAACTCTCAAATACCTACCTCCATTTCGCGGAAGCACCTTCTCTCCCCAGGCAGTACCCTAAATGCTGTCCCAGTGCAACAAACCAAACTCAACGTTCTAGCACTGTCTGGGAGTGCCCGAATCCTCCAGGAACGCAAACAACCACCTCCCACCTTTCATTCTCCTCTTGCCCTGTCAGGCTGGGACCAGAGCGACCAGCAACCGCTGATCGAGCATGAGTGCTGGATCACGTCAGCCATCGAGGTCCTGTGATAAGGGCTCCGCCCATCATGGACGGCTATATAACTAGCCCTAAATAAATGTTTTTACTATCACCAAGGTGCTACATTAGGCTATTCTGCACGCGTGTAGGTTTACACGTAGGATGACTGGAATTTCCATTGTTTACGAATAAGCCATAGTAATCGGCGAATATTTGAAGTGAAATATGACTAGTGACTCTAATATCACTCATGAAAAGAAAAGACAAAGAGCTACAATGACTGCTGCGAAAGAGAAGGTATTCGTCGATCAAGTCGATAATGTTTTCATTCAGGTAGTATGCTCCATACAACTAATCAAATTAAGGGGACAGAAGATCTGCCTTAAAGGTATGACGCGACAGCGCTCATGGCTATTTGCTGCTTTCTTAATAAATACATTTCTAATTACGCACTCTCATTAGCATACAGCAATAGGCATACTAAATCGTGTGATGCACCACAATGCACACAAGGTATCGATTTAAGCCGAACGATCGTGTCTCAATGGCCTAGTTGGGTTCCCAAATGATTGTAGTTGTTGTTAGTGGCTACTGATTACCCCGATCCGCTTTTCGGCGTTATTATGTTCTTTACAGCCTTAAATCTAATAAAAACATTCCAGGCACGTCATAAACTCATAATCACAATTGAACTCGACATTTAGACATTTTCATTCCACAGCTTAACGTGTGACCACACAGGCCTCTCTGACCAATCCTAAGTTAGTGTGACAACACGCACGCATTTTCCTCCGAACGTCCGCTGTAACCTTGCCGCGTTAAACGCTGCATGCACACAGCCCAACAGCTGGCGTGGTACTAGAAAATCCTCGTCGGAATCCATACTGTATTGGGTCAAGAACATTGTGGTTTTTCGCTAATTACATATCAGACCATAACAAATTATTACAAGGTGCTTAGAGTGAGCCTGCCTCCTCAGCGCGTTTCGCTCAGCCGCGAACAGGCTACCATGTGGAGGCGATTGTAAACGCGGTCGCAGCCAAACCCTTGGACGTATTCCAATATCTTTCCCGATTTGGTAAATTCTTACTGTCAGCTGTGCGGCGAGCCTGCCACCTTAGACCACATAATCTGGGACTGCACGGAGGATCCGCCTCCGGCAGGTCTAGTCACATCTCCCACGCTTGAAAAATGGGAAGCTGTTCTCGGAAGCCCGGACCCGGACGTTCAGTCCAGGGCCACGGCAAGAGTGCGGGAGATCGCCGACAGACTCAAACTGCCGGCCGCCTGGAGCGGCTGAAGTACCCAAGAACATCATCACCAACGTATTGCTGACAATGAAGTTTTCTCTCTCTCTTCGACATGAGTAAAACACATGGTTCATTATCTTACGGCACATTAGTAATTAGAAAAATTTAGCGTAGCGAAGGCGAACTAGCGTCGACGTATACAGGCTTACCGGACTCCGGACGCACAAACCCGGTGGTTCCTCCTGGCCGCGCCCATGTAACTGCTCGTGCGCAGCCGCCGTCCCGTAAGCCGGCATACGTCTACGCTAGTAAGCCTTCGCTACGCTAAATCTCTTCATTCTGTTAGTATATATATCATTAGCAATGCTGATTAAGCTATAAGGTCAACAGTTTTCAAAACTGTTTCATTCACTGTTCTGGTTAAATTAGCGTTAAACTAAATAATATTATGTACGCATCTTTCTGCGGCGTTGAAGGTACAGTCGCGAATAAAAAAGATCAGCACACATGACGGAACACCGGAGCGCCGGAATGGCAACGCGTGGCTCTGCGGGTGGCGAAGAGGCTGATAACGAGAGTGCCGGGCCGTTCCCATTCTACAGTATTAGGGAGGTTCAGCGAAGTGTCACGAACCAGCAAAATTACTGGCTAAAAGCAGCGCTATCATCTATTGTTCCCGCGAGTTCCTTTTGACAAACCATCGCAGACATAAAAAAAAAACAGTAATAAAAATAAGTCATCTTTGCTCATGATAACCGAGCCAAAATAAGTTCCGCATGCGCAGTCACGTGGGGTCGGCACTTCGGCACTCGGGCGGTGCACGCTTGATAAAGCTTACTTCCTGCCGTCCCCCCCCCCCCCCCCCCCCCTACGCTGCAAACATGGAAACGGCCCGATAACCAGGTCTGCGAACCGCAGCGCCGCGTGGTGAGATATCCCCATTCTGATCGCCAGGGATCTGTGTCAATATTTTTTGCACGCGACTGTACACTTGACTGCGTGAGGCATTACGTATGCAAGTACGCTAGTTTTCTTTTTTTTTTTCAGGTTCAGAAGCTTCTCCGAAAATCTAGGAACGCCTCCTTCATTTACCTGCGTGCCAATGTAAGCCAATGTCTCCACGTCTTCATTCGAGAGGCAAGCCGCTCGAGATTGGTCCTCAGCCACTGGCAGCATCACGACTCCATCGCTCTCTGCAAAGAATGTGTCATGAGCCAGCGAACAATGAGAAACAACACAAGATGTGAGGTCTCTTCAGTGCAACTGACAATTTTGTACATCTGCTTCAAAACCCTAAAGTTGAGCAACTCGAGACATAATCAGTGCAATTCAGGTAGCGATTTTGCAGTCTTTCTATAAAGGAACTTTAAAAGAGCCATTTCACGATCTGTCATATAACGCACTGATGCTATTTGTTATATTACCTCCGGGACCAGTGAGAACGAAGTCTCGGTCCCAGCCAGGCGAATCTACCAGTTCGGCTCGGCCGCGTGAAGCATTTAGCGGCCATTATAACAGGGAGCACACTTCGGCTATCAAACTCGTCTCTTGCCTGACGTGGAGAAAACTAGGAACGATGTAATCCACACATGGAGGAAAGTAGTAGTAGTAAAGACCTTTATTCGACCATAATTTACAGGTCGAGCATGTCGAACGCCTGGACGACCAGAAGTCGCTGTTCTTCCTCCCCTTCAGTGCCAAGCCAGTCGAGCCAGGTGGTGATGGATAAAGAAGGTGGGGGGTAGGAACCCGACTGCTGAGGAGACGGGCAATAGAAGAGGCAATGGGAAGCATATTAAAGTTGTATCTCACCAGTACTAACCTAGGAGCCAGAAAATTAGGTGCTATTTAATCCACACGGTGAACAAAGTATGTAATGGTTGTATCTAACCAGTACTAATCTATTAGGCAGAAAGGCTAACGGAAAGGTTTGAAATGAAATTAACCAAGGCGTAGCGACCTACTGAAAGAAAAACGATAGATTTAGCGCTGAGACGAGAACAGAGCAGAGTGAGTTTGCGAACAAAGGCGAGTTAATGACATCTTAGCAGAAATCAAGAAAGAAGAAATGGGCAGGGTAGTGCATGCCATGGCAGAAAAAAATAAATGATGATCCCTTGGCTACTGGAATGTATTACATTGGGGAAAGCGGGCGTATGAGATAGCATGTTTGTGGACAGACAGTGTGACCGCAGCTGCAGGCACCGGACAGGAAGTCAATGGAAGAGGACTTTGCACTGAAGTGGGTTTAGTAAGTGCGACGATGATGATGATAAATGTATATGGAAGTGCCGCTGACACCTCCGAGTAACGCTTAGAAAGAGTTAGAAGGCTGAAGCGCACTCCGTATCAACCTGGAAGCGATTAGACGCCCACCTAGGGAGATCTAAAGCGACCGTGCGTTCTAAGGATGGCTCCTGACGTCGCACTTAGGCAGCGACCGCACTAGTCGAGGCAATACAAGGGGCATAACTCTGGAGGTGTCTCCTCTGTCTTTGTATTTCGCAGTTCCGATAAAATAATAACTACGTGTACGCTGTGCTACGTAATTCGCGAAACTCTGGAGAGCTAATGTCAACGTCGCAAGCCTTTCACCTTTTCTTTAATCCCTTCCTCAACGGTACGGTCCAGGTGTGAACCTACTCTCGGAACGCTCCTTTCATCCATACGAGTAATAAGCCCTGTTTTAAGGGGCGTAACGCGGAAAGGCAGGCAGAGACCAGGGTGGATAAGGAAACAAGCGTGAACTTATGACACCCCAGTCGAAATCAAGAGGAAGAAATGAGCTTGGGCAAGGCATGTAATGCGAAGGCAAGATAACTGATGGTCCTTAAGGGTAACGAACTGGATTCCAACAGAAGGTAAGCGTAGAAGAGGGCTGCAGGAAGTCAGGCGGGCGAATGAAATACCGAAATATGTGGGGATAAGGCGGAAACAGATGCCAAAGGATAGCATCAATTAGAGAGGCATGGGAGGGGCCTTTGTCCACCATTGGGCGTAGTCTGTCTGATGATGACGACAATGAGAGGTGTGTCACGAGCGTGTGCATCACGTGCGTCCAACACGATGAGCTCAGCGTGTCGAACCAGCTGCCTAGTTGGCTCATTCTGGCCTCCCGGCTACTAGAGTCGTCCGAGAGGTGTTTCGAAGTTTGCCGCGCCGTCTTAGGACAGCGTGACCGACACAATGACGACGGTGGTTGCACAAGGACTGAGCCACAGAGTGCGTGAACGGGGTGGTCCCTTCATAGGCCGCACTTTTAGCAGTAACAGCTCTGGCTGTTATACTCGCCTGCAGGGGACACTGCAACGTTCAGCAAAAAGTGAGGTTCAACTCAGTTCCCCTTCTATTAAGACGCTATTTGCTACACGGCACTCGGCCTCCAAAAAAATGGGCGCAACAAGAATTGCAAACGAAGCTCTTTATTTGGGCCGGCTTGCGCCCGCAACAGAACTGCATCAGTCGGCGGCGGCGTAAGCAACAAACGTGCTTGTCAGTCCTTGCACTACGAATGCCCGCAATCGACATTAGTCTGGTTGCTTGTCGCGTCACGGAAAAAAATGATAAGACCCCTTTCCTGAAGCCTTGAGCGCGAACGAACACTACAATGATACGTGGCAATATGAAAATTTGACATTTGGAAGTGTTCCAACCAATAAAAATTCCAGACGCCCAAGATGTGGCAATCAAGAATATTTCAGATAATGAAGTTCAGCAAAGTGGTTGTTTGGGCGTGTTGGTGAGACATGATATAAAGGGGAAGCGCACAACGAGACAAGGGCAGTGAAAGAGATTAAGTGGGTAGATTAAGGTGGATTAGTGGGTCGGATTAGTATAAGCACCATATGATAATCCAATGGAAGATATTCGAACACTCAAGTTGTTGGATTTTGAAATCTGGCTGCACTGATGACGCCTAACCTTGTGGACCAATCAGGGAACTGCGTGACCGAGAAGCCTGAAGTTTTCTGCGAGACGACAGTATAAATGCTATTGAATTATGTGCACCCCCGCGCCGCGGTGGTTCAGTGGCTGGAGCGCCCGGCTTATGCACGGGAGGACCGCTGTTCAATCCCTGCCGCGGCGCCACGGCACCGTTACAGTGTACACTTGACCCTTGCGGCTCCTACTAGCTGGTATTACTAAGGCTAGCTGGTATTACTAATACTAAGACTAGCTTAGTATTTTCAGGACTTTCGAGTTTCAGCCATGAATACCAGACGATGATGGCACTTTCAATGACTGGATTGGTTTCATAATTCCATTAGGATCGAACAAAATATCTGCCATAGCTGGGTGATCGAAGAAAGGGAAGTATGGTAATTCGCCATCAGGTTCACTAGTAAAAACTAATTCTCATTCTGGAACATGATGTCTGTTGATGTCATGATGTTGATGAGAATGTTGTCATCGTTGCGTAATGTTAGAGGCTTGTGGAGTTTAGGGTTAATAGTTTTCGAAAACTTGCTAGGGTTGGTCCGCAGCACTGACGAAGAAAAGGGATGTTTGGTTCAGCTTGCTAAAGATTGGAATGTTTTTTTCGGCAGGCTGATACTTCTTCCACGCACAAGCGGTATCCAGGCGTTTGGTGGTTCGAAAACATCTTATCTTTTTGTTGTTCAGGCGCTTCAGTTCGTTGTTAAACCACGGTGACGTTGATGTTTCGGTGATGGAGGTCGTACGGATGTGCTAATCTATATCAGTTGATGCATTTTGTGTTTGATGAGAGACCGGTTAGTTTCTATTGACCGGTTTGGGAAATCAAGAACCAGCCACACCCAAAAATTGGATAGGTTTGTGTTCATGGCTGTGTAGCTTGCTTTGTGCTATAAGCTGAGTGTTTCTTTTCTTTTTTTGCTTTTCAGGCATTCCAGTGGGTAAGGAAGTGTTCAGTATTACGCAGTGGTGACTAAGCCCGGGTAAATGAAGTAGCGGTGAAAAGTTACTAGGGTGGAATGCAAAAACGAGATCAAGAATGTTGTAAGAGCGATCACTTTTCCTGGTAGGGTTAGACACGAGCTGAGACAAGCCAAAGGTAGGAACGTGTTAATAACGTCACTTTCGATGATATATTTGGATTTAATAGCGGTGAGATCAGACCAGGTATTATCAGGAAATTTAGTCACCATGAAGGATGGTAATGCGCTGATGTGACGTAGTTATGACGCGGAGTGCCTCGTGGAAGTGAGCAACAAAGGAATCGGTTAGATATGGTGGTCGGTAGCAAACGATGATGATAACTGAAGGGAACGAAGCATGACATAGAATGAAAAGCAGTTCTAGAGGGATGCAAGTTTAATCTCGGAAGAACGACATAAATGATGAGCACCTAATAGTACGCCTCCTCCTCGCCCACTTATCCTGTCACGTCGAAAGATATTGAAGCCGGGAAATGTGGAAAGTATCTCGGAGTCTCCTATAGACAAATTTAGCCGTGTCTCGCTTAGTACAATCCCGCCGCTCTCGGTCATGCGGACGGGTCTGTCGAGGGTGTCAAGCTTAGGTGGAAGGCTGCGGATGCTATTGTAAAGAATGGCCAAGGGCCTCGCTTTGGCTTTCCGGGAGGGTCATGGAGTAGATATGGAGTGCGAGGAAAGACTTTGTTTGAAACTTGCTCGTATGTGTAGATGGTGTTACCGATGAATAGCTTATTATAGCGGACTTTGTATTTTTCGCTTTCCGATTTTCCATATGCAAGTAGCTGCTTGTTGGAAAAGAGAGTAGTTTCAGAGTAGACTTCAAAAACATTATATCTAGTGTCGTTTACTTTTCTAGCACAAGAAATATTTTTTTCTTCTGTTTTATAGCGAGCAAAATAAAGAATAATTGGTCTGTTTTTGTTATCCAATACTCCCAGTCTGTGAGCTCTTTCGATGTTTGTTGGGTTGACTGTCGCGTCTAGTTTTTTTTTTGCATACATTTGTGATCAAGTTTCCAGATGCAGCCCATATTCCAGGGTTAGTGTACTTTAAGCCAAACAATAGAAAACGTTTAAGATCACTGCGGCTACCCGCTTTGGAGGGATGCGAAAGCATTGACGCCTCCGCGGCACTCGTCGCCCGACTTTGCTTCTCTTTGATTCCCTTAATTACTGTTGTTTTCATTTACCAATCATTAACTAATTGATTATTTATCGATTATCACTTTGCTCTGCTTATATCCTCTTTTCATCTCAATTACCTATTTTGAATTTTCAAATTTGGTGCCATGATTTGTTCTCGCCCGCTTACTATATACCCGTCCAGGCTGTTCAACCGTCCATTGCCGTTTGCTTATAAGTAATTCCCTAATTACTCCCGGTCAACCCAACTCTTTTAATTGATTACTTTTCATTCATCAAACACTTTTCAATTCATTTCAAACTTTTATTTCGCTGTTTTGCACAATGTTGTACTACTTTACCATCCGCTACTGTTTTCCCGTCCGCTCACTATATCGACGTCCACGCTATTTCGACGTTTTTTTTTTTCATTTCTAGCTCTAATTAATTAACTACTCGCCCTACTGACATAATTTTTTTCTTCGGCATAATCTTCACGTCTTCATTTTTCGATTACCACCAATCGCTTGGCGCTATGTGCTCGTTAACGTCGCAACTGCTGCGCACAGTTATTTCATCAGGGACGACATTATAGTCCAGCTTACCTAGCCGACGAATAACCTTGTACGGGTCGAAATTGCGGCGCAAAAGCTTTTCACTCAATCCTCGGCGGCGAATGGGCGTGCAAACCCAGACTCGGTCTCCTGGCTTGTATTCCGCGTTGCGTCTTCATAGGATGTAGCGTCTGGCGTCGGTCCGCTGCTTGTCTTTGATCCTTAATCGGGCAAGTCTTCGAGCTAATTCTGCGCAATGCACGTCGTCCTCCGCGTCGGGTCACGGCTTCGTCGGGTATGTGAATCGTGGGTGGGGTTCATGGTCGAAGCTTTTTTGGATGGTGGCGTCGTTTTGAAGCCGTTTCAAGTCGTGGTCAAGGTTGTCATTGTATACGGCGTCGGCCTAGTGGGTGCGGCGTCTTCATACGGCTTGGTCGGTGGAGGATCTTCGTCGTTTCCTCGGCAAGCAACCCGACCTCCACAGGTTGCTTTGTATAGTTTCCCCTACGTGGGCTAGGGAACCTTCCTCGGACAGCCGGGCCGTAGCTGCCGCCCGGAGATGCAAAACGTATGGTGGACGGCGACGGGAAGCGGCAGAGGCGGCTTGACGACACGTACTGCCCTCTGCGCAGGTAGTCGCCGATTTCCCGTGGTCGCTGGCCGTGGAGGCCGATGCGTCTGTGCGGGTAGCGGCGAAGTATGTGCCCGGCATGGCCACAGTGCAAACAGAGTTGGCAGTTATCGGGAGTCGTGTACTCGTCGCATTTACTAGAGCTGTTCGCTAGTAATGTGGGCGTGCCGGAGCTAGGGCCCGTCGTTCTTGTAGAGCTGGTGGCCGTCGAAGAGTATTTGGGGGGTTTCGCCGGGGAGGAGGACTGCGTAGTGAGGCGGCGTAGGTCATGGCTTCAGCTTCCGTTGGTGTCGTCTGTGACAAGGAGCGAAGTGTATGCTCTACTTCTTCATGGATGCAGTGCGTGAGCGACGCCGCCTGAGTCTGCTGCGTCTGCTCTGTTGGAGATGGCAACAGTCTTCTTCGCGAACCATTTCGCGTATTAGATCTCGCAGGTTATCCCCGTTTGCAGGGGTATCTTCTGGGGGGGGGGGGGGGGGGGGGGGGGGGGGCTTGCCGTCAGCGCTTGAAGTTGTCGGTTGCACTTCCGGGTCCGGGCGTCAAGGGTCTTTCGGCGGTAGAAGCTTCGACTGCGAACTCGGCGACGGCTTTAGGAGGATTCCGGATCAGGCCGGCGAACAGTTGCTCCTTTACGCCACGCATCAGGAAGGGGAGCTTCTTTTCTTCAGTCATGTTAGAGTTGCAGCGCCTGGAAAGGAGTTTCATTTTTTCCACATACGCAGTCAAGTTCTCGTTTGGGTGTTGAATTCGTGTCTACAGCAGGACCTCCGCTCTTTCCTTGCGTGCGACGCTAGGGAACATACCTACTAGCTGCTTCTTGAAGGTCGCCCATGTCGTGAGGGAAGATTCGTGGTTTTCAAACCACGTTCTTGCAGTGCCATCCAACGCAAAATAAACGTTTCGAATCTTAGCGCTGTCGTCCGAGTCGTTCAGCGCTTCCACACGGTCGTAATTGTCCAGCCATTCTTCTAAATCCTCGTGTGGTTCTCCGCAGAAAGACGAAGGATCACGGGGCTGACGAAGCTCGACGGGCGTTGGCTGTGCGCCAGGTTCCATCGTGGGGTGCATAGCAGCATAGCAGATCAGCATCTCCACCAGATGTCACGTAGTGGTGACTGCAGTCCGGCGAACCAGAAAACAGCAAGAATGGCTCCAAACGAAAATCTTTATTTGGGCTGACTTGCGCCCGCAAAGAACTGAATCGCTTGGCGGCGGCGTAGCAACAAGCGTGCTCGGCGGTCGTCGGACAGAATGCCGGCCGTTCTCGGCCATGCTCTCTTTAAAGCCGATAGCGAACTTTCGAGGTAAAGCTTCGGAAGTTTCTAGGACATTTTGGAACAACGTAGAATCGTCTCCGCCTGGGCGCGATCAATCGAGATATACCTAGGCGCGTCTTGCATCACAAACGAAGCGATGAAGCGGCGTGCTGGCAGCTTTGAAGAATGAACAAACACTACTAACATTCTGGGCAATATCATGGAAGGTAAACTACCACGTGGCACCACCAAACCAGAAGTTACGTCATCATACCGGGACAGATAAGGGGTGCTGACGGCACCAAGCCCAAGGTGATGACTGGGAGTAACGTCTTCAAAACGGAAGTGATGGCAAACGCCTTGATGGTCTCCTTAAGTGACGTTTGGTGATGGGCTATTTGGGTATGCATGTTACACTTCAAGAAATAAGGCGCTACAAAACAGAGAAAACACGCGCCTGTATCGTCGTCCTGTAGACCCTCTTTGTGAATTTCGTGTGTGTGAAAAAATAAAACCAACTTTTCCCCATTCCTGCAACAGCCTCGAAGGAGGCTAGCAGCATGTTCTCAATAAATAAATCAAATAAATAGAAAAGCTGGCAGTTAATTGGGTGGAATTCAGGATGCTAGGATTTAATAGCACGCACTTGCTGTGGAGTAGAGGGTAATCACCGAGCTTTCGGCGTGGACAAAATCAGTTAAACCTTCCCTGTTTGCCTGTTCCTATTTAGGTTAGGTATTGCGATGCTAACACCCTTCTTAGGACCTCCATAACTTCTGTAATCACTGAATTTATATTCCTCTGACAATTTATTAGGCGTGTCTGAAAAAATCCATTAATATACTGCATAAGTTAGATTGTCTCTTCTGTGTGTTTTTCCTTTTGGTTCACGTCATAAAAAGCTTTCGAGTTTGTCTCCGGTCTCGCGGCTGCATTTGCAAAGTTCGCGTGCGGGCAAGGCTAAGGAGAACGCAAAGGGGAGAGAAGGCGGCATCTCTGCCTTCTGTTATTTCTTCGGTTGCTTTCGCCTCGATTTGTGCGGTCGTATACTTCGTATTTACTGCATCTTACCGGACACGGTGGTGTAGACGGATTTCCGGCCGAGATGTAAGGAGTGGACGAACGGCCGTGCAGCCCCCGTCCTCTTCAACACGAACGCATCCGGTTCTGCCGACGCCGACACCACGGACTGCAACAGGGACGGAGGGGAAAGTGAAAGGCTCAACAGTATTTGGCACTCAATAGACACCTTTAGCATACCGTGTACCGTGTTACAGTTGCCCTTACCGGTGTACCGGAAGACCGCCCACCGCCGGTGAGCACGCGGTGATTGGTTCCGATGCTGCAGGCGCGCCCACAGCTGCCGGGTACATGGCGCCATCTGGCGCTTTCAAAGCGATTTGCGCATGCGCATTGGCTGCGCACAGGCTCCCGGTTCCGGTACCGGTAGCGGTAACACGGTACACGATATGCTAAAGGTGTCTAATAAGACACATAAGTGACGCCACGACATGGCAGACAGTGAGCTTGCTGAAATCGTGTCCACTGCTGTACAAGTGTTACCAACGAGGTGCAGGTTTGGTTGAGCGACGTGGTGAAATAGGCGGCGCTAAAAGGTCTCGACGTGAACATAGTGTTGCTCTGTATTTTTTTTTTTTTTGCAGTGTCTGCTTAATAAAAGTCACTTTGAGAACACCTGTAGAGGACGAATTATAAAATGTTGAGGAAGGCGATGCGTGACACAAGCCAAGAACGCCACGGAATGAACAAGTTTGACGTTTACCCGCCGCGGTGGCTCAGTGGTTACGGCGCTCGGCTGCTGACCCGAAAGACGCGGGTTCGATCCCGGCAGCGGCGGCCGGATTTCGATGAAGGCGAAATTCTGGAGGCCCGTGTACTGTGCGATGTCTGTGCACGTTAAAGAACCTCTGGTGGTCGAAATTTCCGGAGCCCTCCACTACGGCGTCCCTCATAGCTTGAATCACTTTGGGATGTTAAACCCCAATAAATCAAATCATATTTTGACGTTTATTCCTCCCCAACTACTTCCTTGAGCGTACGGATAATTTCGCACACTTTTTGTACTTTTCAGGAGAAAAGTAACCACATAGATGTGTCTGTGCCCTGGTAACAAATATAGTTACATGTCCACATTTGAGGACGATGCGCCTTAGTGGGTAGCCTGATTCGTAGGCGGAGCTAGGATGAGATTCTTAATAACAGGGTTGTGGCTTTTTATTTAAAGCACTAAAACTGCCCCGCGGATTATTTTCCTTTGCGGAAAGATCCGGATGATGAACTGCGGCCATTCAGAAGTAACAGATATAGAGGTAGAAAATCTCTGCCTCTCCCGTAAACGAGAGTAGAGTAAGCATGAAATGTTTACGGGCCTAATGTCATCTCGGTGGACACCCGAACCGCACCGTAATGGAAGGGAGGAACGCCACCACCCGTTCAGCGCGATGCCTTGCCATTTGACCGCAAGGTTTTTTGAGGAAAGGAAATGGCGCAGTAATTCTCTGCCATCTCGGTGGACACCCGAACCGCACCGTAAAGGAAGGGAGGAACGCCACCACCCGTTCGGCGCGATGCCTTGCCCTTTGAACGCAGCGCTTCTCCCCCGGGCCCCTGTGCGCCTGCGCGGCTTTGCTTCGATGCGCGAAGCCCCTAAGAGATCACGTATGACAACGAAGTGTAACGTGACATTTATGTGCTTTTTGCACGCGTTATTAGAAATCGGAAATTATAATTCCGTGCATTATCAAACCCACAGCTCCACTGATATCTTGATAAACATTGAGAAGGCACTGGCAGCAGTTATTTTTTGTCTCGTTTGGAGACCAACCGGCGCTTGCATGCCGGTCGCGTAGGAGGGCTTAGAGAGAGTCGTTAAATCTCGTTAAATCTCGTACGGTGCCCGGATGTTCTCGTTTCAGAGCCCGGATGACTGGAATTCAGTGCCCGGATGAGTGGAATTCAGTGCCCGGATGACTGGATTTCAGTACCCGGATGACTGGATTTCAGTGCCCGGATGACTGGATTTCAGTGCCCGGATGAGTGGATTTCAGTGCCCGGATGATGGCTCTCGGTCTCGGCGTGACGTCACCACACTGCCGACAACGGGGGCTAAAAGCATTTCATGCTTAAAACTCGTGACTTTCGTTACGGTCACTGGACGATGTTTCGGTGCAACGGCAAGAAACATTTGCTCCTCAGATGCCTTCTAAAATGCGAAGAATAGAGGCAAATCACTACATTCAGTTCAATATATGAGCATTGGAAGAGGTGGTAAAGGGGCATGAATTACCTTCACCTGACCGTGCACACTTGCACGAAACTCAATAAGTTTCACAACAACTGCTGGCCATTGCTATACAAAAGACGCTGTTCTTGGCACAGCATACAGATGAGAGGTTGCAGTGCTTGTTTCTTTCTTTGCTCTGATTTTCGCTTCCGTTACATACGTCCCTGGGCTTGCCCCATACAGGTACTCTGCACGCATTTCGAGGTCAAGTCAGCAGCAGGAGGTCTGTATGGCTAATGCCTGGTATCTTTTCTTTTTTCTCAAGCGATCGTCACCACGTGCCCTTTCGACATGTGTCCCACAGGAGGCATGCACTCATATTGCCTCTTCCCTTAGCTATCTTTCCATTGTTAAACATTAGGTCTTTTTTTTTACCCCCTTGCAGGTCTACGCCATTAAGCTTGCTCCTATTTTTGTTCTCTTCATTATCTCCCCACTCGCTAATTTGTTGACCCTGACATCCCCTGATTGGGCACTCTTCACTACTGGCGCATGGTCTTAAACCCGGGGTGCCTGTGGGGCTCCTAAATAAAGGCACTGCGCGGCCGTCAGTGGTCAGCCTGCCTTGCCTGCCTTCCAACGAAATGAATGTCGCGTCGTTCAAGATGCCTCGCCACGCCTGCTTCTTTCTCGCACTGCTCTTTTTATTTCCGCGAATTCGAAGTGCTTCTTGCGACCTAACCTTCGGGGCTTTCGGGTTCACGGCTACCACGATCCTCCCCGCTTCTCTATCCTGTCACTGCCCTATCGGCAACGAATGAAATGTGAACAAGAGAAATCGGGTGTAAACACAAAACACCAATATATTAGCTGCTGGAGAGGAATACAAGCGAGATTGGACAGTCTTTCCGCCTCTGAAGTAAAATGATCCTTTACTAGCATTGAACTTCCCTCAGCGGAGAGCTCCTTACTTTGCTGTTCAAGGTTCTGTCGCCTTGTTCGCGTTTCATTTGTTGCTGATAGTACCTGCCGAAGCGTGTTCACAACTATCTGCACTCGGGGCGGTATTGTTCGCATCACAATTCCACTTCATGGGCTAAATGCGCAATAGCTTCTACTCTACATCAGTCAAGATAAACTTTGATCGCTGCAACATTTCTTGGCAATTTTTTTTTCGACTTCTGCAACTTCGTGTTTTATCTTGCGCGCTGAGAACGTTCCGCAATTCTTTGCCGCTCCTCAGCACGTCCTCGCGGTGCACATTTCGCTCTTTCCAGCTCTGTCAAAGCTACCAGCACTGACAAAAAAGGATCTATAGACTTTCTTCAGACTTTCCATGGACTGTATTGCCTCCTTACAGATATTACCGTTTGTCTATTAACAGTCTATAGACTTTTTATAGACACCAATTTACGAAAAGTGTGCGGCCGTAAATCCATGGATTGTCCATGGATTTGTAAACAAGCCTCCTGTACCTTTTTTAAAGAAAATTTAAGTATACAACTCCGTCCTTAAAACAGACATTTTTCATCATCCAGCCACGATTAGCACTAGACACGGGCTCACGAAAGATGATAAAGGCCCAACTTCTGTTTGTTTATTTATTTACTGTGGCTGGACATATTGGATAAATGAAGTTATAGCATTACAGTCGAGGGAGATGGGGCTATAGAGTAGAATAAAGTACCACGCAAGTCCATGGCCACCTTAGAAAGCAAACGTACAAAAGAGATGAGAAAATTAATGCTAATTATGCATTATCTACAATTTTATTTGCAAGGGATGGCAGATTATCTCACTCGCGCAGTATTCCGAAAAATTATGGTTTAACCAAATTCAGTTTTACACCCGAAATTCCGCATTTTGTGCTAGAGATCGAAGCGCTGAGACCTCGTCAAAATGTACTTGTCACGTCAAATGCCAATCCCATTAAGGCCGCCGCGGTGGCTCAGTGGCTATGGTGCTCGGCTGGTGTCCCAAAAGACGCGGGTTCGATCCCGGCCGCGGCAGCTGGAATTTCTTTGGAGGAGAAATTCTAGAGGCCCGTGTACTGTGCGATGTCAGTGCACGTTAAAGAACCCCAGGTGGTCGAAATTTCCGCAGCCCTTCACTACGGCGTCTCTCATAGCCTAAGTCGCTTTGGGACGTTAAACCCCATAAACCAACCAATCCTATTAAGACAAATAATACGAAACAATTTCCATAGCAGTTCTTTTTTTTTTGTATCTATGGACACAATGACAGCCGTGATGTATTGCCAGAAAACAGGCCCTCTTCTCCGTCAATGGAAGAAAAAATAAACCAGCAGTGGAAACGCCTTCAAGGTGCCCACAAGCGCCCGCTACAGACTGCCGCGGCTGGCATGCTAAGCGGGAGAAAGTGAACAGTGAAAGCTGCACCGAAATCGGCCCATTCTCGGCTCGGCGCCCCCGTCTGGTTGCAGAGGAGTTGCATCCAGGTTCTTGTTTTGTACACAGTGCATCTCCACACACACACACACACACACACACACACACACACACACACACACACACACACACACACACACACACACACACACACACACACACACACACACACACACACACACACACACACACACACACACACACACACACACACACACACACACACACACACACACACACACACACACACACACACACACACACACACACACACACACACACACACACACACACACACACACACACACACACACACACACACACACACACACACACACACACACACACACACACACACACACACACACACACACACACACACACACACACACACACACACACACACACACACACACACACACACACACACACACACACACACACACACACACACACACACACACACACACACACACACACACACACACACACACACACACACACACACACACACACACACACACACACACACACACACACACACACACACACACACACACACACACACACACACACACACACACACACACACACACACACACACACACACACACACACACACACACACACACACACACACACACACACACACACACACACACACACACACACACACACACACACACACACACACACACACACACACACACACACACACACACACACACACACACACACACACACACACACACACACACACACACACACACACACACACACACACACACACACACACACACACACACACACACACACACACACACACACACACACACACACACACACACACACACACACACACACACACACACACACACACACACACACACACACACACACACACACACACACACACACACACACACACACACACACACACACACACACACACACACACACACACACACACACACACACACACACACACACACACACACACACACACACACACACACACACACACACACACACACACACACACACACACACACACACACACACACACACACACACACACACACACACACACACACACACACACACACACACACACACACACACACACACACACACACACACACACACACACACACACACACACACACACACACACACACACACACACACACACACACACACACACACACACACACACACACACACACACACACACACACACACACACACACACACACACACACACACACACACACACACACACACACACACACACACACACACACACACACACACACACACACACACACACACACACACACACACACACACACACACACACACACACACACACACACACACACACACACACACACACACACACACACACAAAAAGCGAACGAAACTGTGTCCTCACCTCGCCAAGACCGTAGTTCGCTGTGACGGTGATTCGCTCGGGGCTGCCGGTGACGGGGTCGCACGTGAACATCACTCCGGCCGCGCTTGCCCCCACCATTTCTTGGACGACCACTGCCATAGGCACGTCCAGTGGCTGCCCGTACTGCCTGCGCACGAACGGAAACGCCTCCTCTCAATTTCAAACCCATTTCACTAGGAATGACACACTCCAAGCGCTACCTAGAATCACTCAAGATTGCAATTAAGTTCCTGCAGTGAAATACGTTGTAACTTGTGAATTCTTTCATGTGGTAGTAATTTATAAAAGGAATGAATTACACTGGGACAGCAATATCGCGGCTAAAGTAATTAATCACTTCCGAAATAACCATAGTTTAAAATACTGCCACACTGCTCTTCTAACCCGCCGCGGTGGCTCAGTGGTTACGGCGCTCGGCTGCTGACCCGAAAGACGCGGGTTCGGTCCCAGCCGCGGCGGCCGAATTTCGATGGAGGCGAAATTCTAGAGGACCGTGTACTGTGCGATGTCAGTGCACGTGAAAGATCCCCAGGCGGTCGAAATTTCCGGAGCCCTTCACTACGGCGTCCGTTTTAGCCTGAGCCGCTTTGGGACGTTAAACCCTAAAAAACCAAACCAAACACTGCTCTTCTGTGTGCGGGCGAAGCTTTGGCGTCGCCTTTACTGATTTAGGCCCTTAGAAGTCAACCTAGGCCAGGGAAGCAGCATACGCGGATGAGCGGCTGCCTGCGCGCTAGTGTCAGCCATCGTCTTGACGGCAATGTCTCAGAAAGCCGCTACATGGTAGCTCATTTAACCTCTGCTGATGCTGACACACACCGACGCGACCACAGGCGCGGCAGCCAGGAGCGCAGTCGCCTGTTGAGTCACTGGAACAATTCCGATTTCTGTAATGCCATGCCGCATTGCACGCGCAATGACGCACTGCGAGTGTTTGAACGACTTCTTCAGCCTAGAGTGTTTCGTATTGGCACCTCATGGTGACGGCAGGCTGGCAGCCAGGAAGACTCCCAGAGGAAACTCTCACTTGCGTTCATAACTCTACGACGGTGACGGCAAAAAACGTGTCGCCGGTCGATGAAGGTTAGAGTCACCGCCGGTTTTCTCACCACGAGCTGTCGGACGCGGTTCTGGCGTCGCAAAAGGCCAGACTGCAGACCACGGCGGCGGGCAGAGTAATCCTCCACCGGACCGGAACGGTAACAGAGCTTCGGGCTCTCGATGGGCAACGGTCGCTTCCGTCCGAGGTCAGAAGCAGGACCAAGGCGAGCCCCATCCCGAACCACAAACTTCACGGAGGTCGGCGCAAGGTACGCGTTCACCGACGACGGCGAAAATTCAAGGGGCACGTAACTTATACGTGGAATGTAGTGGCGTGTCTGAAGGGGTCTCTTTGCGCTAGCCGCCGTGACTCAAGCGACAGCTCCTCGAACCTCGCGGCCACCGTCAGGGCAAAGAGCCCAGCTGCGGCTGAAACCATAGCCGCAGCGCTAGTCATCAAGCACCACGACAGGTTGGGCACGGAGGTTCACGTCGTCTCCGACTCGCAATAAGCCTGCAGGAAGTTTACCAACCGGCGAACACCGAGACTGGCGGCTCAGATCCTGGGCCCCGAAGCAGGAAAACTGCAATCAAGTCACGTAGACGCCGCGCCACGCTGGACTGGAGGGGACCGAAACGGCGGGCGTCTTCGCTCGACCGTTAACCAACCGAGCGGGGCAAAACCAATCATCTGATCATACCCACCCTATACTTCCTTGCCCCTGCCATTCGATTCCGGCGGAAACCTCGAAATCATTGGCTAAAGCTCAGGATTTATTCCCCCCTCACAACAAGCTCAGTACTGAAGACGCCGTAGCGCGAAGACTTATTCAAACAAACTCATTCCCAAAGCTACACAGATACAGTAAAATGTACCCACTGGCGTCTTTCCTTGCTGCGCCGACACATGTCCCACACTCTTCCACATCTCGGAGGGGGGTGCAAACCCCAACACTTAAAGGCGCCTGGCACATATCATTCGAGCCGTGTTAGGTACAGCTGTCCGGTGACACCCTGGCTGGACAAGAAGCCTTGTCTAGCAAGTTCGTCGAGCAGCCATGGCCAGTAGAGTAATGGAATGGAGAAGCCACTCACTCGACCACTCGAATGGGATCAGTTATCTTGAACCCAATAAACCAAACCAAACCAAAACAAACCTAATAAATGTTTTTCCTCCTCCTCCCCTCGCACTGAAGATTTCAGAAAGCACTCAACATTGCAAATAATGCGCATATTAAAAATTACACCCATTCCGAGCAATGTGCAGACTGTTTGCGGACGGGTACTGATCCGCGTCGCGAGGAGACAAACGGGAGCTGCGGGAGAAACGACAAACGCCCAGCAGGTACGCGTATATACGAAGTGTTTCATAGAAGCCCGCCATCAATTTTTTAAAATAGTTTTTTGAGGCATAGCAATACCAATGTTGGTGGACACTTGAATATATGCAAATATAAGTAGCGAAGTGATTAAGTAAATTTTATTAGTTACCTTTATAACTATTACACTTAGGCGCCTGCTTGCAATCAGATTTAAAGCTGGCTATAAGCAATCGCCATATTAGTTCTTAAAATTTCGGCAACGGGATAACCCACGCCGCTGTAGCTCAAAAAAATTGGCCAACACCGCGAGCCTGTGCTGCACGCACAGAGACGCCCATAAAATCGCGTCATTCCTTGGCGCATGTCCCACGTGACCATCTCTGTCTCGCCCGCGCTGCTGCGCGCGCCGCTCCCAGCCGCTCCGTTGCAAAAGTTCGCACTTACTTTTTATAGTTGACATTCGTGAAGCTGAACTGCGAAGCCCAACATTTCAGCACGCCACCGATGACCTGCGACACATATGAACGGTGGTATTAGTACGAAATTGTTAGACGTATACAGGCGCGCCGCACCATGCTTTCGCATGTACGGTTACCTTTTTCTTGGTGCGGAGCCCGAGTAATGTCGTCATCTGGCCGGCCGCTGACATATCCTCAGAATCTTCGCCTGCGATTTGCATGATGCGACAGTTTTGCTCGGTGCTCACCTTTATTCTCTGGCTTTCGTCAGCACTCACCCAGCGCCGACGACCTGACGGCAAACCTTGTGTCCTCTTCGAAGTTGTTCAGGCACCTGGATATTTCCTTCTCCACTTCGGCTGGGATCTCCAGCTTTTCTATCCCGGCCGCCACACTGCGGAAATTTTCCTCGGAACTCAGCTCTATATCCGAAGCGGAAATTTTTCCGCCTACTTGTCTGGGCACGCGATAATCACGTGAGCCCGTAAGAAGTATGAATGAGGCACTACGCCTTTTTCTCAGAGTACTTCGATAAGCAAAACGGCCAAGTTTGTAAAGAAATCCAAACTTCCTGACTACACCCTCCATATTATGGGAACTTTCCCCGTTGTTGTGCTAGCTGCGTGTATTAGTGGATTTACTGCTAGCAAAGCGAACAAAAAAAAAGAATTACTACAGCGACGCGCTCTTTTCAATGTTCGCATTGTTAGCGGACTGTTGCGAGCTCTTCAGATTCGTGCTCACGGCCGAAAAAACCCTAAAGGTGTTCAAGTAGAACTCCTTGCTGGGCTAATTGGCCCATTCTCACCTAAGTAAAGTCCATACTGACCCTTGTCACTCTGTTATAGGTGTCTTATATCGATTTTATGGCTCTTTACAAGACGTCAAATTAAGTCTTATATATTCATGCAGTGTACGTCACTTTTTTTGCACCATCCCTTTTAAGATTTAATGGTCGTTTAGCCTTGTCACCTTGTTATGTCTTTTAACGCTTTTATTCTTTACACCACTTCAAGAGAAAGCAAGCGTCGCAGGGTGCGGTGAAAGTTAGGCGGGCGCATGAGATTAAGAAGTTTCCGGAGATACGGTGGCCGCAACTGGCGAAGGGCAGGGTTAACTGGAGAGACATGGGAGAGACCTTTGTCCTGCAATGGGTGTAATCAAGGTAATAATGAAGATAATGATTTCACCATGTGATGTTGACTGCACCTGGTTACTACTGCCAGTGCTCAATATTGTGCATCATAGTGATAACACCATGTGACGTTGACTACACCTCATGACCACTGCCACTGCTCAATATTGTGCAAGATAGTGATGACACCATGTGACGTTGACTGCACCTGATTACCACTGCCACTGCTCAATATTGTGCACATTTTGCTCAATAAAAATCAATAGTCATTCAGTGCTCTTTCCTCTCTCAATCTAATTTCGTCTTGGCGCACATTCGCGCCGCTCTATATATGTCAAGCCCTCAAGCACCATATGTTTCATATTCTACAACGTAACTTGTCATACTGCGGTGTGCTGCTTTTGAGCCTTGCGGGAAGAATTACTGGAGTCATATGGTCGAAAAGCAACAACTTTAAGCGGGCTGAAAGTTTTTCTCCGCAACGTATTCCTAAGATTTCAATACA
The DNA here is from genome assembly GCF_055824585.1 of Amblyomma mixtum. Classification (NCBI taxonomy): domain Eukaryota; kingdom Metazoa; phylum Arthropoda; class Arachnida; order Ixodida; family Ixodidae; genus Amblyomma; species Amblyomma mixtum. The sequence continues at coordinate 135,720,790 of NC_143012.1, read as the reverse complement.
TACGTACCCTCTTGAAGTACCACTGGTACTCATGTGTTTAACATGAAACTGTGTGTTTGTACACGCCGCGATGTCAAGGGCAGTTGCACGAGAATACACAGGGGCTTGTTATAGTAAAGTTATTAAAGCATGACAGCACTAAAGATGGGGGCTTTTAGAACGACTGTCTTTAAGGGCGTGTTGAGTTGTAGTGGGAAGCTTTAGTTGAGAGTCTTGAACTTAGGTTAATTAACCCGCAGTTTCTGCACCTGACATGTGCAAGGCTGGTAATTGTTTAAGGTTAAATTAGAGTATTTTTCATTCCTATATACATGGACACCTAATGGGACTCCACAGAATGTTGATTTATCTCTGCAAGCTAAAGTTTGTCCAGAGGTGCGAGGATGCATCAAGCCTCACATGCTGTCCAAACAAGAATGGTTGCCGACGATAATGGAATTGTGCTTCTTAATTGTTCTAACACGCATTTCTTCTGTATCATTTGCCTTCATTCTATATAAGGAGCCTTTCTTTTGCATTGTTTTCACCACTCTGTAACAGCTCGAAAAGGGCTTGCAGTACTCAAATAAAAAATTAAAAATCATTGCATAATACACGGGCAGAAGTCAGTCTGCCAATCCTGAAGGAGACACGAGCACATAATGGTCCGCTTGGCATAGTTCCTGCAACGTCGAGCACGACGGCAATAGTGACTTATCGGTTTATCCTTCAAATTCAGACAAGCTGCCAATTTCCCGTGGCATTCATTGGTGCCCCGCTCGTTATCGTTAACAGGACCGGCGAAAGGGGACGCAAACTAGCAAGCCTTGTCTAAGCCTTGGCTCTGTAGTAATGGCTACTGCACAGCATCATAACTGTCACTGGACAGAAAGAAAAAAACAGGGAGAGAGAGGGGGCTTTCTTAACAACTTTCTTGTGCAAGAAATGTGTTAGCTTTGGATGTTGGCCCGCGTCCGAAAATTACAAATGTCCCCAGAAATTTCGGAAGCAGGCCAACCCCTGAAAACGAATTAAGGTGGATTGGTGGCAGAGTTAGGAAGGATTGGTGGCTTAATTAGGGTGTAATACTGAATCGGAGTAGTTTAATCTCATATAATAATCCAAGAGAATGTTCTCGATCACTGCAGTCCACAGATTTTTAAATTTGGCGCTGCTGATTGCATCATGACCCTCTGACCAATCATGAAATTTCGTGACAGATATGGAGGAATTATTTTTGTGACACTATCGCATCAAAAGTGGCTCACTTATGGGCATAGCCAGACTCTGTAGGGTGCGTCCTCTCGTATTCCTTTGCAACTTGAGACGTGCTTTCGTTCCGAAGGAAGGAGTTACATTCGCTCCTATGGAATCAAAGTTTGGCAAGCCTCAAAATTCCTCATGGTCTCAAAAATAACGTCCGTATTAACGGCTCCTCACCGAACCTTTGACCAGTGTATTAATTTATTATTCACAGAAATTCCGGACAATTCTAACAAGTTCCAAATTATTCGGGGTACTTTCGTCAGTAACAGCTGCAGTGCAGAGTCTGAACTGGAGCTTTGCCCCTCACGATGGGTTGGCTGCTCAGCAGCGATAGTCCGCGGGTTCCATTTTATAGGCAATGCAATGGCGACGAATTTTAAGAACACCCCCAACATCGTCACGAAGAAACAATCGGTCCATTTGAGCTGTCGTGTAGCCAAATCACCTTGCCCCACTTGTGACTCTTATCACGAGTGAATTGAGATTTCCTTGCGCGCGGACAGATCCGATGTGCTTCAGATTAATTTTTGCAGCCGGGTCTACCCGTGTCGAATGTAAAACCTCGTCAAACTGAAACATTAGGTTTGATCTTTCCAACTTAGTCTCGCTCACAAGCACCGTGCTTACCGGATGCAGACGTCTTTCAGCGCTGAGTGGCTATCATCCCTGAAAAAAAAAATTGGAGGCAGATTACTCCCTCCTGTAAGACTGATGACACATCAATGCTGTTTTAGTTTGATTCGACTAAGTTAACCGTGATTATGGTTTGGTTTGGTTTATTGGGGTTTCACGTCCCGAAGCAGCTCAGGCTATGAGGGACGCCGTAGTGAAGGGCTCCGGAAATTTGGACCACCTGGGGTTCTTTAACGTGCACTGACCTCGCACAGCACACGAGCCTCTAGAATTTCGCCTCAATCGAAATTCAGCCGTCGCGGCCGGGATCGAACCCGCGTCTTTCGGGTCAGCAGCCGAGCGCCGTAACCACTGAGCCACCGCGGCGGGGTAACCGTGATTATACTCGTCATTTCTATCTGTTGTCCTCTATAGTGCTCCCCCACGCACGCACGCACGCGCGCACACGCGCGCGCACACACGCGCACACACGCGCGCACACACACTCGCACACACACACGCACACACACACGCACACACACACACGCACACACACATGCACACACACACACACACACACACGCACACACACACACGCATGCACACACACACACGCACACACACGCACACGCACACACACACACACACACACACACAAAGATCAACACTCATTCATCAGTACGTAAAAGTGTTTATATCAGTGCAACTTACGCACACCTAACGCCACCTGCCGGAGCGGACAACTACTACAATAGTTGTTCGCTCCGACAGAGGACGTTAGGTGTCCGTGGGTGACCTCAGTACTGCGAACACAGCCGCTGCGCGAAACTAAGGGAAAAGCCTCCGGCTTAAACAGCATCGCTGTTAAAAATGGACCGCATTTGGCACTCACATGGTGAGCAACTACGTCAGGGCGAAACGAGCAAAGTGCCTCAGGGCAAATTTGAGGCAACGTAGCAGTGCTGCTCATTGCTCAAGAACTGCGACAAAGAAATGTCCCTAGCTTTCAAGCTTTCTGAATCAACATATGCTCTGTGTGGAAGGACCGACATCTACCAGAAATACCGATATTAATCATTTTTGAACAGACACCAAATTTCTTCTGTACCTTCGCTTTTAAAAGCTGCATTATTACAGTACAAAAACTGCATGAACTTTTTAGGCTACCGCCTAATGGAATGATTCCGAAACTGAGCAACCATTTCTGCTTATTTGCATCTGTTTGGATGGTACTGGATATAATCCACTTCCAGCTTTTGAACTCCTAGTAAACACGAAAGGACAAACGTGCGTTGGTGTTGTGAGCTGAGCGAACCGGAATAATTCAATGAACTGGAGTGCTTCGCTCACTTCACCGAACTGTCACCGTTGTGAGGACCTTAACTGCGAGCCTACTCAGAGTTCGGAACAAAATAAAAACAGACCAAATGCTTAAATGATCAAATAATATATCTGCCTCACACGGCACTTTTTAGTGAATGCAGGAAAAATGAGGGACCTCCTCTTAGAAAGAGCATCAACAAGACTCCGCGCTCAACACAACTCCTCTCGACTGCTTAATTACTTTCCTAGCAGGCTGCGCGTCAGCGTCATTTGTTCTCATGTTTGTGCCTTGCAGTGAAGTCCACGTATTCAACTGATTTCTCCTCAGAGCTCACTCCTATGGGTGTCCCCTTACATTTCCCCCCAATATAGCAAAGGAAAGTAGTCTGGAATACTCATGTTCCAATAAACACTTACCTCGCTCTTGACCTCTCGATCTGCTGAACAAGGCTTCTAAACTCCCCACTCGAAGCTAGAAGCTTGTAAGAGGCCGTTGTTACCACGAAACCACGAGGAACTGAAAACTAATCGAGTAAGACAAGAGATTCTATATTATGCAGCTACGACAAGGCTGCAGTGCTCGGAAAGAAAGTAGTTTCAAGGGGTAGCTTATGACGGGAAATTTATTCCTTAGCCTCCCGCTGAAAGAAAGAGCAATGTTAAGCACAGCACTGTGCATAAATAGCCAGACGGCTGGGGACTGCAGATGTGCTTTTTATGACTAATACGGAGCTCAGGACGGTGACGAACGAACGCCCAAACAAAAATTCTAATAAGGGAATACTCACTGGCATCCAGCTGAGCACTGCCATACGGCTATAAGGGAACGCTGCACAGATGAAAGCTGTTCAGCTTTTCTGTGCATCCGTATGGCTGCGCTTTGGTGGATGCCAGTGAGCAATAACTCCCTTATTACAAATCTACTCCACCATGGGGTATTCCCCGAAACATTTGACCAACGCCGTTTCAACTTCGAGTTATTGATCAATTCGCTCTCGCCCTACCATTTGCTAGCTGGCCCGACTATCTCAGTTGGTAAAGCGATTGCTCGTTTGAAGCGATGGTGCGGGTCTGGAACTCTGGACCAGTATGAATTTTTCGTTACGAAGTTTCTGCGGAAGCTGTTCAGCGTTTCTTTTGCAGCCATGTGGCTGCGGTTGGGTGGATGTCATTGAGTAACTATTCCCGTATTACCAATTAACTCCACCCTGGGGGATTCCCCTAAACATTTGGCCATTGCCAAGTTCTGTTCGCGAGGTTAATCAGTGTTACCCACGTAGTATGCGCCATGCACGGCGAAGGGTGTGCGTCGCCTCCGTTTATTTTATTCCAAATAAATGCAAGTACAAATACCTTTGTTTCGACATTTATGATCTCATGGGTACATCCAAACAGTACCGGGCCGAAACGTCACGCAAAGTGGTGTTTTTTCACCTCGCCTATTTTCTTCAACAGGGCACAGTGGACGTCCTCCTTGACGAAATCCAGCGAGTGGTGCAGCGACCACCAGCGCCACTACCGGAGCAGCACGTCCTTGTCTTACAGCGATGCTTTCATTTCCTTGCCGCTCTTTTTCCTTTTTTCCCCTTTGTTCCCCTCCCCAAGTGTAGGGTAGCCAACTGGGCATCGCCTGGTTAACCTCCCTGCCTTTCCGTCCTTTTCTCTCTCTCTTGCGCCGACCTGCCCCTGTGCGACAAGCGTTTCGTCCCGTTGCCGGACCACGACCACCCCCCCGTTACCTGCGCCCCGTCGAGCAGCAGCAAGACCTGCGCCCTCCTATCAGCAAAGCGCACGTGTGGCGCACGTCCAACGATCGCCCGCTCTGCTACCACTGCGGGGAGCCTGGCCATATTCTGCGGCATTGCCGTACCGGCGTATGGGTTTGAGAGGATTCCCACCACACGCGCCTCGACCGCGCTATGGTGAAAGACCACAGGACATAGAGGAGTACCTCGCCGCTCGCGTGCTGCCCCCGACCTCGCAGCAGCGCCAGTCGCGATCGCCATCCCCGAGGCGCTTTGCTTCGCCCAGTCGGCCCTCAACTTCTGGTCAGTTTAGACGCGCGTCCCCTCGCCGGGAAAACTGAAGACGGCGTCCTCCGGGGGTAGGGCCGCCGCCACTGCACAGAGTCAACAGCCTTCACCCGACGATTCGACGCGACGACCCGGGCGGCAACCACCCGATCCGACGACCTCACCGACGTGCTACGAAGGAATTGATTCTGCTGAAATTTTAGTAACCGCTGACAGTCATGAAGTGACCGCACTCGTCGATAACGGCGCTGATTTTTCTGTGATGAGTAGTCGGCTTGCTACGACACTCAGTAAGGTTCTGACACCTTGGTGTGGACCCATGATTCGCACCGCCGCTGGCAATGTAGTGACGCCGATCGGCCTCTGCACCTGCCGTATCCAGATCCGCGATCTTATTTTCACTGGCTCCCTTGCCGTGTTACGGAACTGTTCCAAAGATCTGATTCTTGGCATGGATTTCCTTCGAGAGTATGGTGCGGTCATCGACCTTAGGGAGCTCATGGAATCTTTTTCCGCCCAGCGAGCATTGACACCAACGCTGAGCCCAGCAGAGTAATGTTGCGCCTTTGTGACGACCACATAACGATCACTGCGCGAGCCAGCAAGTTCGTCACAGTCGAGTGTAATGACAGCATCAGCACTCTAGGCATCGCTGAAGCAAACATGTCGCTTCTACTCGCTCCGCAAGTTTGTGTAGCTCGAGGCCTAGTAGAGCTCGCGAAACGTCGCACTGACATCTTAGTTACCAATTTTACCCGTCAACCGCAACATCTAACGAAGACAGGCCGTCGCTTATTTTGACGAGCTTGGAGAGTGCACCAGGCGAGTGTACCTCTTTTTCCACCACGTCAGACCTCGACAAGGCGACGACAACCATTCCGACCGATGTAAACTCGCACCTCTTGGCCAGTCAGAAACACTGCTTAGAAAACTTCATCTATTCCTTCCGCGACTGTTTTGCATCAACTTCCAAGGTGCGACACACGCCGCTTACCAAGCACCGAATTATCGTTGCTGACGACCTAAGACCACTATGTCAGCGCCCCTATCGTGTGTCTTCAAAAGAACGCTGTGGCATGCCACAGCCAACTTCAGTCGAGATCTACGGCTGCTCAGAGCGCCCTTGTTGTGGCGCAGCTCTTAAGAGCGTAAGAGCGCATTATTGCTTCTAGTGCGGTTAGGACTTACGCGTTTTCTTTTTAAAGCACTGCAAAACGCAGACATGCCTATAATGTGTGCTGGGTCTGGCGAGGGTTTAGGCGAAATGCCTTGTTTCATTAGGTAACAGAACACTGTCGCGGAATTTCTCCTCCATGTTTTTTTTTCAGTTGGATAAGGAATTAGAGACTCTTTTATATCTGTCTTAATAGAGCAGTGCAAGAACTGCAGCCTCATTTGGGAGGATGCCCAATGTTCGTTTGCTGCCTCTTGCTGTGCGCCCTTCTAAAGTTCTAAAGTTCTTAACGACGTTCATGGACAGTGAGCAGAAAATAACCGTTAGCTGATCAGTTTGCCACCAAGAAACCTGTAGAGCAGGCAAACGCCATATGGCAGGGTCATGTATCTGCTTCGCTGCGCAAAGTTTTGTAACATGCGGTTCTTCTGGCAGTACAAAGCCGACAGCCTTCTTAAAAATGTGGATACACATTTCCCGGACGTTCTATGCTCGCTGTAACGACTGTCTTTGTTTTGCTGCAATAAAACAGGCCGCATAAAGCACTCACCGTCTGCAACTGCGTGGCGATTGACTGCAACACCGCAAGGGACGAACCCTTGCCACCAGTCAGCTGTGGGCACTTGCTGCACGCGTTCGCTATATCGGATACCAGGGGAGGCGGGTCGGGAACTTTGTGTTCTGGAATATGGGGAAATAAATATGGTTCTGTACAATGTAAGGGTGATAAAGCCTTGAACAAAGGAACAGAAACACGATGTGAGCCATGAATCATGAATAACAACACGCAGGTAGTACGGAACAAATGAGCATCTCATGGAGAGGAGCATCACGATTGGTGAGTTTGCTACATTTGTTGAAGTGTCAAGTCTGGCTAATTACTCGTCTGAGCACTGAGAAATAACATTTCCTGCATTGTTAATGATAATACTACCAAGACATCCCGTTCTTGCAAGTTTTGTCGGACTATTGAAAAAACAACCAGCTGAGCACCGATAAAGATCACGCTGTCACAAAACATGAACCATGTCTCTATGACGCGCTTTTAATGATTCTGACGAAGAGTGTACGCTGCGGCGTAGTGTTCTTTCTCTTCCCGTGTTTTGGAGTTGCTTTTCCTTATAAATCATTGCCAAATAATTAATTATGTATAATAAATCATGCTTGCTGAAATTTTTTAACAGATTGATTGCTTTTTTAACCCCTAACGGACTTGGACGAGGCAGGCTCGTCATAAGCCAACTGTCATTCCTGCATTCCAGGAGGACATCAGTTCTTGTTGCGCTTTCTGGAACTGTGCTTCCGGTTTAAGGCGAGTAAGAAACATCAAAGCATATTTTAATGCAAGGACATCCGTTATTTGGCTCATGGTGCGAACCCAAATGACGTCATCACCCTCCTGTAGCAATACGCCGCCAGCGTCCCCACCGCCGCGTACCTCAAAGCGAGATTTTGGTGTCCACTTACAAACTGAGCCAGTTACGCGCCTTTCCTTTCTTCGTAATCAACGAAGTCTAAAGCTTCCGTTGACTTTGAGAAAAGGAAAGGCGCATAACTGGGTCAATATTTAAATAGACGCCATCGCCTGCTCATAACCCGATTGACGCTTGCCCTAAACCTACCTCGTAGCACTACCACAGCCAAAATCCTTGCACTAGGCATGCATAACACTCTATGGGAACTAGTTCACGTGAACCTTCAGACACATTGCATTGAACTTGCCGCGAGCGCCACTGGCCGCCCTATACTCTCCTCCCTTCGCATCAACATACCCGCTAACCAGTGAAACATTATACTGTTGAACAGCGCAAAAAGGCGGGACAACGACAAGCCAAGCGCTATCAACTGGGTTTATTGAAGGACGGACGGGTATATATACGAAAACATACCACAAAGGAAATCGGAACAAAATGGCGGGCTTCCGCGCACAAAGTTCCGCTGCAAAAAGTGCAAGTGCGCACCTGAGTACAAGAAAACCGAAGTTCTGTTTTGCCATAAAGATAAGCTCACGCGCGAAATAATGGAAGCGCATTTCATCCACAGGCAAGGTGACAAATGCATCAGCAATCCTTCTGTGACACTTAACAACAAGGAATTAGCATACATCACTTCCCATGTGACAGTTTTTGATTTTCACGACCCTTTTCACTCTTTCTTACTTCTTTGTGGTATGTATCAATGAACCCTTCAATAAACCTTCAATAAACCCAGTTGATAGTCAGCGCTTGTCTTGTCGTTGTCCCGCCTTTTTGCGCTGTTCACCTGTATGAATGCATACCAACTCGCCCAGATCTCAGCTTTACGAAACATTATAGCCAATCCTCGACATATCAATACACCTCTAGTTGTGAAACACCTTCCTCGAAACCTCCATCCCCAGTATCATAACCCTCGCCGCGTAGCTCGCGCTAATGCCCTTCATAAGTATTATGGGCAAGAGCACGCTGCCATTTGGGTAGACGCCACATGTACAGCGCATGATGCGGTAGTAGTTGGCCACAATATAACCCTACCCCACCCCCTAACTCACCGTCTTCCCTCGGGCTCTACGCCTGAGGAGGCAGAGAAAACCGCCATCGCCCTAGCCCATGTACATTCCGACGATCAATACATCTTTACCGACTCCAAAACTACTCTGTACAACTTTGCCAGAGGCAGGATTCACACCCTTGCCTGGCACTTGTTGAACACCCCTGCACAAAATTTACCGCGCAGGGTAGAGCTCCAGTGGCGTCGGCTCACTCTGGGAAGCCTGGAATTGAGGCTGTCGATAAATAGGCCCGAGGTTTCATTTTCCGGGCTCAGGACAGTCTCGATCCGGGATTCTCGAGGGACTGGGCCCACACCTTTGCCTAGCTCCCGAAAATACCCCGTTTGGACCGTCGGACTTACCCTCCTCCACACCCGTCCCTTACCCATTCCCAAAAGATCTTCTTCAGACGCCTCCAGACGCACTCTCTGTCATCCCCTGAGCTCTTATCCCACTACTGTAGCAAGTCCCCTCCATGCTCCCTATGCGGTAACCCTCACGCCACACTCTCCCACATCCTATTCGGCTGCCCTGCTGATACTCCCCCGCAGGGACTGCAGGCCATCTCGAACTGGGAGGACTGGGAGGTCCTGCTCACGTCTGCAGACCCGACATCACATTTTGCTGCGGTGACTCGGGCTGCCGAAGTTATGATCCGACATGACCAGCCTGGTGCAGTGCGGGACAGCGCAGTGGCCCAGGGACACAGCGAGGTCTAAAATTCGCATAAAAAAAACTTATTCTTTCTGTCTGTCCACTGACCCAGTGAGCCCGTTACACTTGCTGTACAGAGGCTGAAACCTGCTGTACCGCTGAAACCTGGGGAGTGTGGCTGAAAGTGCTTTCGCACTACAGACACAGTAGAACTATACTCAGCAAAATTTCACCGCTGCACTAAACTTAGCAAGGAACACTCTCGTATGTACACATCGCTAGAATTGCTTAGAATCTTCCATAATCTTTTCGGGGGTTCGCTCCAATATGACAGCATGGGTAACAAATGACCAGTTAGTGCCTCTTAAGAAATGTTTCCGTTAGGGGGTACAATGGTAACCTTGTGGCCAATTAAATTATTTCTGCGGTAATCGATTACTGGCAAGTAAGTAACGTTTCTTCCGCAAAGAAGTTGTTACCAACTTCACAGTTTCAACTTCACAACCCTAACTTCGAGGTCAACACTGGTGCTAGCGTGATGCTTACTTCGTGAGAGACAATGGACCGGCAATGGACGGCCATTACCATGCCACGGCCTACGGCAGCGCATATCCCGAAAAATATTACGTAACCACTCTTAGGGACTCCCTGTTCTGTCAGACGGCCCCGCAACTTACATCCTCCGACACATAACTCGCCGACTTCCACACAGACAGATAGCTGAAAGAAGACGCGTAAAGCAAGTATTCTGTTGAAAGCAACACTACTGCCAGAGTGTTTTGAGGTGGACTTGAGTATGTGGACCACGCGCAGGACATTTTAGAGACAGATGGTGCCCGTTGTAGCCGCCGATCGCCTATGGTAAAAAAAATACCGTCAGACTGTTTGTGCAACACGGCGTTTAACATTTATCTCGAAGACGAAGTGGACCGTAGAAGAAAGTTTGCTGAATCCACTCACTCACTCGAACCAGGACGACGCCGAGACGGCTTGTCGTCTGCAAAATCGCTAAGCCTAAGTTGCTGCAGTGGTCGGGCCTTTGTTCACAAGATAATTTGTGTTTGTCATTTATTTTATGCCGCCACTGCAAGAACTGCGAAATGTCTTATGCATGGTGAGCTGCTGTTCTAGTTTGTTTTTGTCAATCATCGTGGAATCACAGCTCTTGCAAATGAGGACATACACAAAACACAAAACGAAATGTGTCATTGTTAGGAGTTTTATTTTTCTGCAGCAAATAAAACGCAGGAGGTAAAAAAATTTCTTGCTGACTTTTCCTTCATGTATGCATTGGGAGACTTCGCAGACGAACTTTTCTGAGCTTCGCCATTGTACGAAGCGTACGCATGCGCACTGACGCCTGAAAACTTGGGAGCTGGCGCGTGGTCTCAGCGCACGCAGAGCCGCAGCACGAATGCTACAAACCACCTCTGGGATGTCAAACATGCCAGTGTAGCGACGCGTTGCGGGTCATCCACTTGATGACCGGGTTCATGCTGCGAGACTGCACACGATTGTGATGCGGGGCGCTCTGACAGCTAACAGACTGTTCTACAGTAGCGAATGAGCGTCTGCATAGAGAGAACACAAGCATTCTGCGGGAAATTGCGCTTTACGTCACATCGTCCACGTCGGCAAACGCGGGCGCAACGATAACTCCGGTGATAGTGACACCATCTGGTTTTCATAAAGTGAACCATTCTGCGACAAACGAGTGCTCGTAAATGCTACAGTTACCGAATTTTATAATGAAAGAAAAAGTCAGGCAAAATTTTGTTATAAGCAAGATATTACGAAGAGAAAGCCATGTAACAACCTATAGCCAGTTGGAGTGCCGAAAAACGCAGTAACACCGACGAGTTCGCAGCGAAGCGAGAGACTGTGCTTCAGAGCGTACCGCCAACTTGGCTGTTTATCTCATTGTGGCCCAGGGTCCCTTAAGCACACGATATGTGTGTGACGTCATCGTCCAGTTTCTTCGACAGAGTGCGCTTCATCCGAGCTGCCACATCCGCTTCCGGCGTTTCGGTAAATCTGGTGTGGCCAAAAATACGGTTTCAAAAATAACGGGAACTCGGCGTACGGTTAACAAAGTGGACTGCTGAGCATGTTGGTACATGATCAGTTAAAACTGAGCAGCAGAGAGAAACAGAGACCAAGAAGTAACTCACACCCGACCAGGACGATGCTGTACTGACAGCTGAAGATTCATTAGATAAGCCGCATATTTATACTGAGGAACTGCAAGCAAATAAGCAGTTCCTCCCTTTCAAGTCGTTCCAAGATGGTCATAAGAGGAATCGCGACGGCGGTGTTGCAGTCCGCTCTAAACAAGTCAGATGAGCCAGAGCATTCAGAGGCAAATTACTAGGCTGGAGGAAGCGGGTTCCCTATGACAATGCTGAGCGGCATAGCAGAAAGCCTCGTGCTGCAGAACAAGCGTGGCTGAGAGAGGGAAACAGCGCCCGAGGAAACCGTGCAAAGAAGTTTTCCGTCTCTCCCTATGTCCATGGGCTGACCCACAACCTCAAGAAGATCTTGAATAAGCATGACCTCCAGATAATTTCGACAGCATCCAACAAGACGGAAAGCATATGTGCCCGAGAGAATGGACAGGAGAACAAATCCCTGTGTCAAATCGGACACCGTAACAAGTACTCTAAGTGCATTCAAGGCATTGTTGATCGCATGCGCTTATTCTGTGGAAAGCATTACATAGGACAGACGGGGAGACGTTTAAACGACAGAACAAGAGAGCACGCAACGGCGATAGCAGGGGCACCAACCTTGCGATGCACTGCAAGGAATGTGGGATATGCAAAAAAAAAAAAGTCTAGCCGACCTTCGCAACGTGCAGGTGCTGAAAAACAACACAGACAAGCTCGCTCAAGAAATCTTTGTTGAATCCAGGGCAATCCTTGATTCCTGAGAGCAATGCGTCAGAGCATCATGGGTTGGCTTGACGAAGAAAGAAATGAATTTCCTCCGTGGCGATGGATGCCGATATTTGTAAGAAATCATTCAAAGTGGTGGCAGTTCCTGCGTATATATATATATATATATATATATATATATATATATGGAAAGGGGATTGAGGGGCTCGTTATAAATATGAGAGAATCAATTCTAATCAATTAGCTTTAAGCGATAACATATTCAGTAATATTATAAATTGATCAACACCACAAAATAAATAAAATAAATTAAAAATCCCCTGAGCCCCTTGCTTTCTGTGGCTGTTGGCTTCTCTCATATTTATAACGAGCCCCTCAATCCCCTTTCCTTGTCTGCTTAATTGCTTAACGAGGGCCTCGGTTCTGGCAGCCTTGATGCCTTAGGAAGCATAAGAGGGTTCTCACACAGCTTCCGCCCTCTTCGTTCGATGACGTTCAACGTCACATCAGCGGTAACTCAGGACGTGCCATGTCCGCCGCTTAAGAACGTGGGTGGCGCTGGTGAACACTCCCAAGGTTAGGTTATTTGTAAACATAAATACCCCCGAAAGCAGAAGGTTTGACAGCAGTCGCCGTAGCTCAGAGGTAGAGCACCGGACGCGTAATTCGGAGGTCGTGGGTTCGGATCCCACCGGCGGCGTGTGGTTGTTTTTTCTTCTGCTTTTCTAATCAATTAGCTTTAAGCGATAACATAGTCAGTAATATTATAAATTGATCAACACCACAAAATAAATAAAAAAAAATAAAAAATCCCCTGTGCCCCTTGGTTTCTGTGGCTGTTGGCTTCTCTCATATATATATATATATATATATATATATATATACATATATATATATATATATATATGTGTGTGTGTGTGTGTGCGTGTGTGTGTGTGTGTGTGCGCGTGCGTGCGCGTGTGCGTGTGTGCGGCTGGCTGGCTGGCTTTTCTAATAAATTTTCAGTCGTCAGTGGCAGCATCGTCCTCGTCGTCTATTGCTTCTTGGTCTCCGTTTCTCTCTCCTGTTGGTTTTCGTTAATCGGTGTACGCGTCCGGATGTCATTCAGCGTATCAGTATGAATGGGATGCCTTTCCTGCTCCTTGTTGTCGATGTCACATTTTCCTTTTCGTTCGCATTATCTCTTCTTACATCTTCCCTCCTTCTCACTTTTTTCGCTCTTCGTTGCATATAGCAGGAATCTTGTGTACATCTTGTGTGCGTCAAGAAATGTTTCAGTATCTCTAACAGAGGCAACTTTTTCTGCAACCGTTCTAAGCCAAGTCATTTCTTGCAGTACTTTTATTGCTGTTCTTTACTTTCGTTCTCATAATGCTTTTTAGTGCTCTTCATTTTGTTCATGTCTTTATCGCACTGCCCACTCCGGCCTTTCAAAGAAATGAATGTTACGGGGGAAAGAAGACGACGACATGGCAGTGGAGGAGACCCATCGTTTTTGAGGCAAGAACAACAGAGCGATCGCTCCTCGGCCATGGCCGTCTTGACAAACTTTTTCACATTTTCCCGAACACTCGTTGTCATAACTCCAGTCAGGTACCACGCGGGGAAAAGAGGCGTCTCCCGTGAATCGCGTCCCACCGTGCCAGCTGGGGTCGCAGCTCGAACTTCCTGGTTTCATCCCTATCTGCCGCCCCTGCTGCATTTGCCTTGCCTTTGATTCGTCTTCTTGATTTCCGCTAGGAAGTCATTATATCCAGTCGGTGTCCTTTCATCTCGCTTAACGTCACACTAGCGTTGTCCTCTCGATGGCCCGTTACGTTCTCCTCAGTTTTTTTCTATGCCTCCACGCTTATCTCCAAAAGATGAGAAAAGCGAAAACCAAGCAGCAGAATAAGAATGGGGTGGAGCGCATATGGCAGGTTCTCTCAGATCATGAATGGCAGTTTACCAATATCCCTCAATAGAATAGTGTACAACAGCTGTATCTTACCGGTACTCACCTATGGGGCAGAAACGTGAAGGCTAACAAAGAGGGTTCAGCTTAAGTTAAGGACAACGCAGCGAGCTATGGAAAGAAAAATGATAAGCGTAACGGTAAGAGATCGGAAGAGGGCGGAGTGGGTGAGGGAACAAACGCGGGTTAATGACATCCTAGTTGAAATCAAGAGGAAGAAGTGGGCCTGGGCAGGGCATGTTATGCGAAGGCAAGATAACCGCTGGTCCCTAAGGGTAACGTAGTGGATTCCAAGAGAAGGCAAGCGTAGCAGGGGGCGACAGAAAGTTACGTGGGCGGATGAGATTAAGAAATTTGCGGGAATGCGGTGGCCGCAACTGGCGAAGGACAGGGTCAGTTGGAGAGACATGGGAGGGGCCTTTGCCCTGCAGTGTGCGTGGTCAGGCTGATGATGATGACCTAATGTAAGTCGTTCGATGGGTCTGCTGTTTAACTGCCTCGCCTATGTAGGTGTCGTGCAACGACAGATCGAATCGTTCTGCTTTTCCTTTTCGAAATAGGTCCCATGTCGATGCAAGCCGACGGGACCCCGAAGTCCTTGTGTTTCTAGAGTAATCATTTTTCACTCGTCAACGAAAGTGGGTACCGTTCGATACTTGTCGGCTACTATAATGTTGATATGACCAGCAGTGGTCTGAAGAAAACGGGTTTTCAAAATGCGCTGCTACCTAATGGCTGTGTAAATTGCGTATTCTCTGAGACGCGGTCAACACCGTCAACGCCGAGAATTCTAATAACCAATTACGAGTATGTTTTTGCAGGCTAGTTGGTGCCTAAGCATTGTGGGTTTTTTGCGCAAGAAACCCACAACCAATTACAATCCGAAGCTTGCCATCACTAGCGTTTTTAATTATTCTGTTAATTATGCTGTTTCCAAAAATTTGGCAGAATTTTACAGCAAAAGAACCTGAACTCGAGCAAACCTCTAGCACAAAGCGCTTAATATCGACCAACCTGTTGCCCCAACACTCCATCCGGATATAGAAGCAAAATTGTTCAGGCCCAGCTGTCTACGCTTGTGGAGATGTCAGTTTCCTCTCTTAGAACGGATGATTTTTTTTTTCTTCCCCCCACTCCTGCAATAGCCCCATCGGGGCTGCAGTATATGTAAATAAAAAAATAAATAAATAAATAAAACCTTTTACCTGTGGCTTCACCACATTGCTCATCGGCAGTCCCCGCTAACTTTACACGAATACATCCCAGCGGCGTCGTTGGTTTCGTTGTTCTCCATGCGACTACTACGGCGCCAGTAAGGACGATGCCGTATAGATTGCCTCAGTCGCTATTTTTTTTTTAATATTGGTGTAATCAGAACCGTTTTTGAAATAAAAAGCCAGAACCTCTAACACGATAGAAAATTGAAAACATAACAAGCAAAGCGTGTTATAATGCAACTACCTAGCCATTTCTCACAGAAACTTAAATGGGACGAACACATTAAGCAGTCAGTATCTAAGGCAAGTAAAACGTTGTTTTTTATTCGCAGAAGTTTTCAACAAACGTCCAAAGATGTCTAAAAACCACTTCATTTTTTGCACGCTAGGTCTATACTCGATTACGCAAGCCTTGTTTGGGACCCATACCAGGACTATTTGATACATTCAATAGAAAAACTCCAAAGTCAGTGTGTAGGACCAACTGTGAAAATTGGGCGCGTTGGTACATGTCTAGAACAAATAAATAGCAGCGCAAGGAGACGAGGACTAGGCGAGACAACAAGGACGGCGCTGAACTTCCAGCTTGTATTTCCAACGAATCGTGCGAACATATATGCACTCTGAATAATCCGGCGTCATCGTCAGTGCATTCGCAAATATGTCAGCTCTTTATCAGAGAGAGTGATAGAAACGGAGCTAACACATGCTTCTCCCCAATTATAAATCAACTCCGATTCAATGATTTCGCGCGTTACACGTTGATTAATCTTTTTTCTAATGACGGTGCTAGTAAGATCTGGGGAACATTCTTCACACGTAAGGCAGAGGCGGCCAGAAGTCCTTCAAAATATTTTCCTTTAAGGGCATTATCTACGTTTTTGGCATGCTCCCACAACCTGTCATTCAGGCATCTCCCAGTTTGGCTGACATAAGTATTGCCACAGTTTAACGGAATTTCATATACTACGCCTTCTGCGCATTCTACAAAGGGCCGCCGATGCTTCTTTCCACACTTCTTTTGCTTCGCTGTCTCGGGATCAGTCATCTTGCACAGCTTTGATAGCTTGTGAGGAGCAGAGAAGACGACTTGCACGTCGTACCACTGCGCTACATTTTTCAGGTTGTGTGACAGCTTGTGAATGTAAGGTATCACAGCTACCTTTTGCCTACGCTGCGCGTGGGCGTCACACTTACTCACGTCAGTGCGCTTAGCAAAAGTTGCCCGCATCTCGCCGCAGAAGCGTTGAACCATCAAGTCGATAGGCTGAGCAGTGCCGGTTATCTGCAGCACCTTCTCATTTCGGTTGCTGGAGGCCTACTCAAAAAGTTGAGCACTGACGTGAGTAAGTGTGACGCCCACGCGCAGCGTAGACAAAAGGTAGCTGTGATACCTTACATTCACAACTGTCACACAACCTGAAAAAGGTAGCGCAGCGGTACGACGTGAAAGTCGTCTTCTCTGCTCCTCACAAGCTGTCAAAGCTGTGCAAGATGACTGATCCCGAGACAGCGAAGCAAAAGAAGTGTGGAAAGAAGCATCGGCGGCCCTTTGTTGAATGCGCAGAAATTCCGTTAAACTGTGGCAAAACTTTTCTCGGCCAAACTGGGAGATGCATGAATGACAGGTTGAGGGAACATGCCAAAAACGTAGGTAATGCCCTTAAAGGAAAATATTTTGAAGGACTTCTGGCCGCCCACTGCCTTACGTGTGCAGAATGTTCCCCAGATCTTACTAGCACCGTCATTAGAAAAAAGAATAATCAACGTGTAACGCGCGAAATCATTGAATCGGAGTTGATTTATAATCGGGGAGAAGCATGTGTTAGCTCCGCTTCTATCACTCTCTCTGATAAAGAGCTGAAATATTTGCGAATGCACTGACAATGACGCCGCATTGTTCAGAGTGCATATATGTTCGCACGATTCGTTGGAAATAAAAGTTGGAAGTTCAGCGCCGTCCTTGTTGTCTCGTCTAGTCCTCGTCTCCTTGCGCTGCTATTTATTTTTTCAGGGTGTATGCTTGGTCTCCGATAATTATAACCCATTTCAGGGTATCACCTAGGTAAAGGCCGCGCTGGATTAGGAAACGTTACGCGCCAGAAGAAAATAATTCACGCTCAAATTCTTTCGCAGTATCTTCTATTAACAAAAGCGCATTGATAAGCGATTTGACATTTTCAGAAGCGCTAAAACAACAAGGACGCAGAGGGAGCAGACAGGGAGGGAGGGAACTAGCCCGATCCGCTGCCCCCCTTTTGATAAGCGCAACCACCAGTCGGAGTCAACCAAAGTCCCGACTTAGCATGAACACTCCGAAAAGGCACGCAAACATTACGGCAAAACGAACACTTTTGCAAAATTATTCGCAACCAAAAATAGTGAAAGAGTGGAACTTGCTGCCAGAAGCATGCGTTTCAGTCTTCTGTAAGCATGATTTTTATCCTCGGTTGTATTTGTGAGCGTAACATTGTTTTCATTTCTTTACTTTCTGTTACTCTTGTAATTCGTTCTCATTTTTGAGCCAGGCGGGTACTGAAAAGCCGTGAAAACTTCCATCAAAGCCCGTTCGCATTCTCTCTCGACGAAGCCAACCTCTTTGCGGCGGTCGCATTTAGATAGGGGCGAAATTCTAGAGGCCCGTGTCCTGTGCGATGTCAGTGCACATTAAAGAACCGCAGGTGGTCGAAATTTCCGGAGCCCTTCACTATGGCGTCCCTCATAGCCTGAGTCGCTTTGGGACGTTAAACCCGCATAAGCCAAAAACCATAAATATACCTCAGTCACCTTGCTCATGGAAACGAAAGTCGTACTTTGCATATCACTCGAGT
This sequence comes from Amblyomma mixtum, assembly GCF_055824585.1. Taxonomy (NCBI): domain Eukaryota; kingdom Metazoa; phylum Arthropoda; class Arachnida; order Ixodida; family Ixodidae; genus Amblyomma; species Amblyomma mixtum. Next base: position 135,702,323 of record NC_143012.1, on the reverse strand, counting down.
AAACTGCAGCGTTATAGATGCATTTTAATCCAAACCAGGACATGGTCTGGAATATAAAAACTTCACCATGCAGCAGGAGGAACGCTCACTTTTAAAGACGATTTGTCGCTAATAATTTAATACTACAGTGTCCTGTCAGCAGGCTTTTATTAGAAATGTAGTTGAAAAATTTTTTAAACCCACTTAACGCGTACAAAATCACTGCTAGTAGTTCACGAAGCACCATATTTATTTAGCTTCTTTATTTTTCAAGAAACATTATTTTCGCACACAAAAAAAACTAAACATTCAAACCACAAACAAACAAAAAATAAAATTTTCAGCACTTACCGTGAACAATCTTGTGCTTAAAATGATCCGCGATGCGATACGTTGTTGGCCCGTGCCTGTTTCAAACAGAGGAGGCAGGGATATAGCTCGACACAGCCAAAACACGTTGAAACAGTTTTGTGGCATTCCACGCCCTTCAATGAAAAATTATTCCTGACATATCAATAGACATCAGTAATGATGCCACACCGCAAAAATACTGTGATAAATTACGTGGTGTGATCTTTCACTACCGCTTGAAATTTAATCATATTGTTGCCTGTGTAGCTCATCAAGTTGGTTTTGAAATAAGACCGCTCGTGAGAAAAGGCCGTTTATCAATTTAGATGAATTGCTCTCCATATATCACTCATTCATACACTCCCATACTAATTTACAGCAGTTAATTACATAGCATGTACAGAAATCATCTCTTCAAGACTAATTTATATGCAGAAGCAAGCGTTTAGAGTGATCACTTTCTCTTCTCTTGGCCACCCATCTTCGGTTACGTTTTGGTCACCCGCCTATTGAAAAACATCAAAAATAAAAAAAGGCTGCACGAATTTCAGGTCCTGGTTTACCTTTTCAAAGTGCCCAATAAATGTATTTCTATTAATTGTCTCCCTCAAAAATTTATTTACTACTAACAATAAGACTCCTTCTGCTTTGTCGAACAATTTCTTATTACCGGAAGCACGGAATATTTGTGCGAGCCAATCGCTTCCTTCTTTGCCAATCCCACTGGGAATAATTTGCATCCTCCACTGAAATCACCATTGGCCTTTTTCGCTAAAGAAGTGTTAAAGCAGCACATATTTGAACAGTTAGATATTTAATATAGTTTTGTCCTTTGGCATTCTTTATCAAGACCTGTTACTACATATTTATCTCTCTTGTTGCTTCTTTTCTTCGTCATTTCACTGTTTTTCTTTGAACTACGAAATCTGCACGCACTAGTTTATTGTAAATTTTTCAGATATATCAGGCCCTACTAGCAGTTTAGACTTTTGGATCTCCTGCTGCAGTATGTATGTATGTACGTATGTACGTATGTACGTATGTACGTATGTTGGTTTATTGGGGTTCAGTCCCAGAGCGACTGAGGCTGAGAGACGCCGTAGTGAAGGGCTCCGGAAATTTCGACCACCTGGGGTTCTTTAACGTGCACTCACATCGCACAGCACACGGGCCTCTAGAATTTCGCCTTCAAGAAATTCAGCCGCCGCTGCCGGGATCGAACCCGCGTCTTTCGGGTCAGCAGCCGAGCGCCGTAACCACTGAGCCACCGCGGCTATGTATGTATGTATGTATGTATGTATGTATGTATGTACGTATGTAAGTATGTATGTTGGTTTATTGGTTTATTTGGGGTTTAGTCCCAGAGCGACTGAGGCTGAGAGACGCCGTAGTGAAGGGCTCCGGAAATTTCGACCACCTGGGGTTCTTTAACGTGCACTCACATCGCACAGCACACGGGCCTCTAGAATTTCGCCTTCAAGAAATTCAGCCGCCGCTGCCGGGATCGAACCCGCGTCTTTCGGGTCAGCAGCCGAGCGCCGTAACCACTGAGCCACCGCGGCTATGTATGTATGTATGTATGTATGTATGTATGTATGTATGTATGTATGTATGTATGTACGTATGTAAGTATGTATGTTGGTTTATTGGTTTATTTGGGGTTTAGTCCCAGAGCGACTGAGGCTGAGAGACGCCGTAGTGAAGGGCTCCGGAAATTTCGACCACCTGGGGTTGTTCTTTAACGTGCACTCACATCGCACAGCACACGGGCCTCTAGAATTTCGCCTTCAAGAAATTCAGCCGCCGCTGCCGGGATCGAACCCGCGTCTTTCGGGTCAGCAGCCGAGCGCCGTAACCACTGAGCCACCGCGGCTATGTATGTATGTATGTATGTATGTATGTATGTATGTATGTATGTATGTATGTACGTATGTAAGTATGTATGTTGGTTTATTGGTTTATTTGGGGTTTAGTCCCAGAGCGACTGAGGCTGAGAGACGCCGTAGTGAAGGGCTCCGGAAATTTCGACCACCTGGGGTTGTTCTTTAACGTGCACTCACATCGCACAGCACACGGGCCTCTAGAATTTCGCCTTCAAGAAATTCAGCCGCCGCTGCCGGGATCGAACCCGCGTCTTTCAGGTCAGCAGCCGAGCGCCGTAACACTGAGCCACCGCGGCGGGGCTATGTATGTATGTATGTGTGTGTGTATGTGTGTGTGTGTATATGTGTGTGTGTGTGTGTGTGTGTGCGTGCGTGTGTGTGTGTGCGTGTGTGCGGGTGTGCTTGCGCGTGCGTGTGTGCGTGTGTGTGTGTGTGTGTGTATGTATGTATGTATTCATGTATGTGTGTGTATGTATGCATGTGTGTATGTATGTGCGTATGTATGTGTGTATGTATGTGTGTATGCGTGTGTATGCGTGTATGCGTGTATGTGTGTATGCATGCATGTGTGTATGCGTGTATGTGCATGTGTGTATGCGTGCATGTGTGTATGTGTCTATGCATGCATGCATGCATGTATGTATGCATGCATTAATGTATATGCATGCATGCATATGTATGCATGCATGCATGTATGTATGTATGTATGTATGTATGTATGTATGTATGTATGTATGTATGTATGTATGTATGTATGTATGTATGTATGTATGTATGTATGTATGTATGTATGTATGTATGTATGTATGTATGTATGTATGTGTATGTATGTACGTGTGCGGGCGTGCTTGCGTGTGTGTGCGTGTGTACGTGCGTGTGTTGTGTGTGGATGTGGGTGTGCGTGTGTGTGAAGGAAGCCAACGGCCACCGAAACCGACAGGCATAGGGGAATTCTACTTTTGTAGCGAAAGCTACATTGGCCACGAACTTGCGATTTCGCTATGACAGTGCTCCGGGGAAGCACAGAGACCGACCTTGAGCCGTTGCCTAGCAACCGCCGCAGGTTGCGGACGGCGCGCGCTCGCCGCGCCACCTGTCATGACGTCACATCGCGCGCCTCGGTGCGGAGCAGCCATCGCCGCTTGGTGTGACGTCGCACCGCTTGCATCGTCGTTGCGCTCGCTATCGCTACGTATATCCGGGCATAGCCGAACTAAGCTAGTGCCCATTTTTTTTTAATTTGTCGTGTTGATAAATGAGAGAATGATGTTTTGATTAATCTTTCGCTTAAAAACAATTGATTATAAAGAAGAAAAAAGCCATGCTGCCGGTGGGATCGTAACCCACGACCTACGAATTTCGCGTCCGGTGTTCGACCAATATGCAAGGTGTTTTACCTAAGATTTTACACAATTTTTTTTAATACGCTTTGTGACTTAGAAGAGCGCTTTTTCGGCATAGCAGGGTAACTGGTGCTGTACATCAGAGTACAGCTGAGATGTGCTAACTAGTCTACTGACTAGCGTGCTAACTAATATGAATAGTTAACTTCTTAACTATTGCTGTTAGCCTATTTAATTATTCAGAGGCGAGTAACCCACCGTACGTAATAGCCAGGTCACTTTTTAGAATTTCAGAAAAGCGGTTACCTTCGGCTCGGTAGTTCAACAAATTACGCCTTTTTCGACGAGTTAGGTGCCCTGAAAAGGTTGCTTTGCCTGAAAACTTGTCGTAAGCGCCTGTATTTTGACTCTGTGTAGCCAAAATTCGTTGAGCGCCGACAGCAACCACTGTTTTGGAAATTCTAAAACCTAATATGGATATTACTTACAGTGGGCTACATGCCTCTCAATAATTGAGTAGCCTAACGGTAACAGTTAGAAAGTTAACTATTCAATATTAGTTAACCAGCCTACTAGTTAGCGCATCTCAGCTGTTTTCTTATATACTACACCGCCGACAATGCTATGCCGAAAAAGCGCTCCTCTAACTCAAGCAAGTGTAATCATGTAATGTACTACAAACGCAAAGTAAAAAACACAAGTCCACAAGTGATAACACTTCGCCCGTGAGTCAAAGGCTTTTGTTAAGCGGCTATGACAGCTCCTCCAGATAAAAACAAGTTGCGCTGAATGTCATGGCCTTAGTAAAATAATATAACGGCGCCATCAACCTCCCAAATTGCTGTCTCAGTGCTCCAGAAGTACAAGCGCAGCAAGTTTTCTGGATCTATCCTGGATTGCAGCTTGTGCTCAGCGACCTAACACACGCTACCGAAAGTGCGCAAACGACCAGAAGATAAGTCTTATCTCCCTACTTATGTTTCTGAGGTCTTTGTCTAACCTGAGTAGCCCATGCCGCACTCATACGGAGCTGCACTAACAGGCTCCAATTTTAGTTGTTCAGGTAGATCCTGCAGAAGAGTTCAAGAAAATGGTAATTTCTTTTAGTTTTCTTTTTTTAACCCAACCAGAGAAAATGCTGTGCTAATTCGAATGATGAAATGCACGAGGAGTGATAGCGACGAGTGATGAAATGAAAATATGAGGAATTGTGAATTAGAAATGCTATAGCGCCAACAAAGACACGGACAAAAAGAGAGGAAACACACACACAAGCGCTATGCGCTTGTGTGTGTGTTTCCTCTCTTTTTGTCCGTGTCTTTGTTTGCGCTATAACATTTCTAATTCAAGATGAACTACCAACTCGCCCAACAGGAAGTTTTAATGAGGAATTGTGAATTCCCTTCTCAACACCGGAGATTTAGCTTCGCATCATCCAGCTTGTCTTCGCACTACTGCAGGCGGATAGCAGCTGCCAAGGCACTGAACATTGCGCGTCTAGGCACTCTGGGAGGACAGAGAGCGCAAAACTATAGAGATAAGATGAAAAACACTACCGGTATCGCCTTTCCCGTAATGGGTCGTGTTGGACCTACAGCACTGGTGAAGATTACCTCCTATATCAGAGCTATTTGGATGGAGTAGATGACCGATTCAGGTTGGCAGTAAAATGTACGGCTCCGTCACAATAGATGCCGATGTAAGAAAAGAAAAGATCCAGGCAAAACCCAAGCACGGTGCTTTCTGAGTGTCTACTCCCTACAAGGAAGTGTAGCTGGGCTGAGTGAGTCGAAGTGTTCGAAATGAACGAGAGAAGGAGCAAAAAATGTCACACGCTCATCACCTTAAGGGACGCTGGCTCACGGGAACTGTGGGAGGAAGCCAGACGACGTGGCTGCTCTTAGAGGCGACGCAAAGCGAGGGCAACGAGGGTTCGTCCGCTCCCCGAAAAGCGTCAAACTTCCGGCTGGCTCTAGCAGGCGCGCAACGAAGAGCTGCTGAGAATTCCATTCTCTCGCGCACTGCAGCAGCCGCCGAGAGAGTGGAGCATGCGCGAGAGCAGCCTTCAAAAGTGAACCAGGAGCTCACTCAGCAGAAGGCCAGGCACAGCGTTACAGTCGTCTCAGCGGATAAATCAGCGATCAGTTATTTTTAACTACAAGTATTCGAACAGCACTTAAGCCCATTTTCCGCGCTTAGTTTGAACTGCGCAGGCTAGTTGGCGCATGATCTCTAAAATATGTTGTGCACTACGGTGTGCGCTCGTCCGTGCTCGTTTTCTCTCTTGCGTCTTTTTCGTGCTGCGGCGATCGAATTTCGATGAAGGTGAAATTCTAGAGGCCCGTGTACTGTGCGATGTCAGTGCACGGTGAAGAACCCCAGGTGGTCGAAGTTTCCGGAGCCCTCCACTACTACGGCGTCCCTCATAGGCTGAGTGGCTTTAGGACGTTAACCCCCTCCCCCCTCCCATAAATCTTTTTTGCGCATTTGAAAAAAAAAAAATAAAGCCCTGAAATGAGCCAGCAGTTCGAGAAATCTTATAGAGGTGATTTACTCTCGGAAATCGCCGCTATAACATTTTTCATACCGTTCCTGAAAGCCCGGCTAACTGTGAGAAATCATGTGCATGGCCAACGTGGACTACCCTTCTATTCTGACATGCGCCGACTGCATCGACGCAGTCGCTTAACCTTGAGAAAGTGTCATTAATGCCGCAGGTGCAACCCGCAGGGCTCTACCGCATCGAAAGCGACTTACAGCGCCCTAACTTTGAAACTTGCTGCGCCCGTCACTGACCTGCGCCGAGCCCCTTCAGGCTAGCGCGGAGGACTCTGCCCTATCTCTTACCGCTTCACAGAGAGGGAGAGGCCGGATCCTTTGCTCTCTCCGCACCACAGGTCAGCGTCCGTCATGTGAACTTCGCAGGAATTGTCTTCGCTTTTGAAAACCAGAGATGGCGTCCGATACAATGCGTCCACTGGCATCGAAATCGGACCTACAAACAAAGAGCGACGCAGAAAAAAAAAACATAAAACGAGTGCACTCAGTACGTACTATTTCTTCATTTATTGGGATATGTTATTGTGACTGCACTTTACGTCGCGTCAAGAAGCACTGTTTGCTTGAGCTATATTGTGCAGCCCAGTCCTGAATGAGCCTGGAAATCAGGTTCAAAGCATTGTAAAATAAATAAATAAATAAATAAATAAATTTATTCCTACGTATTGCAGCCCAGTGGTGTGCTATGATAGGAGTGTGTTTATATAGCGCGTGTTTCCGTGTCAAGACGCTGGAGAAAGTCAGGTTGGGGATAAGTTTCAAAAGCTTACGAGGGTTTTTGATGAACAGTTTGTTTTCATTATTTATTTACTTATTGTTTGGGCGCAAATAACGTGTATGGAAAATGAAATTTTTGAAAAACAGCCTCGCCTTTCACTCTTAGGCTGAAATGGCGCTGCTATACATTACCGCCGTCTCGATGTTGCCGGCAGCTATTCTCTAATCCTCGTCGCCTTATGCCGCGAGGTTCCAACGCTCAGTGCGAACAAGAGAACTCTGAAATAAGGTCAGTCATTCTGAAACTTTTCTTTTTTGTATCGCACCGCTTAGTGTCCAGTCCCCATAAAACACGTGTTCTGCAATTGCGACTTCTTTATGATATTGTGCAGCTAGTAGTTGGCATTTTTAGGGAGCTGAAGACAGGTGCTCGCTAAGGCAAATGACTAAAATTCGAACAGTGCAGTAATATTAAATGTCGGGAGTCAACAGAAGTTTCAAAGTCTAAAATCTGCAATCAGCACTGAATAGGCAATTATCCAGGGCGAAGTAACATGCCATCACCCACGGCACGTTGACGAAAGCAAAAGGAAACGACGCCTCAACTTCTAAAATGAAATGAAAAGTCCCATTGCAATTTACGCTTCGCAAGAACAGCAATCCATGGCGTGCAATTGTACGAGGAGCGTGGGTAAGGCTGCTTCCAATCATGTTCAAACATACACAGACCGTATAAGGCCTGTTCCTTTCGAGCGCCCAGTGACAGGCCGGCGAAAGAGGGCTGGCGGCATATACACGGTGTCCCAACTAACTTGGACCAAGCTTTATAAAAAAACTAAGCGTTCTTCACAACTGAAACCGCGTGGATGTTGTTAGGGTTTATCTAAAGTTACAGTACCATTTTTTTCACTCGCCCTATTTGAATAATTAGTCGGCCGCCGCGGTGGCTCAGCGGTTATGGTGCTCGGGTGCTGTCCCGAAAGACGCGGGTTCGATCCCGGCCGCGGCGGCTAGAATTTCTTTGGAGGAGAAATTCTAGAGGCCCGTGTACTGTGCGATGTCAGTGCACGTTAAAGAACCCCAGGTGGTCGAAATTTCCGGAGCCCTCCACTACGGCGTCTCTCATAGCCTTAGTCGCTTTGGGACGTTAAACCCCTTAAACCTAAACCTAAACCTAATAATTAGTCGAGATAAATAAATTAACTTTTTAAATATTGCTTGAAGCGTTCAGGCGTCAATAGAAAAGTTGTGGAGCTCCACAAATATGGTCCAACCCAGGCACTTCCAACGAGATTAACTTAGCGTGGCCCTTTTTATTCGGGAAAAACGAAAGCCCGCGGAGTTTGAAAAATACCACGTGACAGCGCGCTCCATGCGCCCGGATGCGCCGCGATTACAGCGCTCTCATCCGTGCTTTGTAGAAAGCATCACCCGCTTCACGCCTTTCGTGCTGCCCAAGACAGGGCTTCGCGTTGTGCTTGGTTCCAAGATAAGCGCCAGAGGAATCGGGCGGCAATTGAAAGAAAGCGCGGCTCCTGTTTTCAGCGTAATTGACACGACGTTATCAGGCTTGTTATATGTGCCTTTGCTTGTTGGGATCTTGCTCCCAAATTCGAACTCAGGAGATTGTCATCGTTCCTCCGAATGCATTCTGCTAAGGTGACAGCGCGATTATCGCCGAAGGAACAGGACCCGTGCTTTCTTTCAACTGCCGCCCGAACCCACTGGCGCTTATCTTGGAACCAAGAACAGCGCGAAGCCCTGTCTTTGGCAGCACGAAAAGCGCAAAGCATGCTTTTTATAAAGCACGGATGAGAGCGCTGTAATCGCGGCGCAACCGGGCGCACGGAGCGCGTTGTCACGTGGTATATTTCAAACTCTGCGGGCTTCCGTTTTCCTCGAATAAAAACGGCCACGCTAAGTCTATCTCGTTGAAAGTGCCTGGGTTGGACAATATTTGTGGAGCTCCACAACTTTCGTATTGACGCCTGAACGTTTCAGACAATATCTAAAAAGTTAATTTACCTATCTTGAGTAATTATTCAAATAGGGCGAGTGAAAAAAATGGTGCTGTAACTTTAAACACTAACAACATCCATGCGGTTTCAGTTGTGAAGAACGCTTAGTTTTTTTTATAAATCTTGGTCCAAGTTAGCTGGGACACCCTGTATAGTGGAGCGTTGCAGTATGGACCATGGCGTTGCTCGTTACCGCTAGGGCAACACATATCAATCATGAAGAAGCAGTGCCTACATTCAAAAGAAAACATTCGACAGAGGCCTGTCTGGTTGCGAAAAGGAACTTAAGTTGCAAAAGAACGCCAATCAAAAAATGAGAAAAAAAAGTTTCAGATCCTACTCTGAACCTGAAGAAGGAACGGTTCTGAAAGGAAGTGTTTCTTTTTTATTTTTTGGTTGACACTCGTTGCTAACTTAAATCTCAATTAAATACAGTGCTTACATGTTTTAGATGTCTCCGGCACTTACCGCTTCCGACGTGCAGCAGAGCGCGGCCGGTCTGAGCGGCGTCTTGGGTCCTCACGAGGCTGCAGTCGACAGGCCGCATCACCGACGTCGGCGCATACACGGACCCCAGGTACACGCTGCGAAGAGTGCCAGCGACCAGCAGCCGTGGCTCGCACTCGTAGTAGTGATGTAAAATTATCGATAGCACTATCGATACTACCGATAGTGCGTCGCTATCGAACTATCGATGGTAAAAAAGACTATCGAGAGTTAATACTTTCGATAGTTGTATTGATAGTACTATCGATAGTACTTTCTATAGTTCTGCTGATAGTGCTATCGGCAGCCGTGTCGATACTACTTGTTATATATAGTGTTATAGATTCTATAAAATCAACCCCGCGTACCTCCTGCATCCTAAACTTGGTTTCCCGAGTGTGTGGCATGGAGGTGATGGCATGGGTAACTAACAGGACTCGCCCCTTTTCGTGGCCTACGCATCACCGAGCTCTGCAGACGTTCCCTACGTAAAGTTACTGGGTAAATTGTTAGCGTGTGAATGTCCTAGTTGCGAAGCATGTGCACGAAAAGTATTTCTGCAGCGGTTACGCCAGCAAGACGACGTCTGCAGTGCACGATAGTTTCATGTAAGCCAGCACAACTTATGCTGTTCGTTCTTTCGTCGGATGCAGTTCCAAGTATTTTCCGAACTGTCCCAGTGCACGCAAAAGAACCATAGCTGGACGAAATTCACCCGAAGACCTGCACTACGGCATCCCTCATAGCTTAAGTCTCTATGGGACGTTAAGCCTCATGAGACCGTGAATCCAATCAGGTATCGCAGATGTTTTGGTTATATCGCTGGCCAACGAATGCATAATATCAATATTGTTACTATCAATAGTCTTACCATCGACAGTTTCACTAACGATATTCTTGCTATCGATAGCAGTACTATCGCTAGTAATACTATCGATAGCGACACTATCGATAGTCCATCGACAGTAGCACTATCGATAGTTTTTTTACACTACCGAGAGTTTCAAAAAAACTATCGATACTATCAATAGTGAATTTTTCGATAGTATTGCGTCACTAACTCGCAGTCGTTTTGAAGTATTTACTTCACATTGAACACCTGAACACTTTCATTCATGCATTCTGCTGCTTCCTTATTTTTGCATGACAAGCGGACTCCTTTTCGCGCGTTTTTTATTTGCAAATACTCGTGGTCTGGTTTCGACATTGAGTTCTTTTTTATTTATAGTGATGCATTTCCCAATGTTACTTTCGCGGCTACAGGCTACCGGTGGTACCCTGGGGATAGTAGCGTCACAGTGCAACGCTATCCGTCGTCACGATGCGGTGATATTCCGAAAGCGCATGACCACTGTCACAGCCCTAAACTTCCCAGCATACCCCATAACTCTGATACCTATGTCCCCTTCCTTTTTCGCAAGCTAGACGTAGACGGCCAAAACTCGAGCCCCACTTTCGCTATACCCAACCTCTCTGAAGTCCACAACGGGCGAAATGCTACAGGGCCTAGCAATGGCTTCTATCAGTGAACTGTACACCTTCGGCAGTGGAAGTACACTAGAAAGAGTTTCGGAACTTCCGCTTTCACAAAACTCCGCTTTAACCGGACAGCCGAATGAGCTTACCCATTTCGTCCACCGTAGCGGTTCGTGTGAACCAAATGGAACATGTTGCCATCCTGAAAAAAAAAAAAAACGACAATGCACCATTTGTCTTAGCAACCAATGGCCCCAACTGAAACGCCAACTGTAAGGCATTTGATGAGCTTTGGCCAAAGTCTTTTTGAAAATAACTGCGCAAAAACAAGACAGGACACGAGAGGTTGCCGAGGCGAGGGAAATGTTTAGGCATAACCCTGGCTGCGTGAGTGCTCCGCGGGAGGTTCACTGGAGAAAGAAGTGAAATTCTTGGACGGGCATCTGATACGACAAAGTCGTATTAGGGTTTCGACACGCGTGTCATTGATAGTTTCTATTTATCATGTCCGAATAATCATCCTGATTGTGGAAGCATATCTATCGCAATGAAACCTAATTGAATTTTGCTCCTGTGTGTGTCCTTTCTTCTGTGGGAGAAATTATTTCCAAAAGTAAGAAGACCCAAGTCGCCCAAAATGCAACGCCTTTGGCTCCAGCTCAGAAAACGACCCTAAATACCCTGCTTTCTAGAGAGCTATCACTGTTGAGTCATGTTTAGTGAGGCACTTCAGAGGTGCTGGTAAGTAGCAACTTCCTCGCATGGTGTAATAATACCAGTCCTAGATGCATCCTAATTGCTTTGGAAAGCAAAGCTTCTGAGAACGAGGCTTTGGTGTTCTCTTTTTGTCCGCACTTTTGGTCGCATTCGTTGTCCTTGGAATAAAATAGATTATTTCTACAGGCGAATGAGTGTAGTGACTACAGCGCTGAGGTTTAACACATTTTCGCCGCACTAAAGCGACTCTTGTGAAGATACAGTAAGGGCTAATTGAAGGTAGTCCCTGTGGCATGTTGCCACGTTACCCTTCTTTCGCGTTGCCATGTTCTAAAGGCAAGGAAGCTACTTACATTATAACGAAGCTTTTATACCTTAGAAATACCAAGGCCGGTGTTCGCAAAGAAGTCGCTGTAAAGTCTCGATCTTGTTGGTTTTTTCTCATGCGTCCGGACCAGAGTGCGCTATTAACCTCTTTCTATTTGCGATTACGGAGTCAGCTATGCAATTAACGTAATCACAATATCACGAGTTTGAAATGTAGAAGCGAGAAACAATATTCTCAATTTAACTGGACATTTCTAAGCGGCACGTTCGTATTTCGAGAGTGAAGAGAGGCTAACAAAGCCACAAAAAAATTCAGGGGGCACTTTGACTGTCTAAAGTGCGTAGAGGCGAAAGCGTTTTCCGCACCACTTTCAGTGCTTCTGTGGCACTGGTGGCGTCACATGTAATTGAGTACTAATCACTAAGTGATGACAAATCACTAATTAATGGTTAATTACTGATTAATGCCTCAATACTAATTAACTGCTAATTAAGCTTAAGCTTAAGCTTCGCCTTTAGGATGGAACGCGACAGCGTGTTGTAGCGCTGCCAGGGAGTCCACAGAACGCCACCACCCGTTCGGCGCGATGCCTTGCCGTTTCAACGCAACGGTTTTTGAGGAAAGGAAATGGCGCAGTAAATCTCTGTCATCTCGGTGGACACCTGAACCGCACCGTAGAGGAACGGAGGAAGTGGGAGTGAAAGAAGAAAGACGAAGATGGCCCGTAATGAAGAAAATGAAAATTGTATTTGAGGAAAGAAAATTACGCAGTAACTGTCTCACATATCTCGGTGGACACCCGTCATAATTCAGGGGGGGGGGGGGGGGGTGCACTTTTTTGACCTAAAGTGTGGTCACTGATGTGTGGTTAAGATGTTAAGCTTCGCCTCTAAGAGTGGAACGCGAGAGCGTCTTGCAACGCTGCCAGGGAGTCCATAGAACGCCATCGCCCATTCGGTTCTACGCCTCGCTCGTCGGTAAATTGGTTTTTGAGGAAAGGAAATGTATTTCTCTCTCATATCTCGGTGGACACCTAAACCTCGCCGGAAGGGAAGGGAGGAGGATGGCAGTGAGCGAAGACACCGTATTCACTAGACGTGCCTTTGTTCATTCCAAACCATCGAGCTGGCATGGCGGAGTGGATAGCATGCTCGTCTCGCACTCCGAAGACCGGGGTTCGATTCCCTAGCTCGACCAATTTCTTACTAGGTTTTATTTATTTATATGGCCTGACTAGAGAAGTTAATTAGGCTAATTGGGTAATTAAGCAATTAACTAAGCTATGTCCCACTTACTTGGAGCATCACTGTATGGTCCCTTCAATTGGTTGCATGGTTACTAGCCAAAGTACAATTGGCCCCGTTTGAAATTGGCGCACTGTGACCTCACGACCGTTTCGACCAACTGAAAAGCGTGACATTCTCTGTCGACAACTGCTGCTTACAACGATGAGACATTAAAGGCTTTCGCCTTAAAAGACCAGCTATGATATTGCAGCGAGATAATACGACGCAGTTGTCCGCTTTGTCCTTTTATTCCCTTGTGCAGTGTGTTCACACGTGTACCGTTCAGCTGTAGCGCACGTTACAAGACAGTGGTTCAGACGTTTGTTGAGCCACCGGCGAACACTAAAGGAACAGCTACGTTTTATAAAGGTAATAACCTGACCAATGACATCACATCCCAGCATGCTTTCACAGCAACGAAACAACATTCACCATTTTGGGCACAAGACACAAAGCATTCCCTGATTGTCGGCGAAATACAATGAAATCACAGCGCAGTACACGAAGCTGCGTGCGCACATCCCCTTTTAAGATCCCGTCCATAGTAGACCGGTTCTTGATCACTGCTCGAACAGGATGAAAAAGATCACCTCGGGGCCCCTCTCTCTATTGGGCACCGCTCTCGTCACGCACAGTGCTCCCGTTTGCATCGTTTCTCCTTCGTTGCTGACGGGCACACATGCGACGACGAGCAGCGAACTTTGTTTGCTTTGAGCGTCACTAAAGAGCTGGGCTCAGGCCCACTTCCGCTTTAAAGCAGCGAACGCCCTTTATCCGAAAGTGCCCGTGGACTTACTTCCTTGGAGAAGATCGTGTAAGATGGAAAATTCTTTATTTTCATTTTTCTCAGCAGCGGTCGTCGCGCTGATGCAGACAACACCGCTGTATTTTCGGCTCCAGATTAATCCCTTCCCTATTAGAAAAAACCCGCACGACTTTAAACATGTTTTAGGAGGGTGCTGAAATGGTCCGTTAGAAAGGCACACAGGCTTAAACGGCGTATGAATGACCATTTTTGGCCTCGTATGGGTTTGAACTCCACCAGTATAGGCGCCTTGAAAAGGTTTAGACCAGTCCCGTTTGAACATCTTAGGCTCAAATTTGATCAAACAGGACCCGTAAGGGATACTTGCACAGATTTATACTGAACCCATTTGAACCTCTAAGACTCATACGGGATTAAAGAACACCCGTTAGAGCTGCTTGTAGAGGTTAGCTGTACAGATTCATACTCAACCCATTTGAACCACTCAGACTAGTACGGGATCAACTAATACACATAAGAGCTGCTTACTCAGTATCAGATCGAAATTGTCTGGATTAACAAGATGGGTTTCTCGCTCATAAGGGTAAAATAACTGCAGGGTAAGGGTCCAGGATATGTTATATTTGTCTTCGATAAACAGTTGGAAATGCAGAGGTTGTCCTTAGCTTGCATGTTCTTTTTTATTATTTCCTTCGAGCTGAAATTATGTCTGAAGTTCTGACCATATTCGCATGATTACGGGCGATGCTAGCCCCTTACACAGAAGGCCCTATCGTGTCTCCCTCCCTGAGCGCTATGTCATCCAGACAGAGGTGGACAAGATGCTGTAGAACGATATTATCGAGCCTTCTAGCAGCCCTTGGGCGTCCCCTGTAGTGTTGGTCAAAAAGAAAGATGGCAGTTGGCACTTCTGTGTCGACTATCGCCATTTTAATCAGGTAACAAAAAAAGACGTCTATCATCTTCCGAGAATTGATGATGCCCTCCACTGTATACACGATGCCAGCTATTTTCATCTATTCATCTCCGTTCGGGCTACTGGCAAATTGCTTTTGACGAACGGGATCGTGAGAAGACTGCCTTTGTCACTCACCACCGATGACCTGTACCAATTAAAAGTTATGCCTTTCGGCCTCTGCAAATGTCCTGCCACTATTTAGAGCATGATGGACTCGCTCCTGCGTGGCTTCAAATGAACGAAGTACTTGTACTACCTAGATGACGTTGTCATTTTCCCCCACGTTCGAAAGAACCGTCTTTCTACCTCCTTGCCGTCTTCCATTGGCTCGTCTCCATTTGAACTCCAAAAAGTGCAGCTTCGGTCAGCGCCAACTTAGTGCCCTCAGCCACTTGGTTGATGCTTCTGGTGTAAAGCCCGACCCTGACAAAGTTCTTGCCGTTACTGAGTTCCCCACCCCCGGTCTTCAAGCGATGTGCGAAGTTTCCTCGGGCTTTGCTCGTATTTCCGGTGGTTTATCCCGAACTTCGCCTACACCATCCGTACCCTTACCACCCTCTTGAAGAAGGATGTGCCTTTCTCCTGGGGCCTTGACCAAGCTCGCTCCTTCACAGCATTTGCTGCGGCCCTCAATGCTGCACCTGTGTTGGCCCATTTCAACCCCTCTGCCACTACGGAACTTCGCACAGACGCCAGTGCATGGCCATGGTATTGGCGCCATCCTTCAGCAGGGCCAACACGAGCACTTTTGTGCGATATGCCTATGCCTATGCAAGCCGCCTGCTATCTCCCTCCGAACGTAGCTATTCCATTACGGAGCGGGAGTGCCTTACACTTGTTCTGAGTGCCTTACACTGCCTCATGACCATTCTACCAGCAGTTACGCTTGTGACGCCATTCACCGTGCAGACGCCACCCGCCAAATCGCTCAGAATCATCTCGACGCTTCTGCGCTCGCTCAAAAACGTCGTTACGATCTTCATCACCGTGACGCCCACTACCCTCCCGGCTTTCTCGTACTCCTCTGGCGAGCCGTGTGTGCCTGTGTGAGAAGCTGCTGCCTCGTTACGTGGGTCCTTACCGCGTCTTATGGCAAATGAACAATGTGACCTACAAAATCACGTTCCTGCACCCCCACATTCCTCCCGCGGCCCCCTCCACACAGCTCGTACACGTCGCCCGTCTTAAGCGCTACCATACGAACTCACCACCTCCTTCTGCGGGGCGGAGGGGGGTAGTGTTACGGTGCACACTCGTGAGAAGAGGGTGTCGTTTTGATGCTGGGCAGTTGACGACGACAAGGACGCTGCAGCTAGTGCTTGGGGTGACCTGGTTTTGCTGCGCCTTCCTAATGCGGCCTGTCGCGTCTGCTGCTGAGCCAACGCCCGTAATAATACTACCTTATAGCTGCATGTGTAGTTCTCGCGACAAAATATTCGTCTCAAAAGGTTCCATCTAGGACCGCATTTTGGGGTGTGCTGCCCCCAATTATTTTTCAGCCGCTGGCAGCCTCACTCTGTCACGTCAAGGCCGATAGTCACTGATAATGGTGAGTCGCCGGATCCGGTATCAAAACCAGCGCTCGTCGGTGACACGGAGACAGGCGCCATCATCACTATCACCGAAGCTACTCCCACTCCATAACAAAGGCCTCTCTCATACCCCTTCAAATAACCTCTACCTGTGCCAGGTTTGTGCACTGTATTCGCCCCACTAAACATCTTAATCCCATCCACCCACCTTACAGTCTGCTGGCCCGGCTGCGCTTGCCTTCACTTGAAATCCACGCCTAAGGTTTGTTTGGTTTATGGGGGTTTAACGACCCAGAGCGACTCAGGCCATGAGGGACGCCCGCTCCTGAGGGACCATCCGTAATCTTTCCTTCGAACTGCGTGGCCAAGCCTGTTCGTTATTTTTTATTTCGACTAGGATATCATCAACTCGCCTTTGTTCCTTGACCCATTGGGCTGTCTCCCGGACTCTTAACGTTGCAGTTTCAATTTCCTATCCATAGCTGGCTGCGCTGTATTCAATTTGCCTTTTCCTAGCATCGATGTTGCTGCCCCATATTGGGCAGTACTTACAAGATAGAAGCTACGTATTACATTTTTTTTCTTCCGACGGATGCTCGCAAGCTGCCATTGAACTGTTTACAGTAGCTGCCATAAGCAATCCTTCACATTCTTGTTTATCCAGGTATTTCACTTTCGGAGTTGAGACCTGCGGTCGCTACTTTCCCCACATGTGTTCCCAAGCAACTTCCAATACACTGCTGCCTCTCATTCACCATTGACCGGTTCCCAGAGTGTTGAATCCTTTGCACCTTATTAATGCATGGGCCCATCTTTCTGCCTTGAGTGATTGGGTCCTCAATCACGCGCAGTAATTCTTGCTCGGGCTACTTAGCAGAGCACTGCCATGAGGAAATTGGAGAGTTCCGTAGTGTCCTTCATGAGGTTTTATACCGTGGGCTTCCCAACAAAACTTCTGATCGCCTCCTGTGAACATTCAGTGATATACAAAGGAGAAAAAACCCCCCTAGGCGCAAATGACTTTCACGACACAAAAAGAGACGAGGAGACAACGGACAGGCGCCTGTCCGTTGTCTCCTCGTCTCATTTTGTGTCGTGAAAGTCATTTGTGCCTAGGTGGGTTTTTTCCCAAGTTTCAAGATGAATAACCAACTAGCCCGCCAACATGACTTACTGGACAAAGGAGAGAGTTTGTGGCCTTTTCTTAGACGCTTCGCGATTTTTACTCTCAGCTCACTGTGCCAGCGCATTTTTCTGTGCCTCTACCACACCCTTTTTGTGCCGTGCAGACGCATGACTGCGGATGTTTCGAAGGAAACCATTTTTTTTTTTGCAATCTGCAAAAGCGATAAATAGAATGAATTATCCTGGCAACTCCTCTTTATCTTACCTCATGGTGTAAGTATGATATACTCCGTTTACCCCTTCCGTTAAGCCAGTCTATTTTCTTGGGTGACCGAAAAGTCAAAGGACGCCAGTCGTTTGTGGGACAAACAGCATTAACATTTCCTTAGAAGAATTTATCGAACTATTGTTGCGGCTGGATCAAAAATAATAACCTGGCCGTGATAATATCCCCGCAGCATTATTAAAAATGTATGCATAAATTCTAGCGAGATTTCTCCTCATAAACTCTCAGAAATCTGTAGATTCAGGCGTTGTGCCTCATGACAGGCGTGTTGCGTTCGTTTTATCTGTATTCAAAAAAAGAAAAACCGCTAATAATTAACGCTAATATCATTTACTTCTCTTGCAAATTAATTGAGCATATTATACAGAACTATCTAGACAGTTTTTTAGATATGAATGGAATAATTAGCAAGAGGCACAATATAGCTTCCGGCAACATTTTTCTACTATTACGCAACTAATTGTCACTGTACACGAACTACCTAAAACTCTCGACAGAGACGTTCAGGTTGATATTACCTTAATGAACTCCTCCAAAGCATTCGATAGGGTTCTTCCAATTAGCTAATAACTAAAATGAAGCAATAGGCATCCCTTCTCAAACCACACTTTGGGTTATGACATATTTCAGAGATATTTGCCCTGCAGTGGGCGCAGTCAAGCTGATGATGATGTTGTGGATGTAGAAGGGGACTGCTGTCGCTCTCTAGACGTTTGTTTACTCAGATGTTCCACAGGGTTCGGTATGGGAGCTGTTTTCCTCAATATTTACGTCAACGATCTGTTAAGTGTTTTGGAACCGAGAACGCCGGCCAGGTTATTCGCCGATGACTGTCTTATTTTAAAGGTATTGTTGCGAACCACGACGGACGCGCCTGATCTTGCCCTGGCTGATGAAGATGAAAACGACGAAGCGCGGCCGTACGGTGCAAGGTTGTGTACACTGACTGGCTGTGTCGCCCGCCTTTCAGATTTGTCTGACTAACGTTCCCTAGTTTAACTTGTGTACCTTGCACCTTTCAAATATATTCTGTATCCGACCAGCTTGTCTACATTATGATGAAACTTCTCTTAATTATGACAAAACCGTTTGTTTGTGTGCTGCCAACAAGATCAACAAATCAAATTTACGTATGGTTGTAGGGACAACTTAATTGGTCAAGCAGATAAATATAAGTATCAGGGGGTGACCTTAACATTGGATCTAAATGGTAAACTCATATCTCCTACATCTCCTCCTCTGCAAGGAACAAGCTAAGTTTCTTAAAGCACAGACTAAGCAATTCATCCAGTGCACTTCAGCATCAAGCGTACAAATCCTTAGTTCCATCCACTTTTGAATACGCTAGCCTATATGGGGACCCACACTC
This sequence comes from Amblyomma mixtum, assembly GCF_055824585.1. Classification (NCBI taxonomy): domain Eukaryota; kingdom Metazoa; phylum Arthropoda; class Arachnida; order Ixodida; family Ixodidae; genus Amblyomma; species Amblyomma mixtum. The sequence continues at coordinate 135,683,144 of NC_143012.1, read as the reverse complement.
CAACGAACATAGAAAAATTATAAAAATGCCTAATGGTTAGGAGTTCGATTAATATATAACCGGTACAAGCGAAGAGACTCTCCGTCCGCCTTGTCACTTCAGGCAGGCTTTGAACCGTTGGCTGAAAGAAAGGCTGGCTGACTTGCGCTTTTTTCGCTCTCTGTATTTTGATAAAGTAGGCATTCAGCCACGTGGTTACTTCCAACAGCCCGCAGCCAGGCCATCCCGACATAAACACGGTTGTAGCATCAAGCCAACCTTTGCGCGTACAAATTCGCGCAAATTTTCATTGTTCCCAAAGCAATACCCGATCTGAACTCCTTGCTGACGATTTACCTCTCCTTTCTCCAATGTCATAAGAACTCATATATCTGGCACCATGCATAAAAGGGTCACTTAATTGCGGAGTCATACTGTTTTTCTATCTTTATTCGGCAGTGTTTGCGACATGTAATTCCACACCATGTATAATTTGTTTTGTAACTGTGTTTTTCTATGTTAATGAATAGTTTCTGGCGTAAACTTATTTGTAGCCGCCTTATTGTTGCTGTTTTGCATGGGTGTCCGGAAGGGGGGGAAAGGAAGGACCCCCCCCTCCCCCTCTCTCCTGGAATTGCGGATATTATTTATGCACTAGCAGAAAACAACTACACAGCTTGATTAGCACGCTTAGGTGATATTAACTTTTCGGATCTTGCTTATTGAGCTCAATACTTTGTTCATTAATAAATTTTAATGTTTGTTCTCCAAGCCTAGCACTAATTTGCTGCTTCTAATTTTTGTTTCATGTGCGCACTTTAGATCACAAATAGTTCCTTTTCGGTGCTAACCTACCGCCTCCCCCATCCCAAGCCATCGGGTGCACCCCCCGCCCCCCTCCCCTGGAAAAAGTTCTTCGGACGCCCTTGACTGTTTCCAAGGCCCATTACAGTATGTAATGTACCCTCTCCTGCTTGGACCGATTTGATCTGCAGCGTTTTGTAAATAAAATAAAAATAGATAACCTTCTGGAAGTGATTACCGTCCAAAATGGCTTGTAGGCAACGGACAGTAAGCTACCCAATTCGCTCTTGTCTGCCATCCCCTGCCATATGTACCGATATGACGCTAGCGAAGCAGGAATAGGAGCAAATAATCATCACCGACTGCTAGAGCTCACGGGCGTAGTGGAGGCCCAGGCGGAGGGTGCCTCAGAAAAGAAGCGCACAGCGGTGTTTTTGGAACTTGCTTCCACTCCGAAGTGCGAACGCGCTTTGAAATCGAGCCCCCGACCTTGGTGAGAGAACGGCGAGGGAGCTTGTTTGGTAGTTGGAAAGAATAACAGAAAAATTCAGGAGGCACTTGGGCTCTCTTCCTTGGGTTCGGTTCCCAGCCTCCACGCAGTTTCTAAGTAGTGACGCCGAAACGCGGACAAATCTGCCGACACGGCTGCGAACGACAGTATGAGGCATTAAAGCTTCTCGCCTTGAAAAATATACGTGCACTTACCTCGAAGAACCCGAAGTGATGATCCTCAACGTAAGGTTCGTCAATGATGTGACCTGCGAAAGATTGCTGCTCTCAGAGTCAATTTAAGAAACACGTTTAAACGCGAGCAATGTGCTGCAGCCAGCATACTGGAAAGGCACTGGTCATGCATGTTGTTAATTTTATTTTCTTTTGTTTACTAAATCAGGCCTCAAGAGAGGCATTGAGTAAGGGGGCTCAAATACAAAAGTGTGTTTAAAGTAGGTCTGAAACAAAGACATAACTGTAAGCACAACAAAACAGACAAAAACTCGAATTTCAAGACACCGCAATTCACGAGAAGAGATATCAACTACAATAGAAGTATATGTCATGGAACAAAATGAGCAAAATGCGCAAGTACAAATACACAAAAGAAAACATGAAGCACACGTGGGGACCGCTGCGCATAAACAGAACCAACGAGGCAATAGTCTCAAGTGGCTGAAAGCAGTTATACGAACACGAGTATATAAATGACGCGCTAAGCGTTATCAACGAAGTGTTCGAGTAGATGTTCGCGACAGTTGCCGTGATTGCGCGGCACGGCGATGGAGTCCGGAAGATTGTTCAACAGGCGGGTGGCACGCGGTAGTGATGAAAAGTTAAAAGCATATGTACTGTCATAAATGCGGGCGCGGATGCAGTTATTTTGTAAACAGCGTGATAAGTAGGGGGGGGGGGGGGGCGTAGCAGTTGTGCTGGCGGTGAATGAGTGGCCAAGGCGCATTTGTGAAAGAGGGATAAATGAGCAATGTCTCGATGAATTTTCAACGCGTGGAGTGGAAGTTGGAGCTTCAGTTGGGCCACCCTAGACTGGCAACTATAATTCGCGAAATAAAACGGCAAGCCCTGTTCTGGGGAGCTTCCAACCTGGTAAGTATTTTTAATGAGGTGACCAGATGGATGAAGCGTACTCTAGCTGCGTTCTGACAAAGTTATACAGGCCGGCTTACGCACGCGAGCGGTATTGCTTTGCACGTTGACGCTAAGCAACCGTAAAAACCTGGAAGCATTACCGAAAGTGATGGTCATATGTTCAACCCAGAAAGATGTGGTGTCAGGTGGACGCCTAAGAACTAAAACTGTGTAGTGTAAGATACATTGTTGCTATGCAGCAGCATGCCAGATGGCACGAAATAATAGGGCAGTGTGATACATACGACTAGAAGATACGAGATACTATAGTCCTGTCGAGAAAAACGATAGCATACTTGGCCTCAAATTATAATAGTTTAATTACTTTTCGATATCTTTATGTAAAGGATAAGTCTTGCCCTCGAATAATGCAATCTGATGAAATGTTTTGTGGCAGTCATTCCACGGCAAAAAGAATAAATTAATTTCGGCACTTTCTTTTCAAAATCAATCACTCCTCTTTGAAGCGGCAAAGCTTTAGTCAAGCAGAGAGGAAGCTGTCACTTTGAGACAGTTACAAACAGGCTCTTAACCAAATTTACATCTACTAAACAAAATGCACCCAACGATATACGCGAACAAATGTCCGTGTTGCAACGAAATCACATGGGCCCGCCAAAACATAGACGTGGTCCCCAAAATACAAAACCCGAGTGCGGAGCAGTGGGAGACTCTGCTGTCCAGTTACCGCTGTGAAGACCAACGAGGTCTGGTACAGCGAGCTCAACGAGCGGCAGTGGCCAGCGGAGCCCTGGACTGAGGGCAACCGACCATTGATTAGAGGCGGACGACTTCGACAGAGAAGGCTCCTGGGGATAGAACCAAGGCGTCTCTGAAGATGCCCCCAAACCGCAGGAAAAAGCATTACTGAAAATAAAGTTTTCCCGTCCTTGGAGACTCGGGCGCCTCGAAAATACGAACGACGCGCGGCAAGTGTGGGGCTGCAAGGTTGCACACGCAGACAAGTGACGAAGAGCCGTAAGTCGCCTCCTTGGAGCCATACGCAACGAAGAGACAGTGACGGGTAACTTGAGGACAACAACAAAAACGGACAAAAACGGTTAGCCCAAGTGAGCGAACGCCTAAAGCCTGTTTCACATGCAAGCGAATATGCTAGCGAAACCTGCCGCCGCGACGGAAAAACCTGTTTTGAGTCTTCGCTGCGATGAGCGGCGAGGTTTCAACAAGTTGGAAATTTTCGCGGCGACGCGCCGCTCAATCGCTCAGTCGCTTGCATGTGAACCGGCCTTAAGCGGCGCAGTGGCAACACGTGGCACTTCGGCTCAAGAACGCGCTGCTCAGGCGCCCACCACCTGAGGGAGTTGGCTTGGTGCGGGGCTCTCTCTCGATTTCTACCCATAACAATCTCGGTGGCCTAGTTGAGTTGAGTTGAGTTGTTGGATGCTACCGGTTGAATTAGCCTGGCTTATTCTGCCGGCAATTGCTCCACCGTAGCGTCACTGATATGTTAATAACGTCGTAAAACCGGTCACATCTGCCCCGCTATGCGCACAGTCATTTATAATAGCACATATTCCACTCCCGCAGTCACCATCTATGCATGCACAGTAGAACAATTTCCATTGCAGTGCCACCATCCATGCACACATTCACTGACAGAGTAACATAGACCACTCCAGAAGGAACCATCTAAGCTGGCCTATTCCCTCGTCCTGATTCACGCAGGTGGGTCTCGAAGTTCTGTTAAGACGCGGTGGGTCCTTCACATGCCAAACCAGTGGGTGCATGAACGAACGGGAACAGGGAACGATTCAGGAAACATACGGTTGCATTGAAAACAACCAAGGTAGGCACTTGCCACTGCACGTTCAGTCCTCCTGCAAAAGTAAGCCTTGCTCTTCTGCTGCAAGAACTGCCGCCAAAAGCAGAACTTTGAGACCTGGGAAATCCTAGAATCGTTTTCATCGAGAAAGAATTAATCCTCCGTGTCGATCAAAGCATTTTCTCAGATGTCGAACGAATTCTGCCACCAAATGTTATCACCGACGCCTGGAAAAAAATTGGCTGTGGCTTAGCTAAGGTTAACCCTGGATATCTCGAAGCGAAAAGCTCTCGCTGCGTTTCAAAGAGCCAACTCCCAAGCTGCCACTTCTGGATCGGTGTTTCTGCGCCGTCCGACTGTTGCTTCTTCTTCTCCTTCCATGGCGATCGTCTGCGCCTGTTCTATGGGCAAGCGCGCCTTATATACCCCTCCTTTCAAATGCGCACTGCGCACGGCTGCGGCGAAAGGTCAAACGGTGGCGAGGAGGAGAAGCGGCGGCGCACATGCGCAGTAGCGCGCGGCGGCGGCGAAAGGTCAGGCGACGGAGTCGGCGCGCGGCGGCGACGACGGCTGTGGCAGCAGCGGCCACCTGAGCTCCGCGTGACGTCACTCGGTTTCGCGCATGCGCAGCTGTGGCAAATCTGGCCTCCGGCTCACGCGAAGCGCAGTGCTTACTAGCCTTGTGAAGCTTTTCGCTTCAAAATTCAGGGGGCACTTCTGTTTCTGTCTAAAGTGCACAGAGGCGAAAGCGTTTTCCGCGCCACTTTGACTGCCTCTGAGGCGCTGGTGACGGCACCACTGGATCACGTCACACAGAATTAATTACTCATTACTAAGTAATGACAAATTACTGATTAATGGCTAATTACTGATTAATGACTAAATACTAATTAACCGCTAATTAATGACGCTTCAGCTTCGCCTTTAGGAATGGAACGCGACAGCGTGTTGTAGCGCTGCCAGGGTGTCCACGGAACGCCACCCGTTCAGCACGACGCCTTGCCCTTGGAACGCAATGCTCTTTGAGGAAATTCTCTCTTATCTCGGTGAACACCCGAACCGCACCGTACAGGAAGGGAGGAAGTGGGAGCAAAAGAAGAGGGGCCGTAATGAAGAAAATGAAAATTGTATTTGAGGAAAGGAAATTAGGCAATAGCTGTCTCACATACCTCGGTGGATACTCGTCATCCGTTTGATGACGTCAGCTGCGCTCGTCGATGAGTCACCCCAGGCGCTGGATGTAAATCAGTGGAGAGTGGTGCACAAATCAAGTCCTTCAAATCAGCGGAGCGTGGTGCACGATCATTTATCCTGCCTCAGCCTGAATACGCTGCGCGCATCCCAGTTCCCCCATGTCTACACGAACACGCGCGCAAATGGAAGCCTAACTGAGCCTTTCCTCTCTTCCGATTGGAGGTCGGGAAGTTATCGCTTCGAAGGAAGGAAAGGAAAACTTCATTTTACTCTAATCCTTTCTCCTGCGGTTTGGGGGCATCTTCAGAGACGTCTTGGTTCTATCCCCAGCACTCTTCTCTGTCGAAGTCGTCCGCCTCTAATAAACGGTCGGTTGCCCTCAGTCCAGGGCTCCGCTGGCCAATGCCGCCCGTTGAGCTCGCTGTGCCAGACCTTGTTGGTCTTCACAGCGGTCGCTGGACAGCAGTCTCCCACTGCTCCGCATTCGGGTTTTGTATTTTGGGGACCACGTCTATGTTTTGGCAGGCCCATGTGATGTGATAGAGAGTAGGTTTTTTGTCGCACCAGGGACATTGGTCCGCGTATATCGTAGGGTGCATTTTGTTTAGTATATGTAGGTTTGGGAAAGAGCCTGTTTGTAATTGTCTCCAAGCGACAGCTTCCTCTCTGCTGAGAGATTTGTGCGGTGGGGGATATCGCATTCTTCCGCCTCTATAGTTTTGTAGTATGGCCGAGTATTCCCTGGGTGCTGGCGCGAGTTCCGCGGGCTCGTCGGATGCTCGGAAAGTGATGTATCCTCTAGCTATCCTGTCGGCCTCTTGGTTTCCTGCCCCCCCCCCCCCCCCCCCCCCCGTGTGCCCCGGTACCCACACAATTTTGTATACAATCTTGTCGTTTTGTTCTCCCTGGTTTTTAAGCCTTCGTTCTTCAAAGTAGCAACCCACTTCTTAATATCGTGTGCCTCGCACGATAAAAATAGAACGGGAAGCGCACGCTATTTTCAAAATTCTTCAAGGTGATGAAAAGATGCTTTTGGCTTAGTTTATGGAGGCTTTTATAATCGCAAAGCAGCCAAGGCTATGAGGGACGACTACGGCTCGGCCACCTGGGATTCTTTAACGTGCACTCACATCACACATTACACGCGCCTCTAGAATTTCGCCTATACATTGAATTTCGACCGCCGCGGCCTGGATCGAACCCGCGTCTTTCTCGTCAGCAGCCGAGCGCCATAACCACTGAACAACCGTGATGGTGTAAACTGATGAAACGAGGACAACAACGCGGTATATGTACAGGCCCGTATTTGGGAGATGTACAGCCGGGGACAAAAGTCTGCGGAGCATTGGTTGTTCAAACGAAGCCTATAGCTCTGCTATTATCCGGCGGCTGAAGACCACACTTGTGAATGTGGAACTCGAAATTGTACTCTTTCATCTCTACAAGTGGGGCCTCCAGCTAATAACAGAGTATCGGCTTCATTTGAGGAACACGTGATCTGCAGATCCCCGACTGTGGGTGCTTCTCTCTGCATCGCTCACGGCCCCGCATGAGCGGCCCGCTACTCTTTTGGAGAGAGAGGACTGTACTGGTAACGCAGTGAACACTATGACGGCAGAGGAACACGAACAATTAAGCAAAAACTGGGTGCTTGACTTTGGGAGCGCGCTGTTCAACACACGAGGCACACGTTCAGCAGGCAGCGGCTCCGTCGACGGTTGGGGCCCAGCTACGCGGGGGGGGGGGGGGGAGCTAGTCCGGATGATTCCCATCCCCGGATATACGCTATCGGTATCGAGCAACGATGCCGGTTTAATCTCTTTGCTTACAACGCCTGATCAAATCGTTTAGTTTGAAAGATGGCGTGAAATGGCACACTGAGCATGGCTCCAAGATGGCGTCCACTCCAAGATAAACTCTCAGGACTCATCCCTGCACAAGAGTACCACGTTATATCACCGAATAAAAAACCATTCCTCATCCGCAGGAAATAACGTATGCTAAAAATAACCGAGGGCTCTGTTCTGAAATACACACAGCAAAAGTTCTGCCGAATTTTAAAAAAATGAGCACCAAAAAGTCACAGCCCTTGGTATACCCTTGTCCACTGACTAAGATTTAAAAAAAAAACTACACCTGATCCCCCAGTTAGCAGCAGCATATAAAACCAGAACACGTGAATATTTCATTCCAACCACTTTCATACCTTGGCACTACCTGCATTAAATGGAAGCACAATACGTAAAATCAGGACAACATTTATATCATCAGATGTCCGAGACAACTTTTTTGTTTTATTTTAAACTTGTGTTGCGCTAATAGTTTCTGCACTTTTTGTGATCTGACCGCTAGGCACCGCCATTTGAGGGCTTGTATTGTATTCAATTGCGTTGCATTGAAAGAGACCACCTAAGAGAAAATAAAATATACGAAATGTGCGACAACAAGAAATAATACTGTAAAACGGGAAGGATCGAAGCTTTTATCCTAACACTTTCCTGACTGCAATGGCGGCCCCATAAGCTAGCCATTTTGGGTGAATCAAACCTCTCCAACTGACCTTTCTTCCCTTCTCCCAACTCGCGTCTGCTCCGTGCATACGAGAGTGGAGGAGAGCTCCTAATAACTGGCAACATACTGCGGGATATGGGCGAACAATTATTTTTTGAAGCGAAAAGCTTCACTAGGCTCGTCAACAACGCGCTTCGCGTGAGCCACCCCTTGGCGCCGCCGCGGTGCGCCCTTCCTCCTCCTCGCCACCCCTCCGTTCTCCTTGGCACCGGTTTACCCTTCGTCGCTGCTAGCGGTTCTTATCGCGTTCTTATCGCGTTATCGCAAGGCGTTGCGATAACGCCCGAGCGGCGGCGGCGGACATAAGAGGCCGCGCGCCGCGGCGCGCGCTTCGTCGTTACTTCTCCTCCTCGCCATCGGTTAACCGCTTGGGACGGTTGGGACGGCGGTCTCCGTCCCAAGAGAAGGTTCTTTCCCAAGGCGTTGTGAAAACGCTCACGTAAGCGGCGGCGGCGGCCGTAGAAGAGGCCCAGACATTCGCCATGGAAGGAAGAAAAGAAGACCCAGAAGTGGTAGCGAGGGAGTTGGCTCAAAATCTACACCGCTACCATGGTGCTCCCAGTGCATTGTGCGCGAACTGCGACAGCCATGACGTCAAAGCATAACTGCAGCTTTTCGCTTGTATATCCAGGCTTAACCAGAGCTAAGCCACTGCCAATTTTTTTCCTCAGGCAGAGCTTAATCGGGGGTCAGTAATGCCAGCAGTGACGTACGCCACCATTCCGCATAAGTGGAGCAACACTGCGAAGAGTAGACGAATACCCCATGCGAATACGCCTGAAGGGGTTCCACCCTCATCTCCCTGCGTTTGTCTGCGGTCCATCCTGGCGCTAGGGAGTGCCAAGCAACCAGCGTATTTTTTGTAGTGGTGGCGAAGTATTCTTGACAACTAATAGTTGCTATCAGACCTTGCGTCGCCAAAAGCGGCTGTTTCCTTGAACACGCACCTCTTGTTCGGACCTTGTAGCCCCAGAGGCACAACTCCTTTCTTTCTTCAGCCACGGTGATTTCGCCAGTCATCATTCCCGCTTGGTCGTAGGCGTCCATTTCAGTGACCAACCTGTCGAAGGGAAAGACAGCCCGTTAGAAAATGCAGTTAAACACAATCGCTCGTTGGCATACATGAGCGGATTTCTTTGCATACGAGTTCTAACATAGCATTTCTTCGAGTACGAATCGCGACTATAGCTGCTGTACACTGCCAGTCGGATCCTTTGTACGTTAACTTGTGACGTCTGCGAGGCATAGCAACTTAGAAACACTCGACAAAGAAAAATCCTGCAATAAAAAAAATTATAAATGAAACGAATGGACAACTGCCCACGCCTTTGAGAGAAGAATGTAATGCAGAAGCCTTGCACTAACATCGGCTCAATAAAGGCCAGGTAGCAACGTTGCCTCCAACAAAAGTAAAAGGGTCAATATCCACATTCAGAGAGTATGTCGTGTCACTTCCTTTTGCCGGGATTAAGTTTCAAATGAGATAGGGCTAAAGAGGCCATCCGGAAAACACTTCGAGAATATCCAGTATTATAATGCGAGTACGCTCGCGAACGCCACTTTTGCCGTTACCGTATACACCACAGTCAAAATGATCACAATGGAAAAAGCTTCGATAAAGCGGCGCAACGTGAGTCGCGGCAGTTATTGGAGTAACTACTTTTTGAATCTTGCTTGCCATGATCTCATTTAAAGGCAGAGAATGCAAGAGACAATTCATTCGGTCTCCTGCGCCTCAAAAAGCGAGCGTTTGGAGCGCCTGATAGGTGTGCGCGGCGTACAGTGGTGAGCAGCCTTGTCTAGAGCGCTCGGGCGATGCACTTCCTTGCAAACAAATCCAGATTTTGTGGCAGCCTCTAGGGTCCAGCTGCAACGCTTGCACGGAAGTAGCGCCAGATAGCCTCGTAAACAAAGCAGGCACGAAAACTTTGCCCTGTAATGAGGGGCTGCTCTCTAATTTCGGTTTTTGTTACCAAGTGCGCACTGCTCAAGCGCTCTAGACAAGGCTGCTCACCACTGTACGTGCGGCCACCATCAGCGCCCAAGACGAGCCGAGAGATGGAGCATAGGAAGAGGAGGAGTACATGTCGTTGCCTTCAGATGATTGAGTCTAATCGTTTCTGTATTTCTCTCTGCGTCCGAGCCGCTGCAGCTTGAGAGAGAAGTGAGTGCTCGGCGGTGAGTTTGCGGGCTAGTATGTCCTCCTGCTAAGTGAGAGACCAGCGCAGGGAGAGGGAGCTCAACCAAGATTCCTTCCTCTGCGACCGGACGCAGAGAAACAAACTAACAAACCGAAAAGCCATCGCGCACGGATGGCGCAGCAGCTGCCGCGTTGTGGCATGGTTGACGCGGAGGACGCTAACCGCGATCGCAAGGCTTGTCGTCGACAAGAACTGGTGCTCGCCAAGACAGTACGAGTATCTTCGGGCGATCAAGTCCTCGCAGTATCCAGAGCGGCGCCGGCTACACCGCGTAGAGGACGAACATTCAAGTGCCGGAACTGCCGTCTGGAATCGAGGTTCGAGCAGGGTTGGCCGCGCTGCAGCGAGACTGCAGGAACCATCGTCGCGAAGCAGCCGCCGTCGCCCAGCCGCCATCTCACGCTTATTGTTTAACTGGGCCGTCAACTATAGCTTATCCAAATTTTATCCAAACAATTTTCGTTTACAACGCAATTGGTTCTCAAACTGCACAGATTACAAGCGCAGTAGATGTGAAAGCTTGCTTTAATAGCTTGGTATTTTTGCCGGAAGGAGAGTTAATAATGTTGACCGCTTAGCATTTTATACAAGATTTACAATTGAAAGCTGAAAGAGCACGCGCGAGTGATAGCCTGATGATTGGCCGGTTATCATTTTATCTCTCGCTAGCATTTTGGATTTGAAAAGAATTAAGACTTCGTGTTCCTCAATGGCCTGTTCAAGTACTCTGCGGTGTTCGGGCGTCCTCTTTGGCGGAATGATGAAATGACTTATTTGCAAACGTCAAGGAATCACAGGGCGATGAAGACTTTAGTCTTGACCGCCGTCATCTTCCTCCGGTTTCAGCAGGCTGGGATCCCTTGGGATTCAGTGGTGTCCAGGGCCAGACGGATGGCTTTTTTGTTCTTCTTCTTTCTGGGTGGCCATTAAAGCCTTCCAGGACTCTATATTCCTGTCTGGATTGTTGTGGCTAGGGCATGTCCACACCATGTGGATCATGTGTGCTATTTCATTACTCTGTTTACACCTCGGGTCTTGGATCGCCGGATGCCATCTGCTTAGTGCTAGTGGGTTCGGAAACACTGCTGCCTGTAATTTTCTCCATATGACCTCTTTCTTTTTGCTGAGGCCCTTGCATGCTCCAGGTAGTGTCTGTCTTCTAAGTCTGTAATGGCTATAAATATCTTGGTACGTGTTCAGCTCCTCGTCCCTCTGAAGGGGCTCTCTGCTCGACGAGACTGCATTGGGGTCCTGGTGTGTGAGTCCTCGGGCCAATGTCTGCGCTGTCTCGTTTCCCCGGAGGCCTTCGTGAGCCGGAGTCCAAACTAGGTTAATTATAGAAGTGTGTGATGAGAGGCTAGTTGGTAAGACATTCTGAAGACATAAAACTACGCAGGAGACAGGACACAGAAAAGATGCAAACAGGACGAGCGTAGACTAACAACGAGCGTAGACTGCTAGTCTACGCTCGTCCTGTCTGCATCTTTTCTATGTCCTGTCTCCTGCGTAGTTTTATGTCTTCAGAGTAGGTTAATTAGTTCTGCTGGTGTCGGGCCGGCAGTCAGAATTTTGCACCAGGTTTTAGACCCATAGTTGCAGTTAATTGAATTAGCTTGCATGACATATACACAATCGTATCTTGAGAAACTTCATTACTGTTTATGATGACGGGTTTGAAGTGAACCAGAACGTACAGCCTTTGTCAAAAGTAACCAGGCTGCATGGTTTGCTTCTCATTGGTACATTATAGCCTTTACGGCTTTCCTTAAGGTCTAAAAGTTCTTTTAAGGTGAGGACAGGTGTTCTCCTTACCATACAGAGAATTAGAGCTTGAGGGCTAGCATAATAGTTTAAATATAGGACTGAGAAGCAAAACCATGCAGCCTGGTTACTTTTGACGAAGACTGTACGTAATCGCCACTTCGGAAGGAGGGTCATTCCAGCCGCTGGCTGTTCTGATGAAAAATACGGATGATATGCATACCTAAAAAGTTAGCAGTAACACGAGGCTTAAGGCGAGAAAATCATGTATGAGTGCTAACTCTCAACTTAAGTTTATTCCAAATACTTGTACATATACATAGGGCAATCAAAACAAGACCACAGCAAGGCTGTCATCATGAACGTCTCGTGTCACCCCGTGTACCAGAGTTAGTTGGCCAAAATCCGAAACTCCCTACCAGAGAAGCGGACCGAAGTCTGACTGGCGCATTTATCTCCACTGATACGCATATGAACTTTTCCATGAGCTCACGCATGTGTTGATCCCTGTGCCTGAATAGAACTGTTTTGTCGAAAAGCGGTTTGCATTGTATCTTTTTTTTCTTGTCGTTCGTACTGCACGTGCGGAAATGTTTTTCTGCGTACTTTTTTGGGACCGACAGCATTCGGGTGACTATTACGAGGTATACGATGAACACGTGTGAGAGGGGCAGCTCCGTGGTTCAAAGTGAGAAAAAATTTATCATAAAAAGAAAGAAAGGCAATTTTGCGACGACAGACCGTGTGTATGTGTAGTGCTGAAAGCACTGAATATTCTATCTATTTTATCCCTGTTGTCGAAAGGGACAAGGTCACCGGCATGTACAAACAGGCCGGAATGAAACGCGAACAGCGCCTGTGAGCAAACGAAAATGTTTTGTCGGTGTACTTTCAGCTGAAGTGTACACATTCTGCAACCAGTACCTGAACGTTTTTTTCTCACCCATTTTATTCGGTAACATCATACTCCTCCTTGTCATGAGATTTCTCTCTCACACGTCGCCCTCTCGCGGTTTTGTCTCAAACGTATACTTTCGTTTTATAAAAACGCTACAGGACTACTGCAGCACCGCGTTTTTACAGTCGTAAAACGGATCTATAAACTTTTCATTTGCTTGTGTATTGCGATCTGTGCCCGAGGAGTGGCCGCAGGCCAAACGTGTGCCAGTGACTCGGAACAGTAAAAACGGGATGATCGTCAAGCCGGCATCTTGCAGGCTCTTCGGAAGCAGCTAAGCGTCGCCGCCCCGCTGTTCGGCCAAGGTTCACGAATGCTCCGTCAGGGATCAACACCTCCCGTCTAGGCGGCGCCCCCTTGGGCTTAGCGCCGAGGGGCCGGGACGCATTTTCTGTTGGACCATAAAAGTGTATTCACTCACTCACTCACTCACTCACTCACTCACTCACTCACTCACTCACTCACTCACTCACTCACTCACTCACTCACTCACTCACTCACTCACTCACTCAATCACTCACTCACTCACTCACTCACTCACTCACTCACTCACTCACTCACTCACTCACTCACTCACTCACGAATTCACATCGCAATGACGGACAACATGGAGCCAACAGACCGCAAGTCGCCTGCTGCTCACGTCAGTCCGGACCAGTTCCTCTTTGTACGTTCTGAGAAAACCGCAAACTCGCAGCTGTCAAGGCATCTCTATGGTCAGCTCATTCTAAGTATTCTGCCTCGACCACCGCCACCATGCTCGAGCCTCCAAAGCAAGGGCGGCGGCAGCCGCGGCGCGAAAGCAGGCGTTTCTAAGAAAAAAGCAGCTGTGAAGCTGGAAAGAGCCGGACTCGAAAGCTACAGAAAAGCGCAGTTGTGGCCATTGAAGGCAAGAACGCCCAGCTGGACAGTATGTTGGAAGATTGGCCGTTGGAAACGGAAATGGCCGCCACAGAAGCGCAAGCGTCGCTCCTGAAGGCTGCCGCAGATCAACGAGGCGGGGAGCATGACATCTGTCGGACTGTCTCAGAGGCATCCCAAGGCCGAGTTAGCACACTTTGGACAACGTGCTTGACCAAGCCCTCTTGCACAACGCCCCGCGCCCACAACCGCAACAGTATGACAACGGGGAGCACCACGTCTGTCTGAACGTAATTAAGGTTCTTTAAGGCTACGCCCCATGCACACCAAGCGCTCTCAAACAAGGGGTCACGCAGAATGTTATCGCGTTATCAGCAAGTGGCTCAAGCTAACGCCCCTGAACTGACCGCCATGGCAAAGTATCTGATTGGACGCGATTTTCTGAGCACCGCGCTAATGAATTTCGATGACCGGCCTGAAAACTACCGGTCATGAAAATCTAAATGGCGAAAGTGGCTAGGAACTGAGTCATTAGCTATCCAAAAAGGCTACGGTAAGTGCGCACTGATGACCTGAAGTCCGGGTTAAGAAGTATGGGAAAGACTCAAGGAGGCCGGAAACTTCCCCAGACTGTCCGGCAAGCACCCACAAATTGAGAGACCAGGGAGCTCTCCTTCTTCAGATTGAGGCTGCGGAGGGCGACCCTCACCTAACTGGGCTGACCTATCTGGACACCGCAAGAGGGGTAATCCCATCGTAGAAACGGTGCCTACAAAGGGATCGAAGTACAAGCCAGAGCATCACGTTGCATTTCCCCCTTCGCGTTCTTCTCCAGCTTTGTCAGGAACCAGGCCAACGAAAAGAACGACCCCAATTTCAAACTCGGCTCAGCGAGCACGCTTTCAAAGCTCCCAAGATCACAGAGATGTGCAGAGAAAACGTGCGAGGAGAGCACCCATCTAATTCCAATTGACTGATATGGAGGTCGGCATTGAGCATATGCTTCTAAACATGCCGAAGAAGCTGCACGATACAAACAAGCATAGCTCTCTCCACAAGTGTCATTGCTTCACAGGAAAGCCGATGGATGAACGAAAGTCCCTGCTGAAAGAGTATGGGATCTGATTCAGGGGCTGCACTTTTACACATCGCTTTGCGAGACACTGCAAAACGGTTTTCAAGTCCGCTTATTGCGGTAGCGATAGGCATGCTGTAGCACTTCATCCGGGCAGTGCCAGCCGTTGGAATCCTGCCTGGGACCACAGTGCAGAAGACGCCAGAACAGACCAGGATTAGTCATTTAAAGCGTCTTAGTGCACAAAAGTGTCGGGTCAAAGCTACAGTGGCAAGTTCTGCTCGAAGGGTCGTTTGGTGAAAGCGAGTCATCCAAGTCAGCCTCAGAAGACGGCAAAAATGTACCCCATCCTCGACGATCAGAGCGAAAGCTCCCTGGCAAGAACGGAGTGCTTCAACGTTCTCGGCCTTCATGGGCACAGTTCTCTCCACGTTTTAAGGACATCTGCCGTTAAAACGGAGGCAGCAGGAAGAAAGGCATCTCGATTTTTCATTGAAGACATTCATAGCTCCGTGAAGCTACCTTTACCAACAGTGATTGAGCGCGACAAGATTCCTAACAACAGCAACGAGATTATAACACCGGAAGCTGTGTTCTACTACTCTCATCTCAGAGCAGCAGCTGCTTCCGTATATTACTTGGACTCAGGGGCCTAAACTGTGTTTCTCCTTGGAAGAGACACCATAAAGCAGGCAAGATTCGACAACAGCGCAATGGAACTGTTGACGCTCCATTTTCTCAGTTTGGGACCTCGGGTGGGTTATCGCAGGGTACGTTTGCGCAGGTCGAAGTTGTACACCTTACTGCGTCAAGATGCACAAGACAATTATGCTCTAAAGTGGATGACCTTCTCTTCTTTGACCATAGAAGCGTCATATCCTAGTCAAGGAGACACTCGCTGATACTCTAGAGTTGACACACCGCTTCGAATCTACTCTCACCGACAGTTTCCAGTACGGGATTGCAAAAACCCTGTTCCAGACAACAAAGGACGAAAACAGACCTTTTCTTTCTATGGAGGAAAGCAAGTTCTTGAAGATCATGGACAGATAATTATCTAGGTACGAATTAAGCAGCTGGGTAGCGCCTCTTCCCTTTCACGCTCCAATACCTCGGCTTCCGTATAACAAAAACCCGGCCAAATCGCACCTCGCTTCCCTGCTATGGACCTTGAAGAAGAAGCCAGAACCGGGGGAACAGTTCACGGACTTCATTAGCAAGATGTACAAGAACGGCCACGCAGAGGAAGTCCCACCGCTTCGAGGGAGAGAAGAGTGTTGGTAACTCCTCGTCTTTGAAGTTGGCCATCCACGAATGGCTGCAGAAACACGAGTCATGTTTCACTCCAGTGCATACTTTGATACCGCGTCACTAAAAAGTGTGCTGCTGACTGCCTAGACATGATTGAAAGCCTGCTGTGGGGTGCTGATCCTGTTCAGGTAGGAACCCGTCACTCTAACAGTGGGCAGTCAACACGTCTACTGCTTCCTCGTGCAATGGAACTTCGGAATGAATTATCTGAGATTCTTGTGGTTTCGCAACAACGACATCCACAATGACGTTATCGAGTATCGAATGAAGGTTCATGTGTTTGGAAATAGCCCTTCGCCAGCAGTTGCGGCTTCGGTGACCAGTACGAGGAGGAGGAAGGATTTGGAAGTGATGCGAGGCATTTCGTCGAAAAGGATTTCTTTGTCGACGATTGTTTCAAGTCTCTCTTTACAGCGAAAGCAGTCATCATTTTAATAAGTCGCACGTAAGAAATGCTGGCAGCCTGAAAGCTTACGGTGCACAAAATAGCCTCAAACTACCCCACAGTGTTCGAAGCATTGTCGGAAGAAGACTGTGCTAAGAATCTGAATGATCTTCATTTGCGCCATGGTGAACCGCAACGCGAACTGGACATTTCTTGGGACCTGAAGAAGGATGTGGTCACCTCCAAAGCTCCAAGAGAAACCATTCACTCGGCACGGTGTCTTGTCAGTGCTCAATAGTCTATATAACCCATTTAAGTTTGTTGCTTCAAACACAATCCAAAGGAAGTCCCTCTTCCCAGAGCTAGTCACTGAGACGTGTGGCTGGGACTGTCCACTTCCTGATGACAAGAGAGCTAGGCAGGAAATCTGGAAAGACTCCTTGTCTAAGCAGCTCGACAAACCTTGCACCTATACACCTGCATCGCTTCCCATCGCACACCGCAAGTAACTGCACATCTTCGAAGATATATCAACCGAAGCTGTTGCTGCGGTGGTTTAACTCAGAGTGACATATTCAGGTAGGCTAATCTAGCGCCACGTCCGGACCACACCATTCCGAGGCTTGAGCTGTGTGTTGGCAGAGGAGCTAGAAGAGCTCATTAATCGTGAAATGGACATGGGCATTGATGCGTTAAACTTTTATACTGGAGTCAAGGGAGTCCTAGGTGACATGCATAATGAGGCTGGGAGGTTTTATGTATGTGCCAGTAACAGGGTGTAACGCATCGGAAGCTCTACATGGCCATAACGATGGCACTACGTTACTTCTGACATGAACCCTGTGGATCTCGGAACAAGGTCTATGCCTGCAGCCCACCTGGCAGGATCAAACTGGCTGACAGGCCCCAATATTTCTCACGCTTACTGAAGTTCCACTTGGCCGATGTTGACTGCGACATGGAGGTCCGGCCCCAGGCGGATGTTCACGCAACCAGTGCAGGTGCCAAGAACGGGACACTAAGCGGTTTGAGCTCTTTTAGGCTGTATTAGGCTGATTCCTACAGCGACAGCGCTCATACGTCTGGCAAACAGATTGAGGGGTGCATGTGACGTCATTGTGGATGTCGTTATTGCGAAACCGCTCGTCTTGCGGTCTATGACCTTGTGCAGAGCATCTAGCCCAAGCGAAGGCAGTCGTTATTTTCTCCGTCCAGCAAGATGCCTATTCAGGGGAGTTGAAAAGCTTGCGACAAAGAAAGGGACTTCCGAGGTCAACCTCTTTGAGGAAACTTGACCCATGGTTTGACTCTGACGGCCTTTCCAGAAGCGGTAGCCGCATCGACAGGGCCAGCCACTTGAACCAGCAGGAACCGAAGCCCCCCATCATGCTTGAGTTACACCATGTCATCACCCTGATTTTGTGGCATTAACACAAGCAGGTCAAACATTGAAGGGCGCCACTTCACTGTGGGCGCAGTCTGAGCAACTGGGTTCCGGATCGTCAGAGCTTAGCGCAGCATCGCCTCATACGTACACAATTATGCAGCACTTTGCAAGCTCCAAGGCAGACAACTAACGCAGAAGTTGGCAGACCTGCTGGCAGAACGACTTTGCATGGAGCCGTCATTCACTTACGTTAGATCGGATGTCTTTGTGCAGTGGCGAGTCACGTCTCGTCGGACCACAGGCGGCGAGGCCAACAGCAAACATCGGACCGTGCTCTTCATTTGTATGAGCGTTCGCGTTGTTCACTTGAGAGTGATCGAGTCAATTGTTAAGTCAAATTTCATAAATGCTCTCCGGAGATTATTCGCTATACGGAGCCCTGCAAAGCAACTGAGATGCTCCGAGCTGAAACTAAAGACCAGTGGTTCACACAGTGAGAAGCTGGAAACATGCCGGTCTGACCTCGTCATACTTCGCACATGGGAGAGAAAGAATGGTTGGAGTCACCCAACGCTTCTTAACATCCATGCACGTACTTTCTCTGTTTTAACCGTGCTGGACGACTGCCGCAGCACCGCGATTTTGCACTCGTAAAATGCGCCTGGAAGAGCTAATTTGATTCTGTTTATGGTCGGTTATCTGTCTGAGAAGTGGCCGAAACCTAAACGCCTGCCACGGACACGGAAGAATACCACTGGCCTCATTGATATCTGTAGGTAAAGGGTCTCTTTATTACCTAAATACATTTTCATATTTCTTATCTATTCATCGTGCTTCTAATGGAGATGTTGGCACAAATAGCCACAGCAAAATTATCTTTCATGCACTGCGATGGTATAACATTAACAGTATATTAGTGCTGTTTAGCTCGTTCACGCGTTCCCGCTGCTACTTCTGACACTGGAGCAAGCACTCTTAGTGTTGTCGGATATTTTAAATTGTTAAATTGGTTTTTGAGGAAAGGAAATGGCGCAGTATCTGGCTCACATATCTCGGCGAACATCTGAACCGCGCCGTAAGGGAAGGGAGGAAGGTGGGAGTGAAAAAGGAAGAGAGAAAGAGGTGCCGTAGTGGAGGTCTCTGGAATAATTTCGACCACCTGGGGATCTTTTAACGTGCACTGACATCGCAGAGCACACGGGCGCCTCCTACGTTTCGCCTCCATCGAAACGCGGCCGCCGCGGTCAGCCTTACCAGTGAGCCAATGTATAACCAATGTATACACACTGAGCCAATGTTACTTATGTATAATTGGTAACGGAACCGGTTCGCAACAGCCCAGAGAGGAAGCGTTTCGATATCATTTTCGCTGGATGGAAAGGTGCATATCAGGGGTGGATTTATTGCTCACCCCTAGATGAGGCAGTTGGCGGAGGCGATGCCTTTGCAACCACCTATTTCTTGGTCTTTTCCGTCCAGAGAATGGTGTTCAGCACGGCTTTGCTATTTAAGATTTCTCGCTTGGGGGCGCGACAACTTTTCCTGCCCCCTACACCTACGGCCACCCCTGACATGTAGATACTTTTGCGAGGCAGAAATTAGGCAGGCTATCAGACCAGCTGCGCAAGGGGTCCTCATTACGCTCCCTGTGAGCGAAAAAAAATACTGCATATTATTTTCGGAACATCTCTCAAATGCTCTACTCCTGAGCCCGTGAGTTTTTCAACCCTATATAGTATATAATACACTGTTCTAATTGAGCTGTTTATCGGTGAGCATCATTTTCTCCTCTACGTAAGTGCCGCCAATTGTTTTCAAATGTTAGCGTACAAATGAGTGAGCTCCGTCTGCCAAGATGTCCAAGAGATGTGCACTTTCAAGCCATGTGCTTGTATTTTCCCGTCTGAGGCCTGACCATCCTCTTTGAATGGAAAATAAAGCCATTCGTTCATTCAATAATTATGAGTCAATATTTCTCCGAGACAGGAAAGAAGTGAGTGGATCCATGGTAGGGCTTTTACCCGTTTTATTGCTCATCTCAGAAAATTTACAAAAGAAATACATAAACTAAAAATGTTGAATCTGGACTCAGCTGTTATAATATGGATTCAGAATTATTTGCTCGGCCGCCGCCAACGTGTAGTCCTGAACGGTGTATGTTCAGATTACGTTGATGTGACATCAGGGGTCCCACAGGGGTCGGTTCTGGGGCCACTCCTGTTCTTAATTTATATAAATGATATTTCACTCGGTATCTCTTCAAGTATACGTCTGTTTGTAGATGACTGCATTTTGTACAGGAAAATTAACAAGCCAATGATGTCGTTCAACTCCAAACTGACTTAACACTTATCCACGATTGGTGTCTGAAATGGAAAATGTCTTTGAATACCGAGAAATGCGCTCATCTTTGTTTTTCACGAAAAAGAATCAAAGTCCAAGCTCAGTATCGCATAAGTATTGAATTGATCACACAGAAATGTACTTGCAGATACTTAGGTGTTATACTAACAGATGACTGTTCCTGGAATGCTCACGTGGATCATATGGATACCAAAGCCGGTAGGGCGCTAAATTTCATACAGCGGAGTTTAAGGTTTTCGCAGCCAAACCTCAAGAAAACTGCTTTTCCCTCTTGTGTTCGACCTATCATCGAATATGCGTGTACTGTATGGGACCCTGCACATCGGGTGTTAATTGACAAACTTGAAAAAATTCATAACAAAGCAGCAAGGTTCGTCTTGGGCAGGTACGGGCGAAGGGATAGTTGTACAGCAATGCAATGAGAACCACTCGCTTCCCGTAGAAGAAAATTGAGGCTAAAATTGCTGTACTTAATAGTTAACGGGAAAACGGGGATTATTTTATTTTATACGCCAATTTTATACTCTGTGGCGATTTCAACTACCCGGATATCGACTGGGAAGCTTTGACAGCATCGTCTCGCCAATCTAAAGACTTCCTTGAACTCGTCCTTACATTCAACCTCTTCCAAGCAGTTCATGAGCCAACACGGGGCTCAAACATCCTTGACCTCATTCTTGTCTCCAGTCCAGAATTAATCCAATCACTTTCGCAATCTAGTGGACTCAGTGATCACAGTCTCTTGTTTTTCGACCTAACCATTGAACTTTCCGCCCACCAACCTTCCGTCAAATACATCCGCGATTATCGTAATGCCGACTTAGCCAGTGTGAACTCCGACCTCGAACAATTTTTCGCTGCTTTCCTCCTATCCATGTCTACGAGATCCGTTAATGAAAACTGGTGCCTTTTTAAGCACAAACTCTTGTCGCTCATTGACGCTTACGTACCACTCATATGCATCCGCGGCGACGCCACTAAACCTTGGTTTTCGAATGCTTTGCGCAAATTATCGCGGAAGAAAAAACGCCTCTTCCGTAATGCCAAAAATTCTACATCATCTGTGAAATGGAACAAATACTTCACCAGTCTTCGCGAATACACCCAGTTAATACGGTCGTCTAAAAGAAAATTCTACAATCATGATCTCCTAGACATAATGCGCTCTAACCCAAAGAAATTCTGGAATCTGATAACGCCCAACAAAAACAGCTTATACAACATTTCTTTGAAAAGACAAAATGGCACACACGTTCCGCTTTCAGAACGCTCTGATACTATGAATTCCTACTTCACCTCAGTCTTCACCCACGAACCACCGGACAACATGATTACTTTACCGCAACTTAATCTTGATTCAATGCCACCTGTTACCAACACATCTGAGGGAATTTCTAAGCTCATTGAAAATCTCAAGCCGTCTACTTCCCCAGGACCCGACAACATACCTGCCAAAATCCTCAAAGGAACCAAAGAACTGTCTAGCCAAATCCTACAGCTCATTTTCGACCAATCTCTAAAGACCGGCCAAATTCCGCACGATTGGAAAACAAGCAAAGTTGTGCCCGTTTTTAAGACCGGTGACCGCTCTGACCCCTCGAATTATCGTCCTATTTCATTAACATGCATCTCGTGTAAACTCTTTGAGCATATACTGTACTCCAATATTGCAGATCACCTCGATAAAAACTCTTTTTTCTTTCCCAAACAGCACGGTTTCAGGGCAGGCTTCTCATGTGAAACTCAACTCTTCGAATTCACAACTGATCTTCATCTAAGTCTAGATTCTTTATTTCAAACAGACGCCATTTACCTAGATTTCTCTAAAGCACTTGATCGCGTTCCTCACCAACGCTTCATCTGTAAACTCGCATGCCTGTCACTCGACCCTCTAGTCTTTTCCTGGATTCGCTGCTTCTTGACTAATCGCTCGCAGTTCACCGTCATCGCTAATCACGCATCTGCAACTACCGTAGTTATCTCCGGTGTACCCCAGGGTTCCGTCCTTGCTCCACTTCTCTTCCTAATCTTCATCAACGACCTGCCATCTGGAATCTCGTCATCTGTTCGTCTTTTTGCGGATGATTGCGTCATTTATCGCCGAATATCTGATAACACTGACCAGGAATTATTACAGGACGACCTAAATAAAATACAGAAATGGTGCTCCGACTGGCTCATGCAGCTTAATATTTCGAAATGTAAATGCATGCACATGTCACGCAAACGTTCCATTACTAATTTCCAGTACTCCCTGAACTCTGTGGCGCTGTCAGTAACGAATTCTTACAGGTACCTTGGCGTCGAAATAACGAACAAATTAACATGGTCAGACCACATTATCAAACTTTGCGCAAGCACTTCCAGAGCACTTGGCTTTATCCGAAGATCACTATCAATGTCCCCCCCACCAATCAGACAACAAGCATACGAAACATTCATTCGCGCTAAAATGGAATATGCCTCAGCAATATGGAACCCTCACCAGGCCTACTTAATACAACTGCTCGAAGCTATCCAGAATCGGGCAGCGCGCTTCATAACGTCGCAGTATTCGTCTCGACACAGCGTTACCAACCTAAAATCGTCTCTCGGCCTTGAACCATTAGCATTCCGCAGAAAAGTATCAATGCTTTGTCTTTTCCAAAAACTATACTTTAAATTCCCTGCACTACGCCAAACTTTGTTATCTGCTCCCTTACGCTCATCTCGCCGATTATTCAACTCCCTCAGCATTCAGCGGTTGCATGGTTCATCCAACGCTTTCAACAAATCTTTCCTTCCCATCGCCATAGAGGAATGGAACAATCTTCCTGAAACCGTTGTCATCGAAACTAATCCCACCAGATTTAGGCAGCTAATAACAGACCACTTGATCCAACTATAGCTACTTCCCTCGCGATGCTCTGAGTGCAATTTGAACTGCTTGTGTTATTGCGACACCCCCCCCCCCCCCCCCCCAAGTGTTTTCCCACTTATTTCATTTCCGTACTTTTTAATGTGTAATTTATATACTACTGCTTTGCCATATATATTCTGTTCTATTTGAATCACCTGACGCTAATTTCACGTCAAATTTGTTATTCTTGTTATTTTTTGTTCTTTTGTTATACTTTTCTATGCTTACATGCTTTTGTATGACTGTTTCACATCACTGTCTTCCTCCCCGCTTATGTAATGTCCCAGACGGGATCTTTAAGGGTTCAATAAATGATGATGATGATGATGATGATGATGATGATTTATTGATTGATTTTAAAAGTTACTTAAAACAGCCCTTTTACGTTTCCCAACGATATGACCATTCCCGTAAAATTATAGAGTACCGTACCAGGACGAACTTGCTTGCAAATTCATTTTTTTGTTAAAACAGTGCAACAGTGGAACCGGCTTTCCGAAATGCAAGTGTGCTCTGCAAGTGAAGATGTATTTTTTGCCACTCTGTAACCCCCCTGCTATAACGCCTTCAGGCAAATGCGGGGCTACTCTTGAATAAATAATAAAGAAAAAAGAATAAAAAAAGAACGAGGGAGCCCGGACCAGCGACGCTTTGCCTGGCTTAACGCCAAATCAAGATAACTAAAAAAGAGATAAATGCTAAAAAAAACATGTAAAGCGAAAATCCGAGCAGTAAAAAACAAAAACTCAAAGGAAGATAAAACAAAAGGTAGCCAGTGAAACTGGACAAGGCCACGCGTACCTGTCGACGTCGCAGAGCGCATCCGCCGTGGCCCTCCTGGAGAGACTCTCCGCCAGCAGCGCCGAAGACAGCTCGGCCGGCTGATCCAGTGTGTGAGACACGGCCGACCAGCTGGGCCGTCACCGCAATTAAGAAGAGAAAAAACGAGAGGTTGAGGCCACTCCACCTCTTAACACAATGTCGACGGGCAGCATTCCCCTGTAGCATCAGCGTAAATGAAACTCGAACAAAACGGAAACGCGAGCGCAATCAAAAATATTAGCTACTGGAGAGGAAATACAGGCTTGGCCTAACAATATTTCTGGTAATGGGTCTTTACGCCTTCGATGCGAAAATGAACCGCTGTACTACTCTGTCTCCCTAGTGTAACATCTTCCAGTTTGGCAGTTCATTTTTCCACTCTCTCGTTGGCATTTAGTTTGGCGCTGAATGCACATGCCGCCTTGCCTACCTCGGGAGCCGCAAGAGCCTTCTCTTTTCCCCTCCATCTCTGTCCACTCTCGGTGAGCCCAGCGGAGTTGCGCCCATTGCACAGAAGGGAAGGACAAAGAAGGATCACATTTTTGGGCAATCTCTTAAGTTACATTCTCGCTTCCTCCTGCGACGATGCAGGTCCGCTTAACCTTCGTCTACCTTCCTCGCACTCAGCGCAACTTCGTTGCTCTTCGGATGGACCAAAAAGAAGCTTAGTGCGTCTGTGCTCTTCAGAAAGTTCGTAAACACACTTTCTAGCTCACTTCTTGTGCTTCTCAAGTAGCTCTGTTCTCTCACGGACATGGGGACCCCGTTTCCCAATTTTTTTTAGCGTACGAACCTAAACATTTCCTGCGTGAAATAAAATGAAATTAAGTTTTATCTGACAGTAATAAACAACAAATTGAAATAGGAAAGAATCACAGATGAAAAGAACACAAGCGAAATAAAAATTTAAATTACAATTAAAATCATTATGTTTCTATAATCATTATTATTTGTCGAACCGAAAACTCATGCACAAACATCAAAATAAGCCTTACTCACATAAACCCAAACTTCACATGGACATCGGCTTCTTTCACGCTTGCAGCTCCTGTTTCTCCATGCTTTCTGCATACCGCAAGAAAATATTCCAAAGATGTATTTCACAAACAGCTTTTCTGAAAGTCAGCTGCACCTAGCAGCAATTTCTTTGTTTCTGGTAAATTTTTCAGCCTCTATGTCGCAAAATATTATTTTTATGCTATGTAGCGAACGCAGTAAGTAATTTTTCTCGAAAGAGAGCATTGCAACATGTCCGCCAATTTTATGAACGCAAATTTTTCCATCAGCAATTGCACAATTTTTTTATTTTTACAATTTAAAGCGTATCGTGCCTCTTGAAAATAGAAATTGATTACAAGGTCTTCAGGCTGCTTCCGTGAGAATTCCTGGCATTCGATTCGATTCCGGGAATTCCTGGCATGTATAAAACATTACCCACGGGGATTTTGCGCTGAAAAACTAACAAATCACCTTTTTTTGAGACCTCGACTTACCACTTCACAAGCCTGCCAATACTCGACTTGTTCGTGGCTTTTCGGAATGGTCATTACTGATTGTATTTATTGACGCCAGGACATCTAAGGCAAAAAGAGCTAGGAGCACGGTTTCCAATACCGAGGATATGAATTCATTGATAGACAACGGCGTAGATAACTAATTTTAGAGTTACAACAGGGACGACCCACATCTTCTGATTCACAGCAGCTACTTGAGACATCTAAAAGGTGTTCCTACCTTCACACCTGTAGTGGATGGCATGCATACAGATGGTGGTCAGCGTAATGCATGCACCTCATGCTTTTTTGCCTAAATTACTGTGGAGAAAATAGCAAATCAGGGTTCATTAGAAAGGTGTGGCGTGAAAATATTTTAATCGCTTATTCCCAGCTGCTTCATTTCAGACACAGCCCAATGCAGAATGTGGCTAAATTGCATAAACAACCTTTAAAATCATCCCTGTTCTTGCAACATTCATACTGACCACGACTAAAAAGCTACGGATGTTGTTTACTCGATTAAAGTCGTTGCTATGCATTTCTATGATGCGCACATTATAGGAGAGGTATGGGTGGGAATGTTCCCGACTTCTGGAGCTCAGGACCGCGGCAATCAAGGAGCACGCAAATGTACGGCGACTGAGGAGCATCACAAGCAACAGAGGAATAACAATGGGATGAAAATGAAAGTCAGGCCTTTTCTGCTCCCATAAATGAGGGGAAAAGATCGCATTAAGCCTCCTTTCTCACCGCACAACCGCATCGCGCAATTGTGTACTTCTGGGCAGCAAGGTTACGCAGGTGCGAAAGTAAAATGTTCTCCAACACTCGTAAAATTCGAGTTCTCTATTTTCAAACACAAGCAGCTTTAGATTAGGTCATTTTGCGCGAAATAAGATAAGTTCAGACGGAAACGTAGGCCAGGTGTACTAAACAATGTGACGCGCAAATGGAGCGCATAAATTTCCCTAAATAAGATAAAGAAATTTTTTGAAGTTGCTGCACATCGACGATACGTTGCGACGGGCAAAATCGAGGAATGAAAAACACAGATATAAGATGGTTGCAAACCAAGAGCTGGTTTATTTGAGGAAAGGCTGATGTGGTTGTTTAGGTGAAACCATGGCCACGTGAGCGGATATGTCCTCTTGGTAACCGGTGCGCGGAACCTTTGCGCCTCCGTGCACCTCCGTGAAGCTGGCGTGAGAGAAACACATCGATCGTTGCACGAACTGTGTTGTGTGTGTTGTCTATGAGATTCCTTTGAAGTGTGGAAGTGTTTACATCGGCCAAACTGGCAGGTGCCTCAGTAAATATTTCTTTAACATCGCCGCCTTTGCACCTAACAATGCCGGCACTTTGATGCGCACAAAGGGTTTGAAGCAATGCACTCAAGAGCGAAGGTCAAGGCCCACGCTGGTGTTAACATTTAAACCGTGATCATCCGGGCACTCCTGATTAATAAAGCCGGAGGCTAGCCTGAGAACACACCTTTGATTTTACTGCATGAAAGGCAGTTTGGTTTTTTAGCAGTTTGACAAAACGGTTTCAAAATGCTCGTAGGTGCAGTCAAGCAGAGCCCGTACTTCGGTGCCAAAGCAGAATCAGTTTGACACCGTTGTGTCAAACTGATTCTGCTTCGGCACCAATGTACGGGCACTGCTTTCCCATTAATCTGCTTTTTTTAGTTATTGGTTGAAACTGCAGCCCGCTTTTTGGCTGCGGCGGCTGAAGATTTAACTCACCTTTCACTTTAACCGGTTTTTGTTTTGGTCACGTTGTTAAGTTGTACTTCTGACTCAGATTTTGCTCCGTTGCACTTTACTATGCTCTCTCTGCGGTTTTTAGCGTTGCTCAATCTTAACTGTTAGAAGAGCAAGTTGCTGGGCTAGTTGGTGCTGTTGCATCGTGGTGGAGCAGCGCAAAGGACGGGACACAAGAAACAAGGAAAGACGTACACAGGCGCTGTCTATACAACTCATTAGTTCCTGGTGCGGCAACGAATAGTACAAGTCTTTGATATCGACGGAGAATCCTTTAAGATCTTGGTGATGAGACGAGGATAAAAAAGTGATGATCTGTTCTGAGCTGTCAACCACAAAAGGGTCGTCAATCACTAAAAGTTTTAGATTGTTTTTAATGAAGGTGGCGAGTTGCTTCTGCCAGGATTCTTGCTCGGAAACAATGACCCTAAACGGATAACCTGGTTTGTGTGTCTTGGCAGAAAAAAAGACATTTCCTGTTAAACGGTTGGTTGACTTCAGGTTCCGGGCTAGCGCGTCAAGTTTTGCGGTCTTGCATAGGCGCAAGGCTTGGCTTTTTACCTTGGAAAGGTTTACGGTGTCCTTCCTGTGAAAAGCTGACTCCAAGGCAGAGATGGCTCTCGAGTTGTACTCGCCTGTGGTGAGCACTGTGAAGCCCCCTTCTTTGTCAGACGGCACCAAGAAAAGTCCATTGGTTCGAAGAAAGGTGGCGGTGCGGCGTACAGGTAGTCTCCTGGAGGACGGTATATGCTTGACCAGAACGTCCACGCCCTCGGAAACGCACCTGTCCTTGTCGGAATCTGGAGCTTGTTGTCCCACTTGCCTCACAAGGCTTAGAAGTTCCACAGGCGATTTTTTCGGTTCCACGGCGAATTTTGGGCCCTGGCTGAGAACATTCCGAATGTCGTCCGGTAAGTCCACGTCGCCAACGGTGTGCACCACAGTCCTGGACACCACAGTTGAATTTCTCTGGCAACAACGTCTGCGCCAGCTACGGGACTGGAAGCCGAAGAGACCCAAGTGGGACCCGAATCCCGTGCACACCGTTGGCGACGTGGACTTACCGGACGACATTCGGAATGTTCTCAGCCAGGGCCCAAAATTCGCCGTGGAACCGAAAAAATCGCCTGTGGAACTTCTAAGCCTTGTGAGGCAAGTGGGACAACAAGCTCCAGATTCCGACAAGGACAGGTGCGTTTCCGAGGGCGTGGACGTTCTGGTCAAGCATATACCGTCCTCCAGGAGACTACCTGTACGCCGCACCGCCACCTTTCTTCGAACCAATGGACTTTTCTTGGTGCCGTCTGACAAAGAAGGGGGCTTCACAGTGCTCACCACAGGCGAGTACAACTCGAGAGCCATCTCTGCCTTGGAGTCAGCTTTTCACAGGAAGGACACCGTAAACCTTTCCAAGGTAAAAAGCCAAGCCTTGCGCCTATGCAAGACCGCAAAACTTGACGCGCTAGCCCGGAACCTGAAGTCAACCAACCGTTTAACAGGAAATGTCTTTTTTTCTGCCAAGACACACAAACCAGGTTATCCGTTTAGGGTCATTGTTTCCGAGCAAGAATCCTGGCAGAAGCAACTCGCCACCTTCATTAAAAACAATCTAAAACTTTTAGTGATTGACGACCCTTTTGTGGTTGACAGCTCAGAACAGATCATCACTTTTTTATCCTCGTCTCATCACCAAGATCTTAAAGGATTCTCCGTCGATATCAAAGACTTGTACTATTCGTTGCCGCACCAGGAACTAATGAGTTGTATAGACAGCGCCTGTGTACGTCTTTCCTTGTTTCTTGTGTCCCGTCCTTTGCGCTGCTCCACCACGACTTAACTGTTAGTTAGTCGTCAACTGGCCTTTGGTTCTAATCGCTTTTGACTGTGACTGTGTTTCGAGTTCTTGGCGTAATCGTGCTTTAGGTTTATCAAAGGAAGACCTCTTCTTTGGATAACGTGCTGTTATTAATATTTCCTTGATTAATTCTTGCTTTTGATTCCGTGTTGTCACGTTAGTCACGGCTGGCAAATGATTCCTGCTCTTTGCTTTAACTCTTGGTAGTTTCAGCTATAGTTGCTAATGCTCGTAGCGAAAAGCAGCGCTTAAACTAGAAAGAGGAGGTTTGAAACAACATGATAACAACACCCACACTCATCTAGCGCTGTTTTTCGCCACAACATCATGCGTCAGCCAGCCAGACTTCACCTTGCTGAAGTCACTAACCTTGCCTATACCCAAAACACCAGCATTGGGAAGTAAATTAGTTCGACTGTTCAAAATTACCTTAAAAAATTAACTTCTTGCTCTAAATGCTTCAAATACACTTCGTGTTAACTGTTCAAATCCTCGATTTTGTAGTGAGCTGTATTTTGTATGTTTTAAAAATGTGCGCAATTATCTAAAATTTGTTTTCCGTATAATTAAGTAAGAATTGCAAACTGGGTTAGTTGACGCTAGTTGACATGCTTCGGTGGTATTGTGTTGCCTTTCTTTGTCCTTGTTTTTTCTGCGCTGCTGCTCACCACCAAAGGTTTAAATATGTTTCACGTGCTCGCAGTTTAATTGGTGATTCCTTTTCTCTGAAGCTCGTCATGAACACTTGCCGCTGGTTTTTCATGTCTATAAATGGAGTGCTTTCTTTCTCGATTTTGTCAAATCGCAATCATGTGTCGACTGACTTTTTTTCTGTATTTTTCGGGGCTAGTAGGTCTCGTCTACGGTTTGTTTACCTTGAGACTTCCTACTGTATATTAAATTCACGTTATTAGAACGTGCAACAAACTGAATAAAAAGTTTTGAGTTTGTGTTTAGGTTCATCAGCAGATGACCATTTCCTTTGTAATTCGGTACTTTACTATTGTTATTATTTCTTCGATTACTGTTTTACTCTTGGTAGTTTCAGCCCCAGTCTCGTCAGTTTCGAGTGCGTTGTTGTCTATTCGCGCTGCCTTGATCCCCTCGATGCGCTTTCTAAGCTGGCAGCTTTGGAGAAGTGTTACCATGGAGCGGTTGTGGCAGAGGTATCCGCTCGTTCAGTTAGAGGAACTAATTGTGTGGTTAACGGGGCAAGGGCATGAAAAATCATTAGGTGAAAACGAAGGTACTTAAAATAGTTGATGCATAAAGTTAGGTGGGCGGATGAGATTAAGAAGTTTGCGGGGGTACGGTGGCCGCGACTGGTGAAGGAAAGGGTTAATTGGAGAGACATGGGAGAGTCCCTTGTCCTGCAGTGGGCGTAGTCAGGCTAATGATGATGATGAAAGATAACGCATCTTTCGTCAATTTTGCATATATGAGGTATGCAGCTTCGGCGATGGTGCATAGGACTCAGTACAGGATTAGTGGTATTCGGAGACAAACACACGACTCGCTGGTTCAAGGACGGTACAATACGCACTCGTCCTCGAAACGATGAATGAGTATTCAGAAAGCAGACCGCTAACATAAAAATGCGGCATTTGCTGCGGAGCAGGCATCAGCTCACATGGTTAAAGAAAGCAGCGCGAAAAGACAAGGACAAACGAAGAAGTGAACAGGACCGGCGCTGACTACTACCAACACATTTATTCAAAGAACCGAGCAGCTTTTATAATGCCATCCGAGACCCACCTGACCACATAAAGCAGCAGGCGTGGCGAAACTATCTAACACAGATACACATCGCTGCACACAACATCGAAGAAACAGCACATCGAGGTGACACAACGTCACCCTAAAAAAACTACATGACTAAATGACCAAAAGGAAACGAGGAAACAGAAACAACAGCTGCTCGTTTCTCTGAATAAATGTGTTGGTAGTCAGCGCCAGTCCTGTTCACTTGTTCGTTTGTCCTTGTCTTTTCGCACTGCATTCTTCAACCCTGATCACTCCACCAACAAGGCCAAACGGCCACTTTGGTTCATCAGCTCACAGGCAGAAAGAGCGAAACGAAAATTGCGTGAAGTCGCTGTTTCACCGGAACTCACCTACGGGGCAGAAACACGGAGGCTAACAAAGAGGGTTCAGCTTAAGTTAAGGACAACGCAGCCAGCTGTGGAAAGAAAAATGATGGGTGTAACGTTAAGAGACCGGAAGCGGGCGGAGTGGATGAGGGAACAAACGCACGTTAATGATGTTCTAGTTGTAATCAAGCGGAAGAAGTAAGTTTGGGCAGGGCATGTACTGCGAAGACAAGATAACCGCTGATCCTTAAGGGTAGCGGAGTGGATTCCAAGAGAAGGCAAATGTAGCAGGGGACGGCAGAAAGTTAGGTGGGTGGATGAGATTAAGACGTTTGCGGGGATACGGTAGCCGCAGCTGGCGAAGGACAGGGTTAACTGGAGAGACATGGGAGAGGCTTTTGCCCTGCAGTGGTTGTAGTCAGGCTGATGATGATGATGATGATGCTGTCTGGGCGTGCAAGTCTGGCTACCGACGCGCCGGTTTCTGGTTCCGGAGAGACCAGGTCCGCGCGGGGGTTTACAGTAGCCAGGCACTGAAACGGCACCTCGGGGAAGCGGCCTCACGGCCGGCCGCAGGGCTGTCATGGCCTTTGCGGGACGCCGAGGAACGGGGATGGAGTACGACTGTTAGTCCGAGTGACTCCGGCGATGTGGTGGAGTAACGGTGGAGTAGGCCCGGTCCTCTCACCCTAAGCCCCGTTCTTGGTTTGTGGCCCGGTCGCCCGGCCTTGAACACTCGCTCCTCTGTAGGAGACGAGCAAGCTAGGGGAGGAAATAAGTGCATGGATGGTTGGTAGGAAGCACAGATGGGCCCCATGGAGTGTGTCAGGTCCGAGACCGAGGGCTGGTGGTGCCGCGTAGGTCCGCGATCTGGGGCCTCTGCTGGCCGGACTCATCACACATACTTCCGGAGTCTGAAAAACCGTGAAAAGCCCTCGTCGGTTGGTAGCCGGCATGTTGGAAAAAAACCCAGTCGTTAAGGGGCCCTTGAGTAGCTGCTGACCCCGTGTTAGGTTTTCCTGTCTTCGTCGGTCAGAGCCCGTTGCGTATGGTGGGTGGTCGGGCATCCCGTGAGCGGGGCCGCACCATTGGGCAACTCGACGCTCTCCCCGTCCTGGCCAGGCAGGCCAGTAATGGAGTCGAGTCATTGAAGGATCAGAGCAAAACACTCGCTGTCCCCATTCCCCTCCCATGTCCCATTTCCCTTTCCGCTACTTCCCAGGGGAGGTCAGGGGAGCCTCCCCGGGCCCGCTCTCCTGGCTGTGGGTCGCTATAGTAGTACTCCCTTATTGATTTCTTTCTACCTTCGGGTGGTGAAATTACAATTGCCTACGGGCCAGTTCATTTATTTTGATTGGCTTGAACCCGCGATACAGTAGTGGTGCGGGAGAGGCTTATTTTATTATTCATTTATTGTGCCTCCAACTACTTCATGTCTCACCTGAGCAGTCCGTTGAAGGCGACGCGCCACCGACGGTTGGGCGCCAGGCAGTGCAGCCGGAGGCCGGCGGCCGAGAAGCACCCTCCCTCGCTTCGGTCCAGCGTGAAGGTGTCCGGCAGCGAGTAGCGTCCGCCGTCGGCGGTGTACAGCGCCAGCCAGGCGCGGGCCACGCGGTTCTTGAGGCGGGACACGCTCAGCGCCAGCCGATCGCCTCGGCAGTTCATCCCGCTGAACACGAGGCTGTCCTCGGCCTGCATGCGAGAGAACTACTGCTCTCCTCAGCGTGTCGACTGCAGGACGGGGCCTTTCCCACATCCCTGTGCGAGCGATGTTTTACAAGCGACCGCAGCGAAGTGGTTATAGTCCATTGCCGAATTTGCTGCTGAACTTCGAAGCCTGGTGGACAGTTACGAATAAGGAAGCTTCCTGGATGAAGCGCTGCGGGACTGTTTCGTCTGCGGCCTGCTCCGAGAAGACATTCAGCGTGCATTTTTCACGGGGGATTAAAAGCTAACCTTACAGAAGAGCCTAAGCCAAGGAAACCTCTTCTAAAAAGGTGGCGCTGACTCATAAAAGCGTTAATAAGCTAGATAGATAAGTTAGTTTGTATACATAATTCATAATAAACTGCAGCAGAGAATAAACACTGATAACGAACGAAGACGCAGATAAGGACGATGCTCCTCCCGTTTTGTGTGTGTGCTCCTTCGTTGTCGTTGTCTCTTCTCGGCTGCAATTAATTATTATTTATTAATTAGGTTTAAGCGATTAATTAGGTTTAAGCGATCATTGCCTACTCCTTATCGAATTAAGCTTACCGTCTAACAAATCGCGAAATAAAACTAAAGCCATTTACGACTATGCTAAAGCAAATTTTACGTCAATTAATGATGACCTTCAGCTATTTTTGGATGATTTTCTCATAAAGTCTGACCAAAGGTCTGTTAATGATAATTGGTGCTTATTTAAGAACAAACTGCATGAGCTAACTGAATTGCATGTTCCTCGAAGAATCATCACTACTAATGGCAGGTCACCATGGTTCACCCTGTCATTAAAACGCCTTGGTAACAAAAAAAGACGGTTATTTTCCAAGGCAAAGTCATCGGGAAAACCTGAACATTGGACAGCACTCAGAGGTGTGGTTGAAGAGTACAAAAATGCGTTAAAAATAGCCAAGGAGCGATATTTTAACGTTACTCTGCCATCACTTTTACAAACTGATCCAAAAAAGTTCTGGAATGTTGTCAACGGTTCAGACCAGCCATCTGTATCTCTTCTCGATGCACTATCAAATCCCATCCCTATTAGCGACAGTGCTAAGGTACTTGACGAAACTTTTGCTGGGGCATTTTATCTCTCCTCTACCACATCACTGCCGGATTATGATGGTCACATCACATTCCCAATGGATCCCATTCATTTTCATTTTGAAGGCATCATAAGTATCATAGATCACGTGAAACTATCCTCTTCTTGCGGTCCAGATAATATCAGCAGTAAAATTTTTAAAAACACTAAAGTATATTCTGCCATAATACTGTCAAAATTATTTCAGCAATCCCTACAAGACGGGAAACTCCCAGATGGCTGGAAATTGGGTAGGGTAGCCCCACAAGGTTCTGTCATAGGTCCTTTGCTGTTCCTTGTATGTATTAATGACCTGCCTAACAATGTAACATCTTCAGTAGGACTCTTGTCGTTTGTCTTGACGATTGTGTCGTTTACCGCGACATAAAAAATGTGAATGATGTTGAATTACTTCAGGCAGACCTAACCACTATCTCTAACTGGTGTTCACAATGTGACAGACGCAAACAGCCACAGAAACCAAGGGGCACAGGCATTAAGAGTCATGGCCAATGACTCTTAATGCGACTAAATGCAAAGTAATGCGCTTTTCCCGACGCGAAAATTCAAGTCCCGTTGCCTACACTATTTCTACTTCCTTGCTAACACCCGTGGAATCTTATAAATATCTCGGCGTCATTATAACATCAGATCTAACTTGGAAAGCACACGTCAGCTCTATCATAGCTTCCGCTAACCGCATGCTTGGATACCTTAAGGGCAATTTTTACTTCGCATCAACCCCTGTCAACCTTCTTCTGTATAAGTCACTTGTGCGCTCAAAATTAGAATACGCTAACTCTGTATGGGACCCTTTCACTAACACATAGAAGTTGTGCAGAATAGAGCAGCGCGTTTTACTGTGCGCAACTATGATCGTGCTTCCAGTGTCACAGAAATAAAAAATAGTTTATCGTTAACCCCTCTTGCTCTGCGCAGAAAAGTGTCCCGTCTGTGTCGGTTTTTTTTTTAATTTACAGCATGAACTTTACTCTGAAAGATGCATTGATCACAACACCAACATATGTTTCATCCCGCATCGATCACTCACGGAAAATTGGCGTTCCTCGTAGCCGGACAACATCCTGCATAAATTCCTTTATTCCAAAAACATCGTCGGAGTGGAACCACCTACCACCACATATTGTAGCTGCAAAGGACGTCGATGAGTTTAGGACAATGTTGTCATTACAATATGGTTTACCATAACCTCAGTTGGTTCACTTCGTTTTGAATATTGTGTATTTAGCTCTGTTCTTTTTTTTCGCATGCACTTTCTTTTATTTACAGCCTTCTGCCATCGTACCCGTTCAATGTTTCTACGAATGGGGATGTTCTAGTTCATATCTTTGTGTTTACTTGCAAAGTTTTTCGACTATTTTTGTGAATTCATTCGTTTTGGTGTTGGTATTCCTAATTATTGTATTGTTTCGCTTTTTTTAATCATGTATTTTCTTGCAGCTAGTTTTCTTTTTGCTATCATGCGTATCATTTTTTGTAGGCATGTCTATGTATGCGTAACCCCCCTTTTTGTAGCAGTTTCATTTTACATCTATGTACCACTCCCCTCACTCCCTCCACTCCCCTATGTACCAATGCCCTGTGGGCCATGAGGGTATCAGAAATAAAAAAAAAATAAAAAATAACAGCGTGCCCGCGGTAACAGATCTGAGCAAAGTCAGAGCCGAAAAACTCTCTACGACGTCGCAATCTGCATGCGATGTGGGTCACCCAATAACTCTAGCGAAGCGTGTCCTCACATCGGTGATGCATGCTACAAATGTAACAGCAAAGGGTTCGTTCCTCGCACCTGCCGCAAAGGAACGAAAGCCAGGGAGACAGAGCACGGTCACACATAATTGCGTTTTTGAAAAAGACTTGGAACAACACGCGGACGACACGAACTCTGGTGCCAAACTGTCAACTGAAGTTTTATTGCGATGAGCAGACATATATAAGTTTCACATGTCATAACTGAAATCCCCAAAGAACGCAGTTAAGCACCAATTTTGCAATCATGTGAACAAGCATCAAAAAAGATTTTGTCCCAGCTGATTGGATTATATTCGTTAATACTGATCCAAGAGTTGCCTTTTCTGTTTGGAACGCAAAACCGAGGGGTCACTTACACAAGTCCCTTTTCCCGAGTCCCTGCAGTAAGCTTCCCACAGCTCCCTGATTGCCCTATCTCTGGATTTCAGCAGAACTGTGGCCTGTTGGAAGTGGCGTTTGCAGCTATCGCACCTGGCGCAGTGCGTCGCCAGATTTCCAGGTGAGTTAATCTGGCGACAGTTGCGGTTGTGCTCCCTTAGTCTTTCATTTAGGCATCTGCCCGTCTGGCCCACATATGCTCGGCCGCAAGATAGCGGTATCTTGTAGACCACCCCTTCACAGCACTCGACGAACCTGTTTGTGTGCCTGACGCCACAAGATTGCTCTTCTCTAGGAATGGCTTCTTCGTTCACCCTCGTGCACATTCCTTTGAATTTTCTTGGTGCGGAAAAAACTACTAGCACCTCATGCCTTTGAGCAACTCTTCTCAAGTTGTGGAAAAGGGCATGAATGTACGGTAGTACCACAGGCCTTTCGTTCTCTTTCTTTTTGCCTTTGTCCGTTCCTATCACAATTCTTTTAAGCCCTTTTTCTGCTACTGATACAAGCAGAGGTTTCGGGTAACCGGCTTTTTCCAGTCTTGCTGCCTGGTTGTTCAGGCTACTTCGCATCTTGTGGCTGCAGGACTTTTTTATGGCCTTCTCAAAGCAAGACGTTGCCATGTTTCGCTTGATCAGCTTTGAGTGGGCCGAGTCATATGGCAGTAGGCCTTTTTCGCTGCGTCTTGCGTACTCCCAACACAAGTGGGTTTCCAGAGATATAGCCAGATCAAGGAACTGCAGGTTGCCGTTTGTGGGAACTTCATGAGTGAACGACAGTCCTGGGTGGGCTAACTTGAATTGTTCCAAAGTTTTTTTACCAGGTTGGGTATGGCCATAGTGTTGTCAGCGCAGACTAAAAAGCCATCGACGTAGCGGAAGCACTTTGTGACACCAAGCGGAGCCAACGCTTCTTCAAGTTTCTTGTCTCCTCTGGCAAGGAAGAGGTCACAGAGAAGGGGAGCTATGGTGGTTCCAATGCATATCCCCTCATTCTGAGAGAATACCTCTCCTTTCAGCTCAACACACAATGATGTGAGATAAGCGTTCAAAAGCGCGAGGAAATCTGTACTCCTGATGCCACACTCCTTTATAAACTTGACAGGGTCAAATTGTTCCATGCACATTGTGACGCCTTCTAGCACTTGGTTCCGGGGAACACTGCAGAATAGGTCGGTGACGTGAATGGAGAAGTATGTCACACTAGGCTCATTCATTAGGTATTCGATGACCTCATTCGAATTTCTGATCATGAACGGATCTTTCACAGGAAGCTTGTTCAGATGGATCTGCAGGTATCCAGCGACTTTCCTTTGCAGGTTCTCTCATCTTCTACTATCGTTCGAAATGGGGCGCCAGGTTTATGTGTTTTTATCGTGAAGAATGGTCTAAAAGTTACTTCCTTACTTGTCTTCACTTCTTTTGCAAGTTTTTCGAGGCCACATTTTTGAGGAAAATGATAGGTGGAACGCTAACGGACAGGGAGAGGGCAGAATGTGTCAAGGACCAAACCCGGGTGAAGACATCTTAGTCGAAATAAAGGGCAAGAAATGGGTGTAGAAGACTCTTATGCGAGAGTACTGGAAGATATCTCTAGCGGGTGCACAGCTACCATAGTTCTCCATAAGGTCCGCAATAAAATTCCAATAAGAAAGGGTGTCATGCCCAGACACGATCTCGCAAATTCTATTCACCGCCTGCTTACAGGAGGTATTCCTAGGCCTGGATTGGGAGCAGTTGGGAGTATGAGTTAATGGAGAATACCTTGGTATGACATTGCTTCTCGAAACGTTCGCAAGCACCCTGAGGTTTTACTTCCCTGGTTCACTGTGTCATTATCAAGAAGCAGCTGACCAACCTGCCTCTACCATTGCTTTACTAAGTCATTAAGGAGATGATCTGCGAAATATGGTCAGTCAGATGGACAGGCAAAGCAGTACTGTGGGTCTAAAAATGCAGAAAACCAAAGTAACGTTCAACAATCGCCAAAGCTAAAAGCAGTTTACAATTGGTAGAGAGGTGCTGGAAGTGATCAAGGAATACGACTACCTAGGGAAGGCAGTAACCGCAGATCTGAATCACGGCAGCGAAATAACAAGAACAAGAATGGGGCGGAACGCATTTGGCAGGTTCTCCCAGATCATGGATGCCAGTTTAGCAATATCCCTCAAGAGAAAAAAAGTATATAACATTGTATATTACCGGTATACTCACCTCTTTGCAAAAAACGTGGAGGGCGTCGAAAAAGAGTTCAGCTTAAGTTAAGGACAACGCAGCGTGCTTTGGAAAGAAAATAGGTGTAACTTTAAGAGACCATGAATTAGAGAAAAAATAGCGCCAAACCATGCACACCACGAGAAAGGAACGAGGACGAGACACAAGCGCTAACTCACAACTGAAATTTTATTGAAGCCAGGAAGCACTTTATATAAGCTGAAGTTTCAAAGGGAAAGGAGGGTGAAAGGATGAGAAGGTGAACAAAGGCAGCCATCTCGAAACGCAGAAACAGGCAGGCAGCCCATGCCTGTTTCTGCGTTCCGAGATGGCTGCGTTTGTTCACCTTCTCCTTCATGTCACCCTTCTTTGCCCTTCAAACTTCACCTTATATCAAGTGCTTCCTGGCTTCAATAAAATTTCAGTTGTGAGTTAGCGCTTGTGTCTCGTCCTCGTTCCTTTCTCGCGGTGCGCATGGTTTGGCGCTATTTTTTTCTCTAATTTAAGTATGCACCAACTAGCCCCAAAAAAAGGTGTTAAGAGACCAGAAGCGGGAAGGGTAGGTGAGGGAACAAACGCGGGTTATTGTCATCTTAGTCAAAATCACGAGGAAGAAATAGGCATAGGCAGGACATGTAATGCGAAAGCAAGATAACCGCTGGTCTGAAGGGTGACGGGATGGATTGCAAGAGAAGGCAAGCGTAGCAGGGGGCAGCAAAAAGGTGGGCGGATGAGATTAAGAAGTTGCGGGGGTATGGTGGTCGCATCTGGCATAGGAAAAGGTTCATTGCATTGAGATAGGAGAGGCCTTTGTCCCGCAGTGGGCATAGTCAGGCTTACAGAGATGATCGTGGTGATGATGATGATGATGAGGGCAAGTAATGCGAAGGCAATATAAGCAATGTTCACTAAGGTAAACGGTTTGCATTTCAAGAAAAGGAAATTGTAGCGAATGGCGGCCGAAAATTGGGTGGGCAGATGAGATTACGAAGTTGGTTGGTATGGGGTGGCTACGGCTGTCACACTACGGGGTTAACTGGAAAGATATGGGGGAGGCCTTTGCCCTGCAGTGGTTGTAGTCAGGCTGATCATGATGCAGATTATGCGCAAAGCAACAGCGCTCGCCTTGTGCAGGTGCTCTTTCGCCGGGCACGGACATTCTTGCGCCCACTCTTGAGGCGTGCAGTGGGCGCCATTGTTGATGACGTCGTCTCGACTCTCGGGGTGCAGGAAGTGAAAACGTCGCCCTTTCTTCTTCCTCTGCAGGTACGTGAAGCGGGCCACGACCAGCAGGTACCGCAGCAGATGGCCCAGTCCTAAGCAACAAAAAAAAGGCCACTGAGCGTTGCATTAATGTGAAGAAGTGCGCACCTCTCAATATGAGTAGAGCGCAAAAAAGAAGGAACGCGGGATGAAAAGCGACAACTGTGAGTTTTCACGAAATCGCACAAATACATACAGAGGACAAAAGGGAATACGCAGCCGCCCTGAGTACACCATGCGCATTGTACTTGCGTTCCCATTTTAGGCAGCACAAAAGTTCTTCAAGCACTTCAAGCCTACGCACGGCAAAAATCACGAATGTGTGGTAGTTTCTTTGTGTGATCTCTCTCACACATAGTGAAGTCGCTATGCGAAATGGCACCTGACTCCTGCCACGCGGCGTAAATGGATTGTCAAAATGTTCGTGCCTGCCCTGTCCTTCGCCCACTGTTGCGGTCGAGATAGCCAAGGCGCCAAGGAACATCTCCCAGCATGGCGGCGACGATTTTGACCTCCCGCTTCGACGGTTAGCCACCAACTACTCTGCAATGTCAGTGAAAGCGTTTAGATCGTGAAAGTTCTCAGAAAGACAAGAAGACGGAAAGCGACGGACTTAGAGCACAGTCTGCGTACGTCTCTCTCTGTGTCCTTGTCTTTTTTTGCGCGTGGTTAACCTACTATTAAGTCCATTCCGTCCCCTCTCCGTGTAGTTGCTTGGACGCGGGCGCTTGCACGTTGACACGCGATAGCAAATGGCCACTCACGCGGCTAAACGGTGTCGGCCGCGACGGGGATGGGGCGCTTCGCGTCGAATGCCACGGCACCCTTCGCATACGCTCCTCTTTAAGACCGTGGCTGTCTCTCCCGTTCCTTCGCCGTTTGTTTTCTTTTTTAAAGCGAAAGCTTTACTACTTGCACTTTCAGCCTATGCCGTGGCGCTCCGGTGCCACCATTGACCTTTAGTTGACCTCTGTGTGACGTCATGTATGACGTCATGTGTGACGTCATGTGTGACATCACGCCGAAGAGAAGGGCGGACGACTCGCGCCGTCGCAAGCCGCGGCGGTGCCACCATCGGCGCCTAACTCCTGCGCTCTCCGCTAGGAGCGTAACAGGTGTTGTGACGTCACGCCGAAGAGAAGGGCGACCGACTCGCGCCGTCGCAAGCCGCGGCGGTGCCACCACCGACGCCTAACTCCTGCGCTCTCCGCTAGGAGCGCGATTGTGGCGTAAGAGATTAGGCTCGACTCACGTCGCTAGAAAGCAGTAGCTGTGCCAACCACCAGCGGCTTAACATTGCTTCGCGATCTCGCGCCGTCCGTGTGCGACGGGAGTGCACATGAACGGCGTCCTGACTGGACTGGATTGGATTTGATTGGATTAGATTGCATTAGATTACATTAGATTACATACAGCGAATTCAGCGACAGATGCGTCTCGCGCCACCCTGTACAGCGCCTCCGGCCATACCGCCTCCAATAAGGACGATACAGTGTCTTCGGCACAGCCCGGTGAGCAACTTCTCTCCTCTGCAATAGTGCCGCCGTCAGTCGAGCTCTTCCTCGACGAGTGCCCCATTCCGCCAATTTCTGTAACCTACTGCGTAGCATCGCTGCCAGCCGAAAGCTCACCTGCCGCCTCATCGCTCATTCCGCCAAAGCCGTCAGTCACTGACCTGAGCGATCGTGCTAAAGGCGAAGTGAGATTGCTGTCACCGCAGCATATGCCACATACCAGCCCCACTACCCCGGCGGCACATCGCCTGCCCAAGAGGCCCCACCCCAAGCCCTTAGTACTGTCAACCGCTTCTCGGAGTCTGACCCTGGCAGCTCGACACTGTCGCGGCAAGCGTCTGCTTTGGTGCCTGACTTGAGCAACCTTCAGCCACGAATGGTAGAGCTACACCCACCGAGTAGTGTGGCAACTCTCCATCCACCAGCTGTGTCTCTTGCTGTCTGCCAGCCGTCTGATGTAGCAGTCTCAACTACACGGCCTGTCACTGCCACAACCTTCTTGCAGACACCCACAGCCACAGTCGGTGACGGCCCGACCATGGCCTCCCCTGTCCCCATGTCCATTGTCAGCTCGGCACCCTGCATCATTCGCCCATTGCACAACACCCAGGCTCGTCCACCTGAGCCCGCGCCCTCCACACGACGGCTCTTCCCGGCCCCTGACATGAACTTACCGGACCTTGTAGCGACCCCGTGGGGACACTGTTCCTTTAGCTGCCTGCTTGCCTGCCATGGCTACTCCATCCCTGCCCCGTTGGCGCGCATATTTCGACGTTCCGTCTAGGCGGGGGGCCCTATAGCGCCCGGCGACGCTATACAGCGCAAGCGCCGAGATGCGTGTTCGCCAAATGCAGCCGGTACAGCCAGCGATGACAGCGCCGCCCACCGGCAGGTAGCAGCCACATTAAGGCTGGTTATAAATATTCATTCAGAACGACGGCTTGACATCGCCGCTATGGCGCAGTGGATTAGAGGCACGTGTTGCGTATGGAAGGTCGGCCGTTCGACTCCGCTCTCTGTACTGTAATTTTATTGTTTTTTTAATTTCATTTTTTTTCCATTTTTTCCCTTTTAGGTCGCAAATCGTGATGCTTAGTGGCATATAACGCCATTTAAGAGGATTTATTATCCCTTTTAGGTAAGCCGTTGTGACAATCTTCAGTCACCGTGATCAATTCACCGTGGTTTCAAGCCTTGTGGCTGTACAGGCTGCAGTTGGCGAATACGCCGCCGAGATCGGCGTTCCCGCGATAGAGGAAAATAAAGATGGACAGGGCGTGCTCGGAGCGCACGCCCGGCACGAGCTGCTCGGAACTAGAAGCCTGCCACGCTGGTCGTCTTGCTCTGGTGCTCCGCTGCGACCACGCAAAATCCTCAACAAGATTACATTGGATTGGATTGTATAACATATGCATCGCCACAAGTCTAACCACAAGCACCACCACCAGCTACACTACCAGCTGAACCATGGCGTAGGTACGGATATTTTAACCAAGCTAAGCCACAGCGAATTTTTTTTTCCTTTTGACGTCTGCGAACCGTTGGTGCATTGTACTTTGAGCTTTTTGTTTGTTTGTATGTTTGTTTGTTTGTTTGTCTGTCTGTCGGTATGTTTGTTTGTTTGTTTGTCTGTTTGTCATGAGAACGCGGCCAGGCAGTTGGCCTGGAGATATCGGTGCGTGCGGACGTGCGTGAGGTCAACGAGGGAAGTGGTCGGCACGCTTAGCGAACCTAGGCGGGGGCCTGACGTGTGCAGCGCGGTGGCAGCGGCCCGAATACGCGTGGCCCAACTTCGCCCGTATCCGCAACACTCCACGATCCTCGCCAATCCGCAGCTAAGCCACTGTTTCTCCCCACTCTCTTGAACTCCTTTCTTCGTCCTGTCGCTGAATGTTTCTCGTCGTAATGTTTGTGCCGTACCGCGTTAACCTTGACCAAAAGTTTTAGGGTAATCCCCCATGGTGGAG
This sequence comes from Amblyomma mixtum, assembly GCF_055824585.1. Taxonomy (NCBI): domain Eukaryota; kingdom Metazoa; phylum Arthropoda; class Arachnida; order Ixodida; family Ixodidae; genus Amblyomma; species Amblyomma mixtum. Next base: position 135,640,045 of record NC_143012.1, on the reverse strand, counting down.
TAGATTTGTAATAAGGTAGTAATTACTCGTTGACGTCCACCCAAGTGCAGCCATAAGCTCTCGCCCTACCATAACCTTGCCGTCCCGGTTAGCTCAATTGGTAGAGCGACTGCTCCGGTGAAGCAGTGGTCCAGGGTTCGAACCCGGGACCACCGACCCCTAACGTCATACCATGCCTTGTGACGTCACAGCGTGACGTCATACCAGAAGCGAGAGACGGGCTACCAACTCGGCCCGTCGGGTAACGGCGGCCGCTTGGCACGGCGCGCTGCGCTCTTCCCGCTAGAGGCGCTGCATATGCAGTACAAAACTGCAGTACAGATTAGGCGGAAATGTAGTTGAGCAGCGACTCCCGGGTTTAATGTATGCGGACGATATTGTACTGTTAGCAGATAGCCAGGAAGATTTACAAACTTTGGTTAATTGCTGTGGAGACGAAGGAGACGCTCTAGGATTCAGTTTTTTAGCAACTAAATCAGGGGTGATGATTTTTAACGATATAACTGATCAGGTGCTTACAATACAAGGCCACGAAATACCCAAAGTGGCCGAATACAAATACCTCGGGATATGGCTAAACGAAGGGCAGATATACACGGAAAAGCATGAACAGGCCCTTAGGGCAAAAGGACGAAGAGACGCCGGGATAATGAAACATAGGGCATTATGGGGGTACAACAAATATGAAGTACTAAGAGGTATTTGGAAAGGAATAATGGTGCCGGGACTTACTTTCGGCAATGCGGTTCTGTGCTTAAGGGCAGAAGTTCAGTCGAGATTAGACGTAAATCAGAGAGCTGTTGGAAGATTAGCACTAGGTGCCCACGGCAAAACCACAAACGAGGCAGTACAAGGGGATATGGGCTGGACATCGTTCGAGGCACGGGAAGCTAAGAGTAAAATACTATATGAAGAACGCCTGAGGAAATTGGACGATAACAGATGGGCAGCTAAGGTATTTAAATATTTATACAGAAAGAACGTTGACTCACAGTGGCGGAAAAGAACTAGAAAACTAACCAGTAAGTATGCCGGTCATGAGGACGGAGAAAGAAAGAGCATTAAACGACAGGTTAAAAACGCGGAAGTTAAAAATTGGATGAATTCAATGGAAAAGAAACATAGTGTAGAACTATATCGATTCTGGAAAAGGCAGATCAGGAAAGAATTTTTCTATGATAACTCAAGAGGCAGTGCCCTACTTTTTGAAGCTAGATCAGGGTGTCTTAGAACGCGCAGCTACAAAAAGAAATTTAACGAAGATGACACATGTGCAGTGTGTGGTAGATCTGTGGAAACAATTGAACACCTCGTACTAAAATGTGATGGTATCCATCCGGATGTCGATGCAGGCACAGTCACTCTTTCTGAGGCCCTAGGGTTTAAAGATAACAATGGTCATGTAAATAAATCTGCAGTGGAAGTCAGCAAAAAGCGATTGGAGGATTGGTGGCTGAAAAGCAGAGATGTGGCATAAGGTTAGAATAGTAGGAAACCGTAGGCAAAGGTGATGGAGAATCTTAATGAGAATTGCCAACACAGTAAACAAAAAAAAATAATAAATAAAGAAAAGCTGAGCATGGTGGCAATTGCCACCACCCCGTTCCAAAGGGGGCGCTCCTATCCATCCATCCATCCATCCATCCATCCATCCAAAACACCTGCTTTCGCAACCTACCCGGCGTAACCAAAGCTAAGCCCCCGCCAATTTTTTTGTTGTGATTGTGATACTAATGTTGAAATGCCGCTGTAAATATACCATTCATGATGATACTTTATTTTTTTTCGGCTGCCTCACCTGCAGCTGTCTTGTAAACAACTGAGGCAATACGTTGCCCCAGCAGTGTGGGCGCAGGGTGCCTCTCAAGCTGCATTCAAGCAGCTTTTTTTCCCTGCGTCCTCTCTCTCCCAGTGATACCTGTACCACTAAGTACGACAAATAAACTTCAACTTCAACAACTATACACACACACACCTTTCTGTAGCCCCAAAACAGACTTGTCAGATACCCTCGTCCTCCCCCCCCCCCTTTCTGAGTAGTCATCGAGCCTCTTGCACATAGTATGAGAATATGCGAGCATCTCCTTAACCACGCATCTCCCATTAAACAGGATCCTCGTAGGAACACTGACTCTCCCTAACAACAAACAGTTAACCAAACATATTTTCTTCTAAAAAAAAACTTGTTAGGCATCACGTTTGTAATCTGCATTACGCCCCTAGAGCTCAGTATCTTCAAAAACGCTGCTACTCGCGGCTGGCCCCTAATAAAGTGTAAAATTAAGTTTTTGGTCTGTGCTAATTACGTCGCCTTTTTTTTCTGATCAAAAAGACTACGATATGATAAAAAAAAATCAAGTTCGAATGGATTGGGAGCATTTCGTGAAATAAGCTTTGTTGGAGTTTTCGCCAGGTCAGGTCACCGTGGCTTCTTATTTATTGATTGCACCTGACAGGCTTCAGGCGGAGCATGTGGTAAGAAGCCTCATGTACGCGAAAAGACAAAACGCAAGATGTGCAGATTATTGCCCCCGTGTCATATAAATTTGCGTCGGTGGCACAAAAAAGGACGTTGCTAGTTTCCGTCGACTTTTACAAAATCAAGATCTATTGTTGGACATTAGAAGATATGTGTACGGGCAGGAGCGGATTCTACACATTCATATGACAATATTCTACTGATTCGTGCTGTAAAGCTCGATGCAGTGCAGTGCAGTGCAAAGCTTGATACAACACGCAGTGCTGTTGAAACATGGTGTCGCGGCATCCAAGGAGCTGTCTGAATCCAATAATGTTGAAAACTGAGACACAATAGTACTTTTAGTAGTAGACACAATAGCGACTTTTCAAAGCTGCCAAACGCCTTGGCACACCGGCTTCATGGCAGAAACACAAAATCGCCGAAAAAACATATTGTAGTGCCATCCGCAAAGCAAAGCTTAAATATTATTCCCATGACCTTCAATCCCTTATGACACACAACCCTAAAAAATTTTGGAAAACGATATCACCTATTGACACTCCGGTTCTTGTTTCGTTGTTGGATAACACTGGTGCTCCAGTTATAGAAGAAGAATGCCCACTTATATTTAATAATTATTTTTCTTCAGTGTTCACACAGGAAGACCATTCCACTAATCCACCATTAGTAGATGCCGATTACCAGTACATGAGTCCCATAGAAATAAGTGTCTCCGGTATTGCAGCATTAATAAACAATCTCAAGATTTCGACTTCTGCCGGTATTCATGATATTAATACAAAAATTCTCAAAAGCACAGTGATCCATTCAAGCAATATTCTCTTCCATATCTTTCGTCAGTCGCTATCAACTGGTGAGATTCCAAGGGATTCGAAAATTGGTAAAATTATCCCCATCTTCAAATCAGGTGATAAAACGAACGCGCAAAATCATCGCCCTATATCTTTGACATCTGTCCCATGTAAGATCCTCGAACACATCATCGTATCAGCAGTGGCGCAGCATCTAGATAGTAATAATTTCTTTTTTTCTAACCAGCACGGGTTCAGGAAAGGCTTCTCTTGTGAGACTCAACTACTGGAATTTACTAACGAGCTACTACACAACATGGACGAGAACTTCCAAACAGACTGCATATTCTTAGATTTTTCAAAAGCATTCGACCGCGTTGCGCATTCACGCTTAATAGGTAAAATTACTTCCCTCAACCTAGACTCACTAACTATCTCATGGCTAAGGAATTTCTTGTCTTTTCGTAAACAGTTCACAGTTGTTAACGGCCACTCATCTCCGTTTAGCGATGTTCTATCTGGTGTTCCTCAAGGAAGAGTCCTGGGCCCGTTGCTGTTCCTGATTTACATTAATGATCTGCCATCCAACATTACATCAACCATTCGCTTGTTCGCAGATGACTGCATAATTTACCGCAAAATCCGATCACCTGCAGATCATCTTGCACTTCAAAGGGACCTCGATCATGAAACCGCTTGGTGTTCATCATGGCAAATGTCACTTAACACTGAAAAATGCAAGTTAATGACATTCAGCCGCAAAAAATCTAACTCTTCGTTCAATTACATGCTCGATAAAAGGCTCTCAGGTGTCTTCTTACAAATACCTCGGTGTCCATTTTTCATGTAACTTGTCCTGGTCCACTCATATTGTCACGTTGTAGTGACGGCAGTCCAGCGGTCAGGAAGACACCAGAAAGACTTGCAAACGAAGCTCTTTATTTGGGCTGACTTGCGCCCGCAAAAAAGACCTGAATCACTCGGTGGCGGCGTAAGCAACAAGCGTGCTCGTCAATCGTCGAACTACGAATGCCCGCTGCTCGCGGCATCGTTAAATTTAAAGCCGGCAAGGAAACTTCGAGATAACAAGTCGAGATCATCTAGAGTAATCTGGAAACACGTAGATGCAGCTCGGCATGGCTGTGATCAATCGAGATTAGTCCGGTCGCTTCTCGCGTCACGAACACAAATGATAACACCCCTTTTCTGCGCGAACGAACAGACGCTACAATGATACGTGGCATTACCCCCCTCTCAAAGAAGCATCGTCTCGATGCTTTAAAATTAAAATAAACGCGCAGAATTCTAACTTCGAGTCCTTTAGCGTTCATAATAAGGTTTAAGGGCAGCGGTAAAAGCTTCAAGTCTAGCCGTGTCGTCGTCGTCGTTGTCGTCGTAGTTGTCGTAGTAGTTGTCGTAGTAGTTGTCGTAGTAGTTGTCGTAGTAGTTGTCGTAGTAGTTGTCGTCGTAGTTGTCGTCGTAGTTGTCGTCGTAGTAGGGGTCGTCGTAGTAGGGGTCGTCGTAGTAGGGGTCGTCGTAGTAGGGGTCGTCGTAGTAGGGGTCGTCGTAGTAGGGGTCGTCGTAGTAGGGGTCGTCGTAGTAGGGGTCGTCGTAGTAGGGGTCGTCGTAGCTCTCGTCGTAGTTTAGGCATAGTCTTGTGTTTTCGTCGATGCAAGAACTTAGTTCCTGCACTCAGAAGCAACCTCACCTCCAGAGGCTGCTTTATTCAGTTGAACCTTCGAGGGCTGGGTGAGCGTCCACGCACTGCGTAGCCTCGGCTTGGAGATACATAGCGCGGTGACGATGGCGACAGGGAACGTGATAGGCGGCTGGGCGATGAGTACTCTTCCCGACGCAAAAACTCTACGATTTCGGCTGGTCGCTGGCCGGGTGGTGGTCGTGGGGCGTCGTAAGAGAACCCTCGGATGCCCATTCTCCTGTATGAGCAGTACCTGAGAATGTGACCGGCTTGTCCACAGTGGAAGCATAGTGGGCGGCGCTGGTCTGGTGTTCTCCACTCCTCGCATTTCCTCGGCCGTGTGCGACGCTCGTAGGACGGGCGGGTTGGGCCGAGAGGGCGGCGCTCCAGCGCATCTGGCTAAGGGCGATGGGTGCTTGAGTCCCGTCGTCGAAGTACAGGACGGTGCACTGCTACGGCGTAAGTCATGGCTGCAGGCTCCAGAGGCTGCGTGGTAGACTGGAGTCAGCTCCTCCAGTGAATAACTCACAGGGCTGGCGTCACGACTTGCAGGGGTTGTCCGGTACCTGGAAGGCTACCCAGCACCTCCACCAGATGTCACGTTGTAGTGACGGCAGTCCAGCGGTCAGGAAGACACCAGAAAGACTTGCAAACGAAGCTCTTTATTTGGGCTGACTTGCGCCCGCAAAAAAGACCTGAATCACTCGGTGGCGGCGTAAGCAACAAGCGTGCTCGTCAATCGTCGAACTACGAATGCCCGCTGCTCGCGGCATCGTTAAATTTAAAGCCGGCAAGGAAACTTCGAGATAACAAGTCGAGATCATCTAGAGTAATCTGGAAACACGTAGATGCAGCTCGGCATGGCTGTGATCAATCGAGATTAGTCCGGTCGCTTCTCGCGTCACGAACACAAATGATAACACCCCTTTTCTGCGCGAACGAACAGACGCTACAATGATACGTGGCAATATACAGAAAATAACAGCTAAAGCATCCCGGACCTTAGGCTACCTAAAACGTAATCTTCATGGAACTCCTGCTACTACCCGTAAGCTCGCCTATCAAACATTTGTTCGTCCGCAACTCGAATATGCGTCATCCATTTGGTCACCTCACCAGGCTTATTTAATTAACTCCCTTGAATCAGTCCAAAATCGTGCTGCGCGTTTCATCTCCAGAAACTATGACCGTCACTCAAGCGTCACAAACATTAAATTATCGCTCTCTCTTTGTACCTTGCAATCACGAAGATTAATTGCCCTAGTCTGCTTATTTCACAAGATAGTCTATAGCACTAATCATTCGACTCTCCCTCTTGCCCAACCTCACCGCACCTCGCGCCGTTTAAACAACCATCTCAGCTTCCAACGCCTTTCAGGTAAAACCGTTGCATTCAATTCATCCGCTTTGCCGCAGGCTATTGTTCACTGCAATGGTCTACCGGAACACATCGTCTATATTCGTGATCCAGCTTCTTTTAGGACCGAAATAACAGCCATTTTTTCTAATTACTGACGCGTCAATAACTATTGTATAATGATGTTCTCATTGTTTGACGGTAAGTACTAACAGTCAGTTGGCATTGTGTAATGATGTTCTTACTGTTTAATGAGTACTAACAGCCAATCAGCATTATATAATCATGTCATTCATGCTCCTGTTATTACCCCTATTTATGTAATCCCCCCCTCACACAATACTCCATGCTTGAAGCCTGTGAGGCAACGTGAATAAATAATAGTACTAGCCAGTGAATGTTGTAGCTGTTGTAGCGCGCAGTCGCAGTCGCGTCGCATTGTGTTGTAAATGTAGTGCCTCGCTTATGAATAAAGACAGCTTGTTATCCGAGATGCCAGTGTGTGCAGGTAGTCCACCAGCTACAGCAAAGATGTTTGCACGATACTCTACGATACACTACACTACGCACGGTACACTACGTTTCCACAAGTGGTTGCTCTTATGCACTGCGTGCTAGCGATGCTTGAACACCGCATAACTGGAAGGGAAAGAAAAGTGCGGCGGCAGCAGGCAGTCTTTTGCACAGTATTTCAACAAGCCAATATGTGACTACAAGTTTCTCCGTGCGTTAGCAGTGCAGACGCTGGGAGCCCCACGTTTTGGAAAGGTTTCAGTACAAAATTCTGAAGGCCGAGCAAGCTGCCGACTACCCGATTCGTCCCCTCGGTCAGGGCAGCCATTGAAGTACTGAGGCAGCCACTGCTATCCTGCTTTCTCCGAAGTCTCCCAAAAATACTTCGCATGCTTTACCTGCAAGCTTCACACATTCGACCCTCTTAAGCTCGTTGATTTCTGTAGTGGCTGCGCGCCTACTTATGATAACAACACGCGCGCTACTGGGACACGCCCCTTTGATAAGGGCTTATATACCGCGGCACCGAGCGCTGTCGCGGGCACTTCTTCCTAGCTTGTCATTGACGTCGGCCCTTCTGCTGGCGCTCGCCAGTAACTTTGTTAGATGGAATAAAGAAATTCCGTCGACGCACTTTGCTGCAGCTTCGTGGTTCTTGCTTGCACGGAAGAACACCACAATTTCTAAAACCTATATGCAGTTGCCGTTCAAGCTTACTAGACTTGTAACAGCTTCCAGTACTGTGCAAGGAAAAAAGAGACGATTCACTCCCCCCCTCAACCCCCCCCCCCCCCCGGAAGAAGTTTTTATTTATTTACGTTGGTATACAAGGAGATCTTGGCGCCTGATTATGGCTCCGACCCCTGCTTAGCGCTTAGGTAAAGAAAAACACGAACTGGCGACATAACGCTCAGCACAGCACAGCTCAAACGCACAATCTGCAAGGCACGCCAGCAACGCTTACATAAAATTAAAAAAAATGAACTGTAAGTAACGCTACTACCTAGTGACATAAAATGAGGATACCTCTGTAAGAAATGATATGTACGAATCAGAGTAAACGGTATAAAAACCACAAACTCAAGAAATTAAAAAGAAACAATGAGCTGCAACAATAAAAATATCACATACATCAAATACATAATAGAAACACATGTAAATGATTTTTGGGGCACCGGACGGCACGTGTCGAGACGAACGATAACAGTAGTTACACCAGTAATAGCTAGTACGTATCGAGGAAGCCACTGTCCTCGAGAGAAGATTTCAGTGCTGTGATCACCCGTTTCTGTAGCGCATGCGTCGGCCATGAACCTAACACCTTTTTGAAGACTGAAGGGCCTTATATCAAGGGGGGGGGGGGGGGGGGGGGGGGTTCAAGTCTCTCTTCACGTGCTCTCTTCGCGTCCTAACACTTTCATGCTCTGGGCGATCCAGTAGCAGAGGAGGCACATCCTTATCGTCCTGGCCGCATGCACATCGGTGGATTGTCGTAAGCCCAATTCTATATAGAAATTGATTCGTGTAGGTTGTTCCTAATCGTCCGTGGTGAAAGAGTATTAATTACCGGATGTTTCAAATTAATGAGTACACATTATTTTTTAATGCATGAGAGATAAGACAGTGTGGTTTGTGCAGGTGAATTCTACAGCGAGGCAGGCTTTGTGTGCAATGCGTATACATCCCTATAAATATACGAATAATTAACTAAATGAAAATAATCGGTCATTTATTTTTCACTTAGGGCCAATTATATAATGCGAAATTGAAGGCTGTAAAAATCGAAGGTAGCCCCCTTTTTAAATTTTCTTATCGGCAGTGTGCATCGAAACACCGAACGTTAAAAATACAGATTTGAAAGGCGGCTTTTCCTCATTGCTATTTCTAAAGTGGCGTCGTTGCGCGCGGCATGATCGCAGAGTTATGTTAACTTCTTCAGTATCGTCGAATGCACGAACGGCGTCTGTATCTGATGTATCGGAAATGCGAGCGCCGACATTTTATAAATAAGCAGCGCGTGAAAGCCAACTCAGTGAGCTTTATAATGAAGTCTGATTTCTTTTAGGTTAAGGTCTGAAGTCTTTTATTTGAAGTCTGATATTTCGAAATCCATTTGCGATCAAAGGAATTCAAAGACAGCTAAACTTGAATCTTGCCGGCCTTCAATTTCGCCATATAATCTTGGCCCCAAATATAACAATAGAAAGTTGATTAGTTAAATTTAATTCATCATTTAGTTATGAGCTGTATCAAATACGACGTCACATTGCTGCCTGTGCACTGTCCATGAAATATATTACACAAAAAAGAGCTCAAAGCAATCCCTCGTTTATTCCTACAATGTACTAATCGTTTCGCAGAGATCGTCACTTACAGGTTCATGTTCCACAGTGCAGGAGTGACCAGTTCATAAACTCCTTCGTCCCCAAAACTGGCTCGGATTGGAACCACCTGCCCTCCTCCGTCGTCACCATAATGGACCACGTAAAATTCAAGGATGCTCTTTCTACTCACGTACTGCGACCATTCGTTTCCTTCCTATCTTCTGTATATTTTCTCGTTATATTCCCACTACTCTCTCTAACGCCTGACCGGTCCTGAGAGCAATAAAATGAAAATGAAATAAAATGAAAGTATACTTTAGGATTCGACGGAAACCCGTCCGGCGAGGGAAATTCAGCATATTGAAGAAAACAGCTAGCACTCGCCTAGGTCACAGAGGTTAAAAGAAAAACCTACAAAACATAAACACATTGACGTTTCGCCACGGCTACGGGTGCCTTGTTCACCCGGAGCGGTGCCGAAACGTCAATGTGTTTATGTTTTGTATGTTTTTTCTTTTCCTCTGTTATCTCGGCGAGTGCCGTTTTCTTCAGTATGCTGAAATGTAAGTACTATCGGGGACAAAAGTGGTGTACTCCACGCGGCTGGAGCCGGAGCCCCGGAAAACTAAAGCCCCTGGAAATTTTTAAAGTAACGACAACCTTTGCAGAACGCCGCCTCTCCCTCTCCTGCGCCCGTCGCCTCTTCCCATTGGTCGATGGTTTCGCGCGCAAGAGTCCTTTAAACCCGCGCTTTTCGCGGCCGCAGACGCCATATTGTCCGCTCCAACCGCGCACCGTAGGTTCGGCAGGCGTCGTTGCGGACACTGCGCTTTTGCTTGCTGTGAAGAACAGCGCCTTTTGTTTTGCTCGGAATGCGTGTCAGTCACCCAACTTCAAGCCGTCTATCTGTGCGGCATGACGGGCTGCTGCGCCTTCGGGTGCATGAAACGTCACGAAGGTGGAAAGCGGTTCTTCGCGATCCCATCATCGGAAACCGACGCGGGCTGGAGGAAGTTTTGGTTACACAGAATTGGCCCGGCGAATTTTAACGCAACGCCATCGATCAGACTTTGCGAGGTCAGTGACTTGCTTTCAATAGCTGCTGAGTTTTCCTTTTTTTTTTTTCAAGCTACGCTCTGCAGTGGTTTGTTCGCAATCGAGCGTATGGCCGCAGTAAGCTCGACATAAGGGCGCTTGCGTTGAGCGCATCGTGATTGCACGCACGCAAACCTGTAACTGACCCGAGGCACACGTCTAACTGTAAAGTGACGTTCCTTAAATTTGAGCGCATGCCGCAGACATACATGCGTACTTTAAGCGCAGGTCAAACTGCGCTCTGACATGGTGAAGCGCACGCGTTACATTCTTCAGTGGCGCGCGTGCGCGCGTGCGTGCGTGTATATTATATATAGATATATTACAGAAAAAGACAAAAAGAGAATTATCGCGCCGATATGCATCGTCAAGGCACCGTAGGCACCGTTGGTGGAAACACCAGCTAGCGCGCTCTGGCTTGCGTTTACTCTCGAAATTTGGCCAGTAGCTGTGGGTATGCGTGATAGTGCCCATCGTAAGTGGGTCGCTCGTTTCCTGTCACATACTTTGTAATATCACTTCCGCGTTCTCGCTTCCCCTTGACGCCTAACTAGTTAGGAAGAGGCTACGAATGCGAGCAAATCTGTGATAACCTCTTTTATTTATGCTAAAACGTTTTTTTTTTGTTAACGTTGCCCGCAGTGAGGCCTCCATTATCTCCATTTTTAAAAGTTTTGTAGCCGCTTTTTGTTTTTTAAATGAGATCCGTATAACAAAAGGCTTTGGCTTTACCGATGTTCATTTAGTACTCGAGCTGTTTCCGAGCCTTAGCCGGGCATGTCTACCTCGCGGGCCGGGCCGTGTTCGGGCCTATATCGAAAAAATCGGGCGGGCTGGGGCGGGTTACGAAAAAGGTTGACGGGCTCGGGACGCGTGAATACTTAAGGCCCGTGCAGTGCTCTAATAGCGATTATACGAATATGGAAGATTATCGGACAGATGTGTTAAAAGCGAGGTAGGTTTTGCTTCTCACTAAATGACTGATGCCGATGAAACATTTACGTAGAACTTTATTATCCCTTTGCTGGCAGGCGAAGGATATTTGCGAGGTAGGTTTCCTCCTAAGTAACTATTCCAAAGAAAATTTTAATGCGGGAGTCTATATCGTTACAGTTCATGCACGCGAGAGAGCATTAGGGGAGGCACAGATAAGTACACACGTAGCGTGGCCTTCATACCGTATTTCGAGCACTCCCTTAAGCGTCTTACCTGGCCCGCGATACACTGCAGCAGACCAAAAGCCACTAGGAGAGCGGATGAACTACGGGCATTTAGAATGCCTTCACTTGCAGGTGTCTTTTGGAATGTCAAACCTGTGCATACGTTGTAGCACGTCCAGCGTTCCGGCGGGTGCGGTCGTTCTGTTTGTATACTCCTCTTCACCAAAACAGATCACCGCAAATTCATTCTACGGCCTCGTTATTCACGGTCACGTTCAATGCACGCCCCACTCTCGATATCAAACTTGGCACGCCGCATAAAGCCCGGCGCACCCGTACACTTTGCGCGTGCGGCTCTACCAAAACAATCCATCTATGCGTGCTTATTTTTGCCTTTAGACGAATCAGTAAAGCATGCAAATGTTTCTCCTAAGTCACCGATGTATTTATGCAGCGGAACGCGCACTTAATGCGGAGGCATCGAGAAGAACTCGGCAAGTACGGGAATCCAGCGCAACGAATTGAAAAGGGGCGTTAGTTTCTTCGGAGCGGGCTAGAGGTCGGCACCGCAATCATATGAAATCACAAAGAAAACAAAAGTCGTTCGCCCGGCGCGCGGGGGAGGAGGATAGAAGAGGGAGGGCGTCTTGTCGCTACTTTAGCTTTTTTAGGGGTTTTACGGAAAACTAAAGTCACTGGAACTCTGAAAGTACCGCAGCTGTTGGATGTATGTATGTATGTATGTATGTATGTATGTATGTATGTATGTATGTATGTATGTATGTATGTATGTATGTATGTATGTATGTATGTATGTATGTATGTATGTATGTATGTATGTATGTATGTATGTATGTATGTATGTATGTATGTATGTATTATGGGTTTCTAAGTGGACACAGGCCACCACCCACCGCGGGTTCGAGCTTCGCGCGAGCCAAGGGCCCCGATCAGCCGTCACCACACACACACTGGGACACCGCTGCAGCGCACTCAACCTCCGCTGGGAGGAGAGCGATTCGCCGCAAAGAAATAGGCCTCCAAGTTCACAAAGGAGACGTTTATTCACGTCGTCCTTCAGCAGGTACACAAACACTCAATAGTCACCCCGTCCCGGGGGCGCGCGAGGAGCAAGGCTCCGCTGCGCGCACGAAGCGACCAGAGTAATGCGCGCCGCTAACACGCCGCTGCAGGAGAATGTCCCCGCGGCAGTGCTGTGATCTCTCTCTCGTGTCGACCGTTGGGCCGGTTGCGAGAGAGAGTGGGCAATCAACGCAAGGTACGCCTGTCGGAGGTCGCTGGACCCCGCTGGACAGGCTCGAACCGCTGCAGGTCAGAGGACACGTGCGGGCGAGCTCGAGTAAGCACTGGTCCGAACGGCAAAGGCCGGCACGGACAAACAGTAACGTACGCACCTTACGCTGTCTCGGAGGGATCTCTCTCTCTCTGGGCCCCGCTCGGACGGTCGCGCGGCGCGCGGCCGCCCAAAGCGGGGTCCCGAATTCCCGCCAAAAGGCGCCAATGGCAAAGGCCCTTGGGGAGCCGGGGCGGAGCTGTGGCTAAATGACAGTGATTAGTCACCCAGCCGCCTCTCCACCGCCTGAGGCGGGAGCAAGGGAAAGAGGAGAAACAACGCGGGCGGCCGGCACAGCCGCGCAAAGGCGACGGCGGAAAGCCAGGATTCCCACATCCCCCTCTCCTTAAATGCCCTCCTACCCATCGGCAAAGCACGCGGCCAAAAATAAAGAAATCAATACACAAAAAAACTACACTTCAGTTCCAAAATAAATAAATGAATACACAAAAAAAAACTAGCTACCCTTCAGTTCCAGCCAGAACAACGTAAGAAAACAAAGGAAAAACAAGGCAAACAAACAAACACTTGCGGACGCTTCAGTAAATCAAAACAGCTTGCAGATTATATACACGGTACACAAGACGATGTGAATTCAACTGTACAACTATGTGACAGGTGGGTGACAGTCCCAAAGTTCGGTGGCGCGGCCCAATGGGCCTGTCGGCGACTCACCGCTCGCAGACTTCAAGTTGAACGGGCTGGGAAGGCAGACGACTGATGGCGGTCTTCTTTCCGTTGATGTAGGGTGCGTTGATGACGACGGGGCCGCGGCAGAGCACTGACCTCGCGCCCTTGGACACGGCATCACGTTCGGGCACAAGAAAGTTAGTGCACCCCTTTCACGCCGGCTGAAACGGGCGAGGACGTTCGGCGGCGTCCTTGTCCACAGCGAGGGGTCCTTCTCATCCTCGCGCTCACGCAGAAGGACACAACGGCACAACTCACAGGCGTCACCTTGGCTCATGGTTACGCGCGCACACAGTCACAGCCACAACCACGCATACACCCGCAAGTGCGCGGACGCTGGTCGGCGACAACGACCCCTCATCAGAAGCGTCCAGAGGCGCCGCGGCGAGGGTCAAAGGGTGCACTTTCCTCCCCCCATCGTCCCAAACGCCCCGCCAACTTCCCCTCCATACGGGCCGCACAAAACTCGCACCGCGACACACGGCTCCTTAACGAGCCAACCACCCAGAGTCGGGCCGGAAATGAGAAAAGGCGCCGTACAAACGACAGGCAAACTCTGCGCTTCAAAAGATAAGCGCAAGAGAGAGCGGCTGAAGTATACATATGTACAAGTCTGGTTAAAAAAAACTGAACGCCAACGCAGACGCATGTTACCTATTTACATCTCGGTACGTTAGAACGAAAACCGACGTACAAGCTGGAAACGAAAGTGGCTAAAAACTGACTAAACAAAACAAATAAATAAACTGATAAACACACAAGGCTGGAACTGAGCATGCTGCAAAAACAAAAAAAAACAAAAAAAAATAACACACCGTGCTTCGCCTAGGTAGGGCCTGACGAGAAAGCTCGCCAGCTAGCTGAGGCTGCGTGCCTTCGGTTGCGGAAAAGTCCGCCGTCCGACATCAATCACACCGGTGACCGTCGCCTCAGATTGTACCGGTGCTCCGTACGCTTGCGTTCCGCAGCACCAGTTGTGCCTTTGCGCTTGCCTTTGATACCAATGGGTACCGGCGCAAGCTCGTCAGACCGTGACGCGTAGGCCTTCAGGTCTATGAACCCCTGCTTGCTCCTGGGGAAAGGCCCCATCAAATCGCAGGTGGCCATCTGCCACGGACGCACACTGTCAATCGGTTTCATCAATCATTCCAGGCGGCTTGCCGCCCCGTGACTTCACCGCTTGACAGACATGGCAGGAACGGCAATAGCGGAAAATGTCACGCTTCATGCCGGGCCACGTCACCGAATGACTCAGTTTTGCAAAAACTTTGGAGCCACTCAGATGACCGGCCAGTGGCTCGTCATTAGAGAATCGCAAAAGTGCGCCTCTTAGACTTTTGGGGATAACCACCTAGAACGGGTCGATGGACTCGTCATCGGTGGCTATGTACTTCAGCACGAGCCCGTCATTGTCCAGCAAATATGAATCCCCGGGGTTCGCCGCGACACACGCTGGCTTCTGCCCCCCTGCGCCCGCTACAATACAAGTAGCGTCACGGCGCTCCGTCTCCCTGAGACCGTCGCTCACCTCGCGACAAAACGGGTCATTTTGCTGGGCTTTCAGTAACTCTTTAGGGCTGAAAACGATTCCAGTCATCCCAGAGGGGAGCCTGGTCTCGTCCCCACTCAGGTTTGCAGCCAAAAATTTCCGTTCGCGTCGGCACCTCCGAGGCGCTCACGAAGAGCTTTGCCTCTCGTCCGCTTTGCGAAGCGCTGCTCGCCTGGTTAGCGGAATGGGTTAACCCGTTTGCGGGTTCCCCCTCCTTGCCGCCCGGCGGCTCGTCCGCTGTTTCGCCCCCTCCGCCTACAGGCGTCAAGGCGCCGCTGGCGAGTGGGGCACGGGATAGCGCGTCAGCTACCACGTTTGTGCTCCCCTTTCGACACTGCACGGAAAAGTCGTAATGCTGTATCAGGAGAGCCCAGCGCGCCAGCCGACCCGCAGGCTCGCGGAGCCACATCAGCCAACTGAGCGCACTGCACCCCTGCCTCAGTGGAGGCTTGGGCGGGCTACACGAACGAGGGAGGCAAGGCTCCTAGTTCGATGAGCGGCGTGGTTTCCACAGGGAACCGGGCCAGCGCCTCGCCGTTCCCAGAGCCGAATTGACTGCTCGCGGGGCACGGCTGCTGCTGTTCGAAACTGCCGGTTGCGGCAGCGTGACACGAACTGCTTTCGCACTGGGCGGAAAGCTTGCACAGCTGAGGCATGTGACCAGCGGATGCACCGCAGGGTGCTTCCGATACAGCTCCAATGGGAGCCGCGTGGTCGACATTTTGGGTTGTGTCGCCGTAAACCCCAACGGGGGCCGCGGCAAACCACGGTGTCTGGCTATTCGAAGGAACAGCAGCCAGCGGATCAAACGACGCTACAACTCCGTAGGGAGCCGACATGTAGCTGCCGAGTGCCCCGCTGGGGGTAGACACGGTGCGCGAGCGTGATCGGCAAGGCGACCTGCTCGGCTAATGTGTCATCAAAGGCGTAAGCGCCAATGACTTAGCACGTTGGGCGCCAGTTATGGGTTTCTAAGTGGACACAGGCCACCACCCACCGCGGGTTCGAGCTTCGCGCGAGCCAAGGGCCCCGATCAGCCGTCACCACACACACACTGGGACACCGCTGCAGCGCACTCAACCTCCGCTGGGAGGAGAGCGATTCGCCGCAAAGAAATAGGCCTCCAAGTTCACAAAGGAGACGTTTATTCACGTCGTCCTTCAGCAGGTACACAAACACTCAATAGTCACCCCGTCCCGGGGGCGCGCGAGGAGCAAGGCTCCGCTGCGCGCACGAAGCGACCAGAGTAATGCGCGCCGCTAACACGCCGCTGCAGGAGAATGTCCCCGCGGCAGTGCTGTGATCTCTCTCTCGTGTCGACCGTTGGGCCGGTTGCGAGAGAGAGTGGGCAATCAACGCAAGGTACGCCTGTCGGAGGTCGCTGGACCCCGCTGGACAGGCTCGAACCGCTGCAGGTCAGAGGACACGTGCGGGCGAGCTCGAGTAAGCACTGGTCCGAACGGCAAAGGCCGGCACGGACAAACAGTAACGTACGCACCTTACGCTGTCTCGGAGGGATCTCTCTCTCTCTGGGCCCCGCTCGGACGGTCGCGCGGCGCGCGGCCGCCCAAAGCGGGGTCCCGAATTCCCGCCAAAAGGCGCCAATGGCAAAGGCCCTTGGGGAGCCGGGGCGGAGCTGTGGCTAAATGACAGTGATTAGTCACCCAGCCGCCTCTCCACCGCCTGAGGCGGGAGCAAGGGAAAGAGGAGAAACAACGCGGGCGGCCGGCACAGCCGCGCAAAGGCGACGGCGGAAAGCCAGGATTCCCACAGTATGTATGTATGTATGTATGTATGTATGTATGTATGTATGTATGTATGGATGGATGGATGGATGGATGGATGGATGGATGGATGGATGGATGGATGGATGGATGGATGGATGGATGGATGGATGGATGGATGGATGGATGGATGGATGGATGGATGGATGGGTGGGTGGGTGGGTGGGTGGGTGGGTGGGTGGGTGGGTGGATGGATGGATGGATGGATGGATGGATGGATGGATGGATGGATGGATGGATGGATGGATGGATGGATGGATGGATGGATGGATGGATGGATGGATGGATGGATGGATGGATGGATGGATGGATGGATCCCAACAAACACAAAACCTCCTCAGGAACTCCAAAAAAGGATGGAATGTCCCAGTCCCAGTACAGCATTTATCAAACGTTTCCAGACCATAGAGGCAAGACATAGAAACACAAAAAAAAGGCAGTGCTCCCACTAAAGGTCTAGAAACGTTCTTTCGAGAGTTTTAAGCAGCAACAAAAAAAATTAATGCATTTTGGTCCCAGAAAGGTAACTGGGTATAACGTTTTCGGACCAATGGTTTTCAAAAAGAAATAAAAATTGACAGCTCGCTCTCTTTTCTCTCTCCCTCGCGCCACAAGCTGCGGGGAGAGAAGGTTTTCCTCTTGCACTCGCCGTTTTGAGAGATGAAACGGCAGTTTCATTCGAACAGCCGAAGGAAACGGTAAACCCCGCATCTCTCTCGGCGCATGCGTTTCTCGCACGTGGGCCGTCGGCTCCATGCTGCAGGCAGGCGGCGGCGGTCTGCATTTTCATCGCGGCGCCGGCAGCGGCGGTCACCAGCTTTCACGTCTTCTAGCGTTTTCCCAGCTTGCGCCCAACTTCAACATTATGTGGTGGTCCCTCCAGGCGTCTCCGACTATCGGCACTCCTCGCTGCGCCGCTGTCTACCAGAAGTGCAGTAATGGCCTCCCGTCGCTCGCCCGGCTTCCTCGCTGGACGGACGCCATTTTGCGCGCGCTTATTCGTGCTGCCCGAGACGTTCGAGCACAAGCCCCAGCGCGCGGCAGTTCTTGCTCTCGTCACTGCGCCAACTGGGCTGTCGTGGACTTCGTAGCTACGGATTCACGGAAGTTTTCCCGCGCACCTCGGCGTGCCCACACCATTCCTTTTGGAACTGATGCCGCGGCGGCGCATCGCAAGTCCTTTGCGTAGCGCCACGGCCCTGCTGATGCCGCTGTTCGAGGCGGCGTTCGCGGCAGCGGAGTTCGTGGCAATAGGTGACTCCTCGCACGCACCCTGCATTCCTCAGCGCCTCCGACGACTGCAGCACGTTGGTGGTGGCAGCGTGGCCGTCTACTACGGCCTGAGGCGGGAAAGACCTTCCGAGACCCACCACTCTCTTTCTGCGAGTGCCCATGGATTAGCCTGCTCTACCAACTTCGCCACCGCGCAGCCATCCTGCCGCAGCGGTATAGTTTGTGCAGTGTTCGCGTGGTTATATTGACTCTCTCCCCCTGAATTAATCGTGCCTTGATCTCGACTCCCAAGCTGGACTGTGCCGCATGCGCAGTCTGCCGCACCATGGATGCAGCGCGCCACCGCACGTACCTGAACACGTTCACCTTCCCGCCTGGCTCCAAGCAGTCTTATCCCCACACTTAGTCACAAGAAAATAAAACTCCCAGGATCGTTACGAGGGTGTAACGCGTATGTTTGAGCGCTCGCTGTGCTGTGAGAAGGCCTGCGCAGGACAGAAGCCTGCGTTTAATTTATGGTTTCAGCTGTTACAGCCTTGTATTTCATCCCTGGGTTTCCGTAGGCAACGTCGTCAAGGTATGTTTTTGTATTTTAATTGTTTATTTAATTAATTTATTTATTTAAGCATGCTGCAGGCCCTTTTCACACTTTTTTTTTATTTTCGCCTAGTAGAACTAATATTTTTTTTCTGTTTCGATAACACGTCGCTGAAGCTTGCCCCGAGTCTGTAAGCGTGAGGGGGGTTTCAACTTGAAGAAAATCCGTGACCTGAAACTGCGTGTCTGCAGCGTACGCCCATCTCGTCTTTTCTTTTGTCACCGAAGTTGCTCTTTACATACGTTTTCTTTTGCGTGTGCATATCTGCTTTTGTAGCCCTTAGAATGCTCGTTTAAGGTGCATCAACTTTGAGCCTGCATTCTGTTTTACTTGCTTCATATTGCAGATTTCTCAGTGCTGGAGAAAAAAGTGGCCATCATTATACGCATGGCGCCGTAGTGTTATGTACACTGTGTATTAAATGGTGGATACGTTTGCGTCTGCTGTTTGTATTCATTCAGATTTGCGCCGTTGGACGTAAGTTTTGTTCGGCACGGACTTTCAATTCGGTCTGTATTGTTTTTCTTTGACTGAAACATGAATGCATTTTGATTGTGGTGGTGTATGGTGCGGTCGCCGGCATGGACGACAGGATGCAATTCATGCTAAGAGCACAGCTAGTAAACTGAAATTACTTCTGCATGGCGCTGCTATTTGCTCTTATATGAGCCAAATCGGGTTACTTTTTGAGTTCATATTTCTTTTATGTGCAAAATGCTAGGACATTTCACGTAAACGGATAAGTGCAGAACGGCCGGGCCAGCACGCATTCAGACGAGTGGAAAGGTGGATTACACCACCTGTAACGTAAATATGCACCTGAAATTTGGCACATATGTGCGCTTGAATGCCTGCAGGCTGCACGAAAAAGGAGGAATAATTTTACTGAACCAGAGCCGAGAAATCGAGCATTAACCTTTTGGGGCTTTCCATGGGACGCACAACTTTTTGGACATTGCTAGTTGTGGGGACGTTTTTTAGATGTGTTCCGGAAAAATGAGCACCTCCTGGGGAGATTCCAGATGTCCCGATGGGTCATTTTTGGGAGATTTTGAGGAGGTTTTGTGTTTGTTCGGACGGACGGACGGACGGACGGACGGACGGACGGACGGACGGACGGACGGACGGACGGACGGACGGACGGACGGACGGACGGACGGACGGACGGACGGACGGACGGACGGACGGACGGACGGACGGACGGACGGACGGACGGACGGACGGACGGACGGACGGACGGACGGACGGACGGACGGACGGACGGACGGACGGACGGACGGACGGACGGACGGACGGACGGACGGACGGACGGACGGACGGACGGACGGACGGACGGACGGACGGACGGACGGACGGACGGACGGACGGACGGACGGACGGACGGACGGACGGACGGACGGACGGACGGACGGACGGACGGACGGACGGACGGACGGACGGACGGACGGACGGACGGACGGACGGACGGACGGACGGACGGACGGACGGACGGACGGACGGACGGACGGACGGACGGACGGACGGACGGACGGACGGACGGACGGACGGACGGACGGACGGACGGACGGACGGACGGACGGACGGACGGACGGACGGACGGACGGACGGACGGACGGATGGATGGATGGATGGATGGATGGATGGATGGATGGATGGATGGATGGATGGATGGATGGATGGATGGATGGATGGATGGATGGATGGATGGATGGATGGATGGATGGATGGATGGATGGATGGATGGATGGATGGATGGATGGATGGATGGATGGATGGATGGATGGATGGATGGATGGATGGATGGATGGATGGATGGATGGATGGATGGATGGATGGATGGATGGATGGATGGATGGATGGATGGATGGATGGATGGATGGATGGATGGATGGATGGATGGATGGATGGATGGATGGATGGATGGATGGATGGATGGATGGATGGATGGATGGATGGATGGATGGATGGATGGATGGATGGATGGATGGATGGATGGATGGATGGATGGATGGATGGATGGATGGATGGATGGATGGATGGATGGATGGATGGATGGATGGATGGATGGATGGATGGATGGATGGATGGATGGATGGATGGATGGATGGATGGATGGATGGATGGATGGATGGATGGATGGATGGATGGATGGATGGATGGATGGATGGATGGATGGATGGATGGATGGATGGATGGATGGATGGATGGATGGATGGATGGATGGATGGATGGATGGATGGATGGATGGGAGCGCCCCGTTTGAAACGGGGGGTGGCAATTGCCATCATGCTCAGTTTTTCTTTCTTTATTATTTTTCTTTACTGTAGTGTGGCTTTTTGGGCTTGTTGGTACATACTTCAAAGACACTGTAGCGCAGCAAAAGACGAGGACACAAGAAACGAGAGACGAACACCACGAGCGCTAACTTCCAACAAACTTTATTCTCCTGAAGCATCACACTTTTATACACCAGAAAACAGTAATCACACGTGCGAACAGTATCAATTTCTTAGAAAAACGAGCTCTTTATCTGAGAGGAGAATGGAAGGTGTGCTTACACACGAGCCTCCTGACCTATTTATCTTTTCGGCTTCAATGATTTCGCGCGTTAACCTTTCTCTACTTTTTCCTATTACCAGACTTTTATCAAAGTAAGGCTTACAGGTTTTTGACTTGCATGCGAGAATGTGGTCAACCAGCGATCCGCCTTGCCCGTTTCTGACGTTGCGAGCGTATTCCATTAGGCGCTCGTTCAGACATCTCCCCGTCTGGCCGATATAGTGTTTCCAGCATGACAAGGGAATTTGATATACAACACCTTCATCGCACGTGACGTAGGGCTTCTGGTGCCTAGTTGCGCAACCGCGCGCTTTTTTGGTGTTGGTTTTTCCCAGTTTGCACAACGTTGCAAGTTTTTTCGGCGCCGAGAACACGACGGTCGCATTCGCTCGTTGACCAATTCTTTTTTAAATTGTGGGAAATCTTGTGTAGATAAGGTACTACAACAAGGTTTTTTCGTTCACGAGGAACCGGGTTTAGGTTACATTGATTTTCTGGTTTCATTCTCTTAACAAGTTTTTCGGCAACAGAAACTTGAACATGAGAGGGGTACCCGGCATTAGTCAGCCTCTCAGACTGCTCTTGAAAACTATCGGTCATCATGTGCGGACAAGATTTCTGGAGAGCATTTTGAAAACATAAATTGACAATACCTCTTTTTACCAGTTTTGAATGAGCGGAGTGATATGGCAGCATCGGCTTGTTACTACGCGGCTGGTAGGCCCAGCATATGTGATGAGCGTGAAAGATGAAGTTAATATCTAAAAATCTAATGGAGTTATCGATCGGCAATTCGCATGTTAAAACAAGCGGTTTAAAATGTTTTCTCATGGTAGTTAAAATGCTCTGAGCCTTTGACTCAAGTGAGCCGTGGTCACACTTAACAAGAATAAAAAAGTCATCAACAAATCTAAAGGCCTTGATTACGTCCAAGCTGTCTAGGTGGCTGGAAACAGCCTTGTCAAGTTTTGATAAAAACAGATTACTCAAAATCGGCGCTATGCACGACCCGATGCATATCCCTTCTTTCTGAAGGTAGGGTTTTCCTTCCCAGTTAATAAACGTTGACTGCAAGTAAATAGCTAAAATTTCTAAAAAACTGCTCGCCGACACACCCGCCGCATTCTGGAAAGCAACACACCCAAACTCATCTATGCACTCCTCTACACAGCACAGCACCTTGTCATTCGGCAGCGAGTAATATAGATCCTTAACATCTACAGAAAATGCAACCATGCTGTCATCACAGCGCGACCGAACAAAGTCTAAAATTTCGTCAGATTTCTTAACCATAAAGGGGTCGTCAAGCGGTAAAAGGTTAAGTTTGCTTTGTAAGTACATTGAAACCGTTTTTTGCCATGTGCCAGTTTCAGAAATGATCACCCTGAATGGTTTTTCCGGTTTATGGGTTTTTGCACTGAAAAACACGTCTAAAAAATCTTTTCGTGCATCGCCTATTTCTTTAGCCAGCTTGGTAAGGTTTAACTTGTTGCATAGCTTCTTCGCTTTAGCTTTTACTTTTGACACCATTACTTCGTTGCGGCAGTTAAATACAGAAGACACGGCTTCGTCAGCCTTTGACTTGTAAAGTTCACAGGATAGAATTGCAAAGCCACCTTCTTTGTCAGCAGGCAGCACGATCAGGTCCTGTTCCTTGATGAAGGACTCGACGCGCTTGAGGGGTAGCTTGGAAGATCCTGGCTTTGAGCACTGCAAAACGTCGACTCCTTCTGAAATGCAGCGGTCGTGTTCCAGTTGCGTTGCACGCTGCGATACTTGGCGTACCATCGCAAGTAGTTGTGCAGCTGACGGCTTGGGCTCCACAGCGAACTTTGGCCCTAACGATAGAACCCTTGACACGTCATCCGGTAGATCCAGGGCCTCCAGGGTGTGGACGGTGCTCCGGGCTGTCTTCGTCCTGCTCGCAAGGTCGGCCCGTAGTTGTGGCAGATGTTGAGCCCACAAGCATTCGGTAGCTTGGGCAGAGATACGCTGGTATTTCCGAAGAGTTCGCCAGGCTGCCTGACTGCGAGACAGTCGTAGTTTTTCAGGAACACGGAGTGTCATTACTAAGATGTTTCATTCCAAAAACGCTGTTCGTGTATGCGCAGACGACTTTCGCGCGAACGCAGTGTGCAAAAGTCATAGTAGTGAAAACGCGATGACACACGATGCCAATAAAAGGTTCTACTCTTCCGAAATGCCATTAAAAAACCTCTTAAAGTATCTAAGCAACAACATTTTTTTTTAAACATATTTACTTTTAAGAGTGCGCCTGTTAATTACAAAATATTTGTTTTTATAGTGTTCTTTACTTGGCCAATAGGAGAGCGAGTCGTCTCTTATTTTGGGCAAACTTTGCACTTAAATGCTTTTCTGCTCGTTTGTTGCAATCATTAGACCAGATATTGAATGTTAGGACGTTTGTAGTTATCAAACAGCTCTATTTTTCTATTATTTTTTGGCCAAAAGTTGCAGTTCCGCAACAAGTAGCTCACCGCCTCATGATGCTTTGAGCGCCCATGGTGGCTGAAGTGGTCTCGAGGGGTCGCCATGCAAACTCCCATAGACGGGCCGCCAGCTTTCCCTCTAGGTAATAGTAAGAAACTCTATGCTTTAAACCCTAGGGCCTCAGAAAGAGTGACTGTGCCTGCATCGACATCCGGATGGATACCATCACATTTGATTATGAGGTGTTCAATTGTTTCCACATATCTACCACACACTGCACATGTGTCATCTTCTTCGTTAAATTTCTGTCTTCCTGTTTTCTCTTCGCCGCGCCACCTATTGGCCATTTGCGATCACGTGATTAGGCGCTTCCATAGATGGTCCACTCGCTCTAGGAGCCGACGGGGCGCAGTGCTTCCGAGGTGGTTGGACGGCGTGTTTTACGAAGTAGCACGCTCAGTATCGCGTTTGTGTGCGTGTGTCTGTATGCGTGTGCGCGTGCGTGTCTGTGCCTCTATCTGAGCGTATGTCTGCATGCATGTGCGTGTCTCTGTGCGCGCGCGTGTGTGTGTCTGTGCGCGCGCCTGTCTGTGTGCGCGCATGTGCGCTGCACGCGCGCGTGTCTGTGTGCGTGCGCGTGTCTGCGTGTGTATCTGTGCGCGCGCGTGTCTTTGTGCACCACGTGTGTCTGTGTATGCGTGTCTGTTAGTGCGTGTCTGCGTGCGCGCGCGTCTTTGTGCACCGCTTGTGTCAGTGTGCGTGCGTGTGCGTGTCTCTGTGCGTCGTGTGTCTGCGTTTGTGTGAGTGTGACAGCTATAAATGGTTGGTTGGTTGGTTTATGGGGTTTAACGTCCCAAAGCAACTAAGGCTACGAGAGACGCCGTAGTGGAGGGCTCCGGAAATTTCGACCACCTGGGGTTCTTTAACGTGCACTGACATCGCACAGTGCACGGGCCGATGTCTTCGGGGACGTTGCTTTACGAGATTTTTATTCCCTGCTTGTCATCGATATTGGCTAATGAGGCTTAAATAAAAAATAATAAATTGCGGTGTTTAACGTCCCGAAGTGACACGTTAGCTATGAGGGGTGCCGAAGTGGAGCTCAGGGGGAGAATTTATGCCACCTGGAGTTATTTAACGCGTACTTACATCGCACTGCGCACGGGAGTTTTTGATTTCGCCTCCATCGAAATACAGCCACAGCGCGTCCGAATGCTATGTGGCTATGCTATCTGGCCGCACAGTTAGAGCGCAGGCCCCCTCGTCGACCTTGGGGTCGCCCAACTACCTCCCACAAGCCTCCGACCGGCGACTGACCACACGGAGGGAAGAACAGGCGGCAGGAAACAGTATTTTATTTTAGTCAAATGTTTAGGGGAAGCCCCCAAGGTGGAGTAAATTTGTAATAAGGGAGTAATTACTCATTGGCATCCACCCAAGCGCAGCCATACGGCTACAAAGGAAAGCTATACAGCTTTCTGAGAAACTTCGTAGTTAAAGAAAAATTCGTCCTGGTCCGGGGTTCGAACCCGGGACCACCGCTTCACCGGAGCAGTCGGTCTACCATCTGAGCTAACCGGGACGGCAAGCTTATGGTAGGGCGAGAGCGAATTGATCAATAACTCGAAGTGGGAACAGTGTTAGTCAAATGTTTAGGGGAAGCCCCCAAGGTGGAGTAAATTTGTAATAAGGGAGTAATTACTCATTTGCATCCACCCAAGCGCAGCCATACGGCTGCGCTGTACGCTGTTCCCACTTCGAGTTATTGATCAATTCGCTCTTACCCTACCATAAGCTTGCCGTCCCGGTTAGCGCAGTTGATAGAGCGACTGCTGCGGTGAAGCGGTGGTCCTGGGTTCGAAACCCGGACCAGGACGAATTTTTCTTTAACTACGAAGTTTCTGAGAAAGCTGTATAGCTTTCCTTTGTAGCCGTATGGCTGCGCTTGGGTGGATGCCAATGAGTAATTACTCCCTTATTATAAGTATTTTATTTTTTATTTATTTATTTTTACAATACTGCAGGCCGTTAAGGCCCAAGCAGGAGAAAGCGTAAGAGAAAGCATAAAGGGAATGTTTTTTACGCATCAGACTTCCAAGTGAACCGATTTACTAAACGTTTTGCTATATCCTGCTCGTATGTACGCAGCCTGCCGGCTTTAAAGTTTTCTGGGTCCCGAAAACATTCATTTGCGAACCTCTCACGGAAGCGAAGGACAAGCCTGCTTCTTGCGTTGTTAGCTCACATCCGTGTGCTCAAGAATACGACAGGCTGCGCAGCTGTCGCGTGACGCTTTCAAGGTTTTCGAAACCCTCACCTCATATAAGCTCTCAATCATGAATACTTTCATTGATTAATTTTTGCGCGAAACCGATGAACAAGGCGGCCGCAAGGGAGACTTTC
Organism: Amblyomma mixtum; assembly: GCF_055824585.1. Lineage (NCBI taxonomy): Eukaryota > Metazoa > Arthropoda > Arachnida > Ixodida > Ixodidae > Amblyomma > Amblyomma mixtum. Next base: position 135,614,003 of record NC_143012.1, on the reverse strand, counting down.
TTCGCCTAGCAGACGACGCGCTCGCCGCGCTGGACCACCTCTGGCAACAGCACCCCAATGTTGCCCACGCGCCGCCCGCTGGTTGCGGTACTTTCAGACTTTACGGAAAACTGCTTTGCAACGCCATCTACAGGCGGCATCTGGCATCAAGACAGCCAGTCCGTGACCTTTATTGTCAGCAGGCATGTCGCTTGGCTCGTTTAAATGTTTCGGGCTTTATCTCCCCAAATTGCCGCAGTTTTCCGTTGCTCCGGCTCCCGCCGCGTGGAGTATACCACTTTTGTCCACGATAGTACATAATATCCGCCATGCTGCAGAATCCACTTGCACAAACATTATTGTCGTACCTCTCATGCCTTTTCTAAGACAAATCTGTATTGAATCAGGTGAAACGCATGGTATTTTATGGAATAAGGAAAAAGCGGAGCAACTTCCCAAAGTTGCCAATCTGCGACGTACCAAACATGAGCAAATTATTCACCCAAACTTTGTTTTAAGCACCTAGTTTTGGCACAAGAAACTTTAGAGGGCCCAGAGAGAGTAGACAGTTTTTTGTGCAACAAATTTCTCCCAGTTTTTCGCACCGTATTTGCCAGAAAGTGAGAATCGAGGAGTTATAGAACGAAGGGTTGAAGCCGCACATTCTCTCGAGCTTTTTCTTCGCACAGTGTCCTCATTCGCGTCAAACATTTTATATGTCTTCATCAAAACCTCCATTCCGTAACCAGTATATGTCATGCAAATGCTACGTCGCTACTCTATCGTGTATGGAGCACGTGTGTGCGTAGCGTGAGAACGCGAGCTTGCTATACCCACCGGAAGCCCGCTCGGGGGCTTTCTGACGGCCCAGCTCCCACGGTCAGTCTGCTCTACGAAACCCGCCAATAAAAGAAATGTGTTCCATTCCATGCGCTACTTGGCTCATTCTTTACCTTTGCACGACATACAATGAAACAGCTATTTCGCGACATTTCACGTTAAAGTTTTAGAGGTGGCGGAGGACATTCGAGATGAGGCGCCTAAAACACCGACAGCAATCTCGAACCCCGCCGAAATTGCTGCACGCTGTTACAACAATTCCGAAGAAATCTGGTGCCGTATTGCGTAGCAAAAGGGCAAAGACCTGCTCCAGCGGCGATAAGAAAGAAAAGTGGAAAAACAATCATTACGAACCTTTACGGCAATATTGTCCCTGATCTGAGCATCAGCACTGTCCAACCCCTTTGATTTGTTCATGGTACTCTCATAATAAAGAAATGCTCCTTAATATTATTATACTGAAATCGAGAGTGAAAATCATTACCAGTCACTGCAATTAAATTCAGCATGCTCTGCAGCGCATCCTTTTTTTTTCGTGTACTTGGTCATCTGAGAGGTGAACGAAATGTGTTCCAAGCATTCGGTTTGAAATTATTCGTGCATTATCTTCATTTTTTTGGATTTGGTTTCGACCATAACATTTCTGAATCGTACACGCCTAGTCTTCAGTTGGAACGAAAAAGATTGTAGTCGCCTTTCGAGAACCGCGCAGTGAACAAGCCGGCTCGCCACCTAAGAGAGGTATAGGCATGACCTGTATGAGGTCAGCTCTCTTGAAGTCATGCCAGCAGAAAGCTGCAGGTAGTTTTCAGGGCCAAGTGGATAAGCTGCTGCAGTCAGGCTTTCCGCCACCCGTTCTTCAAGCAGTGGTGGAATCTCTGTTGTGGAAACTGCGGAACAAGGTGCGTGGACAAGAGGAGGCGATCCCTCTGGACAAAAGGCCGCTTGAAGTTGTGCCCTATGTGCACATGATGGCCCATGACCTCAAGAGGGTGGCAAGTAGGCAAGGCATTCAAATTGTTTTTTCAGCTCCTTGCAAGCTATCGCAGCTCTGCGGGCGCGTGGCGGAAGGTAGGCGCAGGGTCGCGTGCACGACGAAGCATGAACACAGATATGTCAACTGTGCCACTGATGTGGTATACCAGTTCCCGTTGCGATGCGGCAGAGTATACATACGTTGGCCAGACGGGTCAATATCTCAACGATAGGCTGCGACAGCACTTCCGCTCCTTGAAACCCGATAATGGCGCTAATCTGCCGAGACACTGCAGGAATGCGATGGCTGCTACCCACAGTTGAACAAAGCCACCATCATCGGAAGGGGCAGGTCGAGGCTTGAAAGGGAGATTTTAGAAGCGGCACACATGCGCAAACTTGGGCTTGATATGTGTGTGAGCGAGCCTTCCGTGGCGCTTTTAGATAAAGAGACCCGGTTTCTGTTAAACCATTGACGGGCATTTCATTGTTTTTTTGTTCGTTTTTTGTTCGTTTCGATGTATTTCATTAACTATCTCGTGTGTTCCCCGTGTCACTATCTCAGTTCTCGTACGCTATGCGCAGATGCAACTTTTGCTGCAACATGTCTTTTTTCAATAAACTTCAGTTGCTAGTTACCGCTCGTCCTATCCTCTTCTCGTTCTTCAATCCTGTCAAGTTCGCGGTTATTCCTCCTCTCCAACTTATCCTGAAGACTTAAAAATTTCCTCGCCGCAACCGCTGGCTCATTCACGCTGAAACGGCGCACAGAACTTCGGTATTGCGGCAACTTTTTGTTGTAGTAAGTTTGTCAACAGTACTTGCCTGGTTCAGCCGTGCATGATGCAAACACGTAATCGTCTGCCCAGAAACCGACGAACCGAAAGCCGCCAACTCTGGGTTTTCGCGAAAGGGAGTATGTCGCGCCATCTGTTGTGTGCACAGGAAAGCGCCACGACGCGAAGGGCGCCGAGGTCAGCATTACAAGCTGCGCAGGTCCTTTGAGGCGCCACTGTCACCCTTTGTGGCAATCTGGCGCTGGCGGCTTTCAGTTCGTCGATCCCGGCGCAGTCGATTACAGAGTTACATCATTCGTGACTGAATCAAGTAGTAAAAAGGAATGAAAAACTCGCTATCAGACAAAAGTTACCACAATACGCAAGCTCTGTGCTCAGTTTTACCGCAAACGAGCCAGCAGTTGAGGCGATAAAATTTTTTGAAATCTTCAGGATAAAGGTGCACAATACTTTATATTACATGTTTGTTTGCTGCATGTTTTTGAATCCCGTAGTCATATAATGAGAACGATGTTGGATTTCTTAAACAAGTGTGCAGTGTGGAAATGACATGGTACTTTGCAGCCCAGGCCGAAGTTTGGTCATTTTTCATCAATATTGCCACGCGACTGACCCGCCACACCTCCGCGCTGGGCCGCGAGGATCACAAAGCGGACACAGTAGCGTGAGGAGCGCTCGGGCGGTGGTGGAGTCTTCTGAGATTAAAACTCTAAGCTCCGCTTCTACGCCTGTGGTGGCCCTCCTTCCGCGTCGTGGCAATATAAACAAACTCGCTGTTCTTATTCAATACATGAGAGCATTCGGATTTCATAATGTACTTTCCACCACAATTACATTGTATTTATTCGAACTAGGCCGATAGTATTGTAGAAAACGCGATATATGAAGTCCCCGGTGCCGGTGGCAAAATGCTACCCAGGTTGGCCTGCCCTAGACGGGCGGTCGCATATGCCCGTCTTCCTTCGCACGGAGGATATTTGGCGATATATGAAACTCTCAGCTCGGATAATATTCGAGGATTTTTTTTTTTCGTTGCATTAATAAAATATGACGATGACGCATCAAAGCGCAAGAAAGTACCCCGCGGGTGGCACGCCACGAAATGCCAACAGCAGACGGCACTGTAGGCGTTGCTATCCGTACCCGATGCCGATAAGAGAACTCACTAGAACCTGGCTATCTTGTACACTGTACACTGGCTGTCAATATTCACCTGCTCTTCTCTTCGTGTGGTGCTTTGGGCACGTTCCGCGGCGGTGCGAGTTTTCACACGCGATTTTCCACCGACGTTATGCCACCAAGCAGATGATGTCATTATCGTGCTGCCTTCAACCGAAAAGTTGTGTTTGCTGCAGAGCAGTCTTCAAACCTGCAGGGCGGTCGGAACTTCGGTGTAGACGAAAGGAGAATCGCCGTTGGAGGGGACAGCATGAGGAAATTTTTGTTTGCGCCGCAAAGAGGAGGGCCTTCATCGGGCCGCTATCTCGAAGTGGAATCCGCACCGGCACGAAATCGTGGAGGTCGGCGCCGCCTGCAGTGACCACGGAAATGCTAGCAGCCAAAGCGAGAGAGCTAGCAAGAGAGTGAGGCATTCCACCTGACCAGTAAAGCGCGCGAGCTAACTCCAACAGCCCGCAGCAAGTGCGCACCGCTAGTTGTAGCAAGCTGGTCACTGCAGCCTGGGATGGCATCCCGGAAAACTTGGTTGCGCGCTCATTACGAAAGTGCGCTATTTCCAGTGCACTATAGATGGTGTACAATAGAGCACAAGGAATACGAGGGACGGAAAAGAAACGACGCAGACAAGCACTATAGCGCTTGTCTGCGTCGTTTCCTTACCGTCCCCCGTGTTCCTTGTGCGCTTTTGTTACACCATGAACGTTATCCAACTTGCCCAACTTTCGGCTTTGGTTAGTACTATAGATGGCGCAGAAGATTTTGCACTGCACGAAGAGAATAATGATAAAGAGATCAGCGATTACTAGGACGAGTGAGCGGCAGCAGATTCGTGGAAATAAATGCCGTTCGTGCTAAGATGAAGTTTATACTACAAGATCAGTTGACTAGGGAGTTGTGTGAAGCCTATCACATTCACAAGAACAGCGACACGTGCGTTAGCACACCTTCTGTAACCATCCATGAGTGTGAGATTTTTTATCTGGATTGCTAACTTTCTTTTGTGTTCTTTTTTGCGGGAAGCGCAGGCGCTTCGGGTTGTCCTGTGAGGGTATATAACCGGTGTGTTTCTTCAAATAAACTTTCAGTCGTTAGTAGCGCTTGTCCCTGTCCTTCCTTCTCTGTCTTTGTTCCTCGTCGCGGCGCTGGTGAAGTTGTGAAGATGTACCAACTAGCTCAGATCACGGTTTCTCTACCGGCAAAAAAAACAACGTGAAGTCTGACACTGCTTCCTTAATATCGCCCTGCGTTGTGAGCCGGTAGAAGCTTTCGCGCAGGACCTGCGACGCGAACGCCGCCTACTCTGAAGACAGTGTTCGGCGCCGTCACTGCGACGGCACCTTGCCCTACTGCTTGACCTCATGCGATCGGTCACTCGTAGATACCGGAGGAGACGATAGCATACGCGTGCGGGGTGCACGCGCGCCGATACCGGGTCTGCCTTCTGTCGACGCGAGATAACCTCTGCCTCCTCTTTTGTCTTGCGAACAATCGGCACTGAGTGGCCGGTGTTTTCACAAAGAGCACCTTTTCCCCTTTTAAAGCATTATTATTGACTGCTTTCTCTGGAAAGAGTACGACTATTATGAACCCGTTCACAGTCTTCTAAAACGTGCTGCGCATGTATTTCGCGCTTCAAAATTTTAGACTTTGATCTTTACGCAAGCGTACGACGCTAGCAGAGTTTCTGCGATATTGCCGCTGAGAGCCGACGCTTTATTTTTCTGTTTTTTTTTTCTGTCGTGAATCTTATTTTTACAAGTGCAAAAGTAATAGTAGGAAAATTTTCTACGTATAAAAATGTTGTACTCATTCCAAACTGATTTCCCTCCTGCCCGTTATTCTGCCAACTCTTGTAAGGGGTCGAGAGCCTTGTGCAGCGGTTCTTCGCAGCTTCTGACACTGTGTATGTGTTGCGGCGGCCGTTCTGCAGAAAATCCGGCGTCATCGTCGGCGTTGTGAACGAGAAATCCTCGCAGAAGCGACCTAGGCGGGTCACCTATAGGTCATGTGACCCTGTGGCGCCATCATAACCTATCCACCGTTGCAGGTGACAGTTAAATTATTCACAGGTCGCGAGCCCGAGCAGCCTGGATTGCACAAGCTCCACCGGTAACAGTACCTGCCTTCGGGTCCATGGTGTAAAGTGGAGAATGAGGAACTCGGCATATGTAGGCATTAACACATTAATGCTATTGTGTAATGCGCTCGTGGCGGAGCTTAAGTCTCCCCTTCAATGTTTAGTCCTTTCTCCTTCCTTTCAACGGAAAAAAAGTAAACTTGACTTGGCTTGACCTAAACTTGACTTCTTTACGCTTACGATATAAGTCAAATGCACTGCTGTCTCTCCAGCACCTTCCGAAAATTAAGAAGTGTAAACATGAGATTTAGCTCGCAATTTGCTACCGACGCTACGTTATAAATCGGGTACCGAAGGGCCTAAAACGCCTAAGCGCAAAAGACACGAAAATTACAGCCGCTGAGTAAAAAAAAAAAATTTCTAACAGAGAAGCGCAAGCACGCTTGCTTGACATTGTTTCAACCTCTCCAATTTCGAGTAACTTCGCAAAGGATCCTACATATAGAATCTGTATAAATGATGTCGAACGTTACTGAGCACGGTGGAGCAGAATCTTCTTTTAATAAGCTACCCTCATCGGAATATTGCTCAAACAGCACTGAACTCGGTTTCAATAGCTTTCCTGAGAAAAAGGTAGAACATTTTACTATTGATTATATTGTTTTTGCTCTTTCAGACAGTGAAATGAGATATAATAGGCACGCCCTTTGTGACAAGCGGTGTGCAAAGTCGGTAAGCCGCTTGAATTCCCTCCTTTGTGCGTTATTTGCTCGCTAAAAAGGAACCCATGCGCTTCACGCAGCACCTCACGAAGCGCATCACCAACAGCGGCGTGGCCAATATGCACTCGGTAATCGGCGATTCTTAATCGATTGGCACTAAACACGCTGTAGCTCGTTCAGTGCACGGAGATCACTGCCGTGTTCACACATTATTCTTGTAGACTGCGCAGATTTATTGCTCTCAGGCTATTCCGCCACAGAAACAGCGTAAAAGGATGCAGCCACCGAAGCTGCTACATTTATGCCTGGTAACATTGTTATTCAAAATATCTGCCCCTTTACTCTGGTCCAAGTGTCCGCCCACTGTGAGACTCCTTTTTATTTTCATCTATTTCAGCCGCCGCGGTGGCTCAGTGGTTATGGTGCTCGGCTGCTGACCCGAAAGACGCGGGTTCGATCCCGGCCGCGGCGGTCGAATTTCGTTGGAGGAGAAATTCTAGAGGCCCGTGTGCTGTGCGATGTCAGTGCACGTTAAAGAACCCCAGGTGGTCGAAATTTCCGGAGCCCTCCACTACGGCGTCTCTCATAGCCTGAGTCGCTTTGGGACGTTAAACCCCATAAAAACCAAACCAAAATCATCTATTTCATGTATTCACGAAGGATGTGAGAGAACAAGTGCATTTCAGCAGCTTGGCAAGGCTCGCCCGGTGCCATGCTTTTCCTTAGATATACAAAGACGCTAACACTCCTTAGCTTGGGCAGCGCGAGCATGCTCTTACGATGTGTGAAGTGACGCAAGCGCAGATGGGCAGCGTCGTGAGTTCCCCGCAAACGCGCATGGCGCTGCACCTTGGTAATGTACCCCTGGTCGTGAGGCGCAGCGGAAAGCTACTCCGACTATGAAACCGAAGACCTCAGACTGGAATCATAGCCGGCTGGTTATTGTTTTACAGCTCCATGCAGCGTTTGGTCAAACTCTGTCGAAGGAAGTGCAACGCCGCATGTAATATGCAGAAATACTTAAGAGAGAACTCTGCGCAAACGGAGGCAGTGGGGAGACGCAAAGGACACGCACAGTAACCCCTGAATTGCAGCAACATGATCATGCTTGATTTCTCGTCAGCGATGATTACTGAGCTATATTCCTTAAGGCAACAGGCTTGCTTTCGGCCTTTTGACCCGATTCAGCCCGATCCCCAGTGCATTGCAAGTTTTACTAGCCATAACACTTTCGCTTGCTGCAATGCCCGGGATATAGGCACGTTCGTTGACTCGAATTCCAGCTCGAATATCAAAATATAAAGAGACGATTGCTCCTTCACACACACTGTGCGTTTTGTACGAATTTGCTTTCTTGTAATAACAGAGTTTGGTCAAGTAGACCCCGCCTCCAAAGCTAACTGTGCTCTGCTTTAGCAGCAGGTCAGCAAGAGCCCACCAAGAAATAATGATATCGTGGCATTTTTTTTTTCAGACTGACCTTTCATCATAGCTTGACGTTATTTATTTGAAGAGTCAAATCTACGCGGACTAGAATAAAAACAATTTGTGAATGCCATCGTCGGGAAACGGTGCAAGCATGAAACGCTTCGCAGCTGGGCCGGTGTGCCACATTTCCGGACAGCTCATAGATGCTACCAGCCACAGTCTTTCTTTGAACCTCTTTCGGCCAGGCGTTTAAGGCGGCTTCGGGCCCGACTTTTCTTCTTGGGCCGCCTAGGGCCGCCTTTTCGCATGCCGGCGCATAATGATACGGCGTCCGCCGAGCGCCTTTGTGCTCCGGCATCGAGCCCGCGTTGCCTCCTCGCTCTGAACAGGCTTGCTGGCCCTGCAGTCGCCCAGCCCCATCCGACAACTCCTGCCGCCTAAAGCATCGGAGTGCCAAGCGATCATGCAGCGCGTGCAGCTTGGGACGAGACGAAGGGCGGCCCATGAAGATGACATGCATCTTAAAGCAGCGCGAAACACAGGACGTAGTGGAAGAAACAAGAGGCCTGCCGAGCGAACCTGCAGAGAGTTAGTTGAGGCGTTTCTGATAAGCGAGGAGTCAAAAACATGTGTCGCCTCGTCTTCTATTAATCTCGTGGAAAAAGAGATTCGCGCTCTCGAGGAATGTGTGGCGACAGGGTGATGGCAGGTCCTTGTCATGTGCCAAGATTGCTGAATGGCTTTGTTGAGATGAGGTGTTTAGCCTTTCGCTGCATGCGCGTACGGGCTTTTTAGGGGCTATCGTGATGTGTCTGTGTTTTATCGTTGTGTTTGGTGCTTATCTATCTAACCCTTCTAGGAATAAATTTCAGTTGTTAGAATTGCACTCGTGTCGTCTCTTGTTTCTTCCACTACGACCTGTGTTTCGCGCTGCTTTAAGATGAATCCGTTCCAACTTGCCCAGTTTTCTGTTCACGATGACATGCATCTACTTATCGCTTCCCGTTTAGTGCCACTGCGTTAGGGGCCCCCATCTGTTGTCTCACGCAGTCGGTACCAGCACAGTTAAAACAATACAGCCTGTCAATACTGAGGTTCTTGTTGGTGCGGCTCATATGCCGAAATGCTAGCTTAAGGAGCTGTCGGTACCCTGCACTACCTATGATCCGCAACAGTATTAGGAGCGCCAACCACTACTAGACGCTTTGTGAAATAGCCTCTGCACACAGAGTGAAATATTTTACGTAAGCGTGTTAAATAGCCACCATGCAGAAAGATAATAAAATAACAACCGAGCCCAGGTGATCTCAGGCGCCAGTCATCCGCGCCGCCAGTTCTGCGCTAGCGGAGGTTGAATCTAGCTCCTAACACATTTCTTAGCTTTCTTTTTCACGAAAGCTCAACGGGCAGAAATACGTTCTAGTTTCGGGTCCAGATTCAGTGTCAATTTCGCCACGAATTCGGAAAGATGTTGGAATGAAATTGTCGACAGCCATGGCTTAAGGGCTAGGGTTGGAAGGATTTCGCACCTAATATAGTTATAACTGCTTACGGGGAAAGGCACAGGTCTGCAAACTGTCTCAGAGCGGTATCTGGACGCCCCAAACTGCGTCTTTGGGGTGGGAAGAGATGGAGCAGGGGGTGAATGGAGAGACGTCGTTGTAGCGCGCTCTTTTAGACCACTCGGCATTAGTTAGATGCGCAGATTTCATGCAAAACACGGATGCCTTCTGCATTTCGCAGCAGCTGGGATTCGCTCCCGCGATAGCGTGCTCCCGAGCCCAATGTTGCATCCACTGAGCCACGCGACAACTGCTCACCGGTACAGGAACGCTTGAGTTACCATTAGCTTCTTGTTACCTCCAGTACTAAAATGAGGTGATTCGTTCCATGGGCACGCTGAACTTGAACCGCCACACAAACACGCTGCTGGAAACCGCAAGTGGTTGAGGAAAGCCCGCGGCGTCGCACATTTGCGCCAGATAAAAGATGCTTCCTTGGATCCGCTCCGGCCAAATTATCAGGTGTTGAAGCAAAATATTAAGAGGTGCCCAACCTGCGGGACTCTAGCATTCAAAGTCCTGCATGGCTCGATCCCACTCCATTGCCATATGAAGCGAATAGTTACGACCCCGAGCAAGCAGATATTGTCTCGCGAAGCGATGGCTGAGGAGAGCCGACGGCACCGACTTGAAGGGTACGCAGAACAGTGGTCTTATCCTAGCCCCGACTGCCTACTGCTTGGGGACCGCCCATGTTGCATGGCTGCTGTGAAGGATGACTCTCGTGCAGTTATCAAGGGTAGAAACCTCGAGCAGTTCTCTGGACCCCTGAAACAGACTCCGATACTAACTCCAGTAGGCCTGCATCGACAGACGTTTTAACGATACTCCACTGAAAACTGAGTTTTTGTAGGCTAGAAGAGGGTTTTAAAAAATCTACCAAATGCAGGCATCGCCCCCACCGGCCTTTCTCGCAAATAACTGACGCGACACAAAAAGTTTTTTTATGCGTGCATCTCTGAGGTATAGGCTAGGCCACGCAGTTATTTTCGGTCTCGACCTCGCGAGTCTCAGTGGAGTGGCAGGGACAAAAATTACCGGAGCCACTTAAGTGTGACTAATAGAAAAGCATTTATTTAAATTTCCTTCTTATTCCAATTCTATTCGAGTCGTATTCGTTTTTTTTTTTTTTGTAGTGGTGCAGTTGTGAGTTCCAGTACTAACTGTTACTGGTTTCGTGCTTTCCAGTCTTTGATGACATTACATCGTTTCGACCAATCCCTCGTTTTGAACGCCACTTTTGGGACCAAGTTTCTGGCGACGCCGGGCTCCCTCTGAACTTATACGTCTAATTCTTTTGCATTAAAAATCATCCGTTTATAAAACCAATTCCCTCGGCAGTAAATGCCTCTTATGCCACCGGGCAAACATCGACACAGTCAGAGGTAGCCAGAGGGTCAATTTTTACTAACACCAAAAATTCGCTGAAGTTGTCCTCAGTCACTCTGTGATGGCAGCCGCCACGCAGGTCCGCTGTGCCGTGGTGCTGGCGGCCGATTGCAGTAAGCGCTGTGGTTCAAAGCATCGTACCTATTTCCTACGCATCGGCGCTTCATGAATGTTCGATGCGAATCGAACGTACGCAAATGTAGTGGAGCATCGTGAGACTCACCTTTGTCCAGCCAGAGGGAAATTCCCCGCCAGTAGAACTGCGCCAGTAGCGCCCACAGGGCCGCTGCCAGCGCCGACGCCGTCCTCATGGTTCTGTCCGGCGCGGCCACTGCGTGCGCCTCTTATCCGCGCAGATAGCCGTGAGCTCCGATTAGCGGCGCGTGCCGCACGGCTCTGTGTTGTGCGCGCCGGTGAGCAGACGGAGCAGCGCCCCTTCTTCCTCTCCCCTCCAGGCACGGGGCCTGCATTGCGGACGCTTGGCGTCGGAACGGTGTGCGGCCGCAGAGGACCCGGCTCTTATAGGCGGAGATACGAAAGAAGCCCGAAGTCACTGAAGTCATGGAGAGCCGAGGAGAATGCAACATCTTTTCGTGCGCGTTCGTGGTGATCAGTGCGGGAAATCAGTTGCGTAATCTATCAGGAAGAAGGTAGCTTCTCACAAAGAAAAGCAACTGCATGCCACCGGTGGGACCCGAGTCCACGACATCCGCCTGCCGCGTGCAGTGTGCTCTTTTAAGTGAGCTGCAGGGGCTTTCAGGTGTGCTACGTGTAACTTAACCTCCATAGTGGTCGCTAGCGCCACAGAAGCTCATCAGGTATAGGACTGGATGCGACATGCGTGGTTCGGGGGTTGATTCCTACAGCGGTTGTCTTTTTCTCTTGTTACTGAGCGCCTCTCTGCTACCTTATTTATTACACAATCTGTAAATAACCGACGCTAATCAGTACGAATATTAAAGCTATGTTATATTCCGATCTGCTCCGGTCGGCCTGTTTCGTATGGGTGTTCTTGAACCCTTAATGCCTGCTTATCCTGAATGCCAGTTTTGTCGCCTGTTCTACACCGCAAGGCAGTGAAAACACAGCTGCAGAACCAATCATATTTACCGCTATCATTCCAGCGGTGCGCTTCGCAACAAAGAACCCGATCAGCATCGGAATCCCTCCTGGGCTCATGTTTGGCAACGCAATTGAGGCTGACCCTCAAAGAGTGCTTTCTCAGCTTCGGCTCAGTAAACGAAACGCGCCTCGTTGGCAGACGGTGCACATAGCCGCCGTGTTTCATCGCGCTTCAGAGAAAGCGTTGAAATTGAGCGGTTGAGGCCACCAGAATTGCCAATTCGCCCGCAGGGGCGCTTAAAGAGAGTTACATAGAGCGCGGTGCAGCTGTGATACGTGGGGCGTACACTGCCTATAATATCTGACACGAACGCCAATTGAGGCGGGTCATATAAAAAAAAACACGCTGACTTAACATTTCAATTCGTTGTTTTTTCCTTCGCCTTTCGTTAGAGAGCAAAGCCGATATTTCACTTCAGATGGGCACTGAAATGCGATAGCATGGTGAAACAGCTGATTTAAATCGCCACCGAAGAGAAACACCGCTAAGCGACGAGCTTATTTCCTTTTGCGCGATCCTTCCCGCAGTGGTTTGTAGAGCGTGGCGGCGAACTGTGTCCACAGGTGTTCAGAACCAAATAAAAGCGGCCCGTGTTTGCTGCAGGGAAATGCGTGACGACTGAACAAATACCGGCAGCACTGCTTACAACTGCGCGCACGCGGAGATCTGAAAGTAGACAGTCAGTGAGATCCAAAATTTTTAACAGTTGATCACGCGCTGCTACGAAGTGTTTCTTGTGACGCTGCAGTCACCTATCGTAGCCATTGGAGGCAGTTGATTCTCTCTATTTTTTCAATTTCGCCTTTCCTGGGCACAATACTTGGCATCGCCATATTAACACGATCTTAGCATCTGGAAATCGCGCACTCGTCCTTCTTAGGCGTAATATCAAACACGCGCCTTCACACTAAAAAAACTTGGTTACATCACGCTAACCGCCCGAAAGTTGAGTATGCATCTGCCATATGGAACCCTCAACAAGCGTACATCATAAACAACACTGAATCCCTGCAAAACCGTGCCATTCGCTTCATCTTTTCAGATTATTCACGCTTCATTAGTGTCACAGCATTACAACAACGTGTCGAGTTGAAACCACTATCATGTCGACGCCATTTCGCTCGCTTAACCTTACTTCACAAACTGTACCAGCATCCAACCCTCCACGACGACTTCTTTTTGCCACACCCTGGAGTCTTTCCTTGCCGCGACCACGAAAACAAAATAAAACGCATAATATGCCGTTCATCGCTTTACGCGAAATCATTCATTCCTCGCACTGTAATAGACTGGAATAACTTGCCATCACACATAGGTACTGAGGTTAACTTACAATCGTTTCAGCATTCGTTAAAGCAAACCATGGACTAACAGATTTTGTATTTTTGTTGTATTATGTGCATTTACTCAGCATTTTATTCTGCGTTCTTTGTTGTGTTATTTGTGTACAATTACTAGCTTTATTTCACACTTCGTTATTACATGTTTTTTTTTCAAGTGCCTGTGCCGTATTTTCATGCTTGTATCTCCCCCTATGTATTACCATCGCACAAGGGCCCTAGGGGTATTGTAAATAAATAAATAAATTCTCTCACTGGCATAACTGAAAATTTGCTCTGCACCAATGCAGAGCAACAGGGAACATGAGCCCTGTTCCAACAGAGCGACAATAGGCCAGAACACAAAGCGTTCCGCATGCTGCCGATCATCTCTGTAAAAATACAAGTGACAAGTGTTGTGTTCACGCGGTCAGATTTATACTTATAAAATGGTTTACTTTATATTTTATTTATTTAATACTGCAGAGTCGCTCGACTCCAAGCAGACATGAGCACGGGCATGAGCACAGATACAAATAAAAAACAAGATATGCACGAACTTCATGCAAGAGCAAACGATGATGCGAAAAAAGAAACCAAAAAGACAAGGGTTTCACTTAGAAAAGGCTCTCAAATTATCAACAAACGTTTCTACATTTGGGCTGTTCACTACACACTTCGGCAATTCATTCCACTCTGCAATTGATTTGAAAAAAAAAAAATGAGTGTTTAACTGTGTTAGAGTATGCACGAAATTCTTGCAGCATTTTTCCATGGTTATAACACGTACTTGCGCGTGAAACAGGAGTAATATAATCATGGGTGTTTATTCTAAACACATTATTATATATTAGGTACAAAAATTTCAGTCATGCTTCAGTGCGCCTTGTCTGAAGAGATTCTAGGCCAATAGAATTGATCATAGCTGATACACTATTTGTTCGTTTGTATCGATTGCAAATGAAACGGGCCGCTGTCCTCCGCACTCTTTCTAATTTGGAGATATTCTTGGCCGTAAATGGGTCCCATAAACAACAAACATATTCTAGACGAGGCCGCACCAAATCCAGTTTGACATGTTTTGGGGCCTTTGACAGTTTACGCCTCAAACACCACAGAGTCTTCAGAGCTTTCCCGCATGTAATAAATATCGATGTGAGCATCCCAGTTTAGGCAATTAGTTATCTGAACTCCAAGGTATTTCACAGACGAGGTTTCTGGAAGTGGTACGCCAGCTATACAATATGGATGTATCAAAACAGTTTTCTTTTTACAAATTCTATGTACTGAACATTTATTAACGTTAAGAAACATACCCCATTGATTACACCAGTTTGAGATCTTCTGCAGGTTATTCTTAAGCTTAATTTGGTCCGGTCTGGAGTTAACTAAGGAATATAAAACGCATTCATCTGCAAATAGTTTAACTCTAACTTCGGAATCAACCACATTAATTGTCATTTACGTAAACTAAATATAGGATAGGCCCCAGAACTGATCCTTGCGGAACACCAGATGAAACTGGAAGTTCATCAGAGTACTCAAGGACATATTGAAATCTGTCTTCTAAGTAGGCTCTAATAAGGTCAATAATATTAGGATTGATTCCGCCAGTGTAAAGCTTTTGTATGAGTTTAGTGTGCGGAACCTTATCAAAGGCTTTGGCGAAGTCAAGAAAAACAGCGTCCATTTGTTGTTTGTTATTAACTGCAATAAAAAAATCATGGCAAGTGGTTATCAGTTGTGAGACCGTAGATAAACCACGCCTAAATCCATGCTGCTCATCACATAAAAAATGGGTCGATTCCAAAAATTCCGTCAGAGCTCGGCAGATCACATGCTCGAACATTTTGCAACTGGTCGAGATCAAAGACATTCGGGCGATAATTAGATACGCGAGATGGGTCACTGCCTTTAAAAACAGGTACGACACGTGCGGTTTTCCATTCTGATGGGACTGCGCACTGAGACAGACAGGCGTTGAAGATAATATGTAAGTAATGTGATAACCATTCTGCGTAACGGCAGAGAAAAGCTGGAGGGATGTTATCAGGCCCACTAGACTTTTTAACGTCAAGTTTCAGAAGAAGATTCAAAATACCTTCGCGGGAGATAGTAACATCTGGCATTAGAGAAATGTAGCCGTCTGGCTTAGAAGGAAAACTCGAGGTTTTATCGGTATACAATGATTGGAAGTACTCATTAAACACACCAGCAGTATCTTTTGACCCTGTGACAGGTGAACCATCAACTATTAATGACACATTGCGTTGTTTGTCGCCATTAATGTATCGCCAGAACTTCTCCGGTGCTTCACTCAGAAAGCGCCCAAGCGTAATATTAAAAAAGGAATCCTTAGCTTGCTTGATCTTGTTTCTTAATAGACTGCCTAGCATCCTCTCATTAGACTCATTCCGATTACGTGAAAGCCGCATTCGCTTTAGCTTATGTTTAGTGTGGATAATGACACCTTTAAGAAAGTCTTCACAAAAGATGACGAGCGTCTCCCACCCTTTAGTATGTCCCTTCCTCCCATGCCTGATGTTTTAATTTCTGAAGAGGGTGTTTTTAATCTGTTGTTAAAACTGGATGTTAAGAAATCACCCGGACCAGATGATATTCCGAATGCGTTTCTTAAACAGTATGCAGAGCGGGGTTCTAAGTATTTCTGCGTCCTATCCACTCGGTCTTTGAAAGAAGGTGTTTTAACGTGTGATTGGAAAACTGCTAGAATTAAGCCCTTGTATAAAAGTGGTGAGAGGACGTGTATAGAAAATTATCGCCCTATCTCATTAACTTCGACAACGTGCAAATTATTGGAACATATCATTCATAAGCATATAACTAATTTCCTCGACGAGCATAATGTACTGGCAGATGTTCAACATGGGTTCAGACGAGGTTATTCAACATGCACTCAGTTGGTCGAGACGATCCATAATTTTGCAACAGCAATCAACGAAGGAAAGCAAACAGATGTTATATTCATGGACATTAGAAAAGCTTTCGATAAGGTTTCGCACAAAAAACTACTTCATAAACTCAGTTTTGTTATAAATAATAAACAGATATTAACATGGATACGATCGTACCTATCTGATCGCCATCAGTTTGTCGAAATACATCAAACCCGCTCCAATCACGTTCCTGTCGACTCTGGCATTCCCCAGGGATCCGTCCTTGGCCCCCTACTGTTTTTAATATTTATTAATGATATTGTTAATGATCTGTCAGTAAGTATTAAGTTGTATGCGGACTACTGCGTGCTGTATGAGAAAATTAGTTCGACTGGCGATCAAGTAAGGCTGAATAATGATTTTGCAAAAATAGTTTCTTGGTGTGAGAAGTGGCAAATGTCAATTAATTTTCAAAAAACCGTATTTATGAGAATAACACTTAAAAAGAACCCTCTGCTATATCACTACACTGCTAATAATAATTTTCTTCATGAAGTTACAGAATATAAGTATCTAGGCCTATAGATTTCTGATAACCTGTCTTGGACCAAACATGTCGACTATGTCTCAGCAAAAGCTCTCCAAAAGCTCTTTCTTTTACGACGCTCGCTTAAGTTAGCGACCCCTGCTACACGCCTTCTTGCCTACAACACTATTATTAGACCAATCTTAGAATATGCAGTGATTATCTGGGACCCGTTCACAAAGGCAAACATAAATAAACTTGAAAGAATCCAAAAGAATTCAGTAAGGTTTATTTATAACACTTACGGGCGAGCATCAGTCAGTGATCTCTTCAAAAAAAGCGGCTTACCCTCTATTCCTAACATAAATCGCATATGTCGCTTAAAATTTTTCTTTCAATTAATTCATAATAATTTCAAAGTTGACACCTCTAATATCCTTGCTTATTCTTCGGGGTACCAAACTAGAAATCGCTATTCTCTTACCATAACGCCATTAAATTCTCGAGTTAATTGTTTTAAATATTCTTTTTTTCCAAGGACCATCACTGATTGGAATAACCTTACGGATGATGTTGTCAGGCAGAGATCCTTGCATTTGTTTGAAGAGCATTTGAAATAATTGTTTGTTCATGACCTTGCCGCGGTATTTTCCTTCCTGATTTTTCTATGTGCAATTCTGTTTTGTTCTATGTGCAATTCAATGTGCAATTCTGATTTGTCTATGTGCAATTATGTTTTGTTAGTACGTGTCTGTATTTTTGTATCTTAATACATTGTTTCCCACCTGCTATGATCTTGTGTACAAGATCGCAGTATTCATAAATAAATAAATAAATAAATAAATCCCGCGTAATCCATGGGTTATGTTTTTTTTTCTTAATAACACTAGGAACATACATTGTCAAGCAATCGACGCATATTTTTTTAAACATACACCATAACACATTTACATTCTCCTCAGCCCTAAAGCTGTCAAGGTGGGTCTCTAGAAAATCCAAAATTCCTACATCATCAGCTCTGTTAAAATTTTTCACAACAATGGGACGCTTTTTGCTGTCAACGTAAACTGATAAGGAAAAAAACTGATAAGGTTAAAACTGATAAGGTTAAAAGATTCTTTGCGAAGTCGGGCGAAAACTGTAGAAACAGCTTCATTTCTGTGGCTTCTTCCAGCCTCCCACAACCGAATTAACATTTACCGCATATTCCACTGCATAATAACGGCATACAGTTGAATGCGGAAGGGCTGATTTCCCCGGAGCACGCATCGGGCTAGCGTAAAGCAGAACTACGGCCGGTTTTTTCTCAATGACGCCTGCGCGGCGATCTGGAAAGAGGCCGGTGACAGCAACCCGCTCGGCCCTACCTTGCGTCACCGTGCAGCGCTGGCGACCAGCCCTTGCGGCGCACCCGCCAAGATGCTCCTCAGCAGTGAGACGTGATTCACCTTCGAGGAACCCCGCTGACGCAAGTTGGCGACGAGCGAAGCGCACTCTTTGCGTGCCGCCCCCGGTGCCCTTGGAGGCGTCGCGTTGAGACTTTACATGCGCAGCGTGACGACGCGTGCTGTGCGTACGGAGCTCGCGGCAGGGAGCCAAAGGGCGGGGAGGGAAGCGCCTACGGAAACAGACACCCCTTGCCGACCGGCCTCGACCGGCTGGCTTGCAGAGCGCGCTCCTCCGATGCCTCGGGGGGGGGGAACACGCCGTGCCAATCGGCACAGACAGGGGCTCCCCCCGACTTGTATCCTCGAGAACCAGCATCAAAGTTTTAGTCCGGGCTATGTCATAATTTATTGCGGAAATTTTAATAGCATGACAGAGTAGGACAAGGCAAGTCGCACACGAAAAATGCGGCGACTGTTGGGTCTTGGGAGCCTGAGCGGCTTTAAAATTTTAGCTTTTTTTCTGCCCTCGCAGTCAGCATTGTGCGCAGGTGCTCCTCTGTCCGCTTCTTGACGTTTTTTTTTTGTTGTTGTTCATGTTTCGACTACGAGAGCAACTGAAGTACTTCTGTAATTCATCATCATAACCATTTGCCTTTTAATGTAAAACTCTCAAGAAATAAAATAAAATAAATGTGAGATGAAGCCCGCACCCTACCAGAGGTTATCGCAGGCGAACCAATTGAGGGTGTAGGTCCAAGAGAAAATTTAAGAAAAACCAATTAAAAGAGGGAAAAAAGGCACAACTGATGGCCGGGCCACTCCCGTGTCTCTCGGATTAACCCTTTCCTTTTCCAGCTGCAGCCACCGTATCCCCCGCAAAGTTCTTAATCTCATCTGCCAGCTAACTTTCTGCTGCTCCCGGCTACGCCTTCCTTTTTATTCATTTATTTCATTTATTTACATTTCTGCAGCGCCGTGAAGGCATAATTGCAGGGGGGAATACATACATAAACTATAAATCGTATAGCATGTGCCAACTTTTTGTACAGGATAGGAAAGAATGGATGGCACAGGATGAAAAAGAGCGTCAACAGGGCATTCACATTAGTCAATTAGTCGGGAAAAGACAAGAAGAGGAAAAGCAGGAAAAGAGCAGATGAACATGGGTGTAAATCACAGTTCCGACAACAGTTCTGGGGACTTTTCTTCGGACTGGCATTGAACAATACGATGAGGCAGCTTATTCCATTCATTGATGGCGTGCGGAAAGAAAGAGTGTTTGAACACGTACGGCATTTTATTTCACGTATTTTCCAGTCGTGGTCGCGCCTTCTGGATACAAAATGGGCTTGGGCTTGGGCTTCTCTTGGAATCCACTCTGTTACCCTTAAGTACCAGCGCTTGACTTGCCTTCGCATTACATGCCCTGCCCAAGCCCATTGCTTCTTATTGATTTCATTTAGGATGTCATTAACCCGCGTTTGTTCCTTCACCTACTCTGCCCGCTTGCGGTCTCTTAAGGCTACACCTGTCACTTTTCTTTTTCTTTTCATAGCTCGCTGCGTTGCCCTTAACTTATGCTGAACACTTTTCATTAGCCCCACCGTTTCTGCCCCATAGGTGAGTACCGGTAAGACATAACAACTGTTGCAAATTTTTCTCTTGAGGGATATTGGCAAACTGTCATTCATGATCTGAGAGAACCTGCCATATGCGCTCCACCCCATTCTGATTCTTTTAGTTATTTCCCTCTCATGATCCGGATCAGCGATCACTACCTTCCCAGAGTAGACGCCTCGGTACCTCGGTACCAACTGGGAGCTCATGCTGCCTTGCCAGACTGTTGAATGTTACTTTGGTTTTCTTCTTGTTAATTTTGAGACCCCCCGTTGTTCTCTGCCTGTCTAACTCATTGATCACGCTCTGCAGTTCATCTCCTGAATTACTCAGCAGGGTAATGTCATCAGCGAATCGCAGGTTACTTAGGTATTCTTCATTAACTCTTTTCCCAACTGTTCCCAATCCAGTCCTCGGAATTGTAAAGAAGCGGTGAATACCACTGGCGAGGTCGAGTCTCCCTGCTTGACACCCTTCCTTGTTAACGGTGGCGAACAGCGCGAACGACAGGGACATGGGAGACCGTGATGCCACCAGCACCCTGCACCACGAGCGTCGGCCTGACGCTCACTTGGCAAAGAGCAGAAAAAAAGAAGGGAGACACGGGGCGTGGCGCGAACGGCGCGAGGAGACGAGCTCGGACAACGAACACTGTTATTGCTACAGATGCGTCCGGGGCTGGCCAGAAGGCAGCGGCTGGCATCTTTTCAGAGGCTCTTGGAGTTATTCGGTTCGAGTCCCGGATTACACTCGCATATTTCTAGCGGACTTTATGGCTCTTGGGCTGGCCGCTTAAAAGATTCCCCCCAATGTCTCCCAGGTGATATTCCTGTCAGATTGCCTCTCTGTTTTGTTGGCGAAGGAGTCCAAACGGGACGATCTTTTGAGCCGCTCAGTAACTAACGTCTTTCATTCTTGGATGGGTGAAAGAGGTGCGCTTCGTTTGGATCCCAGGTCACTGCGGTATTTTTCAAAACGATGCCGCAGACTTCTTAACGAAATCAGCTCTCAATGCACCGGTCGCCTCTAGCGTCCCTAATCTCATCCTTTTCAGAATGTCTCGCTTTCAGCGCTTTCAGTATATTACCCCCTGTGCAGCGATCCCTTGCTCTTTACCGTTGACTACCAACATCTCACGTACCCATGGAAGGTTCGTGCACGTAAATCTCGGCAGTGTGAGGTAGCAATGAGTCTCATGCGGTGCAGAATCCCCAGCTTAAATCTTTACTTATGCAGATGCGGGTTCAGACCCGCAAACCTTTGCGCGACTTGTGGAAACGTTGAAACATTGGAGCATTTCCTACACTATTGCCGGAGGTTTCGCATTTCATCAAGTTTGCGATTACCTTCGCAATTACATAATTGCTGCCAGCAGATTCCATTGCTAACGGTATCCGAAATTTCCACATTGCAAAATCTCTCAGCAACTTTTCTTGTCTTCAATTCTCCAAACTTTCCGCCCGTTTATATTTTCCAAAATATTTTTTATTTATGTTTTATTTTTCATTTAATTTCTAATTCTATCTTTAATCCCTCTGAATTCTTACCCAAAATTAAATCAATAGCTTGGGAATCAAAGCCAAGCCATTAGCTTGGCCCCAATTTACCTTCTCTCGGCTCTCCTCACTGAACCCTGGCCCATCCCCCGTCGTGGGTGTGTGCCATTCCATCAAGGCGACAACAACAGCTACGAACAGGCGAGCTCATGGCTGAACGGCCTCTCTGAACCCGGTTGACCAGGCCTGGGGAAGCCGTCTCGGCCCGGTTCAGCGCAACGAGGGGCCTGCTGTCTCCGGCCTCTTGCTGCCTGAGAGATTGGGCGCCGTACTGGCCACAGGCAGGTAGGTGCTGCCCTCCCGGGGTTCCTGCCGGCCCTGCAGACGGTTCATGCCTGCCGTCCCGTGGCCAGGGCCTGCTGCCGTGAGAAGGTGCCTCCCTGGCCGGGTGTCCGGACCTGGGCGGCCCTCTCCTCCCTTTGGTGCGTCGCCGAGGCCACTGCTGCGAGAGCTCCGCGCCCGATTTCCGGCCGCTGGGAGATCAGGCCTGCGGTGGTGCTTGGCCCCGGCGCCTGTCCAGCGACGGACAGCGAATTCCCCCTCCGAGACCACTCCTAGACCATCGGCCGCACAGTCCTCTACCTAGTAGTGACTGGTTCATTTTTAATTAGAACCACTTCTGTTCTTTCTGCTGATGTGCTCGGTCTTGGACAGTTTTCTGGATCCTCCAGGGCCCCACCTCGGAGGACGCTCGAATCTGCTTCGGGAACTTTTCCCCTCACAGAGACACAACAGGAGAAGCGCTGACTCGCAACTGAAAGTTTACGAGTTTTAAAGGGATCGAAGAAACAAAAACGTTTTTTTTTTTTTCGCGCATAGCCAAGCGTCACGCATTGACACGCACTCGGGCACCCACACGTGGGAATGACACAACTCACGAGATATGCCGGCAGAGATACGTGATATCCTTTTCATGAAGCAAAATGGAAGGCTTGTTCGCACATTGGTCGCCAAACTTCGCGATGTCAAAGGCTTCGCGATGCCAATTTCACGAGACACCTCCTCGCGTGCTTTAAACAATACGCGCGTCTTGCAATTTTGGTTAGCAATCGGTCTTCACGCCCTCGACAGTGTTCCACCAGCTCTGACCCATACAAATTTTTCATGCACCTCTCGTGTTCTTGTAAACGCACATACGAGCACCGGCCGGTTTGGCCCCCGTACACCTTGTTGCAAGACAACGGAATGATGTACACAACGCCAACCTTGCACTCGACAAAGTTGTATTTATGCCGTACACAACAACCAGATTTTCTGGCGCTCTCATTCTGCGCTTTTCTTATCGATCGAGCAAACACGCTGCATCTTATTAGGAGCACTGAAAGGGACCTTTTTTCATCAAATCTAGAGTCAACATTCTTAAGCCAGCGCACACAGGACAGGGACAAAGAAGAGAACACCACAAGCGCTGACTCGCAACTAAGCGTCTAACTAAGAAGCTGCATCTGCTGTGGGACAATTTCATACTAAGTAAACAATGATCGGAACGGCCAGGTAACACTTCAACCTCAAGGGGCTGTTACGCAAGACCTTGAGTTAGAAACAGAAGGCCTAGAACTGATCTGCTTTTACCCCGTGCTCTTGTGCACTCTCGTACTGCCTGCACATGAGGAAAACACATATCGATAAGACCGAGCACTGCCTCTCGTTCGGCATCGTTTTATCCCATTTTACACCCGCTACGTTAAAATCCCCCGCGATTATCGAGTTATTTCTTTGCATTCGCAGGTTGTGCAGAAAGCCGTTTAATGCTTCAATGACGTGTGAATTTGCGCCCGGAGGACGATAAACGGCGCCAATTAAAAGTTCATGTGTTTCGTGATGAACTCAGCAAAAAGCGGATTCAATATTACGACGACCTGGCATATATAAGAACTGCGAATAGCAGCTAGAAGTTTTGTATTTGTAATGAAAATAGCTACGCCGTCACCTCGGCTGCTCCGCTCAGATCTGATAACGACATACACAGGAGGCATATCTCCGTACCCAAGATATCGGGATAAAGCAAAATTTCTGCGTCAACTACGACATCACGTTGGTGCTCAAACAAAACGTGCTCCAACTCCTCTACATTGTTAACAAGACTGCGCGCATTTATGTTCAGTATATCAAATTCATTTCCGCGTGTCTGTCAGTCTTGGGTAGACGCAGAAGCACTCTCTCGAGTTATTAGCAAGAGGTGGACCCGGTAACGTTCATTTGCAACACCGTTCCACGCATAAATGACTCCATCTACTTTCAGCTTTTCAAAAACTAAAGCCATTTTTGTTCGTTCTTTCCGCTCTCTGAAGCACTCTTCAAAATTTTTACGTTATTTTTCTGACGATACTTGAGAAATCTACGCGAACGAAAAAATTTGTATCCTTCAACTTCTCCTTACTGAAAGGTTCCATGTATACGAGTCGCTCGTATGGAATTATGTGAATATGGAGTTCCTAAGTTTCCATACCAACTTTCCCTAAAGTCCATCTGACTCGACGTAATCCATATGGAAATATATGGAATTATGGGACTCACTATATGGAAACTTTCAATAGGGCTTGGTCTTACTTAGAACTTATAGCATTTTTACTTTTTCGTTCTAGTTTCCAAAACGCACCATTACAGGCCTGCCGCCGCGGTGGCTCAGCGGTTATGGTGCTCGACTGCTGACCCGAAAGACGTGGGTTCGATCCCGGCCGCGGCGGCTGGAATTTCTTTGGAGGAGAAATTCTAGAGGCCCGTGTACTGTACGATGTCAGTGCACGTTAAAGAACCCCAGGTGGTCGAAATTTCCGGAGCCCTCCACTGCGGCGTCTCTCATAGCCTTAGTCGCTTTGGGACGTTAAACCCCATAAACCAAACCAAACCATTACAGGCCTGGACACTATGTGCTTGGTTGTCTTATCCTATGAAAACGCTCGGTGAGCTGGACAGAAACGCCCAATTTTCCGTGAAAAACACCGCGTACTGCACTGCTGCTTAGCTGCTGGTACGTTTTACCTGGAGCCTGATCAATTCCGTGAATGACGACATTGTTCTGACCAGATTGATTTTCTAGGTGTTCGATTTTTCTCGACATGTTGTGCCCACGCTTGCACGCGAAATGGAGTTCTTTCTCCGATTCCTCAAGCCTTTTAGACAGTTCGGTCACATGAGATACCACCGTTCACATGTTATCTAGTTTTTGATTACTTTCTGATAGATCTGCTTTGGTTTCCTTTTGACCTCGACCTCGCTTATTATCATTGTGACCAGCTTTTCCAGTTTTTTGTTTTAATTGGTTGTACGCTTCTTTTCAATACCGTCATGTTTTAGCCATGTCGTTTTTCACTTATTTCACACGGTTTTCCTGCTGGTTTTTTCAGTTGTAATTGGTTTAAGCGTCCTTGCCACATTATTTGCACGGCTGTCGCTACGTTGCTGTTTTTGTACCTTATTCATTGTCACTCGTTTAGCCGTGTTGGTTCATCATTTAATATTTAGGTTTTATATTTTTTTGATTACACTCTGTCTTCGGTTTCGCCCTCTCTTCCCCCTCTCTCTCTTCTCCGCTTGTTCGGGCTGCGTTTTTGTTTCTAGGTGACAATGACGAAAATGTAATGCATCTGTTGGTTCTTTCCGTGCTTTAACTCTGATTGTCCCTGGGCGGTCGTATCACTCCCTCCGCTATTTTCTGTCAGTATAAAGTGCAGATTGCCTGCATTCCGAAATAAAGTTAGTCAGCGCCGTTGTGAGTCCTTTCTGTTCTCGTCCGTTGTCTACCAGTGCTGTGTTTCTCAGAAACTACTGATTAGCTTCCTCTCCTGAGCACATTGGACTGGACCGCCGGAGATAGTAGTGCTATGTTGTTCGGTGGCGATAATTACCAAAGCGTGGATTTAATGCAGCCTTTTTTTCTGCTGGGTCCGCGGTCAAGCGCATTGCAGCTGCCGCGCTAGTATCATCACTATGCTTTTGCACCAGCTTTTTTTAAGCGAGAGCTTTACTACTCCACGTTCCGCATGTTTCGCCAACTGCGTCGCTTTGACCTTCAGTGACCTTCAGCCGCTCGGTAGCGTGCCGGCTTGGCCATGTGACTACTCAAGTCACTCGCCGCGGTGGTTCCGTCGCCGCAGCTGGCGCCGCCGCGCACGCGCTCTCCTGCTGTCCGACCGTGTGACTCGTTGAGCGCTTGGCCGCGCTTTAAAGAGGAGCTCACCGCTCGCCTAGGCCGTGCGCTCTTCGCCATGGATCCGAGCGAAGCTGGGGCATTTCGGACCGCTACGCAGAGGACCCGGCAACGTCGTCAGCCAGCGACAACATCTGGCCACCCCGCGGATATCGACCGCTTTCGCCTTCTGTAGCTAGGTTTACAAGAGTTAGACCCTCAGCAATGTTTTTTTCTTTCCTTTTCCCAGCGGCTAAGGTTAATCTTGTGCGGCGGACTACGCTGTTTCTTCATACTGGGTCATAGTTGAGGTGTACAACTGACGTGAGCAGGGCTTGCTTGCGAGTTCCTGTCCTTTTTTTGGACTCCGTGTTGGGCAGCTGGCAACGTGACCGAACGTAAAGTATAATCTATGGCTCCACCTACCACCAGGATGGTCGCGCTGCGATAAAAGTGCGGACCGAAGTCACAGCTGAAATTTTCCTTAAAGCAAGAAAAGTTCCAAAATACCATAATTTTCGTACTGAAGAAACAGAAAAAACTGCAACAACTACATCCTCTTTCTTAATCGCCAGATCTCTAACCGATGCCTTGGATCTAGGCTACAAACTGTCAAAAATGCCCGCTGATGACTTGCTACCAGAGCTGAAAGACATTGTCCAGTACTCCAAACTTCCCAACCTAGTGTTCATTGGGGATACCCCCCCTCTCAATCACTGCACAAAGTTCCTTAAACACTGTCTGGGGTATGATCGCTGAAACCGCTTTTCTGGAACTCAGAGAAGAAATATTAAGGATCTCAAAGACCAAAATGTCATCAATGTCCACCGCACCAAAATCAGGAAGGAAAACAAGGAAATAGCAACTAAACATCTTCTGCTCACGTTTAGCATCTTGTCCTCACGTTGAGCACACTCCCTGAATCAATAGAAGTTTGTCATCATCATCAGCAGCCTGACAACGCCCGCTGCAGGGCAAAGGCCCCCTCTTCCTTGTTTCTCTAATTTCCCTGTCCTTTGCCACCGTATTCCCGCAAACTTTATTTCATCCGCACACCTAACTTATTGCCGCTCCCTGCTACGCTTGCCTTAATGATCTTGGAATCCAATTCGTTACACTTAAGGACCAACGGTTACCTTGCTTTCGCATTAGTTGGCCTGGCCAAGCCCATTTTTTCCCCCTGATTGCGTCTTGGATGTCATCAACCCGCATTTTTTCCCC
Organism: Amblyomma mixtum; assembly: GCF_055824585.1. Lineage (NCBI taxonomy): Eukaryota > Metazoa > Arthropoda > Arachnida > Ixodida > Ixodidae > Amblyomma > Amblyomma mixtum. Next base: position 135,587,279 of record NC_143012.1, on the reverse strand, counting down.
ACCCACTATGCTCGCTTTCTGTTTCTGAGGGTAAATGTCCGACACTACCTTCCGAACCCGCTACGGTTTCTCAACTTCCAGCGATACGGTCATGGCTCGCAGGGTTGCTGTGGTTCGAAAACTTGTGCGAAATATACCTTAAATCAGCATGTTTCTGAAAACTGTGAAGCAGTAGCTGCACTGCACAAACTGTGAAGGTGATCACCCCTCCTATTCAAGGTCATGTCCTTCGTGGAAGAATGAGAAATAACCGTGAAGACAAAGCAAAATATCACTTTTAAGGAAGCACGATGAGTGTTCCATGCAAAAAACCCTTTCAACTTCGCAGCAAGAAAAACTTCGCCATTGTGGTGCGTGGGGGGCACAGCAAAACACGGTGTTGCAGCGCACGCCTGGACAGGGTTTGCCAAGAGAACACCAAACTAGCCTTACGTATGGATGCTCTAGAAAAAGGGCTAGATGTAGAGAGAGAAGAAGCCAAAACTTCAAGAACGGTTCGGTCAATTGGAAAAAAAATGGCTGACACCACCATTAGAAGCCACATTTCTGGGAATTCTAGTGCCAGCCAAGCGGATGGGGCCTGCACAGTCACGGACAGCGATAAGTAGGTCAGGAAGGTTCCGACAGGAACAGCTACGCACGCGGTGGTTCTAAGGCGGCTTCGCCGCCTACCGACAGGCACATGGAACTGTAGGCATAAATTTTTACAGTCGTCATGGCTGCTTCCGCAAAGTTAGTATTCGTCACACCGAATGTACGTGGCCTTAGGTCTCGCCAAAGGCAGATGCAACTCCGCCGACTCTTCTGCAGCAGGCACCTTGATGTTATCGCCGTCCAGGAGACGAAAATTGAAAGTGAGGAGGATACCGAGGTGGCCCCGCAGCCCTTTTTAACAGAATATAATGTCCTCGTAACGCATGTTGTGGGCTTGTCGGCGGGCTGCTGTTTGTTTCTACGCAAGACACTGCCCTGTTCGGGCTTGACCTATAATGTCTATAATGAGGGCCGGTTGATACGCTGCGATTTTTTGCTCTGTGGAAATCCCTGCCGACTAATTAATGTCTATGCATTTAATACTGCACCGCAGCGCATCAGTCTTTTTGAAATCATAGCCAGCTTACATGGACTGTGACCGGCACGTTGTGCTAATGGGTGACTTTAACTGTGTGTGCGATCCAGTTGATCGTGCCGGTCCTCATACACCCAGGGATAGGAGCAGTGAATTTTTGTCACTGGTTACAGGATATGCAGGGTTCATTGATACCGGAGCTTCATGTCCTGGTTCCCGCTTAATCACACGCAGTCAGGGCCATTCTCACGCTCGCCTAGATCGAATTTATGCATCTTTCGCACTTGTCTCCCGAGGATTGATCTTTGACACCGTACCAGTTTCATTCTCTGATCACTCTATGGTGGTTCCTCGCCTCGGAGGCAGTGAATGTTCAAACTTTAGGCCGAAATGGGCGCTTTGGAAGCTGAACTCATCAGAAATTAACGATGAATAATTTGTCATTCGTGTCCGCTCGCAACTGGAATCCTGTTTCTCGAGCAAGATGCCGTTGTTTGCCGCTTGGGAAATGTTTAAGCAGGATGCGCGTGCTACAGCTGTACAAATTGGTTCTGTAAGGTTGTTTTACAGGAAATGTCAGGAGCAGACACTAAGGAAAAATTTGTACAAGCTGTATGAATTAGAATTCGAAGCACCTGGCTTATATACGGACGAATTTGCTAGTCTCAAAAGTGAGTTACAAAGATTTGATGCAGAACGCTGCAGGGGTGCCCGCGTTCGATCTGGTGCCAAGCGTAATTTGCAATGTTAGCACCCGACACGACAGTGGGCGCTGTCATGCGACTTCAAAGTTTATTTCGGGGATGATGTCCAATGGAAAACTAGTGACCAGTACAAATGAGGTGATGACCGTATTGGATTATTACACAGACCTTTTTAGTGCTTCTTCTGATGCGTATAATTCGCAAATTTTGGCACATATCAGCACCTTAGTGAGCCCTTTTCAAAAGACGATTGTTCTGTTATTAGCGGCTCTGTCACGCAGGAAGAGGTAGAACATGCAATCGATCAGTTACCAGTCTCAAAAACTCTTAGTCCTGACGCAATTTCAGGTGAATTTTTACAAGGCTTTTAAATCTATTCTCACTCCTGTCCTGCTGCAGGTCTTCACGGTGGGGTTCGATATAGGAGCCATCCCTTAGTATTTTACATAAAGCCACACAGTGCTTATTTCGAAAACTACTGGTGAAGAGAAACTGCGCTCCATAGAGGGTTATAGGCCCATTACATTGACAAATATGAATTACGAAATTTTTGCTAATGTCTTATGAAATCACCTGCAATTCGCAATGTCGGCACTCATTGGATCGCACCAGACGTGTGGTTTGAGAGGCCGCTCCATTCAGTGTAATGTTCACACTGCGCGTACAATTCTTGAATATTCCTCCAGCTGTCATAAACAGCTTGCTCTGCTTCAGATCGACTTTGCGAAAGCATTTGACCGTGTTCGCCATTCATTTCTGTTTTCACTTCTAGAGCGAGCAAACATGGGGTCTACTTTACTTGAGGGGGCTGCAACTTCGCTACAGCAACTGTTCAACACGATTAATAACTAATGGCCAGCTCTCGAACCCTGTGCCAATCCGCTCTTCCTTGAAACAAGGCTGTCCGATGTCTCCTCTGCTTTTTGCTCTTTACCTGGAACCGCTTTGTTTGAGTGTTTTGCGTATCAGTAACATCTATGGGTTCCCTGTTTTATGCGAAGCATATTAACGTAGGTTTCGGGCCTTCGCGCGACGCCCGGCGGTGGCCACCATTGACCTTCAAGTGATTTTCAAGTAGGTCGCGTGACATCACGTCACGTGATGACGTCACACCGGCTGCAGATGGGGCCTCATATCGCGCCGTCAGTCGCCTCCCGGCGGTGGCCACCATTGACCTTGAAGTGAGATCACATGATGTGACGTCACGTGATGACGTCACACCGGCTGCAGATGGGGCCTCATATCGCGCCGATTTCGCGCCGTCGCGCGCGACGCGGCGGCGGCGCCACCATCGCTGCATCACGTGATATGTGACGTCACGCCAGGGATGAACTGCGCGCGCGCCCACCATCGCGTCAGTCTCTGTGCCCGCAACCGCGCCAGCGTCTTTGCGCCGGGCGTGTATGCGGTCAAGATGCCTCCAAACGCTAAGGACATGCTTCGCATCCACTGGGCTTAACCTTGATAAGCCTCCAATTTTTGCGGTAATGAAGTCAAATTGCTATCATATGCTGACGATCTCGCATTTTTCTGCATTGACAAGCCCAGCATTGGTGATAGATCGGTTTGGCATCGTTTCTGGTGCTGAAATGAATCGCTCTAAAAGTTCTGGCCTATCGTTTGATTCATGGGGTACAAATCCGCCCCCGTACGTTGGAATAGAAGGATCTTGTGTGCCTCCAAAATATCTTGTTGTTCTACTTCATGCCTTCAAATCAATTGTGCATTACTGGAGATAGTGAGTTCCGGCCGTTGAGCGTTATGCTCAGACGTTTGTCCCGCATTGGCTGTCAATTTTTGGTCGAGGCAACTTACTGTGCGATGCCAGTGCACGTTAAAGAACTCCAGGTGGTCGAAATTTGCGAAGCCCTTCACTACGGCGTGTCTCATAGCCTGAGTTGCTTTGGGACGTTAATCCCCAATAAACCATGCTTGCAACACCTTTCTGGCAACAAGAATTTATTACGTACTCCAGGTCCTTCACTGCGCCAGACATTACATACAGCGTTTCCATCGTATATTTGCGGTGTTTATTAGGTCTTCAAAATTTGAGCCCATGCGGCGTGATAACCTTTTCAGGCCTGTTTGTGCAGGAGGACGGGGCCTAGAGCACCTGTATGTGAGACAGTTGGTTGCCGGTTTCTTCTTTTTTCGTGATTGTTCCCATCCGATTATTAGTGCATTCTTGCAGATTAACTTCATGACTCTACTTCCGAACTTAGTAGTTTCTTCTAATTTTACTGAACGCCCCCGTTTAGTAGGCTTTATGCAGGAAGTTTATGGCTCCGTGCGGTTTTTGACAGTTAGGTTTTCTAATGAGTACTTTTATTTGATAACGACGCTCTTTCCACCCCCACTGTATCGTTCTGTCTACCTTGGGCTGATGGATCATGGCGTTTTACAGCGAATACGTAAAATGCCAATTTCTCCTTCCACAAAAACATTTTTCTATAAATTACACACCGAAACTTTACCTGTCAGCCCGTGGCTCAACAGGAAAAACATTTTTGTGTCTTTTGTAAAGTGCCGCTTGTGCAATGTGCTTGAAACAATTGAACATTGTTTTATAGACTGCAAATTCGCGATTTTGTTTTAGGATGTGTTGCAGACGACGATACAGAAAAATTTCCTCCTAAATTCCTACAGTGTGCGCTACCTTACATGCATGCAAGACCGCAACGTTGAGCCGGTTGTTTCGCACAGAATTCATTTTTGCCGAATGTTGCGGCACGTAACGGAAATTTACAAAGAACTGGAATTTTTATCCGATTGGTTTAATCTCCTGATATGCTGTATATCCTTGTCGGCCTTTTAGTTCTGTTATGTTTTCTATAATATTTGCGCCACTTAGCGCCTACCTAGGTGCTCTGTAAATAGTTCTTTTGTGTGTGTATACACACACACATATATATGTATATATACATCCTTTCTGTACATAACCATGTGGAACAAATACCATGAAAAAAAATTGGTAGTGTTTTAGCTCTGGTTAAACCTGGAAGATTGCGAAAGCAACGAGGAGAGAGAGAGAGGCGATGGGGAGCGCGCGGCAGCGGCGGCGGCCCCGGCACGCTAGCTATGCGCCGCTACTGCGCATGCGCAACTGGCGAGCGCGTTCATTATTACAGCGCAAACGGCACAGAACAAGAAGGGGTCAGAACAGCGCTGACCAATTAAATGTTTTGAACAAGGGGAGCTTCCTGCCTGCCTGTCTGTACTTTGCCAAAACGTCGACACCTTCAGAGATGCAACGGTCTGCTTCGGTCTTCTGCGCGCGTCGGGAAACTTCTTTCACCATAGCCAAGAGCTCCGGTCTCGATGTTTTTGGCTCGACCGCAAACTTGGACCCCCGGCCAAGGACTTGCCTGATGTTGTCGGGAAGGGAGATGCCCTCCATGACGTGGATCTGTTGTCCGGTAACTGGAGTCCTCTTAGGAAAAAAGTGCACGAAGCGCTGGAAGGGTCTGTTGCCAAAGGAACTCGGTGGTGCGGTCAATGGACCGTGATAAATGGTGCCACTGTGCATTCGAATGTTCTGGCCCAGCATGGAACTGTACCAAAACCTTCAAGCGCTCCTTGTACGCTCGCACTTGCTGAAGCCATTCAGACCTGAGAATCTTGCAGTCTTCTCCCATGGCTAGCTGAAGGTTGTTGAATGTAGGTAACCAACTCGCCCAAAATGTTGTATTATGGTGAGCGCGGCGGCGGCACCCCTGAGTCACCCGCGCAGCGACGGCGGCAGCGTGCCAGCTGTGCGCCGTGTGACGTCTCTGCTCCTCGCGCATGCGCAGTATGGCTGTTCCTCGGCTCCGCGAAATGGCTCGGCGACTCGCGTAGTGTTGCTTTCGCAACAAAAAAGCGGCGATAGCCCAGTGGTCTCGCTGAGCGGCCCTTAAAGATCTGTTCACGCAGCCGCAGGTTCGACTAACAGTGGTGGATGTTGATTCAATTTCTATTTCTCTTTTTCATGGTTTGGCCTGTACTTGAGCTGAAGGTCAAATACGCACGGTCCGCGAATGAAGCCCGAGGCGCCGTAGTGAAACTTTCACTTCAAAAAGACAAAATAAAGCCTAGGCAATTTTTCTCAGGTATCCAACGAGCGAGAACCTTGTAAAAGTAAAAAAGGCGAGAGCAGAAGTCCGACGTAACTGTCGCAGTCCTTTGCCAGGTGCGTCCACCGCACCCCCGCAAACTTCTTAATCCCATTCTCCCACCTGATTTTTTGGAATCCCCCTGCTACGTTTGCCTTCTCTTGGAATCCACTCCGTTACCCTTAAGGACCAGCGGTTACCTTACCTTCGCATTACATGCCCTGCCCAAGCCCATTTCTTCCTCTGGATTCCGACCAGGACGTGCACTGCAGAGGTTGCTTTGTTTGCAAGCTTCTCGAAATCGCATGCATTTTGGCTCGATGTAGCCAAACGTTGTTGGGCCACAACAACGAGAGTAACCGCGCTTTCGAACTTCGAAAGTCTGGCAATGATATTACTTACCGTGGGCTACACGCCACTCAATAATTAATGAGCCTAAGAGTAATAGTTAAAAGTTAACTATTCAGTATTAGTTAACGCGCCCATCTTAGCTGTATTTTTAGGTACTAGGCCGCTTACAATGCTATGCCGAAAAAAGCCCTCTAACTCAGAAAGCCACCAGAAAGCCTATTTTCAAAAATTCCTTATTAAAGTCCTGGGTGAAACACCCTGTATGTATAGACCTTTTCACGACCCTCGGGAAAGGCGGTTTTCTGGGCTGTGCGGAGGACGTGGGCTAGCTTAATCCTCAACTCCTTGTTGCACTACGAGCACAGCCCAGTATAGCAGCGCCAGGAAACCTCTTTTTGAAAGGGTCTATATGGAGAGAATCTATATTCATATGAAGAAGTTAAATTACATCCGTAATGCCTACTCACAATAGCATTTTCTCTTAATGGTTCAAGAGGGCTTTTCATAAATAATACAAAATTGCGAGAGACAGACAATTAATTCGTACAACCAAATATCAGTTTCTTCTGGGGCACACAGTGAAAAATTCTGGATTGTTTTGCATGTCAAAAACATCCTGTCATCATTATTAGCAAGAGGGATCTGAGGGGCGCTAGGGCTTTTGTACCGAAGACAATACCTTTCTTGTACACCCTTATTTTTTTATATGAGTGTCTTGCATGTCTTGCAGCATTTTTGCACCGGGGGCTTGTTTACAATAAAGGAATGTACTAATTTCCATTTGCTGCCATCATTTGTTAAACATTCTATAAAGCAGCGTTCACAAGTGTTTTTGAGGTACAAGAAGAGTGTTGATAAAAATATCAGGCAGTGTCGCTACGCACGCTTTTTACGTGTTGGTATGTTGACGATAAGAATTATAGACTTTCTATATATATGCGCCTTTTGAATATCGGTGGCCATTAGTAGGAAGACCTTTGATATGCTGTTGATAGACAGTGTCATTATGTCGTTGCTTTTAAGCATATAGAAACTGTGGATAAGTCGATGACAAAAGTTTTTGTTTGGTTTGGTTTATGGGGCGTAACGTCCCAAAGCGACTCAGGCTATGAGAGAGGCCGTAGTGAAGGGCTCCGGAAATTTCGACTACCTGGGGTTCTTTAACGTGCACTGACATCGCACAGGACACGGGCCTCTAGAATTTCACCTCCATCGAAATTCGACCGCCGGGATCGAACCCGCGTCTTTCGGGTAAGCAGCCGAGCGCCATAACCACTGAGCCACCACGGCGGCTACAGGAGGTTTAAAGGCTTTTTGCGTACTTGAGTGTCTGGTTACCAGTTGTTGTAAGACCGTTAGTAGGTTTGATATACATTGTTGGTAAGTCGGTGATAGGAAGTACACAGAACTGTCGTTAAGGCGATAATAAGTTGTATAAAGAGTTTGTATATAGCTGATTTCTTTAACTTCGTTGCTCAAATGTCAAATGATGGTTGATAGATTGTTACAAAAAAAAATACAAGGCACTTAAAAGACTTGATTTTTTTTAATAGGCTTTGTAAACATTTGTCTGCAGACTGTAATGAAAGTTACGAAAATCTTTGGACGGGTAGGCTTCACGATTGTCACTTAGTGTTCCCCCCTATGTTTTTCTTCTTCCTAGTGACACACAGACGCAGGCTTCGCATTCATGACGCCATGAGCGTATCTGCAGGTGAAAGTTCGAGTCAGATGAAACTGCAGTTACGATCGCTGCTAAGCACGATTTCGCACATTTCATTCCTGGCTGCATTGAGCGCATCTCGATCAGATCTCGGTGAGCAGCAGGTTGACATTACTTGAGTGGGCATGGAACAGCAGCAGCAATGCAGCAACGACCAATGTTCTTCTATTTCTTGGTGCAGATGCTATCTTGGAGCGGCCTTTGTCATGTTTCGAGCGACCGGCAGCACATTCCCTGCCTGACATCGACTGAGCGCGCCGTATCAGCTCTTCGGCTGCCTGAACAGTTCAAGTCAGACTCGCTACGAATGAGCGACTGTTGCCCGACGCCACCGGAAGAAGCCATCGCCTTCAAGTGGTCTGCACCTTTGGCCGCGCAAGCCCCATCGTCACAGTCATCAAGCGTATCGCGCCCTTTTAAGCACTGGCAATCACCGAGCGCCTTCAGTGGGCATGGAACAGCAGCAGCAATGCAGCAACGACCAATGTTCTTCTATTTCTTGGTGCAGATGCTATCTTGGAGCGGCCTTTGTCATGTTTCGAGCGACCGGCAGCACATTCCCTGCCTGACATCGACTGAGCGCGCCGTATCAGCTCTTCGGCTGCCTGAACAGTTCAAGTCAGACTCGCTACGAATGAGCGACTGTTGCCCGACGCCACCGGAAGAAGCCATCGCCTTCAAGTGGTCTGCACCTTTGGCCGCGCAAGCCCCATCGTCACAGTCATCAAGCGTATCGCGCCCTTTTAAGCACTGGCAATCACCGAGCGCCTTCAGTGGGCATGGAACAGCAGCAGCAATGCAGCAACGACCAATGTTCTTCTATTTCTTGGTGCAGGTCAGTCCATGTCCTTCTTTGCACTGTAAACGCACAAGTAATGTCAACCTGCTGCTCGTACCATGCCCAAGTGTATTCATGTGCATAGTGTGCGAATGTGTATATGTGCTGAAATTATTGCTCTTAGGTGGTGATATTGAACAGAACCCAGGGCCCCCTAAAAAAGATGCTAGCCAGTCCAATGATGACGTAGTCACTCTGTTAAAACCTTTAAACGAAAAAATTGATAAGAACCATGGCGAAATACTCTCCCAGCTCAATGAAGTTCGGCAAACGCAATCAAAGCTTGAGCGTCAAATGGCCAGTATGAACGATAGGCTTGTTGCCGTCGAAGAAAAAGTAGCTGCCTCGCAAGCCTCTAGCCCCTTTGACATTACCCGGGAAGTGTCTGAGGCTGTACAGAATGAAGCAGCGGCGTTTCATAAACGACTGGATGACCTCGAAGACAGGTCAAGACGCGATAATCTACTTTTTCACGGCCTCCCTGACGCGCAAAACGAATCATGGGATGAATCTGAAAAGCTCGTGCGTGAAAAGCTTCTTTCTGAAATGGACCTTGAGCTACCCAGCGAGGCTATAGCACGTGCGCATCGGCTGGGTAAATTTTCGTATGACAAATGCCGTCCTATCATAGTCAAGTTTACGAATTTTAAGATCCGAGAAGCTGTGTTTACTGACCGAACCAAAATGAAAAATGCTGGGGTAAAGGTTACGGAAGATTTCTGCTTGTCAACTCGCAACGCACGTAAAAAACTTTTCGGCTTTGGACAGGCAAGTGGAGAGAAGTACGCTATTCGTCAGAACAAATTGTTCATAAAGAATAAGTGTTACATCTACATTTCGGCATCAGATAGCATCTGTGAATATCATATCAATAACAAAGCAACCCCACGCAGCCCTGATAGTAGTGCCTTGCCAGCCGATCTTTCTACCGCGTAGCTACCTGCTCGTGGTCATGACCTTCCAAATGACATATGCGTTTTGTTCTCTAATATTCGTAGTGTTCTTAACAAACGTGATGAACTGTGTACTCTCATCGACACGTGCGATGCAGACATTTTGGTACTCACCGAAACCTGGCTGAATTCAAAGATTTCGAATGATGAAATACTAAACTGCGAAAAGGATTTCATTACTTATCGATGTGACCGTGGAGACAGAATAGGAGGCGGTGTTCTGATAGCGGTCGCTGATCATCTGCATTCTTCACACGTGTCACTTGTTTCTTCACTAGAATTTGTATGCGCCTCTATACGCATTCATCATCGAGACGTAATCTTCTGCGCATGCTATCGCCCTCCAAATGCTCCATCATCTTTTTGTAGTGAACTTCATGATGTGCTCAATCGAATTTTAGTTAGGTTTCCTTCTTCGCCAATCTTTTTACTTGGGGATTTCAACATGCCAAAAATAAATTGGTCTGGCGCGTTTCCTTCCACTCTAGATTCGTCGCCTGACACGATTGGCTTCACAAATCTGTGCAATGACTTCAATTTCTCCCAGCTCATTACCCAGCCAACCCGTACCACCACTACTAGCGCTAATATTCTTGATCTTGTTCTAACTACGCTTCCTGAGCTAGTTCATTCATTGGCAATTCTACCAGGCCTCAGTGACCACTCCTTCATTCAGTTTGAGCTTAAAGACACTAACACACGTGTGCGACCCAATCCCAAATATATCAGAGATTATTCAAAGGCAAATTTTCCGTCGATTAACGCAGAACTCGAAATCTTCTTAGGTGAGTGCATGCCAAACTTTTATAACCGTTCTGTGGAAACGAACTGGCATCTTTTTAAAGAAAAGGTTGATTTTCTCGTCCAAAAATACATACCTTCACGCGTCATATCAGGCAAGCAACGTTCCCCGTGGTTCACTACCGCATTAAAACGCCTTTTAAGTAAAAAAAAAAACGAGTTTACCGCAGGGCGAAAACCACCGGTTGCTCTGATCACTGGGATTTGTATCGTGCCATAACATCTGATTATCGAAAAGCCTTAAAAAACGCCAAGCAGGTTTTTTTCCAGAGTACGCTTCCGTCTTTGTTGGTTGATAATGCCAAAAAATTTTGGAACATCATTTCTGGTCCTAAGCATAAAGCAATAGCTCTAAACGATAGCAGCGGCGCAGCCATTCCTTCATCAGAGTGCCCTCAAGTGCTCAATGACGCCTTCTCTAATGCTTTTTTACAGCAATCATCTGTTTCTCTGCCCTCTTTTCAGTCTGTGCAGAATCCACTAATGGACCCAATTGTGTTTGACAGTATTGGTATAGAAAGTCTAATTAATAATCTCAAAATTTCTTCATCTTCGGGAATCGACGACATAAATTCTAAATTTTTAAAGAATACAAGTGTTTATTCTTCCATTTACTTGTGTTCACTGTTTTCGCAATCTTTGAATTCAGGACAGCTGCCCGGGGACTGGAAGGTGGGTAAGGTGGTACCAATATTTAAGTCTGGTGATGCTCATTGTGCCCTTAATTACAGACCCATATCATTAACAAGTGTCCCGTGTAAACTGTTTGAACATGTCATTTTTTCTAATCTGGTTAAATTTCTAGAAAAACATTCGTTCTTTTTCCCTCATCAGCATGGCTTTCGTCAATCATTTTCTTGTGAAACGCAACTCATTTCCTTCACCCATGATTTATTTGACGCATTAGACAAGGGACTTTTCATTGACTGCGTATTTTTAGATTTTCAGAAAGCATTTGATCTTGTTAATCACCAACTACTTTGTTTTAAGCTCGGTAAACTGAACATCGACCCAAACATTCTTTCATGGATCGAAAGTTTTTTGCGTAACAGAACTCAATTCGTCACTGCAAATAACGCTGATTCCTCACCATGCTCTGTTACCTCCGGCGTGCCTCAAGGTTCCGTACTCGGGCCGCTATTGTTTCTAATATACATTAACGACCTGCCAATTTCTATTAACTCCACAATTAGGCTTTTCGCAGATGATTGCGTTATTTATCGAGTAATCAAATCCGCTTCAGACTCATCCATACTTCAAAGTTACCTAAATAAGGTATCTAATTGGTGTAATAGTTGGCTCATGAGACTGAATACTAACAAGTGTAAGGTCATGCGTATTTCACACCGATCTGCTAACGAAAGTCTTATTCCCTACAATATTTCAGGTACTCTCCTTGAGCAAGTTACCGCATATAAATATTTAGGGGTTCATATAACTTCTAACCTTTCATGGCAGGCACATGTTGATTATGTTGTTAACAATGCTAACCGCATGCTTGGCTACTTGCGTCGTAATTTTTCCATGGCTCCATCTTCTTTAAAGCTACTAGTCTATAAAACCTTAGTTAGATCTAAATTAGAATATGCGTGCTCTGTGTGGGACCCGGGACATGAAACTCTTACTAATCAGTTAGAGTCAGTACAGAATCGTAGCGCCAGATTTATTTTGTCTAACTTTTCCCGCACTGCTAGTGTAACTGCAATGAAAAATACTTTGAACCTTCCTAGCCTTTCCCTTCGTAGAAAACTCGCGCGAATGCTAACTTTTCACAAGATTTACTACCACAATCATCAGCTAAAACGGGATCTTTTATCAGAACCATCATTCATATCACCTCGCACGGATCATCGCCACAAGGTACGCATTCCATACTGCCGAAGCAATCCATACTTCAACTCATTTATACCCAAGACGGCGAGCGATTGGAACCACCTGCCCACCTTGGTTGCCGATATTTCTGACACCTGTTTATTTAAAAATGCCGCGGAAAACTATGTGTTTGACTAGGCTGTTTTGTTACCTAATCTGATATGTATTTTGTTGAAGCTTACGTTTTTTTCTTTCTTTGCTGTATTACATTACATTTTGCATTTACTTTTTGTTTTCATTTTGCTGCATTGTCTATACTTTTTTTAACCACTCCCTTCTGTAACGCCCCACTGGGGCCCTGAAGGTATTGTAATAAATAAATAAATAAATAAATAAATGAAAAAAATAAACTGTGATACATCGATATTTCGAGGCGTGCCAGAGAGTTGCATGTGGTCGGCGTTTATGCGAAGCCCGGGCCCCGTAGTCATGATGCAAGCTTGTCTCGCAGGAATACGGTCTAATACTGAAAGTTTTAGAGCGCAGCTTTTTGGCGTCCGTTCCTGGGTTTCGCGTCGTCGTCGGCGTCGGCCTCGTAACCAGCTCCGCCCCCAATGTCACGCTTTTCAATTGGTCTAAATGCTCGTGACGTCACAGTGCGCGAATTTCAAATGGGGCCAATTGTACTTTGGCTAGTAACCATGCAACCAATCAAAGGGATCGTATAGTGATGCTGCAACTAAGTTGGACTGAGTTTAGTTAATTGTTTAATTAATCAATTAGCCTAATTAATATAGAGGAGAATGAAGAGGTCAGAAGAAAATAAAAGACGCGCGCCGCAGCGACAACAGCGTCCGCGGAAGGAGACGCTGCTGAAAAAAAACAGATAAGTACGAAGCCGCGTTCCCTCCACCACCACGCACTTCCCCACTCAGTAAGACGTTGCTCGTTTCATATACGTTGTGTCGAACATCCTAGACAGTTCCAACAATTGACAGGTTAATGACAGAACACGATGGATAGAAATACAATAATATAAATATGAAATAGCCTAATTAACCTTTCTAGTTAGACCGCATAAATCAATAAAACCGAGAACGAAATTGGTCGAGTTGGGGAATCGAACCAGGGTCTCCGGAGTGCGATACGAACACGCTAGCCACTCCGTAATGCCAGCTGAATGGTTTGGAATGAACAAAGGCGCGTCTAGCTAATACGTCGTCTTCGTTCACTCCCATCTTCCCCCTTTCCCTTACGGCGAGGTGCAGGTGTCCACCCAGATATGCGAGAGAGATACATTTCCTTTCCTCAAAAAATAAATTTACCGTCCAGCAAGGCGTACAGCAGAATTGGCGATGGCGTTCTGTGGACTCCCTGGCAGCGTTGCAAGACGCTGTCGCGTTCCACTCTTACAGGCGAAGCTTAACATGTTAACCACACATCAGTAACACACGCAGACAGCCAATGGACGCGTCATTCGCTGGCAACACTTGATTCATCATTCACAACCGCATTCTTAACGTACGCTCCCTTGCCGCACATGCCAAGGACGTACACCACGACGCGGGTTCGATCCCGGCCGCGGCGGCTAGAATTTCTTTGGAAGAGAAATTCTAGAGGCCCGTGTACTGTACGATGTCAGTGTACGTTAAAGAACCCCAGGTGGTCGAAATTTCCGGAGCCCTCCACTACGGCGTCTCTCATAGCCTTAGTCGCTTTGGAACGTTAAACCCCATAAACCAAACCAAACCGATCACATTCTGCGCCATTCCTCTGTACTTTGCTTTGCTGAAACCTGGATGGATCCCGAAGAGCCTCTCGAAATCATAGATTTCCTATACTGCTGTGGTGCTCGCAGAGACCACAACAGAGCGGCGGGAGTCGCTATCTACTTGCGCACAGGTCTCTCTGCAATACCAGTCGAAATGTTTGGCACGTCACATGAAGTTGGCCAACTGTGCGCCGCAAAGTTGCCCAACGGCTTGCTGGTAGTAGCTGCCTACTTCGCCCCTACCGCACTCACGAAAGACGTCGTGCACTTCCTGCAACTCGCATTAACCGTCCATCGATCCACACCGATGTTAGTAGTGGGGGACTTTAATGTTGACATAAAGACAAACAGCAATTTCCTAACACTTATGCGGGAGAACATCCCGTTCCTCTCGCTCGTAACGCGTCCCACGGCTGTGACAACCTCGCGAGGCACTTGTATAGATCTCGTCTTTGAGAATCAAGTGTACCAAGTCGAACATATATCAGTCTATTTCTCCGACCACAAAGCTTCCTTCATGACTGTCAGGAACTGTTAGTGGAATCTTTGTTAAAGGAATACGTGTGAAAAATAAAATAAAAAAAATTACCGACGATTACGTTACTTCCTAATGCGAAATTTGAGCGCAGCAAAAAGCTGTTTCACCTTTTCGATAGATTGAGGCAAAGAAATCGAGCAACACATGTATGCGCTATCACAGAGTTTTTTTTATTTTTCACACGTATTCCTTTAACAAAGATTCCACTAACAGTTCTTGACAGTCATGAATGAAGCTTTGTGGTCGGAGAAATAGACTGATATATGTTCGACTTGGTACACCAATGCTTGATTCTCAAAGACGAGATCTATACAAGTGCCTCGCGAGGTTGTCACAGCCGTGGGACGCGTTACGAGCGAGAGGAACGGGATGTTCTCCCGCATAAGTGTTAGGAAATTGCTGTTTGTCTTTATGTCAACATTAAAGTCCCCCACTACTAACATCGGTGTGGATCGATGGACGGTTAATGCGAGTTGCAGGAAGTGCACGACGTCTTTCGTGAGTGCGGTAGGGGCGAAGTAGGCAGCTACTACCAGCAAGCCGTTGGGCAACTTTGCGGCGCACAGTTGGCCAACTTCATGTGACGTGCCAAACATTTCGACTGGTATTGCAGAGAGACCTGTGCGCAAGTAGATAGTGACTCCCGCCGCTCTGTTGTGGTCTCTGCGAGCACCACAGCAGTATAGGAAATCTATGATTTCGAGAGGCTCTTCGGGATCCATCCAGGTTTCAGCAAAGCAAAGTACAGAGGAATGGCGCAGAATGTGATCGTGGTGTACGTCCTTGGCATGTGCGGCAAGGGAGCGTACGTTAAGAATGTGGTTGTGAATGATGAATCAAGTGCTGCCAGCGAATGACGCGTCCATTGGCTGTCTGCGTGTGTTACTGATGTGTGGTTAACATGTTAAGCTTCGCCTGTAAGAGTGGAACGCGACAGCGTCTTGCAACGCTGCCAGGGAGTCCACAGAACGCCATCGCCAATTCGGCTGTACGCCTTGCTGGACGGTAAATTTATTTTTTGAGGAAAGGAAATGTATCTCTCTCGCATATCTGGGTGGACACCTGCACCTCGCCGTAAGTGGAAGGGGGAAGATGGGAGTGAACGAAGACGCCGTATTAGCTAGACGCGCCTTTGTTCATTCCAAACCATTCAGCTGGCATTACGGAGTGGCTAGCGTGCTCGTATCGCACTCCGGAGACCCTGGTTCGATTCCCCAACTCGACCAATTTCGTTCTCAGTTTTATAGATTTATGCGGTCTAACTAGAAAGGTTAATTAGGCTATTTCATATTTACATTATTGCATTTCTATCCGTCGTGTTCTGTCATTAACCTGTCAATTGTTGGAACTGTCTAAGATGTTCGACACAACGTATATGAAACGAGCAACGTCTTACTGAGTGGGGAAGTGCGTGGTGGTGGTGGGAACGCGGCTTCGCACTTATCTTTTTTTTTTTCAGCAGCGTCTCCTTCCGCGGACGCTGTTGTCGCTGCGGCGCGCGTCTTTCTTTTCTTTTCTGCTGACCTCTTCATTCTCCTCTATATTAATTAGGCTAATTGGTTAATTAAGCAATTAACTAAACTCAGTCCAACTTAGTTGCAGCATCACTATACGATCCCTTTGATTGGTTGCATGGTTACTAGCCAAAGTACAATTGGCCCCATTTGAAATTCGCGCACTGTGACGTCACGAGCATTTCGACCAATTGAAAAGCATGACATTGGGGGCGGAGCTGGTTACGAGGCCGACGCCGACGCCGACGACGACGCGAAACCCAGGAACGGACGCCAAAGAGCTGCGCTCTAAAACTCTGTGATAGCGCATACATATGTTGCTCGATTTCTTTGCCTCAATCTATCGAAAAGGTGAAACAGCTTATTTGCTGCGCTCAAATTTCGCATTAGGAAGTAACGTAATCGTCGGTAATCTTTTTTTCTTTCAACCTTTCGTCTTCCAAAGCTCGAGCTGTTTCCCTTGTTCGGAAAAAGAAAGAGTGCGGCAAGTGCGGACGCACCTGCCTGCCAATAAGCCAGCCAAGGCCGTGGAATCAGGACGACGCGTGTGCTATCGCACTCGAAAGTTTGCGCCGTTTCAGGCGCCTATCGTCAACCTTCGGACGCTGTCAACAACAGACAAGGTGAACAATAAGAACAAAGACACGGGGAATATGTCAACACACGCGACAGAACGTGTGGCGTAAACACTAGCGCAGTCTCTCTTTGCGCCGCAGCAGGAAAACTGGTTGATTTTTTTCTATGCTTCATATTTTGTGCTGGCACCTTTGCAGTATTTTGCAGGAGAGGAGCTAAACAAAAAAAAAGTTTTTCAGGTTTTGTGTAGCCCGCTTTCGCTATGTTCGTAACCACCAGTTGAAAAGGCTAAGTTGTCTGCTTAAGCGGAGACTAAAGAGATGAAGCAAGACCTTAAGCTACAAAAACAGATTATTCCTCGGGAACACTACTATCATTTTCACCGTGCACAAAGGCGGCTGCATTTTCTGAAAATTGCAAATTAAAATCCCGATATCCTACCACACCACCGAATTCGAGGAATGAACGCTAAATAGCTCTTCGCCAGTCAAAGGCTTCGCTTCCAAGCCCGAATGCGCCGAGAGCTGGCTGTTCAACTGTTTGCCGCGAACTTGCTCCCTACACAGCTACAGCTACACAGCTGCACAGCTCCTTGCACAACCCTGCATAGCATGCTCTTGAAATTCCTCAAGCTGTTGTACAGAACACTGTAATTGTCTTCATTGTGGCTTCATATTTGTACGATTTAAACTCTACATATAGCTCTTTTTTCATAAAAGGAAATGTGGTTATGCTCCTCAATAGAGCTTTACATGTGCCACAATTTCGAACCCGCGCCGGGCCCGACATTGAAGGACCCTGAGCCCGCTCGGGCCCGGCCCTAGTCTCTGATTGAAGGCCCGACCCGACCTGCAAAGCGAAGACGACAGAAGAAGAGATAATTTCAGGAAAATTAGTTTATTTCAAAGGCATTTCAATTTTGACCTCGCATTCCCGATGAAAGTTTGCGAATATACACCAGGCACAACGCATAAAGGAAGAGAATTATCACTGTAAGTTAATATGCAAGAACAAGTCTTCCATTGGTGGTGGCTTGATCGAGGCAAGAGCGGCGCTCCTTCATTACGAATCCTGCGGCGCTGAAATTTTTCTCGCTGCTTGAACTGGTGGCCGGAACGGCTAATACTTTCTTAGCAAGAAGCGAAACAAGTACGAAGCGTGCTGTAGTAAGCTTTGGATAGCGTGCCACGACAGGAAGACTTTTTTACTTGTCAGAGGATAAGCCAGCAAATAAGCGACAGCACGGCACTCTCCTGCGAATGCCGATGTGGCCGCGACGTCCCTGCTTCTGCTATTCACGGGAAAGCATGGTGCCGTGTTCATCTCGCTGAAAAGCGATTACGGCTAAACGCAACAGCCAAGCCTGCGTCAGAACATTACGAGCCGTAGTGGAGGGGCAAGTGGCATTATTCTAACGTCATTCATGTGGTGAGGGCCCCCCCCCCCCTTCGCTCTCACCCGCGATTATTGTTCGTCTCCCCTGCTGGAACCGGTTTGGTTTGGTTTATGGGGTTTAACGTCCCAAAGCGACTGAGGCTATGAGAGACGCCGTAGTGGAGGGCTCCGGAAATTTCGACCACCTGGGGTTCTTTAACGTGCACTGACATCGCACAGTACACGGGCCTCTAGAATTTCTCCTCCAAAGAAATTCCAGCCGCCGCGGCCGGGATCGAACCCGCGTCTTTCGGGTCAGCAGCCGAGGACCATAACCACTGAGCCACCGCGGCGGCTGCTGGAACCGGAGCGAGTAGCTCCTGCCGTGTAGACAAACAATAGAGAAGGCAGTCGGCTCTGCGGTGCGTTGCGAAGCGTCTTCCCGCGAATGGCACTGCAAAACGTTCCATCGTTCCTTTCCGTGGATACCGACTGCGGCGAGTGGAAGTTAACCCTTCCACAACTTCACCAGCGCTGCGACGAGGAACAAAGGCAGAGAAGGAAGGACAGACAGGCGCTACTAACAACTGGAAGTTTATTTGAAAAAACGCAAGATATATACCCTGAACTGAAAACCCGAAGCGCCTGCGCTTCCTGCAAAAAGCACACAAAAGAAAGTTAAGAATACAGATACGAAATTTCACACTCATGTATGGTTACAGAAGGTGTGCTAACGCACGTGTCGCTGTTCTTGTGAATGTGATAGTTAAACAGAATTCGCGCCAGTTGCGATTTTCCCCAGCGGCGGTTGAGCCCGGCGGCGGGGACTCCGTCCTAAGAATCCCCACGCGCGACCCCCCCCCTCCCCCCTCTCGCACACACTTCTCGCTGTCTAGTCTCCAACGGTGAGAAAGCAGTTGCCTGGCCAGTGACCTCCTGTACGCGGAATTCCGGCTCGAGCGTCTGCGGGGCCAGCCGGGGCTCGGCGCGGGGGACGTTTCGGCGCGATAGTTTACGTTTCGTCGCCGCCTCTGATTCGTCGGTCCCGGGCCCCGGGCTGTCTGGAGATGGTGAGGGAGAGAGGGGGCACACTACGGGGGGACTGTGGAATGTGGCGGAGGGCAGTCGAGGTGGAGATCTTGGATGTGGCGGTGTGTTAGCTAACCGCGCGTGTGTGTGAAGTGTCAGCCGAGAGGTGGTCGGCTCGTCGCGAAGTGTATGGGCAACAAGTAGCGACTTCGGGGACCCGACATCGACAGCCCGACGCCTATCTCGGACCGGACCTCAACCACCCGAACAGCTAAGCCCCCGCCACTCCCACATTTACGAACTATACCCTAAACTCTTTCCTTTAAAAGTGACTTGTATTTGTATTTCCTCTCGCCTGTCATATTTGATACTGTGTGTCAAAGCTAAAACTTGTTCCGTGTGCCCTGTGTTTACGCTGTGCTATTCTTGATGAATTGGTGAAATTGTTGTTCTCTTTGTTAATTAAATTCTATTCACTCTCATTCCCGACTCCTGTGTCGTGCCTCCGGTCAGCGGCTGGTCAGGCTTGGACCTATCGCCGGTTAGCCACTCGGTCCTGCTTAAGATCTGGCACCTGGGTGGAGGTGTTTGTCTCTCCTCCCTTAGAATTGGTAACAGAGAGTGTGGAGCCCAATTGGTGGCGTGCTCCCACTTCGTGACAGATAGGCTTCACACAACTCCCTAGCCAGCTGATCTTGATGTCTTAACTTAATCTTAGCCCTGTTAAGAAGAGGAAAGCATGCCTTTTTATTGGACACCTTGGACACACCGGGTTCGTTCAGATGACAATCTCTGTAATGAAGGGACAGATTTGATGAAAGAGCACCCTTTCCCAAGGCACTCCGCCAATAAAACATAGATGTCCCTTGCGCTGGCAGTGATGTGTTCCTCTCGTCGACCTCCGTCAATGACCAGTCTTCTAGCAATACCGCGGTTCATTTGAAAAGCTTCTCTGGGCGCCACGACCTCGTGACCCCGCGTGCTCCGTATGCAGCCTTACCTCTGCTTCCCAAAAGCGCTCATTCTTCTTACCCTTCCTACTGCAAGGAGCCCACTACTGGTGGCTTTTCCCCGGCGCTGGTGCTTGCTAGAACTGAAAATGCCATTCGAGCATCAGCTAGCTTTTGTTTGCTTTTTGTTAGCATTTGTGCTATCCTCCCCTCCTTGTACATTCCCTCCTATGTAGTTAAGGCAAAAAGCACTTCCTGCTGTGCATGCAAGACACCCAGTCCACCATGGCCATATTCGCACTTCGGCGCATGATACAGGCTTTGTCCAGCTGGGGGTTTGGTTCTGAGTAACGCCGCATGGCTCGTAATGCATTCCCACCAGGCAGAAGTAAAATATGAGGAAATCCATTGTAAGTTAATATTTTCTTGCATGCTCCAAGTAAATCACTTTGTTGAAAATTTGTGGCGGAACATAGTAGGCGCCGTAGTCAGCCAAGACGGCCGCACGCAGCTCATCGTATGGCCGGCAGCCGAAGGCAGAGTAGGTGGGCCGACACAGGAGGTCGGGCGGGAGGATGTCGCAAAGGACTGCGTGTTTAAACGGCTGGATGGTGATGCCGTTCAAGTACATCGCAGCCTCCAGTTGGGCGAACCACCCGCCGACGCCTGCAGGCCGGAACGCCGGGAGCGGCGGGTCGAAACTTGGGTGCTGCCAGTACGCCATGCTAGGACGCCGCTGGGATAGAAGGCACGGTTCGCCAGGTCACCACTGTTGAAAATTTGTGGGGTCGCAGCGGAGCACCAGAGAGAGACGACCAGCGTGGCAGGCTTCTAGTTCCGAACTGCTCGTGCCGGGCGTGCGCCCCGAACACGCGCTGTTCATCTTTATTTTTTTCTAGCGCGCGCTGTAACGCCGATCTCAGCGCCGGCGCTTTATAGCGTCGCCGGGCGCTATAACTTCTATGCTAACTCCTCTCTTCTGAAGTGACGAAAAGATAAAACAACTCAGTGTATAAAAATGGCGAATGCAAAAATAGATTACTTTTGCGCAAACTTCACAGGAAGTGCACTTGATTGGCACAAGTGTATGACCAAGTAAGGAAAGAAATCCAGCGGGAAGCACGGAGACATAGAACAGGAACACAGGACGACGCTGTGTTCTGTGTTCCTGTGTTCTGGGTCGCCGTACTTTGCGCTGGTTTCCTTTCCTTAATTTGTCATGCACTTGTGCAACTTAAGTGCACTTCCTCTTACATTTACTTAGGAACAGAGCAGAGCAGTTAAAGGTGAACTGAAGAGGAATCTCAACTCGTATTTTTACCGCTGGAACTCGATCTACCCCTCCCGGCCGTTCTTAGGACCGTCGAATTACTGCCTGTGCGGCCGATTTCTCTAATTTAAATCCGATTAACTGTCCCAGTTCTTGCCTTTTTTTTAATTTCCCGCAGACGGCGGGAGGAGTCAACCAACATTTCAAACAGTCCCGTGGCTATAGTGAACTAGAATACTCTCTAGTGGCGCGAGCGGCGAGGGGCAGGCAAGCCATTTTCCAACAGACGCCACCAGATGGCGCCACCGCAACTGTTCCTAGGCACGGGAATTCGCGGAGTGTTGAAAAGTTCGTCTGTTATCTTGCGTTTTTCAGCTCATTTACTCATTATAATCGCTCATTTATTCTTTCTTGCTGTTCTCCACCTGTTAGTTACAATGACTAGCCTTCTTAAGGATTAAAACGCGTGTCCGAAAACCACGTAATTAAGCGAGGATACAACGTTCCTACTGTCGCGTCGTTGACTAAACTCCAACTTCCAGAGTGATTTTCTGGCGCGAAACGCCATCGCAGAATACCAAGCGGTCAGCATCACATGCGGAGCAGATTATTTGCGCGACCATTACTGTGGTTTGAAGATCAAAACCCGAAAGCACTGACTTCAGTGCAGAAATGATAACAAAAAAATCTTGTTTGCGAAAATCCACAACTTCCCTGCCATTGACTTGTTCAGCACCTATTCAATTTAAGGTGCTTTGACAACGGGACAAGGTACCGAGAAAGACGCACACAACACAGGCGCTAAGTCAACGCGGCGCTTTGACACGGTATGTGAGTTAGCGCAAAACAGGACAAGGACGCACACAACATAGACGCCTGCTGTCGCTGGCTCCGTTAATGCTCTTCGTGAAGAAATGCAGACGAGTTGTGAGGTAAAATGCAGTTATTTCTGCAGCTATGGTTTGAGCGTGCTCAGGGCATCCAAGCAACGAACTTTCGCGCGACATAACCAGCAATTTAAAAGGTTAGCCTGCTGTCGCTTGATGCCACAACAACGGAAGAATGGTCAGGCACAGCTTTTGTGAGCAGTGCGTCGGCTGCGTTCAAGTTTCCGGCATCGAGAAATATGTCAATCAGTTTCTCCCCCCCAGAGCAAGTGTCCTGCTCACCAGCATCTGCATTCAAGAGTGAACTTAGAACAGCGGGCTCGCAGTTTCCTCTTGACACAGAGTGCGCAAGAGCAATGAATTGCTGAAGTGTAGGATGAGTACTGCATCCTGATGACTGCCTGACGATGCCAAAAAGATGTTCCACGGGGTCTTGGCTCACCCTGCTTGTCATTACTTCAACAGCGATAAGGTACTGCATAGTGTTACACGCAGTCCAGTTACTGCGGACTGACTTAGAAAGCCTCGCTGCCCATTTGTGTGGCGTACCCACTCTGACAGAAACGACAGAAAAGAATTCAACTTCTCGGTTCATGCAGAGGAGGCAATGCTTCAGCTGGAAAGCGTGATGTCATGACTTGAATAACACCATGAATGAATGGTACTGCAAGAGCAATCTTACAATGAGATGCATGTACAGCTAAGAACCATTCAAAGTGTTACGTTAATACCAGATTTAGCTAAACAACAAAGTGGCAGTGGTTTAATCATGGTTCAACCGAGATAGATGAGCGATAGCTCGGTTTTGCGTGGTTTTCATTTGTTTTTGGATTCTACTCGTTGAGACCTTTTAAACGATATGAGTTGCTGCTGTATCGCGAATTTGTTTTAGTCATAATTATCTAACGGAACTTAATTAGGACCTGCAATTAGCGCACTTCAATCGTACTCGAAATAAGCTATCCATCGATATATGTCTTGAAACTGCAGCATGAAGTTCAATATCGAATCACAAGTAACTTTTTATTGGCAGCTAATTAAGACTTAAATTTACCCAATGCAATGATACTCAACCGAAGCTATCCGACATATATTGGTGCGGTAAACAACGATGCTTTTGGCGCGCCAGGATAGCCGGTGCGGCAACCTGGCGCAAAACAGTGGGAATCAGTTCTTCTTATCGCCAGAGCTTCGTCAAATTTCCTGTCATTGGTGCAACAAAGTTCCTGCTCACTGCTATCACTACTTAGCAGCAAGATACGAACGCTGAAGTGAAATTATCTGCGTAACAGAGCGCGCGCAAAGCGAGCTAAACCACACACCGCATTGCCATGTCCTGCCAACGCGCGCGCCGGAGGCTAGGAAAAGGCGCAGCAGCGCCCCTGCCGGCCGTCAGTGCCAATTCGCTGCACCCGAGCTGGCCCCAGCAGCCGCCGGTCGCGCCACTAGAAAGTATTCTAGTTCACTATACCCGTGGCGGCTTGCCGCTCTGCCATCGGCGGAGTGATACGCAGTGATCGGCGAAAGCAAAGAGTCCACGCGTATTTTTATTTCCGTGGGCCTAATTCGCAGCTATGTAGTATCTGTCTAGATCTGTTTATGCACGGAAACCTGAAAAACAAAATAAAAGCAAAAGCAAAGCCGCCACACGACTGCCTGAAAGGCACTGCATGCGTTGGTTGACTCCTCCCATCATTAAAAAAAAAGTGCGGGAGCCGGTCGTTAACTCGATTTAAATTAAGGAAATCGGCCGCACGGAGCTATAATTCGAACCTTCTAAGAAGGCTCGGAACGCGTATATCGAGTCACCGCTGCAATAAGACGAGTTGAGATTCCTCTTCAGTGCACCTTTAAGAAAGTGTTACTCCCTCCGCTCAGTGAAAATTTTGAAAATAAGATGTGTTTTTTAGACCCATATAAAATCATTACATACTGGCAGCACATTCAAACTTTTGTTAATGTACCATAATAATTATCTCATGAAGCCTCAGCTCTTGTGGCCCAGGAAGAAGAGTATGGCGATTTATGGAAATATTTGAAATGTATTTATGAATCAAATTCTTAATACTCTAATGTTTTAAGCAAATAAAATTAGCAATATCGATAATTTTGATAATACCTTTATGCAGCTAATACCGTCAGGAAGTGGGACATTAGAAAAAACTAAATTCTTCGATAAAGACCTGTACGTCGCACTTGTGCTGCACACTTATTTCATGCTATCATTTTCTTAATGAAGCGTATTCTTTGAGAGACATATTTCTGGCTCATTATATCCTTTGCTTCGGTTCACACTTTTATGTAGCTGTATTTCATCCAGTTTCGGGCCATAATCTCAATTCAAGCGTGTTTTTGTCTTTGGACATTTGTTTTGTGCGTGCTCCTGTAGTGTCCCAGTACATATGAATGATGTTTTGACCTGTGTCAAGCTGTTGTAGTATATATCAGTCTAACCTCATCGACCACCTAAGCTTTTCCCGAGCTGGTGTCATACTCTTTTAGGGGCACACTTAAAAATAATATACCATGATCTATTTCATTATTGTTTTCTTATTTGGCGATTTCAATTTTTCGAACATAACATGGAATACCAACTCCCCTTTAATGTCCCCGTTCTCGTCTCAAAGTGGCAAATTTTTCGATTTGTGCTCAGTATTCTCGTTAGTGCAGTTGTGCCCACAAGAAATTAGAATAACTGCCAACGCGGCGAATACATTAGACTTAATCCTGTTACATACCTCACCTATTACATACCTGCCGGGCATCAGCGACTGCTTGCTGATGCACTTTGACATTAATCTAGCCCCTCCAAATACTAACAAAAGAAATAAATAATACGAGACTACAACAAAGCAAATTTTCATATGACAGTTAATGAGCTATCTTCTTTTATCGATACTTTCCTTCGGAGCATTCATATGCGCGCTCACAGCTATAGTTGCCCAGCTCACAGAACAATACATTCATCCATGCACTGTTACCACCCACTAAAACGCTCCCTGGTATAATTATCACATTACGTGTTTATGTAACAAAAAAAAATGACTACCGCACCGCAAAGCTCTCGACAACTAGTGAGCGATGGGCTTCGTGTTCGGTGGCTTCCAACGCGTATGTTCAGGAGCTCAAAGGCACTAAAAAGCACTTTCACTCCTACGCACTACCCTTTATGTTAACCGCCGAAGGGAAAAAATTCCTGCGTGTCATTAATCCTTCCACCGTTGATAGCGTCGCCTTATCTGACACATTAGGCGACCCCATTCCTTCCGACATTTGCACCACGATTCTTAACCGTGCGTTTCCTGATGCACATACTCGCATACCTACAACTCGCCACTTAATAATAATAATAATAGCCTTTATTTCCATCAACATGATGGGGGAGGTTAGGGAAAAAAAGCTGGAAAGCTTGACTGGTTCCCGCCCCCCCATATCAAATACATGATTGCTTCCATCAAGGCAGAAATCAACGGACAACAGAATACATTTCAAAGAACAATCATAGCTAACATGACAAATAAGAATAACACGTAATAAAGCAAGTTATGAAAAAAAGACAGCGTAGTAACAAGAAACAAACAGACACTGATATAACTGTAGTGCTATTTAGGATATATCGCATTCACATTGCTCTAGACATACACAAAACTACAAATGCATATTTACGCGTGGAAAATAGCAGACTTCAAGCCATAACAAAAAGAGCACAAGATCCAAGAAAGGAGGAAAAAAAATCAATTCAGGCACAGTAGGATGAAGGTAGAAATGATCTTCAAGTAAACACATTTGAGCACGAAAAAAAAAATCTTAGGTCCTGCTTTGATGCGTTTTCGGGATGTACGGTGTGTCTATAACAAATATTCAATATTTCTGGCAGTTTATGTTTAATCATTTGCTTTCCGTAGTTTGTTCTGCATCTCTCAATGTTCCA
The DNA here is from genome assembly GCF_055824585.1 of Amblyomma mixtum. Classification (NCBI taxonomy): domain Eukaryota; kingdom Metazoa; phylum Arthropoda; class Arachnida; order Ixodida; family Ixodidae; genus Amblyomma; species Amblyomma mixtum. The sequence continues at coordinate 135,561,097 of NC_143012.1, read as the reverse complement.
GATTTCCCGACAACGTGTATCATGCGAAGGTATTCTCTTTGTTAAGGAAGCTAAGGAAGAAAGGAAGTTGATGTTTTGTTTGACATCTTTTTTGTAAGTTAAGCACAGGCGGTAAGGGTAGAGCTGGGTGATTTTTATAATCCCTAACTTTTCATATAAAGGCAAACTTGGGTGATCCCGTGGAACATTAAAAATATGTCGCAGCATTCGTTTCTGCAATGTAAGGACTCTTCTTAAATTTGTAGCAGTAGTACTCCCCCAGACTAAGTGGGCATAATTAATGTGAGAGTCAAATAAAGCATTGTAAAGAATGACCTTCACCTTTAATGGCAACAACTCTTTATTAATGTATGTAACTCCTACGATGCTTGAAATCTTGGAAACAACATGTTCCACGTGATCATCCCATGACAGGTGTTCATTAAAAACTACACCAAGAGTCTTGAAGGCATAGACTATTTCTATTTTTGAGTTGCCTAACAACAAATCTGTATTAACAGAAACGTTTTTATTTCTGGGACGAAAAAGTATGGCCTTAGTCTTTGACGTGTTAATTTTTAATGCGTTAGCCTTAGCCCAATCATTTAGCCGTGCTAATGAGTTGTTTGCATTAGTGATCAGGTCATTAGGATTCGCAGCAGAGAAAAGCATAGTCGTATCATCGGCATAAATTATATAATTAGTGTTCGGATCGATATGTACAATGTCATTTAAATAGATATTAAATAAAAAGGGACCAAGGATACTTCCCTGAGGTACTCCTGACGTTATTGGTTTTACAACTGACGAGAAACCATTGAGGTAAACATACTGCTGACGATCATTTAAATACGATTTCAGCAGCTTTAGAACATTTCCACGTATTCCATATGCTTCTAATTTTCTAAGCAAGAGAGAATGATTTAGAAAGTCGAATGCTTTCGTAAAGTCCACAAACACACCTAAGGCCAATTCTTTTTGCTCAAAAGCATTTAAGATGAACTCTTTTTGTTCTAGTAATGCCAGTTCTGTTGACCGGTGTTTACGGAAGCCAAACTGTGACCTGGTTAGTATGTTGTGTTTATCGCAAAAGTTAGTCATTTTGAAGAGAATCACTTTTTCTAAACCCTTAGAGAAAACTGGAAGTATTGACACAGGTCTATAATTAGCAACGTCGTTCTTATCACCTTTTTTATACAACACTGTGACTTTCGCAAGCTGTAATCGCTTCGGAAACACTCCCTGCAATAAGCACACGTTAAATATGTAGGCCAAGCAAGGTGAAATAATTTCAATTACATGTTTCACAGGCTGGATTTTTATGCCATTTGCATCGCTGCTCTTGCTATTGTTTAGTCCCTTAAATACTGAAACAACTTCATCCTCAATTACAGGGCTCAAGAAAAGGGATTCCTGGTGTGCTACTTTAATATAACTGAGTGCACCATCAGTAGGACTGTCTGGGTTAAGATTGACGAAATATCTATTGAACTCGTCCGCCAATCGTGCCCCTGAGATTTGTTCCTTGCCAAGCTCGATCTTCGAACAACGGTTTGATTCGTGCGGCGGTATAGGAGTGCGTTTAGTTTTTTCCAAATTTCATCTGTCTTGCCTGCTGAGGTCTCAAAAGAATTGCAAAAGTAATCATTTCTCGCACACCTAATCTCTTTTGTCAATTTGTTGCGAAATATTTTATAAGTTTTTAATACATCTAGATCACGAGTCGCTAGAAATTTAGCATATAGTTTGTCCCTTGTTTTCATCTTTCGCAGAAGTTCGCTTGTCACCCACGGCTTACGTATCTTCTTTGACTTTGAAAGTATCTTCATAGGAAAACACTGATTGTATATTTTTAAAAATATCAGAAAAAATATATTAAAAGCACTTTCAGCGTCTGTCTCATTAAACACAACACTCCAATCGACACATGAAATTTGCATTTTAAACATGTCCATGGCTGTTTCTGAAAAGTCCTGAAAATATTGCGGTACAAGTTTCTTTTTGGGCATAGTACACTTCTCTAAACACATATATATGCCAAAGTGGTCACTTATATGTGTGCACATTGTTCCGGCCTTTATATTTGTTCCATGCAAGTTTATTATAAACAAATCAAGCAAAGTGGAAGATGTGGGAGTCACTCTTGTTGGTTCCTTAATAACATTCTTACATCCGTAAACGTTTATTAATTGTTCAAGTTCTCGTTTTAAAGGCAAATCCCCAAGCATATTAATGTTGAAATCACCGCCAATGACTACACGTAGCTTATTTTCATTAGAAAATGTCAGCAATGATTCTAAAAATACAAAAAAGTTTTGCACATTCCCAGTTGGCGGACGATATACTACGCCGATTAAATATTTTTCAACTACCAAACAAAGAACTTCATAATCTTCATGCATGCAAGTAAAGTTTGGCACTTGGTCACAAACAAGGTGTTTCTTCACCATCAAAGACACTCCTCCTCCACGAGAGGTGGTTCTGTTTAACAGATAAGTGTTGTAAGAAGGTAATTTTAGAGCATTGGCTTCATCATTATACCAGGTCTCAGTTAACATAACTACGTCAAAAGCAAAATCAAGCCTACTGAACAGTATTTCAAATTCGGCGGGTTTTTTTCGTGCTGACTGGGCATTGAGATGAAAGAGTTTGAAAGCATTTGCATATTCCCCTCCACAGACTTCTCGAAAGTCCGATGGGGCAATGTAATCATTTTTTGGGATTGCCATGATGCTGACTACAGGCTGGTAAACGATGTTTTCATGCCACCTATAACTGTTGTTGCTCCTGGTGTCAATAAGCTGATTGATGGACTCAGTGTTCATTCCGTTCCAGGTTATGACAGCGTTAAACCAAAGTTTAAAAAGCACTGCAGCTTATTCGCCCATTGTACTACTAACCAAACTTTTCCAGCAATCACTTGACCAGTCAACGCCGCCTACTGAGTAGAAAATCGGAAAGGTGGTTCCAGTTTACAAACCAGGAAGCAAAGCATCCCCTAGTAATATCGTCCCATATTCCTTACCAGTATGTGTTGCAAAATGTTCGAACCTATAATATTCACCAACCTTGTCAACTCCCTTGACCTAAACTCACTTTTTACGTCAGCGCAACATGGTTTTCGAAACTTTTACTCTTGTGAAACACAGTTAACATCGTTTACACATACACTGCATCGTATTCTAGATCTATCATCACTAGCTTAGTGTATGTTTCTTGATTTTTCAAAGGCTTTCGACAAGGTATGCTACAAACTTTTACTTCACAAACTAAAACAACTGAATATTGACTGTAACATATTGAAATGGATTGAATGTCTGCTTAGTTGCTCACAATATGTTTTTGCTAACGGTTATAGCCCAGTTTTACAGTGGCGTCTTCCGGTGTTCCACAAGGTTCAGTTGTTGGATCCCTAATGTTTCTAATTTACATTAATCTCACCTCTCTTGTGAACTCTCATATTCACCTATTCGCTGATGATTGCGTCATTTTTAGAGATATAACCAGCGCTAACGGCATTGCATTACTTCAATCAGACCTCAACACAATGAGGAACTGGTGCAAAGAATGCTTAACGCCGCTAAATATTAACAAATGCAAAGTAATGCGTGTATCTAAAAAAACTTCCGCCCCACCTCACTAATACATCCATAATACTTCTTTGGAATCAGCCTCGTCATATGAATACCTCGGCGTTCACATTACTTCTAATTTACTTCTAAGCTATTGCTTTATCAAACACTATTACGATCCAAACACGAGTATGCAACACAAGTATGGGACCCTGCTCATGAGAACTTAATTAATGATCTTGACCTGGGGCAAAAAAACTCTGTACGTTTTATCCTTGCTAAATGCAACCACACAGCGAGCATAACTACTATGAAGTCTAATCTCTGCCTACCATCGCTGACATCGCTTAGAAAAGTGTTTCGCATCGCCCTATTCCACAAGTTGTACCATCATCCCGCTTTTCGTGATCGCCACACCTCATCCCCCAGCCAATTTATGCACCCCGCCGCAATGATTATAATCAGAGTCGGAATTGTGTCATGAAGCGCGAAGTACTTCTCGCAGTCATCCCTGCCGCGAACCTCATATTACCGAGAACAACTTCCCTCTGAACTTGCTGGCATCCAAAAATTATGAGCAGTTCCGCGTAGCACTCGCTAACATTCTATGTTCAGGTGCTGTTTAACATTCCTGTATTCGACTGTTTTGATCTCAGTTTTTGGATATTGACCACTCCCCCTTTGTAATGCCACTGGCCTTGAGGCGTAATGTAAATAAATTCGCACACAAAAATATTCATTCGCTAATAATTTTTATTTCGGTGAATAACGCTTTGTAGGCAGCCTAAAGACTCGTACGGCACTGACGTGAAGGTTCATTTTCACAGTCCCGAAGTTCCATACTGTAGAGAGAAGGATAGCGTTTGTCCTCCGTCGTTCTTCCGCTGTGTTTGTCACTGTAAGCACTATTGTTTGCATTCTCAAGTACTTTATTTATTTATTTATTTATTTATTTATTTATTTATTTATTTTAGCCGCCGCGGTGGCTCAGTGGCTATGGTGCTCGGCTGCTGGCCCGAAAGACGCGGGTTCGATCCCGGCCGCGGCGGTTGAATTTCTTTGGAGGAGAAGTTCGAGGCCCGTGTACTGTGCGATGTCAGTGCACGTTAAAGAACCCCAGGTGGTCGAAATTTCCGGAGCCCTCCACTACGGCGTCTCTCATAGCCTCAGTTGCTTTGGGACGTTAAACCCCATAAAAACATAAAAACATATTTATTTATTTATTTATTTATTTATTTATAAATACTGCTGTCTCTGAGGAGAGACATAGCAGGAGTGGGTGAATACATGAGTAAAAACAAATAACATGGGTACCATAGAAATAGATAACACAGAAATATTAAAAACAGATCAACGGGTCAAATTGTCAGGCAACTGAACAAGAAACTCTTCAATTGGCAATGAACGAAGTGAGCCATCCAATCCATTCCAAATTTCAACGGTTAGTGGGGAAAAAGAAAATTTAAAACAATCTATATGTGGTTTGAAGGGAACAATGTTTAATGGGTGGTTCCGTCGGGTTGCACGTGCGCTTGATGACACAAATGTGAAGGGTGCCTGAATGCCAGATGATGTGTGAACGATCTTGTGCAGCATAATGATGCGTTCACGTGTGCGCCTATGTTCTAATGTTTGTAAAGATAAACTGTGCATATGGGAAGAAGGTGAAAACTTGCGATCATACCGGCTGAAGATGAATCTTATTGCTTTTTTTTTAACTGATTCTAAACGGTCAATGTCGCGCGCGTAATGAGGGGACCAGACACTTGAGGCGTACTCCAGGATGGGTCGAACTAGTGATTTGTAAGCAGTTAATTTACATTCCTTCGTGGCATTTTTTAAGGTTCGTTTGAGATAACCAAGTTTGCGAAGTGCTTTCCCAGATATGTTATTTATGTGAGCATTCCATTTTAAGTTATGCGAAAATATAACGCCCAGGTATCTGAACTCGCTGACGTGGGTCAAGCAGTTACCGTTGTTACTGTAAGAGAAATGCAGCGGATTCTTTTTGTTACCAAAGGTCATTGCAACTGTTTTAGTGAAATTAATTTTCATTTGCCATGCATTACTCCATTCACAGAACAATGAGAACACTTTGTTTAGTTCCTGTTGATCATCGGCGTTAGCAGCGTTGCGGTAAAGCACACAGTCATCGGCATATAGGCGTAACTTCACTGCGGTGTCGTTAGTAACATTAGCTACATCATTAATAAAAATTATAAAGAGTAGAGGCCCAAGCACCGACCCTTGGGGCACACCTGAAGTTACAGTGACTGACGATGACTGTGCATGGTTAAAAGTGACGAACTGGGATCTTAAGTGTAAGTAGTCGGTTATCCAGTCCAGTAACTTATTGCCGTTAAACATGGTGCGTAGTTTACGAAGAAGCTTATTATGGCAGACCATGTCAAATGCTTTGGAGTAATCTATAAATATTGCATCGATTTGATCACGGTTATTTAAAGCGGAAGCGATGTCGTGAGTAAATTCAATGAGCTGAGTGACAGTGGAAAAACCAGATCGAAAACCGTGCTGACAGTGTGACAGTAGATTATGACAAGTTAAGAACTGAACAAGGTGTTTGTGAATAATGTGCTCAAGAAGCTTGCAGCAAGTGGAAATTAGGGAGATCGGTCGGTAATTACTAATTCGTTGTTTATCGCCAGATTTAAACACCGGGATGACATTGGCAATTTTCCAAGCCCGGGGAACGGAGGATGTGTCCAGTGATTTGTTGAAAATCACTGTAAGGTAACGGGCACTCCATTCCGAGTACCTCTTTAAAAACATGTTAGGTATGGCGTCTGGTCCCGCACTTTTAGTTGTGTCAATTTTTACTAAAAGATTGTGAACCCCAGGGTAACTTACTTCGAGGTTGGGTAACTGGTGTTCCGAGCTATGAATGAAGGGAGGATTGGTACCATCATCAAGATGAAAGACAGAGTGAAAGTAGCTATTGAAGGCTTCAGAAATGGTTACGGGATTAGTGCAAGGCTGCTCGTTGATAATGAAAGATACAGAGTCATGGGAAGAGGGTAATATTGTGACGGACTAGAAGACGACGAAGCGGGCAGTGGCGCGGGTAGGAGCGCTCGTGCTAGGCCCGCAACCATTAAATCATATCATCGCCATCCATCATGTAGTCCAGTCTTCATCGGCTTGCCGTCACGTAACATTTGGTGGAGGTGCTGGGTACCTTCTTCATCCCGGTCCCGGAGCTTAGGAGCCTGCTGTACACCGAGGTCTTCTGTGGAGAGCTCACGGCTTCGCACCTCCCGGCGCTTCCCCAGCCTGCCAGGTATGCCCCGACGCCGCCGCTCTTCACCGCCCCGCCCCAAGCCCCGACAAGAAGACACGACGACACAACGACCGCCGCAACTGCCCTGTGACCCCACTCGCCGCCCACATGAGACCCAACGACCTACGACCCCACTGAACCGAGTCCGCCGCCACTGACCAGAGAACCCATTGACCACTGACACTCAGACGAGAAACAAGTACCCCAGCCCCTGCCGTTGGGTGTGTCCACGGGCCTCGACGTTGACTTCCAGAAACCGGTGGCTCCTTAGTCTTCGCGGACCTGGCTTCACCCGCTCATCGTCTCTTTCATCGTGACGGCAAGCCCTTCATCTTCTCTTCTCTGTTCATATGTTCTGCCACGCCCATCGCCACGTCCTGCTGGTCATCGTCTGTGGCATTCTTCTAGTTCGCGCGATCGGGACGATCGCTTCGTGGCCCCGAGTCATGTGACGGACTAGAAGACGACGAAGCGGGCAGTGGCGCGGGTAGGAGCGCTCGTGCTAGGCCCGCAACCATTAAATCATATCATCGCCATCCATCATGTAGTCCAGTCTTCATCGGCTTGCCGTCACGTAACAATATAACCCAAATTGAAGTTATTCCACTGATATCTTTTGGGCGCGGCGGCAACGCCAGGATGAGCATCGCCAACCCGTTCGCTTTTTTTGCACAGGTGCTGCTGATACCAGAGGCACCGCCATCAACATGCCAGGCGCCCTTTGATGCTGCTTCCGTTGATGCTGCTATCAACGGAAGCGACAAACGCATCATCACAGGCATCAAGAACGTGCAGTAGAAAAAGCTACTTCTCTGGTTCCTTCCGCAGTGGGTGCGGCGGCAACGCCATCATGAGCATCGCCAACCGTTCGCATTTTTTGCACAAGTATTCCCTGGAATGCTGCTGATACCAGAGGCACCGCCATCGACATGTCAGGCGCCGGTGACCAATCTTGGGCCATCTGGAGTCGATGAAGGAAACCAACCCCTTCTACGGCTGCGCTTCACCAGGGCGACTTTCACGTCCCGTACGGCACCACGATGTTATCCACGGAATCTCCCTCAAGTATAACTCTGCATGAGTAATAATACTTCTATAGATGAGTCACGGCAGTGGAGAAACGGGGGCCCACCTCGCGCCGTCGCTGTGGTTGTGCGCCTCCAAATTATGCGACACGATGATGCTTCGCATTCTCCAGGCTTAACCAAGTTAAGCCTCAGCCATTTTTTGTTAATCACTTTGTATGTGCTTGTACGAGTGATTGTTAAACCCTCTGTATCGTCTCATTCCTGTATAAAGTTTGTTTTGTCTGTAAACCTTTGTCTCCGACCCATTCTCTGTCTTGCGGCCTGAGCTTGCCACGCTGAGTCGAGGGCATCTCCTTTGAGTCCGAGACCGCTACCCTCACACGCTCTAAGGGTGTCTGGGAACGCGCTGTTTAGCTCTAGGTTGTGGCGCTATGCTGAGGATTAGAAACGTGGGTCTGATCATGTGGTGCGCCGTCAGCTTCTTGATCTAGTTGAGGGCTTAGTGGGCAACGAATTCCCATTTTACCCCGTAGCTACACAAGAAACGTTGGTAAAGTCCACCACGTTCATCTTCAGAGCAGCGACAAACATCTGCGTTCTTCTTTTCCCTGTGTAGCCTGATAATTTCCGATTTGTCTGTAGAGCGTACTAGTTTACAGCTTTTTGACGTACGCGTCCACCGTCGTTGCCCCTTATTGAAATCTCACTTTTTTCTCCCAATGATCCCCCTGTGGGCCACAGCGGTATGTCGTCTGCGTGCATCACGTATCTGACTCCATCGATTCTGTCTGTTTTCTTCGAGAGTCCAATCATGGCCACATTGAAGAGTAGCGCGATACGACCAAGCCTTGGGGTATTCCCTTGTTTGCTGCTTCGAAGGACACATATCTTATTTTTCCCAATCCTGCCGTTGCTGTTCAGTTAGGAAGGCCTTGACATACCCTTCAAACCAGTCGCGGCAATATTGTCACGACCTGAGGAGCCGTGCAGGTAGGCGTCGGGGAGAACCCAAGACTGAGACCCTTTTCTTAATTAGAGAGACAGGTCTCAGGTCACAGAGCCAGAGCGAATCGAGAGCGAACCGCGGCTGCGTCGTCGTTCTCGATTCAGCGCGGAGGCCGCGCGGCGCGTTAGGCACGTGGCATTATTGCCCCCCCCCCCCCCCCCCCTTCTTCCGAAAGCGAACATCGTCTCCGATGTGGAGTGGGATATGTACAGGGAGAGAAGGAACAAAAAAATAGGGGTGAGGTGACTATACAATCCGCGCCAGATGAGATGCGGGGAGAGTCAAGTCCGCACGTGGCGTAAGGGGATAAAAAAACAAAACACAGCGTGAACACAGCATTCAGTCACGCGAAAAGTACGGCTTTAAGCGCACGGCATCGACGATTTCAGGCCGTTTACGCTGAGGGCCGACGATCATAGTTCCATCGGGAACTTCGTAGTTGACGCTGTTCAGGCGGTGCAGGTAGAAATGATTAGCTTGTCGCTCAACCCCTTGTGGCGCACGGGTGTCCACACCCGCACCTGGTCACCCTGCTCGTAGTGCACGTCCCTGTGGCGAAGGTTATAGTGTCGGCCATAGGCGCATTGCTGGTCCTTGATGTGCAAGCGGGTTAGCTGACGGGCTTGTTCTGCTTGTTCCACGAAGTGGCCTGCTCCAGAGGGGACCTCTGCGCCGCCGTACGGGAGCATCGCGTCCAACATCATGCGGACCTCCCTGCCATAGACGAAACGGAACGGGCAAACAGGGTGGTCTCCTGCGTCGCTGTATTATATGCAGGTTTGCAGTGATGGCGTAGAGGTAGAGCATCTGCCTCGCGTGCAAGAGGACCGGGGCTCGAATCCTAGTTCCACGCAATTGTCCAGCGGGTTTAAAAAAAGATCCGGGTGTCGATGGAATTGCATAACCAGGCCTGGAGTGCGGCACGTTCTCGGTGACCAGAACCGACAACGCACTTCCTCACCAGAACAGGATCTGGCCACCCTGGTGTAGTACTTCGCCGCAACCTTCTATGAACAAACCAATTAACCTTCGGCCTTCAGTCTACAGCGGTTGCGTAGCAATTGACCAAGGCGGCCGTCAGACCTCTGACGCAGCCGAAGTTGTAAGAATCTCTGTCTCCGGACAGGCCGCCATTGGAAACTGAACCTGGCAACGTTTAACGCTAGAACCTTATCCAGTGAGGCCAGCTGAGCAGTGCTATTGGAGGAATTAGCGTGTATTAAATGGGATGTCATAGGGCTTAGTGATGTTAGGATAGATGAGGCGTATACAGTCCTAAGGGGCGGGCCCATACTGTGTTAACGTGGATTAGCAGACAGACGAGAACTTGGTGAGGGATTCCTCATCAATCAGGGTATAGCTGGCAACATAGAGGAGTTTATAGTATTAACGAGAAATGGCAGCTATCGTAATTAGGCTTAATAAGAGGTACAAGCTAAAGGTGGTGCAGGCCTACGCGCCTACATCAAGTCATGACGACCAGGTTGTTGAATGCTTCTATGAAGATGTGGAATCAGCAATGACCAAAGTAGAGAGAGAGAGAGAGAAAAGGGCGGAAAGGCAGGGAGGTTAACCAGGCGATGCCCAGTTGGCTACGCTACACTTGGGGAGGGGAACAAAGGGGAAAAAAGGAATAAGAGCAGCAATGAAATGAGTTTTCTAAGTGTCCAGCGACCACTATGTCACGGGGACAGAGGGCACGCACTGAAAACTTAAAGATTATAGACAGGAAGGTAAAATCACAGTACGCTGTACTGATGGGCAACTTCAATGCGAAGGTCGGCAAGAAGCAAGCTGGAGACAATGCGGTAGGCGACTGTGGGACAGGTTCTAGATATAGCAGGGGAGAGTTATTAGTAGAGTTCGCAGATAGAAATAATTTACAGATCATGAATACCTTCTTCCGCAAACAAGCAAACAGGAAGTGGACCTGGAAGAGCCCCCAATGGTGAGACTACAAATGAAATAGACTTCATAAGGTGCGCTCACCCTGGCATAGCTGAGGATGTGGAGGTCCTCGGAAAGGTCCGTTGTAGCGACCACAGAATGGTAGGGTATCGTATTAGCTTAGGTTTGAAGAGGGAACGGAGGAAACTACTGAAGCGGAAGGCTATTAACGAGTTAGCATTAAGAGGGAAGGTAGAGGAATTCAGAATGCCGCTGCAAAACAGATTTTCCGCTCTAACGGAAGAAGACGAGAGTAATGTTGAAACAATGGATGATAATCCCACAGCTATCGTTACGGAGTGTGCCGCAGATCTAGGTGGTAGGATGGTTCGACAGGATGCCGGCAAGGTATCTCAGGAGACTAAAGGTCGGATTAAGAAACGCCAAAGCATGAGGACGTCTAAATCCACAGGCAGAACAGAACTAGCAGAGCTATCGAAGTTAATAAATAAGCGTAAGGTAGACGACATAAGAAAGTCTAACATGGAGAAAGTCCAGTGTAGAGGGCTAGCATGCGCCATGTGTGTTTATTCCCCCCTTACCCCCCCCCCCCCCTCCTTTCTTCGCAGCTAAGGGAGGGGAGCTTCGCCGTTGAGCGGGCCCCAAGGAGATCTGTGGATGCGCGCGGTCTCATTAGGAGTACCCATCTTTCTGTCCCCTGTGTCGCCGCAACAGACCCCGGAGAGCCCCCGGCGAGGGGGGCTGCGAGGAGGGCGCAAAGCGGGCTACAGCCAGAGAGGGAGCGGCCGGCTCACCCAAGCCTCCCATTGTCCCCTTTCGGGGAAGGACGCGTGTTTCTCGCCGGGGCCGCTTTGTGCCAGTGTAGAAAGAGCAAGAGCCATAAAAATGTCAACGCCGCCGTTTCATCGTACGCCGACAGCTCACCGCGGCTTGATAAGCACCACTTGCGGCCCAATTAAGATTCGAACGCTTCGTTCGGAGGTTCGACCGCTTTTCTTTTGAAAAGAGAACACTGCTGAACGAAGCGGGGCCAGGCGCGTCCGGATGAATGGGAGCTGTGGGCGGCGGTGCAGCTGGCTGGCGTCCGGTATAGCCCCGAGGCTCGACAACTCGGTCTCAAGAAACGGGAGCGCGCAGAAGACACCACCGGACAGAACGAGCACAGCCACCTGCTTAATTGGGAACAGTGGCGGCCACTTGACTTATGTCGCCGCCCGGGCCCCGGAGGACGGCTGGTGGGGTCGGGAGTCCATTGTGATCCGACTCTTATCGGAAAGTGGATCTGCGCTCCCGGGTGTTGTTTGCGACAGTCGCAGCTGGGTTGGGGCCGATAATTGCCCTAGTGCCGGGAAGCGTGAAGGTCACGGGTACTGGGGAGACAGACGTACCCGTGGAAGTGTCTTGCTATGTTGTTTTGTGTGTTTTGCTTTTTCTTCCTTAGGGGAGAGAGTTGGTCTGGTATAGTGGGAGTGTTTTGCTATGTTGTTTGTAAGTATTGCGCTTTTCTTTCCATAGGGGAGAGAGTTTGTTTAGTACGGTGGAAGTGTGGGGCGGGGCGCGTAACCCAGGGGGCCAATCCGTATGTGTCTGCATTCTCGGAATATACCATGTTTTAGGTGAAAATGATGCCCTTTTTACAATATGTATATTTGAGAGAGGGCTATGTGCCCTACGGAAGTTGGAGGGAGGGCCACGCGCCTAAGAACCAATCGTGTTAAGAGTTTGACACGATTGGATGCTGATGAATATGGGCCGGGCCCATGTGTCTTTAAAACTGGGTCCCGGAGCCCGGAAAAGGGGTTCTGGGCTACGGAGATAGATGTAACGCATCTTCGGCTACGCCGAGTAGGGGCCTCCCCTAAATGTTAGCCAGTTCCATGTTGTTGTTGTGCTCAATGCTCAACTTGTATATATATGTAAACTATTGTATATAAAGCTTCAGTTTATATCCCTTGCAAGTTCTCTGTTGTTGCCAAGTATTGTCTAGTCAGACCTTCAGCCTTCAAGATATCGAAAGCTGTCTCCGACGGGGCACCCCTGGTGCAAAGGGAAAGAAGAAGAAAAGAACCTATTCGCCTCTGGTTGTTTAGGCGAAACTTTACTACCAGCATGCTCTAAAGAGAACGGAGGTAGCCTAAAATCAGTGAGGAGAAAACTGGGCATAGGTAAAAACCAGATGTATGTGCTAAAAGACAAACAGGGCAATGTCATCAGCAATATGGATAAGATAGTTGAATTAGCCGAAGAGTTTTACACAAACTATATAGTAGCGAATGTAATCAGAGCGTTACTGAGAGGAGTCCTGCACAGCGATGGGACATCCGGCCAGTAAAGAAGGATGAACTAAAGAAAGCCTTAGGAGCAATGCAAAGAGGGTTGGTTTGGTTTATGGGGTTTAACGTCCCAAAGCGACTGAGGCTATGAGAGACGCCGTAGTGGAGGGCTCCGGAAATTTCGACCACCTGGGGTTTTTTAACGTGCACTGACATCGCACAGTACACGGGCCTCTAGAATTTCTCCTCCAAAGAAATTCAACCGCCGCGGCCGGGATCGAACCCGCGTCTTTCGGGCCAGCAGCCGAGCACCATAGCCACTAAGCCACCGCGGCGGCAATGCAAAGAGGGGGGAAAGCAGCTGGTGAGGACCAGATAACAGCAGATTTGCGGAAGGACGCAGGAGAGATTGTGCTAGAAAAACTAGCCACCCAGTATACGCAAGGCCTTATGACCTCGAGCGTACCAGGAGCTTGGAAAAACTCTAACATTATCTTAATTCATAAGAAAAGAGACGTCAAGGACTTGAGCACTTACATACTGATTAGCTTATTGTGAGTTGCCTACAAGGTATTTACTAAAGTAATCGCGAATAGAGTCAGGAAAACCCTAGACTTCAATAAACCAAATGATCAGGCAGGCTTTCGTAAAGGATACTCGACAATAGACCATATTCACGCTATCAACCAGGTGATAAGAGAAATGCGCAGAATATAACCAACCCCTATATATAGCATTCATTGATTACGAGAAAGCATTTGACTCAGTGGAAACCTCAGCTGTCATGCAGGCACTGCGGAATCAGGCTGCAGAAGTCTGTTGTTAAAATACTTGAAGATATTGATAATGATTGCACAGCTACTATAGTCATCCGTAAAGTCGGCAATAAAATTTTAATAAGGAAAGGTGTCATGCAGGGAGACACGATCTCGCTTATGCTATTCACCGCCTGTTTACAGGAGGTATTCCGGGGCCTGAAATGGGAACAGTTGGGGGTAAGATTTAATGGAGAATACCTAAGTAATTTGGGATTCACTGATGACATTGCCTTGCTTGGTCACTCAGGACATGAACTGGAAAGCATGATTAATGAGGTAGACAGGCAGAGCAGAACGGTGGGATTAAAATTAACATGCCGAAAACCATAGTAATGTTCAACAGTCTAGCAAGGGAACAGCAGCTCGTAATTGGTAGCGAGGTGCTGGAAGTAGTAAGAGAACATGTCTACTGAGGGCATGCAGTGACCGCTGATCTGGATCATGAGAGGGAAATAACTATAATAATAAGAGTGGAGTGGAGCGCAATTGACAGGTTCTCCCAAATCACGAATGGCAGTTTGCCAATATCCCTGAAGAGAAGAGTCTACAACGGTTGTATCTTACCAGTACTCACTCACCTATGGGGCAGAAACATGGAGGCCAAAAAAGAGGGTTCAGCTTAAGACAACGCAGCGAGCTCTGGAAAGAAAAATGATGGCTGTAACTTTAAGAGATCGGAAGCGGGCGGAGTGGTTGAGAGAACAAACGCGAGTTAATGACTTCCTAGTCGAAATCAAGAGGAGGAAATGGACTTGGGCAGGGCATGTAATGCGAAGGCAAGATAACCAGTGGTCTTTAAGGGTAACAGAATGGATTCCAAGAGAAGGCAAACGTAGCAGGTGGTGGCAGAAAGTCAGGTGGGTGGATGAGGTTAAGAAATTTTTGGGGATAAGTTGGCCGCAACTGGCAAAGGACAGGGTTAATTGAAGAGACATGGGAGAGGCCTTTGCCTTGCAGTGGGAGTAGTCAGACCGATGATGATCATGATGATGACGATGATATATTATATGCGAAGGTGACGTACGGCAAGATCTCGTCTAGCGTTTTATGTTCAACGTCGACGTACATCGAGATCATGTCCGCCAATGTCTTGTTGAGCCGTTCCATTAGACCATTGGTTTGGGGATGATACGCTGTTGTTGGTAGATGAGCTGTATGGCTGAACATAAGAGCCGGGCTGTAAACGATTTGTCTCGGTCAGTAATGATGGTCGATGATGCGCCGTGTCTAAGCACGATGTCGAGCATAATGATGTGGGCAACTTCGGCGGCAGTACCTCGTGCAATGGCCTTCGTTTCAGCGTAGCGGGTCAAGTAGTCTGAGGCGACTACGATCCTATCGTGGCCTGTCGACGAGAGAGGAAATGGCCTCAGAACCCAGAAGGTCATTGCCGACTTTGTAGATTGGTATTTGTGGCGGCTTGATGCACTGGAGGAGTCCGGGAGGCATGAGCGCGGGTTTTTTCTGCCACTGGCATTGCCAGCATCCGGTCATAACGCTTGACACTTGAAGTGATCTGGAGCCAGTAGTAGGTCTGCTGGATTCGATATAAGGTGCGTGTAACACCAAGGTGGCCGGAAGCCGGTTCATCATGGCAGACAAGGAGGATTTCATCCCGTAGATCAGACGGTATGACGAGCAGGTAAGTTGTCCGACTGTAAGCAGAGTTCTTTTTATAAAGCACCCCTCTCCGCAGGCAGAACGATGATAGTCCACGAGCTATCGTGGACTATCATCGTGGTATTTCAGGGCGCGCACCTTCGAGATGTTCGATGAGCAGACGCAGCTCGGCGTCAGCACGCTGTCTGGAGACGAGCTCAGACCTGCTGACCGCTCCAAGGAAGCTATCGTCGTCGGTGGTGTCTTGTGGAGGAGGTTCGACGGGAGCGTGTGATAGGCTAGCAGCGTCGGTGTGTTTCCGGCCTGACTTACAGGTGACGGAGAAATCGAATTCCTGCAGGCCTAATGCCCAACGAGCTAGGCGGCCGCAAGGGTCTTTTAAATTTTTAAGCCAGCACAGCGAGTTGTGGTCGGTGACGACACGAAACGGTCGGCCGGGCATGTAGATGTCGGCGAGAACGCAAGACTGAGAGCCTCTTTTTAATTAGAGAGCCAGGTCCCAGGTTACAGAGCAAGCGCGCCTCGAGAGGCAACCATCGCTTCGTCGTCGTGTTCGACTCAGCGCGGAGGCCGCGCGGTGTATTAGGCACTTGGCAATATTTATTTCATTTCTGTACCCTCACGGTCAATGGTGCCACATGATTTTTGAATGGGTTTGGGCCACTTAAGTACTGCTTTCACTCTAAAATGTTTTGAGGAAAGGAAATGGCGCAGTAACTATCTTACTTCTGGGTGAGTAGCTGAACCACGACGTGAGGAAAGACGACAGGGAGGTGGTAGTGAAAGAAGGAGAGAAAGAGATGCCATAGTGGAGGTCTCCGGTGATTTTGACTGTCCGGGGATCTTTAATGTGCACTGACCTCGCCTGCACACGTACTCGCAAGCCGAGACGTGATACAAACCTTACTTCCCTCGTGACCAACGTTTTCAGGCTGACGTGCTCGTATTGCTGCGTACAACACTGATTTGCACACAAATAGCCACGCTAAAAAATTTAGGTTCTTAATTAACGACCTCTGTTTGGTTTATTGGTGTTTAACGTCCCAAAGCAACTCAGGCTATGAGGGACGCCGTAGTGAAGGGCTCCGGAAATTTCCACCACCTGAGGTTCTTTAACGTGCATAGACCTCGCACTGTACACGGGCTTCTAGAATTTCGCCTCCATCAAAATTCGGCCGCCGCGGCCGGGATCGAACCCGCGTCTTTTGGGTCAGCAGCCGAGAGCCGTAACCACTGAGCTACCGCGGCGGGTAATGACCTTTGTGGGCAGTAAGTTTTGGGGCACTATATGGTTGTGTCCGCGTTGCATGACCGTCTTCCGAAAAACACGAGCTGGTGTTTTACTGCGCACTGTCATGCGCGTTGTTGCAGTGTGATGATTTTGTCGAAACTTTATAGCTCGAGACAGTTGCGTCATTTTGGCATTGAATTTCGTGTTCAGCTGTTTTAAATGTGGCGGGCAAGCCAAACGTATCTTATAGCTTTTGCAAAAATTCCTAGATGGCGCAACCATCTTGTTTGGGCTCCCAACTTGGCGATGTTCGTTTATTACAAAGGGTATGGCAAGTAAGGCACCTTGTATCTATCCATCTAGCCGTCCGTGCGTCCGAACGTACGTCCGTCCATCCATCCATCCACCCATGCATCCATCCATCCGGGATCGGCCGGGGTCTAACCCGTGTCTTTCGGGTCAGCAGCCGAGCGCCGTAACCACTGAGCCACCGCGGCGGGGCCCTTGGGCTATTTGAGGTTCAGTTTTGTTTGGGGCCACATAAATGGGCTCAAGATGAATAAATAGGTGGTTCAGCTGCGTAGCAGCGTGAGAGATGGCACGATGTAACAGGAGTTGGCTCTGTGTTTATATTGATAATGACGGGAAATGGCGACTGTAGGTTGGCATAAAAGGCGTTTTGCCCGAGGTTGCTTTGCTTTCACTACAGCAAAGCTGATACGTTGCTGGTATAGCTGGTGCCATTTATGAGGTCTTCTTTTAAAGGCTTGACTTTCTACTTCTGTACCTTTTGTGCCACTGCTCTCTTCTCACAGGAATTCCAAGAATACCAACCTACCTTTCTTTTAACCATTTTAACCCGTTGTCTCTCATGGTGAGCTGCCATTTGCATCTCTTTGTCGGTGCTTCTTTGATTATGTTGCATTTCATTTTATTCTGGAGACATATGCATGCCTGTGGTAATAAGCTCTTCCTCAAATGAATCTTAAGCTTCATGAAGGGATGTGATACTTTGGTGGGTGTGCGCCGCTTGCATACTTCTAATCAGATGATGACGTTCTCTGCATATGCCATGAAGTGTACACCTTCATGGTGGGCAAGACAGTGCTTTAACCTGTTCACGATTACATTAACACCCATATGTGGAGAATTTTGTTGTCAAGCCTGTACTGTTTCTTTTTTTTTTTTTCAAATCTCGGACGCTGCATGAGAGTCTGCTTTCACTCATTCTAAAGTAGAGTCTTATTGCATGGCGGTCATTTTGTCCTTCCTTTGAGTTGCTAAAATGGTTCCCTCTTCAAGCAGTTATGGTGACAAATATTAGTGTATCCAGCGGCGACAGAGTGCGTGTGTGTTGTGCAGCAGGGGATGGAGGTACTATTTGGGATACCTAGTCATTGTGCAATTGGAATTAACCCCTTGTAACACCATGTCTTCAACGATATGTTTGTAGTCCTGTATTTTTAGTTTGGCCACCAGTAAAACACAGTGTGAAAGTTTTATGCTGTGCATGTCAACCATTATGTACCATTGATAAGGAGATTTTTGTTCCTGTGTTACTTGCCATGGTTCATTGTTGCGAATGACTCTCCTGATGAACAGTACTGCCCAGGAACCAGACAGTCCATTGAAATTGATGCACGACTGTATACTCCTTGCTGTTACCTAGCATTTCAGGAATGCTACGAGCCTCGTCATACTATCATTCGCACAAATTTATTCCAGTAGAAATTCATCTACGTCCAAGTTCACATTTGTTTCCTTTATTGGTAATGGTTTAGACAACACATACGCAATTATTTCCCCATAAGAGTAATTCTCGTGTGCTTGTGCATTCTGAAATCATGAACACAGGCTCTGGTAACCAAGCATCAATAAATCCAGTTCATTGTGTCAACATTCATGGCTTTAGAAATGATTGTTGCTAAAAAACAAGACATTAAAGTGTAGTGTAATATGTTTGCAATAAAATACTTGTAAGCAACGCATATCAGACATGTACAATTTTATGTCAGAACTAATTTTCTACTTTTAAATGCCTTAATCTCAGCTGCAACACTTACTTGCCATAAAGGAAGGCCATTTAGCTACAAACCAGATGAAAGCCTTGCAGCTAGATTACTTGGTGCAGAGGCTACTGCTTTGCCAAGATGAGTCAGGTGTAATGATACTCGGAGGTTAACTGTTTTAAGCCAAAGGTTTGGGTGAGTAGGTCATATGTAAGGATAAAATGCAGCACAAAGCAAGGGAAGGACAAGAAAGAACTTGATGAAGCATACTGCAGACTGTTAAGCTGGTCTTTTACACCTGTAACAAAATATAGTTTGAGAAGGGAAACACTACTAAACAATAATTTGTTTACACAGTGCTCACATACCTTACTAATATCCCACAAAACTTTCTTTGGAAAGCATGAAAATCTATCATTTCTACAGCTAGAAGCTCATGTTAAGATGTAAAAAGCTGCGGTTCGTACCAACCACTAGCCCTTCTTGCGACAAACAGTCTTTCACCTACACACTACCTTCGCTGGCAAACCTGTTAAATCGTGCAGATCTGAATCCTTCCAATAAACAAACAATTTGCTGGCACACAGTAATAAAAAACTGGTTTACGCTCCCATTTTTGTAGCTTAAGTTTAACATTTTATAGTAGTCATTGTTGTTGAGTATTGCGGTTTTTTTGCTGATTCACTGTCATTGTGCTATTTCATTTTGTAGCATGATCTGTGCATTGTCTGTTGCTCTATATTGCTTGCTGTGTATTTCTTCACAATATTCGTGTATGACTGGCCATTATGTTGCTGTTTTACTAGTTCGAGAAGCTTTTAGTCTCGCACTCCCAGTTTTTGAAAGAAGTGCAGTGTGATAAATGCTATTGCGTTTTCTGTTGCTTGTTTAACAAAAGTAAACTTTCTCTGTGCATTTTCATGTCAGTACTATTTTGCTACCATTAATATTCCCCACAGACTCCTCGCACGCTATCACTTACCCTAAAGAAAGCCCATTTGGTTGGAAGAAAAATGAACGCCGCTTGCAAATGATAATCAGTGAATAGGCAACAGCAGGAAGTTCAATGTGGAAAGGTATGTGGAGCGATACCCTGGGAGCAACAGCAGTATTGCTTGCAACAGCCATATTCGTTCATTGCACCCACACCTATATTCTTCTGTAGTGTACACACACCCATTGTCAATATGTATACTGCACACTGCTGTGGTAGTCAACCCCCACAGTGTAATTTGCTGCTTCATCATCATCAGCCTGACTACACCCACTGCAGGGCAAAGGCCTCTCCCATGTCTCTCCAATTAGCCCTGTCCTTTGTCAGTTGTCGCCACTGTATCCCCGCAAACTTCTTAATCTCATCCGCCCACCTAACTTTCTGCCGTCCCCTGCTACGTTTGCTTTCTCTTGGAATCCACTCCGTTAGCCTTAAGGACGAACGGTTATCTTGCCTTCGCATTGCATGCCCTGCCCAGCCCATTTCTTCCTCTTGATTTCAACTAAGATGTCATTAACCCGCGTTTGTTCCCTCACCCACTCCGCCCTCTTCCGGTCTCTTAGCGTTACACCTATCATTTTCCTTTCCATAGCTCGCTGCTTTCCATAGCATAATTCCATAGCATAGCATAATTATGCTTTCCACAGCATAATTTGCTGCTTAAACCACAGTATAAAATTCCAGAAGTAAAAGAGCTGTTTTCATCCCATCACATGCTGCTAAAGACCTTTATTTATTTATTTATTTATTTATTTATTTATTTATTTATTTATTTATTTATTTATTTATTTATTTATTTATTTATTTATTTATTTATTTATTTATTAATACTGCAATCCCAGGAAGGGATTTTCGCAGGGTGAGCATACAGAATATAGGTAAGTACAAATATTAAGAAAAAAAGTACAAAGGCCACAAATTAATAATAAGCAGCAATAACACCTCTGCATTAGCCTCTGCATTGTCGTAACGCCTCTTCTTTCGAGTATCAGAAACTGATTCCATTGCCTCTTAAGCTCTGCTAGGGTAAGGTGCACGTGACAGTCCAGTGAACAATATGACACCAGGAAGCCCTCGAAAGTATACATCACAAACTGCAAACCAACAAGCACTTGTGATCACTCCTTATTTTGTGACTGACTGCTTCCTCTCTCAAGGAATCTTTCCAGATGCCTGACCATGCTTGCTTAATGTCGTTCGCTTCTCCTTGAAGGCGGAACATTTTTTTAGCACTTTATGGGCTTTTCGTTCGGCCCGTGCTGCTTCCTCTGCTTCTTTATGGAGGGCAATCAGCTGCTGCACAGTAGTGGCCGGTCTGTTGTGGCGACTATTTTGAGTTTTCGGTCTGCTACCACTTGTGCCAGCAGTATCAGCACTGCTTCCTCCACCGCCATTGCTGCCACTTGCAATTGCCAGTGCATGTACCACAGGAGTGGTGCTGCAGCTGGCGGGACCGGCAGCAGTTTGCAGCTGGTCGTCTCTGCTTGCTTCTGGAAGCCCGTCCTCCCACGACATCACCACTGCTGCACCGTCAGGTGCCTCATTGACGACTGGCAGCTGCACATGACACAACACAGAAAACAGCATGCTCTTAACATTTGAAAGGAGAGGTTAGAGGCATCCTAATGAAATGCACTCACCAGCTGCCACAGCATTATGAGAAAAACTGAAGCTATTGACGGCCACGGTGAGGTGGGCATTTCGGCATTGCGCTCAGGTTGAAGAGGTCTTTTTTGGTCAATGAAGAAAGGAAATGGCGCATTAAATGCCGCACATATTGGTTTACACCTTAACTGAAAGGAGGGAGTGAAAGAAGAAAGGAGGAAAGAGGTGCCATAGTGGAGAGCTCAAATAATTTCGACCACCTGGGTATCTTTAACGCGCACTGACGTCGCACAGCACACGAGGGCTTTTTGCGCTTGGCCTCCATCGAAACGCGGCCGGGTCTGAACATGGTTCCAAGAGGCAAGTGCCATTTTTGCTCTGCTTTGCAGATGCTCATGTTTGTGGGAGGAGTTTGTTCTGCACAACTCCCAAGTGTGCTCTTTACTGTCTGCCACTGGCCAGCCTGTCGTAAATCGAAGTACGCAGTGCACTGAGAAATGGGTTGTGATGGAATTGTGCAGTGATTTCATGAACTGATAGACAATGTTAAAAATAGCAAATCACCTCCATATTTTCCTCGACTCGCCCATCATCGTTGATGGGCGCTCAGCCAAAAAAACTCTGGAGCTGCCAGTACAACAACCATGGCACACCGGATGAGCCTGTAGTAGTGCCCGTCCGTCTCAGCTGCCTGAAAAAATGGAAATTATTTGAATAAAAAATTGTACTGCTTAAATAAACGACATTCAAGCTTGCAACCCGAGCTGTTTGCAATCTCAGCAGTTATCTTCAGTGCATTAAAGGCCACTGTGCACATCAGCACTGCGAGACTAATATTTCACAAATATGTGCCTAACCAGCAGGCACAGGTGCTGCTAAAAATAATTCAGTTTAAATTTACGATGTTCCTTTAATCCTGCCAGTTGCAGTTTTGAAAGCGAAGCCGCAACTGTCGTACTATGGTTCTGTTAATGGCATTCAAGTATCTGCGAGGCAGTACAGAGTGGAACGCGGGAAAGTTATATGAAAGAAATAAATAAATCTGCTCAGTTATTGCTATAGCATGAGGCCTGAAACGCTGACGTGTGCGTGCAATGCCGACGCGTACCGATGATGAAATGCCGACGCTGTTGGCGATGCAGATTGTAGACAACAACAACACAAATGGAAGATGAAGTTGTCATGCAGTACGATGCACGCGTGCACGACCGAAGGCAAATTAGAACGACTATACGCCGAGTGACGTGTTTGCTGCCTCCGTCATGTGTCCTTACTCTCGAAAACTTTACGACCTTGATAACATATCTGCAAGATCGACTCGGAAACTAGTAATCGCAAGCGACATGGGCTACGGCCGCACATGGAGGGCTATAGCTCAGTAGCACCATAGTTCTTCAATAGCTTGTTGCACTGTGTAAACAACACCATGAAAACAATATTGCACGAGTATTATTCGTTTAAGATCGCACTTACCGGTATTTCTTGTTGAGGTTGTCCATCTTCTGCTTGACTTGCTTGGCAGTGTCTGGGCCTTCGCCCGGCGCTAGCCCGGCGTTCACCTCGTGTGCGATCGCTGCGTTGCCTCGCAGCGCAGGGAGATGGTCCTCCCAGATGCGTATCAAGGCCGCTGTTGCTGCATCAGGCCAGTTGACACGCCTCTGGGAGGACGACTCGCTTGACATCGGCGTTTCTGCTGCCGCGGGCGCCTGCATCTTGTCGGAAAGGCCGCAAACGGAGGTTAGCCAGCTTGGTTACGTCAACTACAGTCAGTGGCGTAACTATGGTTTGGCTTGTCGTGTGAGCACGGGCCACCAAATGGCCACTGGGTCGTCGTCGAGCGGTGCGCCACCACTTTATGGCACCCTCAAGAATACATACTCGCCAAACCCGCTCCACGACGACACCGAAATGGATTCCCATGACGATTCCCCAAAGAACCAGGATCTTCTGTGCTCTTCATCCGTGAGAATGCGAGCTCACCTTTTGGTGGTGGTTCAAGCTGGAACCACGCACTCCACAAGCGACGGGAAAAGCAGCTCCGCAGACAGGCCAGACAAGCTCCGAATTCTTCGAATTCGGAATCTTCCGCCTTCGTGGGCGGAAACCCGCCGAACACGTCAGGACAAGCACCTCAAGAAATTCGTCAACTGGGTACTCGCCGTCCCAAACTTCGACTCTTTTCAAAAAATGACATCAAAGTAGTCATCCGACCGTCATGTGGACTTGCGCTCAAGACATACCCGACTGGGAACATTTCGGCAGTGCTCGTTCTTTCCTGCCGAGACCCAACCCAAGGTGAGAGACAAGTACATACTCTGACCTAGCTCATGTCGGATCCAACATCCTCATGGTTAGCACCCCGCACGAAGAAAAAGCGGCGGAGCTTTGCGAAATTAAACAACTAACCCTGGATACGAGCCTCCACCCCGCGCGAGCATACGTCCCATTTCCAACCACTGCGCTCCGAGGGGTCATTCACGGACTCGATTCCCGAGAGGCACGCGACGCCCTCATGGCGGGGTCGCGCATCAGAGAAAACCGCATCGAGCTCTTGGATGCCAGAATTCTCGGCTCTTCGACGACAGCTCTTCTCACTCTCAAAGGACCCCAACTCCCCGATCCGTATACTACGACGCCTGCGAATACCCGTGCTTCACGTACAGGCCAGTCAGGCAATTCTGCCAGATATGCATACAGCCTGGTCATCGTCCCGACGTCTGCCCGACACCAAATGTCAGAGTCCGCCGCCTTTGCGGGGTCCAGGATCCGCCCCTGCCACATCAGTGCCAGCCCTAATGCGAACTGTGCGCCGGCCAGCACGAGACGGGAATCCGGGAGTGCTCGATATCTCTACAGCCGGCCAGAACACCTTGACTCGCCAATGACAAAGACGCCAAGAAGACAACTCATCAGTCCCGTCAAGACGGGGGACCCAAGATTGCCGCAACAGATGATTCTCATCGCACGACGAGGATACGGCCGCTGTTATTGCGACTGGGTCGTAATAACGGAAAGCCCGGTTTTATTTCCTCCCTAACGATATTTCCTGGTTGGTTTTATAACTCCGACATTAGGTGTTCCTTACAGCAGGTTGGATAAACCGAGCAGCTATCGGAAGTGGTAATCTCACCACGTTCTTTTCAGCAATCTACAGTCTCAGTATCGAAAATATTAGTGAGCTAAACTAACCTTACGCCACGGATAACACGTTTATGGGATTCCCAATAAAATTTCTATAATTCAGTATATGTTTATGAAATATTCTTTGTAGCTATGTATTTAAAAGCGGCTGCAACCTCACATCTCCCGCTTTATTCTGGTTGCAGGCCTAATGAGATGTTGCCGGCACTGGTTAATGTTGTGCCCTAGTTTGCACGTGTCTTCCCAAAGGTATTCCCTGTTCTGACGATCTAGCCTTTTACTGTGTTGGAAAGACGCAAAATAAGAAAGAGTGTTACCTTTTAAAACGCGCAACGAAAAAGAGGATAACAACCAGCTCTGCCCCTCCAAAATGCTGCTTATTAAATTATACGAGCACGTGTATTTATAGCGCCGATGCAAGCCCATAATAATGACATTTGACGCTGCACTGTACCAAAAACGTGTCGTCTTGCAGCCTTCCCGCATCTTTCGAGAAAAACTGAAGCGCGCTCATTCAGTTCATGTGTCGCTCATGTATGGGCACTCCTTCTTTGTGTAGCAGACGCCTAAAAAAGCCGCCTTTCGTTTTCTTTTTCTTCCCAAGAACACCCGGTCAGCTACATCCGGTGATAACAAACAACATAAGAGTAGCGCAAAACCAGGACGACGGACACAAGGGGAGAGAACACACACCAACAACACAGGCGCTAACTTCCGGCCGACTGACGAAGAAAACCAAACCCAACCAAGTGAACGGAACCTGAGCAAAAGTAGCGCATGCGCTGACCTAAGATAAAAAATCGAAAAAAAAAATCGAAAAAAAATGTGCAATAAAATGGGATAAAAAATGTGAGATCACGGTTGTTTTGAACCCAAGAAGGCCAGCTCTCGTTTAGACAAGGAAATGGACGGAGTACTAACGCAGTTATCTTGTAAGGCAGCAATCTGTGCAGCTTCCACAATTCCGCGAGTTAGCTTATCTCTACTCTTAGCAACGACTGAGCATTTGTCCAAAAAAGGCACGCATTTGCAATCTTTGCAGTGCAAAGCTAGATTGCTGCCGGTATAAGTCTTCATGTTATTATTGTGCTCTCGAAGCCTATTGTTCAGGCACTTACCGGATTGCCCAATATACTGCTTGCCACAGGAGAGTGGAATGTTGTACACAATGCCCTCAGTACATTTAACAAATCTTTTCCTGTGGCGGATGGTACACTGCTGCTTTTGGGAGCTATGTGCGGAGGGCACGGACCTTTTGCATAACACACTGAGCTTTTGTGGAGCTGAAAACACCACGCGAGCGTTTGCCTTTTTCCCTATTTTCTTGAGATTGTGCGCGAGACAATGGACGTAAGGAATGACAGCCGCCTTGCCTCTCATTTCTTCTGTAGTGTTAGGTTCTTTCCGGAGCTTCTTTTTCAGGAGGTTTTCGGCGACTGAACCCACGAAATCTTTAGGGTACCCTGCTTCGAGGAACCTCGCGAGTTGTTCATGAAAGCTAGATGCGGATTGATGGGGGCATGACTTTTGAAAGGCGTTTTCTGTGCAGAGGTTAATAATGCCTCGTTTCACGAGTTTAGAATGAGCTGATGTGTAAGGTAGAAGCGGTTTGTTGGCGCGAGGTGAATAGCACCAGCAAACGAGGTTGTCCATGAATTTAAGC